>NC_062292.1:9375000-10000000 GCF_902655055.1 Lutra lutra
CGCTACCTTTCCAGACTGTCACCATCTTGTTTCTCACTGTTCTTTCCAGCCCAACCCATCTCCCCTATGAAGCTCTCCTCCCCTATGTTGCTCTTCTCTGTCACGTGTTTCTGTCTCAAATGCTCTACTGTGTACATGTCTTTGTTACCAAGACTCTTGCTTCTGCTCTTAGTAAGCCTGTGTTCCTGCACCTGTCCCGTATTCCAAGTGCTAAGGCATGGCTTGGCAATGTGGACCGGTTGTCAGTTTCTTGTCTTTTGGGTTTTTTTTTTGACTCACAGCACACCCCCCTTATATGTTTTTTTGCTATGACCTTGTTGTAGTCTCAATTTTGTAAAATAATTTCAGGGCAACGGGTTCTCAATTAAACACGTGCCAATATGTTAAGGTACAGAGCCAGGGAGCAAAGAAAGCTTCAAGACACATAGAAGAAATTTGAAATCTGTTTTCTCTGAGTTCACGTTCAAGAGCCACTTTTCCTATTGTCTCCCATAAAGTCATTACTGCAGCTTCAATTTAAAATGCTTATTTTTGCTGAGTTTAATTTAGATACACATTTGCATTGTAAAATGAGTACTTTAAAAATAATCATTTTAGTCTTAAGCATAAATGCTAGTTCTTTGTGAGGCAAGTAACTTCCTGAGTTGCATGTTAGCGCTAAGGGCGAAGTAAATTTCTGGAGTGAGATTTTACCTTCTGTCTGCTCTTATTACCAGGAATAGTTTGAATTTGGTATGTATCAAGACTTTTGCATTAAATGTATAGAATTTCTGTATAAGAAAAGCTTTTGATTAAGACGATTTTATATTATTACAATAGTTAGGATTGGTATGCATTTATTAGCCACTGAACGAAAAGTGCAATGTTGTCTTTGTCCAGTGTGTTCACAATGACATTTATACATAATGATGATCTGAAGGGAGGAATGATCTTAGGTATCGCGGGCACCCAGCACAGGGTGGAAATTTTATAAGAACCATGAAGCACAGTTCCATATTTCTATAATGCATTGTAAGTTCTCAGTTAATAATTTGGGGATTTGTCATTTTCCTTTCTGGCCATTTAAAGTCCAAGAAAGTACTGCATTGGAGGCTGGAATGAACATAAAAGGAAGGAAAAACTTCTCCCTGCATTGGGATGTGGACAGGCAGAGGTTTCTTTTAGTCAGAAGCACAACACTTGACACATAGTAGGTGTACAGCATCGGAACCTACTGGAAATCTCTCTAGTTCCCTTCAGTTTTTCTAGCTGAGTCCATTTTGCACTGAATTTCTACAAGCTCCTGTTTAAGCAACTGGATATAATTAAAAATATTATCATTTACAGATTTGGAACTTTTATTCTTTCATGCTGAACAAAACAAACTACCCACATTGACTATATCTTTTAGCGAATTTTAGAACAAACAAAACTCAAAGATTTACACTATTAAAAAATGGGGCATAAATATCATAGGTTCCTATCAAATCTTTCTGTTACAGAGTCTATTCATCTGGAAAAGTTAGAGCCTTCATCAGATTAATTCTTAAAAATGAAGTCTAAAAGCCTCCACAGATGAAATGAACGCATCTTTCCCTTATCCAAATTAATGCAGCCTCCACAGTAACAGGACAATTCCAACATCTGGATGTTGGGAGTTTCTGTGTGATTTTTCAAGGGTAGTAGACTTGTCTATACCAATTTATTTTGTTTAGGAAAAGAGTCAGGGCGGGGGTTGTGGGGGAGAGAGAGATCGAGAGAATAGAGGTGTGGGTGGCCAGCCTGGATGCTAACCAAGTCTAAACTATCAGCCTCCTTCACCCATTACGCTGTCTCTGGATTTGTGATGGCCACGTCAACGCACTGATTTATAGCAAGCAACTGAAAAGTAGCTCCACAGGAAAAACAGTTCTGGGAGACTGTCTCTTGTGCTCCTCTTCTCCCCTTAACCCTCAAACAGGTTTGAATTACTCGTGGAGCCTCTTTCCGCTTTTAGCATAGGGGGTGTAGTGTATCCCCAGTGCCTTGTATTAATCTGCTAAGGCTCCTTCCTCAAGAGTGTATGATAACGCGACTTCTGTCTTCAGGGCTGAGAATCATGATGAATTACCTCTTATTTATGGCTTCTCATAGTTAAGGGGTTTAATAAACAGATTCAAGCATTACAGGATTTATAATCCGGGGAATGATTTGGTATAGAACATGTTTTGCAGAATTATGAACATATATATTTTTAAAAGCTGAGCTTTTGGGGAATATGCTCCCTGTTCATGTCATTATTGTACTGTGTGCTCTAGTTTGTCTACTTCTTCTTCTTTTTTTTTTTTTTTTTTTTTTACTATCGTCTCAGCTGTGTTTCTGTGTCTCCTTCTACCTTTAGGCCATTGCAACCTGTTCATTTCTAAAAGCCAGAGTGAATGAGAGAGAGAATCTATAAAGTAAAGAGAATTTCATGTGTGCTATGACATTGTCTGGGCTTAATAGAAGCTTTAACACATGTTTCATTTTAGTATATTTTTTTCTCTCTAGATTCAAAATCAGGTTAACCTCTACCCACATTTTGTACATTTTATAGTTATTATAGGTGAAATATGGCACTTTGGAATATCTGGTCTTTTATTATTAATGCTTGCCTCCCTGACTTTTTTTTTTTTTTAAAGATCCCAGTTATACATGAAGTTCATAGAAAGTCAATATTGAAAAATTAATTGCATAGGTAACTTTTTCAACATGACCTATTGCACTAAGTATAACAAGTCACTGATTTTTTTTCAGAGATTTGACCTGTGGCTCACATTTAAAAGTCACCATTCATTTTATGGACTTGCCCATCAAATTAAATTTTATTTGGTCCGTCAACATTTTATAGTGTTAAATTGTTACTGCTTGAAATCCATGTGTCATTAAAACATAAAACTTGTTCTTTGGCAAGAAATCTAACCATGACCAGTTAGATTGACTTGTGTCGGTTTTAATTTCAGGACTCCCAGAAAAGTATGGATTGTTAACTATACAGGATTGGGATTTTTTTTTTGGAGGAAAGCAATGGTACATTGTTCTAATAGTTTAGAGACTGTACTTTATGCACTTTTTTTTCCCCCTCACTGTGGGAGAGTGAAAAAAATTATTGGCTTTCAAACTCTGTCAAGTAGCTTTTTTTCTTGGTAATTTGCTGAGTCTGATGGGTACAGGTAAACAGATCTTACTTTGAGGAGCTTACCTGAGGAAGCTTTCTGGGTCTGACTTACTGCTTTCCATGGTTGCAATGGGCACTCAGTAAAAATAGTAATTATTCTGTGTCATGACACCTCTGACATCAGTTTTGTTTTATTTACAATTTGTATGCTGATGATTTTCCAAAAGATGATTAAAAGTATCATTTTTATCATAAGTTTAGGACCTTTTAAATAAAGTCAGGGAGTAAAAAAAAAAATTTAATGTGAAAAAAGGGGCAGAGAAAATGCCACCTCATCAGAGACCAGGGATAAGATGGTTTTAACAATGGAATATTATGTTTAGTTCTGACACTCATATCCTATTATATTGTTATTTAGTCTCTATTTTAGATTTTTTATATATTTGCACCATTTCTTTCCCAGCAAATTTAAACCCCAGGAAGGAGAGAACCTGTCTGTTGCTTTTTTGTTGTCTTCCATATCCCATCAGAGTGCCTCTCTTGAACACAATAAATACTCCAGAAATGTTTTTATTGATTCTGACAACGTATGAATATTCCAAGCATTTTCATAAATTCATAAGATCTTTTACATAATTGAGGGACGGCATACTTGCTTCCTTAAATATCCATTCAATCTATATTTTCTGGCTATGCTACTCAGCTTTCAATATGAATTCTAGCAGACTGCTAGATCTAGGAAACAATGCTCACAACTTCTGAGGCATCATGTCCAACCCCTGGCTCATCTCTGGGGCTGTTGTTCTCCCTGTAGGTACATTCTGTAAAACCTTTTGTTACAGCTGTGATTTTACTCTGTATGCCACAGAACGGAGTTTCCAAGCGTTTCGTGGAGAATCTGTTCTCATTTTCTCATGAATTTATTATTAAATATCCTGACACTATCAATTACATTATGTCTCTTCATCCAGAGATGCTACTTTCCTTATTTTTAACTTTTCATAGGTGAGGAACAGCCTTGAGAATGCAAACATTTCTTTTTCCTTTTTTCTTCCTGAACTGGTTGGCAAAGCATGTGCTCCTTCTCACGTCTTTTTCTTTGCTTTTTAATAGTATGCTGCGTCCATCGAGAACATTTACAAGTTTCCCTAACTGGAAACAGGTCAAACTGAAATTGGGCCTTCTACCCATAGACTAAAAGATCTAGAATTCACCAAAACCTTATATATACAACAGTACGTTTCATGGGTTAAAAAACTAGTTATCACAGGATGGCCTTGACCTGAGGGATCAAACCTGAGGGCATATGAAAAAGTGGAGGAAAGAGCAGGGAACGTCACTCCTGTTTCTCACAGGACGACACAACTGTACTTCAGTTCCAAGAATGTTATGTGCTCCTGTTTTTACTTCATTAGTAATTCAACATGCCTGATTTGCTCACACAATACTTTCAACTTAGTTTACCCATTTGACCTGGAACAAAGTGAAAGCACATTTTGCCCAGCTGAAAGGTCTCCTGGCAAGTTGGTTAGCAACAGGCTTGTCAGTCCCGCTTCAGTTAGCAAAGAATAAACACATTTCACTCGACAATTACTAGTGTACTAACTTCCTCCCTGTGCAATTTTCGATTTCACATTCTTGAATCTTTTTTTTTTTTAACTTGCTATTCAACTTTATACCAGGAATGCCTGCCTTCCTCAACAAGAGTTCCAATTTCTTGAGAACAGAAGTTTCTACATTTCTTCGTGGCCGTGAGGAACCCAGTTTAACGGCCCGGAGGAGGGCTCGGAGAGAATGTCCACTCGGAGGGAGGCAACAGCGACGCTGCAGTCTTAACATCTTGCCCCCTCGGTAGCTGGACGTTGTGGCTTGATACGTACCAATTAGAGCCTCCGGCTACGGCTTCCACAACTACCAGTTTTGCCGCAGCTCTCTAACATGTGGTCACTCGGGAGGGTGTACTCGGAATAGGGCGAGTCCGGAGGGCACGCGAGGGGGCCGCGAGCAACGCAGGCGCGCCGCCCGAAACCAGACGACGTCGGGAGAGCGACGCCCAGAGCCGGCCTCTCCGAGCCGGTCGCGGCCGTGGCGCCCCGACGTGCACCTGGGGACGGGGCGCGGCAGGACCGAGCCCGAGCGCTGCTCGGTCCTGCTCCCTGCGCTCGGGCGGGCGACGACTGCGCGGCCTCGCCCGCGGCCCGGGGAGTGGAGGGGGCGGCCTCGGGCCGGCTCCGGTCCTCCGTGTCCCCGCTCGCCCTGCCTCCCGAGGATACCTGCGAACTCGGCGCACCCCAGCCCCACTACGTTTAAAAGTGTATTTCTGGGGGTCACGGTGCACACCGAAAAGCTCGCTCCGCGCCCCCAGGGCGCGCGAGGCCTCGGAGCCCGGAGACAGGCCCCTCCCAGCGCAGCTGTCGCCGCCGCCTGCGGGCTCCTTTCACTTTCTCACGGCCAAGTCACCCAGAGGGGCGCCGCTGCCGCCACCGCCGCTGCGCCCGAGAACTCCGCCCCGCGCCGCTTCGCTACCGGCCCCCGCCCGTCCGGGCCCTGCCCACGCCGGTAGTTTCTGTCCGCGATTGGCGCGCGCGAGCGGCAGCTCCGGCTCGTCTCCCCCATTGGCTGCTCTCTCCTGTCAGTCCGACGATTGCCCGCCACTCCCTCCGCCCTCCTGCAAAGCCGCCCTCCCATTGGAGGAGACTGGGCGCTGGGGGCGGGCGGGGAGCGCCGGTCCAGCCGCTTACGGTCAATCGCAGAGGCCCAACGCCGGGAGGGAGGGAGGCAGGGGGAGGAGAGGGGAGGACCGAGGCTGGGCGGGGGGGGGGGAACATCTGGCCGGCGCCGCCGCGTGCGTGCGTGGTGCGTCCTCCCGCCCCCTCCCCTCCCCCTCCCCCAGCCGCCCCCCCGCCCGTCCCCCGCCCCCCCCCTTCCCCGGCCGGCGGCTCCGCGCTCGCTCCCTCGCTCGCTCCCTCGCTGTGTCTGGCAGGCTGCGGCCGCCGCTGGGCTGCTGCCATGGGGAGCCGTTGAGAGTGGGGCCCTCTTCGCTCCGCCGCGCTCCTCCGGCTGCCAGCGGGGGTGGGTGGGAGGGAGGGAGGGGGCAGGGGGGAGCGGGCGACGGAGCCGGGATTGGGGGGCGGGGGGGCCGGGAGGGAGGGGGGCAAGAGGAGGAGGAAGCCCACCAAGTCCGGCGGCGGCGGCGGCGGCGGCGGCCGGGAGGAGGAGGAGGAGGAGGAGGAGGCGGAGGACGCGGCGGCGGCGGCGGCGGGGACGCGGTGACTTAGGGCCGCTCCGTGTGAGTCCCGGCGCCGGCCCCGGCCCCTGACCCGGCGTCCCCTCCGCGCCCGGCCCCCCTGGCGGGCGGGGGGCGCCAGCTGTGCGGCCCCGGCCGGCGGGCCAGAGCGGGCGGAGGGCGGGCCGGGCCGGGGGCGCCCCCGCGAGTGGAGTTAGTTTGTGTGCTTGGAGCGGTTGGGGCGGCGGGGGGCGGCGCAGCTGCGGGAGGCCGGGCGCGGGGACGGGGCCGCCGCAGCTGCGGGGTCGGGCGGGGTGCGGGCTCGCCGGCTCCGCGCCGCGCCCCCCCAACCCGCCCCCCGCCTGCCCGCCCCGCGGCCGGTGCAGCTGCGGCGCGGGGCGGGCTCCCGGCCGGTGCAGCTGCGGCGGCGCCTCCCGGGTGCGGAGGGCGGCGGGCTGGGGGAGGGGGCTTGGGAGCCGCCGCAGCTGCAGCGGCGCCCGGGACGGCCGCGGCTCCGGGGACCGGTGCAGCTGCAGTGGCGCCCGGGGCGGGGGGGGGCGGCGGGGGAGGGGCCCCTCCCGGGCTGGTGCAGTTGCCGGGAGGCCCCGGGGGCTCGCGCGCCGCGGCGTCGGGGAAGCGGTAGCAGCCACCCTCCTCCCGCGGGCTTCTTCTTACGACTTTTCTTTTGTTGTTGCCGTGACCCGGGTCTGTTTTCTCGTCTGCTGTTTAAGGTGTTTTCCTGCTGCACCGGCTCTCCGCCCTCCACCTCCTTCCCTGTGGTTTAACCTTCCTCTTTCCCCGTGTGTTTTCTGCACGGTGAACTACATGGAGATTTGCATTTCTCCCCCCCCCCCTCCTCTGCTCTTCCCCACTCCGAACCCTCGCCCCCTACTCCTTAGGAAAAAACAAAAAAACAAAAACAAAAAACCCAACCTTGCAAACCCTCTCTGGACCCCGCGGTAGCAAGACTGTGAAGGGGTTGATTTGTGGGGTGGGAGTCGCTGGCCCATTGCGGTGCTTGGGACTCATTAAACTGTCACTCACCCCCCACCCCACTGGGTAAATGGGGTGATTAATGTCTGATATATTGGAATGGGGCGAGGGCATTTGTGGAGGATAGGTTGTGTGGCTGAGGAGGAATGCAGCTCCGAAGAGTGCCGCCTCGAACAGGCGTTCGTCATTATGTCACTCACCGCGAAGTTAGAGAAAGTTAGGTTTGTGACTTTGGCAAAGCGAGGACTGGACAGAGACGTTGGTTTTGTTACTCTTTAACTCTGCCGCGGTTTCCTGATGAGGACGGGGGGCTGATCACCAGAGCTGCAACACTCGCGCCTCGGGCCTTTTCTACGCCTCACCGTCCCCAGAGTCTGTGGAGATGTATCTGACATTCACAGATGTCGCAGCACCTTGCAGGGCGCTGGTCAGCTCAGCCTGGGGTTACCTGAGGATTTCATCAGCCATTAGAAAAGACCCACAAAGTCGAGCTAAAAGTTCCCAAACTTAGGAGACCCGCCCCCCCTTCTTACTGAAAGCTGAAAGGTTTTCCTGAGATTGTGAAACATTACAGAGCGAACCAAAAAAAGATTGTTATGGGACACAGATCAAGGGGAAGACAAAGTTCTGCTTTTTTCTGAGCGGAGGGTCAGATCAGATAGGCAGGTGCAGCGCTCATTTTAAGTGGCCGTAGCAGGTTGTATCAGTTTATTAATTTGTCTCATGGAACTGAAGTTCTTTCCAGGATTTCAGAAAGTGCAGTTTCACCTTGTTGATACCGAGAGCTGAAATTTGCATGAAGTGGTAGTGTGAGAAATTTTATGGAGAAGGTAGTAGGAGACAAAACAGTTAAAATGAGAGTGAAATTGTAAGGTGAACCGGGCCGGAGTAATAGTTCTGTCTCATCTTCCAGCATTCCGAGACACGTATGCCATTATCTCGGCAGAAAAGAAAAAAAAAAAAAATGAAAGTACCGTAATAATGTCGAGATGGGACTGGAGATGTCAATTGGGTTGGTTTAAAATATCCCCTAAGCTGCCTTTGAAACTAAACGTTGGAGTTGAATAAAAGTGAATCTGGATTTCCTGCATAGCACCGTGGCTTGAGTGTGCTGTCAGTGTGCAAGCCAGTCCACCAACTTAAGACAGAAGTGTTGCTATTCCATAAATACAGTAGAACTCCATATGCTGAGTTTTTCCATTTCTTTCTGTTAGAAAGTTTGGAAAAAAAGGGAGACTTTGAAGTATTTTGTTTATACTAACAGAAGAGAAAAGTTCTCCTAAGAAAAAGCTGGTGGCAGGAGTGTAGAGGAGTAGCATATGGCATTAAAAGGAGCACAGCTGGAGGTAGCATTTCCATCTGAACATGATGTCAGAGCAGCTGACAGCCTGCCATCCCTCAGCCTTTTATTCTAACACACAGACAGGGAGTTAGTGTGTGCGGATCTGTGGTGGAGAAGGTATCTTATTCCTCTCTAACATCATCTCCACTTTGCATCTGTCTCTCTTAGTCTGCTTTTTTTCCACCGATGTAACAGACCTGGAGCCAGCGAGACTCAGAGGAAAGGACTTAATCAGGTTTATGTGTCCTAAAGGTAGGAGTAGCAAGAGATTAGATGGAGCATATTTCTGTTTTGGTGTGTTGTTTATTTAATTAAAAAAAAAATCACATTACTTTTCTAACCCAGTTTAGGAATAATATATGAAACTGAGTCTTAAATGAACATCTTACTGGAGTTGGAGTCTTGGGCTTGTTTAGTTTTAATTTTTATCCCTTTTGCTCGAGCAAGTAAATAACTTTAATACACAGAAATATTTCAAGTTTTGAAATGTGAAGGAAGGCTTTGAAATGTTGCTTTTCGAGATCACTTTGGATTAAAATGCTTCGTGTGGTTGTTCACTGCTATTTAGATTCCTTTTGCCTGTGGGGCGGAGGGGGGAGAGAAATAGTAAACTGTCTGGAATCCAGCATTCAAACTTATATGAGAAGATTATTCTAGTTAAGAAGCTAGATTGTTGTGTAATTAATTCCACTGTGAAACTTTATTCTTCAAAACATTCAGCAGCACTACTGAAACATACAGCTGTAGTGCTTTTGAAACCGAAGGTTTTTTTTAAAGGGGGGGGAAAAAAAACTTTTGTCCCCAGGAGAATAGTGTGACTGGTTTCCTCATTTCTCTTTCAAATATATATTTAAGAGAGCTTTTATTTCAGCATAACAATAATTATTTGCAGGAGTTTTTGTGTTAGCGACTAATTTAGAACTTGTAGATTTGAGCTGCCTGAATTGGCCAGACAGCTGTAATCGCACTCCTCTATTCTTAATCTCTTTATCTGGGCAGCAGCTGCCATATGGCCACAGTCAGCTGGATCAGATGTTTATAAGCTTCCTTCTTCGTCCCTCTCTGTCCTCTCAGCCTCCTAATTTGATCACGGCTACCTTGTGAGCTGCCCTCCAATCTTTATTTTTAGCCCTCTCAAGGATTAGGATTGATGTTAGCTGTGGGGCACTTAAAGTGATTGTATTGTAAATCTTGGGTTTATTCTAAGCGCTGGCATCGTGGCGAAGGTATTTGGGGGCTAGGATGAAAGTTTTGGTCCATCTTGGGCAAAGTGAAGAAAAAACAGGGAGGTAATTTCTGGAATATTAAATTGCTGTGTGTCCGTTGCCCACATGCACTCTGAGCTGCTCGGTGTGGAACCTTGCTTCTGGTCACAGGAAAGGGGAAGTCGGGTTTTGTTGAATTTTTTAAGGAGTTGAATTTTGCAGTTGAATTTTGACCCTTTGTACATCTTCGCCTTTCCTCTCCCTCCATCTCACCCTCCTTCACCAGAAAACAAGGGCAGCCGGGCATATTTGAAAGAATAGAAGCTAGTGGGAAAGCAAAAATATATCAAGTTTTAATGAAACAAAGTATTTTCTGTGGCATGAGGTAAGGCAGAGTCAGGGAAAAAAAAATAGTTTCTCTTTTTCTAGCAAGGCTTTTGGGGTGGGGGGGTGGATGTTGAACCTGTAAAGCTTTTGAATGCGATACGCCTTCATTTGAAAGTTTGAATTGATTTTAGTATGGAATTCATTTGCTTTGCAACAGATCAAAGTTTAGATGAGAATTTTCAGAGTTCAGTGAAGCCCTTCTGGTTCCTGATATTCTGGATGTACAGATTTTACAAAGAAATATTACTGTTTTTTTTCTCAATTCATTTAAAAAATATTTGGATTCGTTCATAGTAAAGATGATCTTTTCCATCTGTTGGTGTAGTTCTCTCTGATCTCGTACATGTGTGCCATACCTGCAAATCCTAAGGCATTAACATCTGTTTTTATACACCGGGCTTTTGTTGTTGTAACACTCTGACTTTAAAAGTGAGTTGTTTGCTAATTTCTGGGCTAATTATGCGATTTCATTTTTTCCCCCTCGATTCAGCCAGTGTGTGCATTAAAATTGAGCTTTCTAAGTGCAGTCATGTATCAAAAGTAATAAAATAAAAAGGACGGTTGAACAAGTGTTCTGAATCTTTCAGAACGTGTTTGGGACTTCTCTTTGTTCGTTCCATGAGCTGTTCCCTTTGAAATTAAAGCTGTTTTGTAGGTTTTGTGGGACATAATTTGATGAGTAGCTTCACTTCTTCTGAAAGAGAGCTGAATTCCTCTTCTCAGTAAGAGACTGCACTGAAATGAAGGCTTTTGAAACTTAACTGAAAGTTCCAGGAAGGTGGAGATGCATCAGGGACCGTTGGGCTGGGGCGAGGAAGTTTGGAAAGTGCACTTTTTCTGCTCCTCGCGTGGATTGGGTTTTGTGCGAATGATCTGGTAGTCCCGGGGTCAGAAGCCTGATTAGAATGCAGGGACGTGTACCTCGGCGGCCCCAGCCGAATCACTGTCACTATCTTTGTGTGTGTGTGTGCGTGTGTGTGTGTGTGTGTGTGTGTGCGCGTGTGTGCGCGCGCGTGTGTGCGCGCGGGGACCGGCGGCCCTGAGCGCTGGAAGGTTGCTCCTGAGCGGGCTCTCACGAGAAGTCTGTCTGTCCGCAGGTTATGAAGACAGCATGGAGTTCCCAGACCACAGTAGACATCTGCTGCAGTGTCTGAGCGAGCAGCGGCACCAGGGCTTCCTGTGTGACTGCACCGTTCTGGTGGGAGATGCCCAGTTCCGCGCGCACCGAGCTGTGCTGGCTTCGTGCAGCATGTATTTCCACCTCTTTTACAAGGACCAGCTGGACAAAAGGGACATTGTTCATCTGAACAGCGACATTGTTACAGCCCCAGCTTTCGCTCTCCTGCTGGAATTCATGTATGAAGGGAAACTCCAGTTCAAAGACTTGCCCATTGAAGACGTGCTCGCAGCTGCCAGTTATCTGCACATGTATGACATCGTCAAAGTCTGCAAAAAGAAGCTGAAAGAGAAAGCCACCACGGAGGCGGACAGCACCAAGAAGGAGGAGGACGCCTCCAGTTGCTCGGACAAAGTCGAGAGCCTCTCGGACGGCAGCAGCCACATGGCCGGCGACCTGCCCAGCGACGAGGACGAGGGCGAAGACGACAAACTGAACCTCCTGCCGGGCAAGAGGGACTTGGCGGCCGAGCCGGGGACCATGTGGATGCGCCTGCCCTCGGACTCGGCGGGCCTCCCCCCGGCGGGCGGGGAGCCCGAGCCCCACGGCGCCGCCGCCGCCGCCGCCGCTGCCGCCGCCGGAAAAACAGTGGCCAGTCCCTGCAGCTCCAGCGAGTCTTTGTCCCAGAGGTCTGTCACCTCCGTGAGGGATTCGGCAGATGTTGACTGTGTGCTGGACCTGTCTGTCAAGTCCAGCCTGTCAGGAGTTGAAAATCTGAACAGCTCTTATTTCTCTTCACAGGACGTGCTGAGAAGCAACCTGGTGCAGGTGAAGGTGGAGAAAGAGGCTTCCTGTGAGGAGAGCGAGGTTGGCGCTAGTGACTATGACATGGAACATAGCGCTGTGAAAGAGGGCGGGAGCACTAACGCCAGGGTACAGTATGAGCCGGCGCACCTGGCGCCGCTGAGGGAGGACTCGGTGCTGCGGGAGCTCGAGCGCGAGGACAAAGGCAGCGACGACGAGATGATGACCCCGGACGCCGAGCGCGGCCCGGTGGAGGGCGGCATGGAGAGCAGCCTGCTGCCCTACGTGTCCAACATCCTGAGCCCGGCCGGCCAGATCTTCATGTGCCCGCTGTGCAACAAGGTCTTCCCCAGCCCGCACATCCTGCAGATCCACCTGAGCACGCACTTCCGCGAGCAGGACGGGCTGCGCAGCAAGCCGGCCGCCGACGTCAACGTGCCCACCTGCTCGCTGTGCGGCAAGACCTTCTCGTGCATGTACACGCTCAAGCGCCACGAGCGGACCCACTCGGGCGAGAAGCCCTACACGTGCACGCAGTGCGGCAAGAGCTTCCAGTACTCGCACAACCTGAGCCGCCACGCCGTGGTGCACACGCGCGAGAAGCCGCACGCCTGCAAGTGGTGCGAGCGCAGGTTCACGCAGTCGGGGGACCTGTACAGACACATCCGCAAGTTCCACTGTGAGTTGGTGAACTCGTTGTCGGTCAAAAGCGAAGCCCTGAGCTTGCCCACTGTCAGAGACTGGACCTTAGAAGATAGCTCGCAAGAACTCTGGAAATAATTTTCTATATCTATATATATATATAAATAATATATATATATATATATATATATATATACATATATATATATATACGTATCTATACATAGATCTCTATCTAGTTGTGGTACGGTCTAAAAGCAGCCTTGTTTCCTGGAACTAAAACGTCGGGGCGTTAACTCGGTTTTGCACTTTAGAGTAGCATGAGACTCTCACTAATCTAGCGTTCTGGTAAAAGAGACTTTGGAGCAAGTCGGAGACTAGCCAGGGCTTCTCCTCCGAGGGGGTCGGGGAAGGAAGCCGACAAGGACCTTTGGAACAACTCGTCCTGTCACAGGGCGCTCTCACAGGGCTTGATTCTGTCGCCACTGCATTGTCTTCTGAGCTCTCTCTCTCTCTCTCTCTCTCTCTCTCTTTTTCCACTTTGTTTTGGTTTTGTGTTTCTGTTTTGTTTGGGTTTTTTTGTTCTGTTTTGTTTTCTTCTTTTGCTGTTGTTGTTGTCGTCGTCGTCGTCGTTCCCTTTCCTTTTTCAGAGTAGAAATTCCCTCCAGTTTGATTAGCCTCTTTATAGGTCACAAAATTGCATGAATCTTTTCTGGCTGTTGGAAACCTGAATGCTTTTAGACCCAAATGGAAAATTTCTGAAATGCTGGATTATCTATTTTTAAACAAGCAGTTGACTTAAAACTTTCTGTGGCAACTTCTGGTTTTCTGACGGTTCCCAATGAGAGAAATTCTGAAAGTACACTGGGATCACTGGGACGCTGTCTTTGTGAAGGTTTGCTTGGGATGAAAAAGGATATCGCAGCTTCAGCAGTGTTGAACTGTGTGTTGAAAAATGTGAATTACTGTTCTTGTATACTGTAACTGATTACACGGGCTGGGGGGGTGTCAAAGAACTTGACAGGTTGTGTTGATGCTCTTAGTTGAGTCTTGAAAAGTAAATATTAACGCTACAGAAATGCATGAGTTTCAATATATTTTTTGTCTTTGTTTGCATTGTATAACTTTAACGAGTGAGTTTAAAATTATTTAATTTCCTTAGAAAAAAAATAGCACCGTTTGGGGAAAAAAAACTGGTGTTATGAAGAACGTAAATGCACTGTTTTTATTTTTATTTTATATAATTTAAATTGACTTTCCCACTGTCTTTAAGTTGAAACTGTTAAGCTGAATAAAAACTTAAGCTGCAAATTGATAACTTCGCTACATAACAAGGAAAATATAAATGTTTACAAACGGCTTAAAGATTTGCATGTGCAGTGTGCATTTATAACAAACTTCTAATTGCACAAAACCCATGCCAGCTCAAAAGTTTAGGTGTACACATTTACCCAGCTGAGCGTTTTTAGAGTAACTACTGCACAAATCGACAATAGGTCATTCTCTCTCTTCTTCTTTTTCTTCTTCCTTTTTTTTGAGGGGGGTGGCTCCCCTTCTCTTTTTCTTCCCTTCTCCCTTACACTCCCCTCCCTCCCACCCTCCCTCCCTTCCTCCCTGCCTTCATCCTCCCCATCCCCTCCCACCCCCAACTCGTGAAAAGATTCTATGGACTGAAAAAGCCCCGGGGCTGAAAGGACTGGACTGCCTTGATTGACGTGGGGAAGGTGGGGAAGGGGGTTAGTAGACTATGTGTATCGGGGCAGCAGAGGCTGCAGCCCAACGTGTGGTTTTAATGACCAGCACGCAGGGCAAAAGCATTTTGCACAGTGTTTGTTTTCCTGTCTTGCACTTACAAATAAGGTCTATGGGAGTAGCATGGAAAACGTTTGCTGTTTTTCCCTTTTTTTTTTTAATTGCTTTTGTTTAAAATTTGATCGCCTTAACTACTGTAAACATAGCCTATTTTTGTGCTTAAGATACTGAATGGAAAACTCCATTGTGTGTTGCTGGACTGTTTTGGAAATATTTGGTCAAATGTGTGTTAATTTGGCTGTAATGGCATTTAAAGCAAACAAACAAAAAAAAAAGCTGTGAAAATGGCCTTGGAGCATTATCTTTAGTTACTTGAAGAGTTTCTAGTTTTTTTAAATACAGTTTATGTTAAAATAATTTTTATTAATTTAGAGGAGACAATCAATGTCTGAGAAAAACGGACTTTCTTTTGGATTTTCTTTTTGTGGTCATTGTGAGTGATTGCTTTTTCCTTTTATTAGTTTCACATTCTTCCTTTGTTCTAAAACTTAGACTGACATCTAGCTTTGACAATCATAGTATGTTTTATTTTCCTGAGGGGGGAATAACTTATAATGCTGTTTAGTTTTGTACTATTGGTGTGTTGGTGAATTTTTAAACTGTGTGCTAACTGCAATAAATTATATGAACTGAGAACCTTGCGTGCGTCATTGTAATCGTGATTATGTCCTACGTAGACCCTAAATACGTGTTGTACGTCGCATCTTTATTTTTAATATCAGTTCTGTCCAGAGCTTGTGGGATGATCAGGATGCCTCAACTCACTCAACTGGAAATGTGCAAACATTTGGGCTTTCGGTCCTTTAAGATGCTGATGCACATTTTTAAAACGTGACCCATTTTCTACAACCTAGGTCAAGAATGTTAAGGTAATTCCCTAGCAATCCGTGAATCTACAGAACTTCGCGTGGCAGCATGGGTTTTTCCTAGTGACGCTGCACGGCTAGCTGCTCATCCCTACACCCCAGGCCTTTTTCATGGGTAATTTTATCCCAAGTTGATGGGTCAGATCTATTCTTCTGCATTCTGGTGTAAGTGGAAGATTGAAGGAGACCGGATGTCTTAATTTGGAAGATTGCTTGGGCTAATGACTGGAATTCTAGGCAATCAAATTAGCAGGCATGCGATTGTTCAAGATGATCTAATACACATCCTTTTTGTTGCTGGGAGAGCTCGGAAGTTCCCAACTTTTTAATTCTCAAGGTTTCGAGGACTCTGAACCCTAATTTTTGCCATCGTCCCGACTTTGCGCTTGTCTCGTTGGGCGTGTCAGGGTGAGAAAACACTGCTGGTGGATGGCAGGAATTCACAAGAAGCACACACAGACGCACTGGACAGGACAGCATGCAGGGCTGGCACAGACACGAGAGTGTGAATCCTCGGGTCCCCGTATTCGCCCATAGCTTCTGAGGCTTTGAAAGATACACAGGACGACAGTTTTACATTACTACAGTCAAATACGATACATTTCCATTACACTGGCCTAGAGTAACGTGAATATTCTTAAATTCTATAGAGGAAGTGGGATGTAAGGTCCAGAGCTTGAAAACACACTCATAACCCCCTGGGTGGCTATGGATGGGAATCCAAAAAAAATTTTTTTTTTAATTTTAAGCATAGAGCACAATCAATAATTTACTCTTTAGAATCCCTGCGTTTCCTTTTTTTGTTTGTTTCTTTTTGTGGTCGTCGAAGGAAGATTTCTATCACATGCACGGACACTTGCTTTTAACCAACCAAGCATCGTTTCGCGTCAAAGGGGAATGTACATTTGAGCTCTACGAAATTATTTCTGCAGCGGTTAACAAGCTTATTTTTAAAAAGGGCTGGAGGTGGGGGCAGGGGCTGGGGAGGGTGGATCTTGTGTTCTCAGCTCCTACAGTAACTGGTCATAGGACCTCAAAACTTTCTGAAGATGTTGAGAGTTAGAATTTAGTTTCATTGGCTAGCATCTAATTTAAAATGGGGAGCACTACCCTAAACTTAGCCGGATATACTTACAAGAACAATATTTTGACATGTGATTTGGAGGAAATAACTTCTTCAAACACTCCTTGCAAAAGTAGAACAGAATATTAAGTCCATAAATCACTGCGTTTCTTAAGAGAAGTGAAGGAATCACTTGTTCATTTGCTACATTTCAAAAAAAAAAGAAATTAATTTGTCATGTAATCATGTTGGAAACCATTCAAATTGATTCCCCTTTGACATCTGGCTGATGTCTAAGTGTATTTTAACTATGTGATTTCATTTACTTCTGAAACCATCTGGTTTTTTAGATAATCAGTTATGCCCTAGATCACTGTGGGCCCAGCACTGTGTGCTAGTTGGTCCCTGGGGAATATCCAAGAAGTATATAAAACGTTAAGGATACTGGTTTTGGATTTCCTTTCTAGTTAATTATGCTATCAGATTAATAGGTGAATCAAGTAGACACTTTTTCGCTTAACAGACTTGTCATGATTACCTATAAATGGGTTATTAGAAGCCTAGAAAAAGGTGAACACTGTATTAAAATTACATGATAATTGCACATTACAATGACCGAAATACTAATTTTCCAAGTAAATCTTTTGTTTTGCACTATCATCAAAAGAAACAGTCGAGTCTTACTCAAGAAGTAACCCTACTTAAAAAACCTTGACTCTCACAAGTTTCATCAATGAAACACAAGCGTACAAGAATTAGACTTTCTAAGCCTCATTGTGTCAGATAAGAATTAAAAAAAAAAAAAGTCCTAAGATCTCAACATTTCCTGTAATTGCATTTTATTCCTGTAAAACTTGAAACATTCTCGGATTTCTAATATAATCAGAGAAACTTTTTTATATACCTCGGGTTAGGAAACTCAGATAATTTTTAGATGTAATTTGCAAGTTTTTGTTTAATTGTTTGGTACAATGTTTGAAATTGCTGATAAAGTACAGTGAATCGAGTAAGTGAAATTTTGAAATCCGAGACAGAAGAGCTCAGTCGTTTTCATTACACTCATTTGCCATTAAAATGCTAGAGACTATACCATTTGAAAAAATAAAGCAATAGTTTTATTATTGTCTTTTTAAAGCGAATAGCTTTTAGGAGTTTCATTTTGGCTAGAGTCCAAGTTTATTACACTGACAAGATTTTGTCCCTTACGTTAACATTTTTCTACCTTTGCCTGCAGATACATGGCAAAATATCTTCGTATGTGATCCTTTGGTCTAAAATGTAGAACTGCCTATCTGTTAGACGAGGAAGAAGCATGTTTCTGGCCTCCCTACTCCTTCTTAGATTTTCTTAATATCATGAAGGGTTAGCTACAGCAGCCAGAGCTTACTGATGCCACTGGAGGTTTTTAGAAATAGCAGTTTATTTTCAGAGACATTTTAGAAATGAGACTTTTAGCATTTTTGCAGACTGACCCCTTAAAACTTATTACAAATTTTTGTGATTTCTCAGAAACGGAGCTGAGCTCTTTAAATTTAAAACATTGTAACGAGAAAGGATGAGGTCATAGAAATCAAACAGTCGCTCCAAAAGTTTCTCTTCTAAGCCCAAATGCCTTATTACATGAACTTGTTCAATTAATTATCCTGATAACTCAGGCTCCCAGAGTGGCTTTCTCCTGAAATGTTCAAGCACCTGAAAGAACTCAGATTTTTTTTTTTTTTGAAAGAGATGAATTTACCAGTTAACTTTTCTGATTCTAGTTCAACATTTGCTAGTTTAGCGTTGATCCCAATCCCTAGGTTTATGTGAGCGTGGTATTTCCCTTGGCTGCAGGGTCCTTTACAAAACAATTTTTTGAAGACTGAGATTTTTCTCGAATTTTCTGGCCCTTTCCCCCTCTTTCTAATCTTGAGGAGTGGGTTTACAGTGGAGCTTGCATTTTGCCATAGGAGGAATTCTCTCTAGTTTGTTTGGCAAGAGAAGAGTGAAAACCCAATTTGGCTTTAAAATGTAGCACATTAGTGAGTAACAGTTTCAGTGAGGATATTCAGAGTGGCTTTGAGAGGCCGTGTGACACCCATAGCAAGTCCATTCACGGAAATGACTTATTTAGAGTTTGTCATAATCTCCGGAGTTAATCATTTAATCAAGTCGTTTTTATTAAATGTCAGTCTGCATGCTTAATATTAGCTCTATAGGAATTTGAAGAAGTCATATTGGCCTAAACATGGAAGTTTGTAAGAAGTGTATTTGTGGTTAATACAAAGTGGTGTGTGGAGAATGTATTCGGAGATGAGTAAACATTTTAGGGCAGATTAAATCTGTTGTTTCTGAACAGAAGGCACATAGAACAGGGCTGGGCTTGAAAGAATGACATACCCTTATTTAGGTGTGCTATGCCAGGCTAGGGCTGACTTTGATCCGTGACAGGGCTTAAAAGAATGCATCTTAACCATAGGTGATTAAAATATATGTATTACTTAAAACCTTTGTAAATAAGGACACACTGGCTTCGTTTGGAGAATCGTCCTCAATGCTTGTGTACGTTACCTTTGAGAGGATTAGTGAAGACACTAACACTTTTCTATGCCTAGTCCTCTGAAATGATCTTTGATCAAAGTAGGAGCATGTAGGCTTTTCACGTGAGTCTCTTCCATTTGTTTTTTAAAAGCAGGTGAAAAATAAACATGTATCTTTCCTGCAGACCATTTCTTTGGGGAGGTATCACGTAGACGGGCTGGTTGCTAATATTGAGGTGACCGAATCCTTTTTACCAAGGAGACAGAAACGTTTCCTAAGGACGTCTATTCGGACAATTTTCAGAAAAGCACAATGGTATAATAATGGATAATTAAAACATTTAAAGAAAGTATTTTTTGCTTGTGAGCCATAACCATAGAAGTTAGTGCCATTTATTTGTTTCTAGTGTAAAACAAACAAACAAACAACAAACAATTTCTTCTATCTTAAAACCGTTTCTCGGTGTCACTTATTAAAATGACTCCTCACCGAGTAGAAGAAGTTTGAGCTCAGAGCCATATCCCAAGAAGAGCAAATTTATAAAGTTGTTCTGTAACTAACTGCCCTTCAGAGAGAGAGAGCATCTTGAGAATGGGCCTGGAGGGGAAAATGGTGCAGGTGTCCACTGAAAGCCTAGGCATTCTACGTAAGCTCTTGGTGTAGCATTTGTTTAAGATTTCAACATCCCCAAGATTCTGCAACTGAATAGATCGAAAGAAACTGAAGGGGGTGGGTGGCAGATGGAATATCCCTTTAGGTTCTTATCTCTGTTGAGACTCAAACTCAAATTCATACTTTGCACAGTCTGCTCTGTTTCCCTCCTGTCCTTTTATCAACCATCGGAGGGTACATTTGACGCGAGGGGTGATTTTGACACCATTGCACCAATGAACTTTCCAACCAAGTGGTTATTGTGTCTGAATTTCTACCATTTTGAAAGAATGGGAACAATTTTGAAATGAAAAACGACATTTGAGGTTGGTCCTCCTTTCCAGTCTGCACCAGCAAACTATACTTCTCTGGGGAGGGGTGTGGGGTCCTAGCACGCGGACGAAGGAGCCCCCCACTTCATATTTCCGGAGGCTTATTACAACAAATGACATGGAACGGGATGAAATCCTTAGGTTAAGAGGAAACAAAATTAGAGGGTATGCTGGGGCACAGTGAAGTTTTGTTTTTCATACTAAGTGTGGAGTCTAGAAAATGTGGTGATTTCTCACATTCTATTTATATGTTATTTTACTTGAGGGATGCCTCAAAGCGGTACTAGAATCACTTATGTGCAAAAGGGGGAGGGAGGGAGGGTTTGTCATCGTTTGTTCAACTTGCTTTGTAAAGGTGCTTATCTTGCAGTAAAAATAATACTTCAGTCAAAATACAGGCGGTCTGTAGGCTTGACCAGCATGGAGGGATTTTAATGATTGAAGTGTTTCTGTTTAAAAGTCAGTCAAGTAACACCCTCGAAGGCAATCAATCCTCATATTGTTATTCTTATTTAATAATACATATATAATGTTTTTCTCTCTCCAAAAATAACAGAACTTTTAGGCATTATAAACCAAAACAATCCCAAGCTTACATCTGTATCCGAATTTTAAAGTTTGCATCCTGGACCTGCTGCTCTTGAAATCACGAATTAATTTTGCTATTCAAACTGCAAATATCTAACAGCCAGAATTTGAAAATAATCCCATGGTCCAATTATTCTCCATTATTTGAAGACCTACATTGTGTATCAGTTCCTCTCCCCTTACAGACTGCAGCATCACATGTGCTCCCACCCAGACTAGTCTCAACGCACACAGAAAAACTTAGAGCTGGAAGGCACAAAAGTGATTTCCAGTTTATTTATCCTGGAAGTGGACTCCGCAGGGCCAGGCATAGGGGATGGGAAGGGGCTCCAAGGACTTTGCAAACGTCTCCTATGTTCCCCAGACCACTGGCTATCTATCATGTCAGACACGGGGTTTTCCTCTCTCTAGGAGCCCCTGAAGGTTGACTCCCCAGCTCTGGGTGCATCTCTGATTGAGTCAGAATCTGAAGTCAACCTTCTTGGGTCATGCCCAGGGGAATCCAATCTGCATTCTGTAATTTCATATTTACCACCGTTGTGCTTACCATTGTCCTCTCTGTGTATTTACACACCAAACCCCAGATTGGAATTCTATTTCCTCTCCTGACTTGGATCCTTTCGACTATTTTTAAAAAATATTACAGCAGAATGCTCTCTCCTGGTGTCAGAGGGGGACGTGTTTCAGGCCCTCTGCTTCAGGCTCCCCTAGAACTGAAGCCCTGGCAGGATTCTACTGACTGACACGCTCTCCTTCTCTGCTCCCAGCCACAAAAAGGGTTGCTTGGGTTTCCAAAACATGTTATTTGTTCAACCACAACGAGGCACTGCTCCTTGTAGGCTACTGACTGCGGGGCTGACAGAGCTGTTGCTGGCCGCGCGAGAGGGAGAGAAGAAACATGATGGCATGACCGGGTGGCAGCCAAGACAGGACCCTCAGAACTCATTTGCTGCCCAAGTGGGAGAACTGAATAGTTTTCCACTTAATCTGAAAATTGGCCTCGGTTTTTGGAATGTTTCTTACCTCCTTCTTTCAGCATCAGCTGCTGAAAAGAAGCCTGACGAGGAAGTTGGGGAAGGTCCTACCAATGACACGGGAGGAACCGGGCCCTGACACCTTCGTTTCTCCATCTGAGCAAGACCACATTCGTAACACCTGCCTCACCTTCTCCCTTCGAATAGGGCGAAAGCAGGTGTGCATCATGTGCAGAAGCAGGGTGCCCGGGACACCCGAGGGAACCTCACTATTATAAACATTATTATTTGTTGGGGCAACAGGAAGCTTCACCTTCATAGAAAGCCTTCTGACCCACGTGGATTTTTTTTTTTTTCCCAATGTGGCTTTTTATGATTTTAATGCACGAACACTTACTCTCTCCACTCTATTTCGGTTTTCCGCAGGCCCCGAGGAAAGCCATCGCCACCTGAAGCCCAAGAAAGCTTGAGCACCACGGCAAGGAAGACGATGGCGCACTCCAAGGTGGGTTCGCAGGTGGACACACGTTTACGCACACCCGTATCCTGTAACTCACGTCCCCGCTGTTGGTGCCGTTTCCAGACCTCCCAGCGCCTTTTCAACCCTCCGATTTTCTCATCCAAATACCCAAGTTGCATACAGATATTTTTATTCCCCTTTGGGTCGAAGAGACCGGGACCGAAGCTTCGGGTCACATTTATGCTTGCGTCATAATATGAACCACAGCGTCAGGAATATAGATCGCGGTAACGAACAGCCCCAACTCCCCAGGGAGGCGCACAGATGAAAGTGATTTGCCCAGAGACCTCCATGAGTTACACCAAGAGAAGGTGGCACCGGCCAGATCAGAGCTCACAGCGTCTCAGTCCCCGGCCTCACATGGCCAACGTGCTCTGTTACGTGTTGTTGGAGGCACGTTGTGGCACAATGACGCTCTGCGCATACTGGATCATAGCGACTGGATCCCTTTAGAGGAAGGTGCACCTGTTCAAAGCCCACAACTCGATGGAACGCAGAGCTGCTCTGTTCCTTATAAGGAAACCCTGAATTTCTGTTGCCAGGAACACGCGTTCCATCCCGTCCGTGTAAACAGGCGTCAGAAAGCCCTTCCAGAGTGACCACTCTGCGCTTTGATGCAAGGCCCCTTCACAAAGGATTCGTGCCACGCTCATCTCTCTCCGTCTTCCTCTCTCCCTTCCATGTAATGACACAAAGCTTCCTTCTTTTTTTATAATTTTCATAGATATTTAAAAAAGGCAATGACTTTAACGGGACATGTTTGGTGAAATAGTCCTTTGGGTTTGATATATTTAGGAGTTTGGTTTAGAAAAAAAGTTGAAAAACAACCAGAACCAAAAACAAGTCCCTCCCCACCGCCCCCCCGCCGTTCGGTGCCATAGACAAGAGTCCAAAGGACATTAGCTGCTCCATTGCACACATTGGAAAGGAGAGTTTGCTGTGAGCTCAGTCCTTCTAATAGACTGGCAATTTTGTAAAAGGTTTAGAGGATTTTGTTTAACCATTTCTGCATGTGTTTTTAATGAGCTCATGAGGGCTTGTAACAAAGGCCAGGTTGTGCGTTTTTGTGGCGTTTTTCTGCCCTGCTCCCTCCCTGCTGACCCGAGGAATGGGCACCTGTGCTTCTCTCCGGGCTCACCTATGGGAGTCAAGGTGGTGGGGCCATCTCCGGGCTGTCTTCGTGCCAGGGATGAATCATGCAGTAGGCAGAGCGGAAGGAGTCTCTTTGTTGACAGCTTTCCATCTGGACTTTGGATACGGCTGATCGTTCACGTAGAGCGCTGGTTAGCTGGAAGGGGTGAGGGGAGTCAGCTCCTCCATAAGGGACCAGGAGCATCTAAAGCATCCGCAAAGAACGGCCCCAGGATTTCCTCTGCAAAGCTCAGAGAAGCCTCTCGCTCCCCAAGTGTCAGGGACCCAGGTCTGTGAATGTGTCTGACTGCAGCTTGGACTTGTTGACATTTAATAGGCAAAAGGATCCTTTATAGCCCCATTCAGATAATCCGACCGGAGCACACCTGCATAAAAACATGGAGCTCATCAGTGGGTTAAGCTGCTGCCTTCGGCTCAGGTCATGATCCCAGGTCCTGGGTTCAAGCCCCACATCGGCTTTCTGCTCAGCAGGGAGCCTGCTTCCTCCTCTCTCTCTGCCTGCCTCTCTGCTTACTTGTGATTTCTCTCTGTCAAATAAATAAATAAAATCTTTAAAAAAAAAAAAAAACATGGAGCTCAGGTGGCCAGGAGAGAGCCCCTTTAGAGTTTAATCATTAAAATAAACAGCGCTATTAAGATGAATTTCAGTTTGTCATGTATAAATGTAAAAGGCTCCATAAGGGCTGGTGTTTTGTGATTCATATAGGAATGTGATGGATGTATGATACGTTTTCCACAGCTATTTAAGAAAAAAAAAAAGATTATCTTAGTCATGGGGTAAAGTTATGTGAGGCATTGCTCTATCCAGGCTGTGTCTGGGCCAGTACAGATTTTTTTTTTTTTTTTTTTTTGTGAAAGATTACTTCTTGGCAAACTAGATATGCAAACGCCAAAATACAGTAAAACCACATTTAATTGGACCTACTTGCCAACTTCTTGAACACAGCTTGGATTATTCCACTGGAGGCTGCTTCTGTTAAAAGCTGGGGGAGGAGGAAGTGGCATATTGACAAGGCTTCAGATAATTTTTTTTTCACTCGAAGTACAATTATGCAATGAGCCAAGTTTGGAAGTATTTTACTATGTTTAATAATTATTATTAAAGATATTGTAAAACATATGCATTTGTTAAGTGGAATGTAATGGGAGTGAAATCCTGTCATAAATTTTACTTCGGATTTATTTTCCTATTTTGTTTTTTTATTTGACAGCCTTCCAAATTGGTTCTAGCCAAAACCATGCACTCTAATACATACCGTACTTGATACCAAAGTGAGAATATGAGTAATTTATAGAACCCGAGTGAGAAGCGTTCTCTCCTGCAAGCCAGCTTCTACGGAGCCGTCACCCCTGTTCAGGTAGCCGCTGACACATGTGGGCGACACCGGGAGGGGGAGAACCGGGATGGAGAAGCCCTCCACCCAGAGGGCTCTGCCACCTCCTCCTGGATGATGGCAGCCTCGAAATCCACTGGCCTGGCCACGGCGGGGTGGGGGGTTCAAGCGTCTATTGTTCGAGTGTCTACCCTTCCAGAAGAAGGAGGACTCTCTCTAGGTGTGGGTGGGTCCAGGAGAATTCGACTCAGCCCTGGAGAGGTGTGTGTGTGGGGGGTCACTGACCATCCGTGACTCTGTTCAGGCTTTGCTTCGGGGGACCCCTCGTCCCTCCCTCGGGAAGCTGAGAAGGCCTGACACCAGTTTGCTTCACATCTTCAGCTTCAACAGATTTATATTGTTTTTACAGTCTCTTTTCCAAGGGAGAGAAAAAAAAAATGCCCCCGAAACTGTGCTTCTCGAAACCGAACAAAGGGGCCATCTCTGAAGATTAGCAAGCCGCTCTGGATTTGCACCGAGCTCCACCTGCTCTGTGAAAACCCCATGGTTTTCTCACAATCCCACTCAAGCTGCTTAGCAATTGGGCCCTGTCTTGCGAGGGTGGGTATTCTTCAGTTTGACTTCTGTTTGCCCTGTCGTTCCCTCGTTTCCTTGTGCTATGCCACAGCCCGCGACCGGGGGAGGAGGACAGCGGGGAGAGGAGAAGGCAGAGCCCCGGGGCGTCCGCAGCGAGCAGGAGGCAGCCTTGTCCCCAAGGCGGGCCGATGGGAGGCGACCCTAGGTGTGTTTTTGCACGCGTGCCCGAGGACCCGGGAGCCGGAAGCAGCTCTGCGGCTGTGTGGGGTGGACTGCAGCAGTGTGAGCCCTGTGTCTACAGAGGGGACATGAGGACATCTGGACCGTGTCCCTGCGAGCAGGGCTCCTGCTGCAGGCCTTTGAAAATCCTGCCACAGCGGCCCCCCAGCGCCTTGGAACTTTCTCCCTGGAGAATTTAGAAGAGCCGGTGTCCTTGATTTCCTGGACATCTGCAGCCTCCCCACGTGCGGGGACCCAGGGAGCGTCCTGCGCAGCACACACACACACACACACACACACACACACACCCCGGTTCTGAGAGCCCAGAGCTAAGAGAGGGGGTCGTGCCCGCGACTCTCCCACTGTCCTCCTTCCGCCAGCTACCTGGCTCTGTGCGCTCTGGAACGAGTGACCTCATTCTCTCCCGGTTTTCCCCACCCCCTTCATCTTTAAAACAAACTTCTTGGGCCATGAGACGCTGAGGGTTTTTTTAGGTTGAAATTCTAGGGGGTTTGTTTGTTTTTTGTTTTTGTACCTGTTTATAATGCTAATGGAACTTGGGCTGATTAACAAGAAAATATTTTCCAGTTAGAGCAGAAGTGGTGATTCACTCACCACTTCGGCTTCTACAGCTCCTTGCCACGAAGGGCAGGCTCGCTCGGACGGGGGAGGGCCACGGGCATGGCAAGTGAGCATTTCTGCCGGCCTTTGGATTTTTAATATCTAACTGTATTGACACGTGGACGACCTTCCGTGTCCCCTTTCCAGCCCAGCAGGTCTGGGTGCTTGGCTGTTTTCTGACAGGAGGCAGCTGAGAGGTGCTGAACAGATGTGAGGCAAGCGCCCGTCTAGGTCCGCGCTAGGACCGTGTTTACACTGTGCCCTGCTTGGGGGAAAGCGAGGGGCTTTCATTACCTTAAATAGCAGCGGACGTGAACGTGTGCAGAGCACACCTGGCCAACTAGTCATCCCTGTTAGGACTGCAAAGCGGTTTTCTGCTGGTTTAGCTCCTCACAGAGCCTTGGCTGGACAGCTCCCTGCCACTTTCCAGTACAGGACGGGGCCTCTCGTATGAAAAGGCTAATTCTGGTCGCTTCCATAGGAAGGGAAACAGCAGAGCCCATTACCGTAGATGTGGTTCATGGAATTCAGAGTGTCCTGGGGGGACTGGTGACAGGTCTACGGATCAAAGATCATTTGAGTTACATCGATCATTGAGAGAACACACCACACTCATAGACTCCGAAATGACGGAAAACCAAATTCTTAGTAACTGTCATAAAAAATCCCCTGTTCCACCATTCACAGCCTGACCACTGACCTAGTCATTCCCTGTATTTCTAGCACGTCTCTCATCCATCCCAGAATGGGGGAGAGCCCTCCCAGAGCGTTGTGTGAGAAAAAAAAAACCATCCCAGAGAACGACCGCGGACTAATTTGTACAAGAGTCTCGCTCAAATATTTTCCCTTTTATTTTTTTTTCATCCCGAAGTCGCAAAGTAAAATGGTTGCTGAATTAAAGATTAGCATGTAAGACTGAAATAGGACGACATTCTTATATTAGTTAAAATTCTTCTGGTTGCAAGGAATAGAAATCCATCTTAAGCTAGTTAAGCCAAAAAAGAATTTTATTATAAGGCTCCTTGGATTCAATGGAATCCGAAAGAGCGATACGGGAGGCCTTGGGAGCGGCTAGAGCTCCGCGGGTAGAGGCTGTCAGGGTCTGCTCTCCTCTCCCTGCCTCGCATTCCCGTTCTGCTGATTGGCATTTCCCATTCCTCAGTCCACATGGTGGGACGGGCTGCCAACTGCTTCTGCATTTCCTCGTCTTCATCTTCAGACTCCCTTTGTCAGTTACAGTCCCCGAATCCTGGGGGAGGATTCTGGTTGGCCAGCTTGGACCGGGCGCCCACCTCTCAACCAATAGGCTGTGCCAAGGGCAAGGCCCATGGTCCCTGCGGTGGGACGCCACCCTTACCGCACGGGAGAGGGGCAGGGGCGTGGTCCCCAGGTGGTGGGGATGAGGCAGGTGCTGTGCAGACGGAACAGTAGGGCGCCAATGCGTTTCTCTACCAAAAACAAAGGAAACTGTGAAAAAAATACCGTTTATCTGGAAGCAAGAGTAATATATTGTCCTTCGTGGTCCAACAGCAGTTACGAATCTCTAACCCGTGGCCAACTAGTTAAGTGGAATAACGCAGGTTTTCTGAAGTATAAACAATTAACTAGTTTTCCACTAGTTTTAACTAGTTAACTAGTTTTGTTAACTAGTTAACTAGTTTTAACTAGTTTCCAGCCTTTCATTTAACTTAGTGCATCTGATCTCCCCCAAATTCCCTACCGTTTTATAATCTCAGAGCACATTCATGTACTGTCTTGCGGAACCCTTACCCGGCTCATCCCGGTGAGCCCACAGAATTTAAGGGCCAACCTTATCTTCCAACTATCTGATGGTGATCAGACAACAGAGCACAGAGAATGGAGAAGACACTTGTTTTCTCCCGGTTTAGGACGTAGGAAGGACACAGTGTGCAGTAAGAGCGAGGCAGTCCCAGCAAGCAAGTCGCGTGTGTTCTCTGTCTGGGGACAGAGGAGTCTGTGAATCTAGAACAGGGAGGGACCGGGAAGGCCAGTGCCGGTCAATGCAAGTGAGGGCCTCCAACTGAGGACGTAGCCTACCAGCAAGGCTGTACTAACCCTCCCAGGTGCCTCCAGGCGCTTAGCTGGGAAATGGGCCTGCCTGGTGGAAAGAGAGATGGGCACCCATGCCATGGGCTGAGGGAAGAGACACACTCAGTCTGTTTGGACGTATGGCTCATCACTCCCTAGCTGCTTACTGTCCCATTGCTAGAGACGCAAAATATTCAGTTTGAAGGAAGCTCCTGGTTAGTTAGCTCTTCAAGGCCAAGGTGAAGAAGCATGAGGCTCCTGATTCAGTGTTTCCAACTGTCTAGAAAACAAATACGAGTATTCTAGGTATCGTGGATTTCACCATTGCTTCAGCCCCCCAAATTATTGTTCTCCGCACTTGGGGAACTTGGGAAGCTGACAACGGATGTTGCCTCTTCTCCAACCTTTGTTGACCTTCCCCCCATCCTGGGTGCCTTGCGAGGAAGCCAGGACAGGAGAGTCTCTGCTTCAAAGGCAGGCAGCCCACAGGTCGAGCCTTGGGTCAATGTTTCCCCTCTCTGGCAGAGATGCCACAACCACCCCTCAAAAGGGCCTTGAGGACCAGACTGGCCAGATGGCCTGCCAGGACACTTCCAGTCATAGGTAACGGAAAATGGACTCAGACTAGCTGGAAAATACAAAGAAAATGATTAAGTCATGTGTCGGAGAGTCTGGGGGTGGCCACGGCCTCAGCGGTGACTGGGCACAAGGATTCAGCTGACGGCATTAGATTCTGTCATTCTGTCCTTCCCCGCCCACCCTCTATCTTGGGTTCACTTCTGTCTTTACAGCCCAAGATGGGCTTTCCTCCCATGATGGGGGAACGGGGCCTGGACAAAGATGGCGCCAGCTGGCCCTGTCACAGGAAGTGACCCCAGAGGGAAGAGGATGGCTTCTCTGAACACCCATCTTTAAACCCCAAGGGAAGATTTCTGACCTGACCTGGATGGTGTGCTTGTCCCCAAGCCACGGAGTAGCTTCCTTACAGCCACTGTGAGTAGAAGCCTTGAGTCAAGTCACTCAGAGGAGGAAGTGGGGCTATAGGAAGTTTGCAGGGCCCTGAACACGGAGGGGAAGATTTCACCAGGGAGCCAAGGGCAGGGCAGGTTTCTGTTCATGGGTTCCTGCCTGGGGAAGACAAATTTGATTTGGGTGTGGGATGGTAGGGAAAAAAATGAAATGGCAGAGAGCAAACGAATATTTATTAAAGGACCACTGTACACTTGGCCCTAGGGGTACAGCAAGGCCCAGCCTTCATAGAACTTACAAGTTAATGAAACAAAGAGAAAATTTTAGTAAAGCATCGTAAGTGTTATGACAAGAGTATATAGTGAGTTCAAACCCACAGCCAGGGGGATCCAGGAAGACTTTCTAGCAGAAGTGACATGGGGTATGAGTTGGTCACACAGTAAGAGGGTGGAGAGTGCTCGGGGCAGAGGATCAGCATGTGCAAAGGCCCCAAGATGAACCAAGCGGCGTTGACAGGCCTGGTAGTTCCTCCCTCCGCCAGTCCAGATGGCTGGCGCACTGTTGGGGGAAGGTCTATTCATTTTCTGGGGCCACCATGACAGATGACCACACACTCAGTGGCTCAAAACAACAGAAATGTCCTCTCTCTCACGGTTCTGGAGGCTGGAAGTCCGAAGTCGAGATGTGAGCAGGGCCGCCCTAGGGGAGAAACTTTCCCAGCCTCTTGTGTACGTCCCAGGCTCTGGTAGCTCCAGGCCCCTCAGTGGCTGCACCGTCCCATCCCTGCCTCTACCTCCATGTGGCCTTCTCCTGCAGGTTCCTGTCCTCACCTCTCCTGGGTCATGCAGGATGAGCAGCTCATCTCAGGATCCTTAACTGAGTGCCACCTGCAAAGACCCTTTCTTCAAGTAAGGCCACATTCCCAAGGTCTGGGTACAAGCAACTAGACACACCTCTTGGGGGCCCCCATCCAGTATAGGATAGAGGGTGGAGTAATCACAGATGCTCCAGACTGCGCAGGAAGGCCACATCCTAGGGAATCGGGGCCTCAGCCTAGAACAGGTCAGTGATGTCTCAGATCACATTCTAGTGGTCATTTTTGGGAAGCAGGGCTGTGGTCTGTCAGGGGGCCACTGCCATGGCTCAGGAGGGAGGGACAGGGGATGCCCCAAGCAGACCATTGAGCCATGAATGGGAAGAAGTGGATTGTGGATCTGCATAGGAAAGCAGGTGAGCAGGACTTGGGCATGGTTGGGTGGCAGGTGGCAGGACTCAGGCAGAGGGAGTCCTGGGGAATGTGTATCGTTATGTTAATATGTATCCTGCATTTTAATTTTTTTCCCCAGGAGACAGCCTGGAAGAAGGAAAGAATGCTGGCTTTGGAATGGGCTAACCCTGGGTTCAAATCCCAGTGCTTTCACTTCCCAGCTTCTCGACCTTGACTGCTTCTCATTTTCTCTGGGCCTCTGTTTCCTCCTCAAGAAAATGAAGATATAATACTGACTTCCTAGGGCTCTAGGAAGAATGAAAAGACAGCTTGCAAAGGGTGCCTGGCCCAGAGCCCAGCCCCACGTGTGCACCCTAAATGCCCTAGTTCCCCCTCCTTCCCTGGCTTGACCAGCCCCCTTTCCTACCGGGGCTTCCCCCACCCCTCCCATCCCCGGGTTCAGCGGCCCCCACCTCCTACCTCGCTCCCATCTGCTTCCTGGCCAGCTGGCCCCTCACCTGCAGCCCTTCTCTCCCGGGACCTGCCCACAAATTCCCCTCTCCCCTGTGCCGGCCCTTTGACAAATGTTCTCTCCTCTGAAGCAGCACACACTGCAAACGCAGACAAGCTGTGAAATGGGCGTTTCAGGCCCCTGAAGCCCTTGTTTCATTCAGTTCCTGCTGCTGTTCATTTGTTCACTCACTTCTTCCTGCGTTTGCAGAACCCCTCACTCAACACACATGCAGGGTGGGCCGGGCCTGGCGCAGACACAAAGCACCGTGGAACTCCTTCCACCTCCTGCAATTTGCGGATTGCATTGGGCCACGACATTCTCTCTGCTTCTGGGTTCTCCTGATAGGCAGCCTCTGCAGGTAAAGTGAGGAGAAGCTTGAGTTAGGTGCCCCAGGAGGCGGAAGGTGTCGCCTTAGAAAACCCATCACCCCATCCTACCTCTCAGGCACATTTCATATCTCATCAGCCACATTGTCACCAACCCCTCTCCTGCCACGTCCCTCCCATTCCCACTCCTGGCTCTTCATCTGGTTAGCCAAGAAGGAAGGGCCAGCCTGTTTTTACTTAGGGCCATCTTTCAGGAGCAAGAATGCAAAAACCTGTGTGGTTTTCTGGGACTGGCCTTGCACAAAGTGGAGAGGATCTACCATACTCTGCCCCACTGGGGGTTTGGCTTGCTCTTTTGGGCAGTGGGGAGGCCTCTACTTTCCCCCTTCAGGCTTCCAGGAGCCTCATGGTACTCAGGGAACATGTGTGCAAGTAAATGCATCCTGATGGGATTTGCACAAGTCGGGAGCCTTCTCTATTAAGGGATGTTCTCAAAGACTTGCAGCAGAGGTTCTGAGACACTGATTCAACCCACCATCTCAGACATGCTGTCATGAGGACGGGGAAGATGGTGTGAACTCCGGGAAGGCAGAAACTTCAGGAAGAACAGTCATTACATGAATTGATGCATTCATTTATTCCATAAGCATTGTTCAAGGGCCTGTGGGGCTTACCATGAAGAACAAGAAACTGTCTCTGTCCTGCAGGACCTCAGAGAGTCTAGAGAGAAGGAGGCAAGTACATATGTCCATGTGTCTTGTTTAAGACTATCCTTAGAGCACTGATGTGCACCTGTCATCTCATGTCGAGCACACTCTGGGTCACTCGATGTATAAATTCCTGCTAATCTCTCGACAGTGTTTTGAGGAAGGTATAAACACCCATTTCACAGAGGAGGAAAAGGAAGTGCAGAGAGTAACTTAACCAGGAACCAGGCTTTCCAACCCAGTTCTGCTGACCCCAACTATTAAAGCTGCTTATCCAAATTTAAATTAAAGAAAAAGAAACAGATGAAAGGGAATTTGGCACATTAGAGAAGTATTCTTCCTTTTGCAAAAGAATTCAGTTCTTGTAATCCTTTAAATTCTGAGTGACTCTAGAACCCTTTCAACAGACTTTTCACTCACCTGACTTTCCTCCACAATTTCAGGAACACTTCCAACAGGCAGCACGGGGCTTTGCTGGTAGGGGTGTCTGTTGCTGTATCTAGAATAGTATGCAGCCACAGCAGCTTTGGTGATCCCAAAAGTTGATTTGAGAAGACCCCAAAAAGGAAGTACGGGCCAGAAGGGAATCTAGATTCTCTGAGCCAAATCTCTCATTATCAATCATGGGAATTGAGACCAGAGAGGTTAAGTGACTGGCCTAAGGCCACACAGCAAGTTTGTGGTGGGGAGATGAAACTCGGTTTTGCCCAGCGCTCCTCAGCACAGTGAGGGAGGTGGCTCTGCCCACAGGTCCTGTGGCCCACAGCCAACTCCATGTATCCTTTGCCAGGAGCCAAACATTCCTGGTGCCATGTGGGCAAAACCCGATGAGCAACCTCACCCCGTTCAGCCCCCCTGCTGTGCATTAAGGGATCAGTTTTCATTTAATTGAAGTTCGATGTACTCTGAGCTGAGGTGGCCTTGCTCTGGCTTTCTGAAGAAAGAATGCAGCCTTGGCCCAAGAGTTTGAGTTTCACATAGTAGGGTTCCAATACCTGAGGGAGACTGCCCTAGTACTTTCTAGAGTCTTTCTGAACTGAACATAAAGGTCTGTGCGTTTGCCTTCTTCTTGGCTGTTCCTTTCTCAGCCAGGGCTCGCATCTCAGACTGCAAGGGGGTAAGGCTGGGGGAGCGGAGGCCCATGGAGAACAGCTGTCTTCCCTTTAGCCCTTGGGCTGTTAGCGGGGCCGAAGGCTCTGGAAGTGCTTGCTCAGGTTCCCCACATGCACCACCCACGGGCAGGGCCTCGGACACTGGCAGACAGGATCCTGGGAGGGAAGCCCTGGAGCGTGAAGGTTATTGAAGGACATACATCAGCCCACAGCCCTGCCAGGCTGGCCACCTTCTCCCTATGTGCAGAGTCCTCCCTGCTCTCTGACTCTGGAACTTCCCACCACTCTTCAGGCCCTGCCTTCTCCCTGGCTCTGCATGACCATGGTGTGCATATGCTGGGTCTGTCCTGTGTCCGTGCTCACATGTTGCCTCTGCCAGTCCCACTCCTGCCTGCAGGGCTGAGACCCCACTCTGAGTCACACCCTTGACCTTGGATTTCCATATTGGCCTCATGCAGTGGGTGTTTTCCCATCACGACGGATGAGGAAACAGAATTAGCAGAAGGTGAGGGACTGGCCCAAGGTCACCCGTGGAGTGAAGTGCAGAGGCAGGCCCAGCTCCTCTGGTCCCTCACACCTGCTACAGGGCTGCTGCTGGTGCTGGGGTGAGACAGGGTCTCTGACCTTCAATTGGCACTGTATTTGGAGGAGAGGAGCTGTTTTCATTTCTGATGTACACATTTCTGTTTTCCGAATCTTCTTCAACAAGCCCGCACCACTTGGGTCATTGAAAACCACATTAATGACCGGAGCTCACTGAGCATCAGACCTGTGTCATCTCATTTATTAACCGTGGGTGAGGAGTCCTGGCTGTCTAGAGGAGGAACCCAAGCTGGAGAAATGTGAAATAACCAGCAGAGTCGATCAAGAGCCCCAGAGCCAGGCTCAGGCCTGGGGAGGCCAGACAGAGCTTTCCAAGTGGAGAAGAAGCTTTGTCTTCGGAAGAAAAGGAGCAATCTGCTTCATGAGAAATGTCCAGAATAGGCAAATCCACAGAGATGGAAGCAGACAAGTGGTTGTCAAGGTCCGGGGTGGATGGGGACAGGCTTTCCCTCTGCGTGATCACACATTCTAGAACAAGACAGTGGCGGAGTTTGTACGACGCTGTGAATGTATTAACTGTCAGTGATGGTAGCTTTTATATTTGCATTTTATCACAATTTTAAAGATTAAAAAAAAAAGCAAGGAAAGGAAAAGCTGCTACTGACCATTTCCAGGGTCATAACTGGAAACTCTTTTCAAGAAGGAATACAGTTTCTTCGAAAAATGATAAAAGAATACTAAGAAGAGGCCCATGGAGATGGGGAACCCAGAAGCCTTGAAACAGGAATCAGATGGCTGTTAGAATTATTTCCTTTGCCAAAGGTGTCTGCAGGTTCATCCAACACTCATCAAAATCCTGGGCAACATGGCCTTTGTCATACCCATTTCAGGTATGGGAAAACTGAGGTGTAGAGAGGTTCAGTGTCCTACCCCGGATCATGATGCTGGTAAGTGGCCAAGCTGGGTGCTGTTTCCAGGTGCTCTGACTTCCAGGTCCACAATGGGAACAGCAATCATCTCAGATCTGTGTTCAGTCTTATTACCTTATGAGTGCAACACAGTGCAATTGAACTCAGTGAAAGCATTCCTGTCTTTACCCTTCCAGATCAGTAACAGCTTGTCCAACAGGGAGAAGTGCTTCAGAGAGAGCAGGCTTAGTGAAACTGCTGAACATGGGGTCCCTGGCCAGCCTGTGCCAGGTCATGACAAATTGTGTTGAAATAAACCTTGTGCCCTATGGTGCGCATGGTGATGGGGGAGAAGATGTGAGCTTCTGGCCAGCTGCACCCAGTGGAGAGCCTGTAGACCTCCCAACTGGTGCCATTGCTGGCAGGCATAGTGGCCGCCCCTCAGCCAGTGCCTTTGGTGGCCCGTGCTCTGGTGGCTGCAGCCACGGTCCAGGAACAGTGAGCTGGGAGACAGTTGCACCGAGGCGGCATGAGAGAGCATTTAAAGATTGAAAAACAAAATAAAAAGCCAAACCCACAATCCTCTGCAGCAGATATTAGTGTAGTTCCAGAGGGGTGTGAGTTGGGCTCTCTCTCTGAGAAGACATCCCTGTGCAAACCCACAGTGGATTTCAACCTTCAGGTTCTGATTGGCTGAATAGCCACAGTGATACCAGTTATAGCCCAACGCCATTCAAGGATCTGCTCTCCGCACAAGGGTTTGGGGCAGAAGCACCAAGTCTCAGATCCTGGACCCCTGGAGGACAGAGAGCATCCTGCTTCCTCTGCCCAGTGCCGGGCTTGGTTGTCTCCTGCTCAGACCTTTGCAAGAGGCCGCTAATCGGGTTTCCTGCTCAGACTTGTCCGTCATGAGCGAGCCACCAACCATGTACCCCAGAGTGAACTTTCCAGAGCCAAGTGGGGGGCCGTGGTCTCACTCCCCTCACAGAATAACATGCAGATTCGAGAGAGACTAGAGATATTGAGTGAGGAGGTCTGGGCAATTATCTGAGGTATCACAGGTTTCTGGCTTGGCCAGCTGTGTGGACGATGGTCCATTTCCTGGGCGGAGGACAAGCCAGGGTTCGGACTGGGTGGGTGGGGTGGGGCTCAGCTTCGGACACAATGACATCTGTGCATATGGCACACACAAAGAGAAACACTCACCATGATGGAGAGAAGGCAGAGGGCCCATGCCAGGACCTCTGGAACACCAGTGTTTAAGGATGGCCGCGGGAAGGGGGTCTGCAGGGAGACAGAGGGAAGAGGCCGGGCTGGAGGCAAATCTGGGGAAGTCCTCAAAGCCAGGATGCCAAGGCATGTGAGGAGGGAAGAGCGACTGCCACTTTGGCAAGGGGGCTTTCCGCGGGGTTGGCGCTGGTAGGGAGAAGCCGGACTACAGTGGTGGTTCTCAGACAGGAAGTGCAGGACCACTTCAGTCAGGAACTTCAGCCAAGAAAAAGAAAGGCCTAGGTCTGGAGAGGAAAAATCTTCAAAAGAGGTTTTCTTTCTTTCCTCCTTTCCCTCCCAGCGCCACCCCCCCCCCCCCAAAGAGGGGACCCTGACCATGTCACATGGGAAAGAGGCCAATGGAACAGCCTCAGGGAAGGACCCAGAAAGGACAAAGAATGATCCGAAGGGAAGGTGGGGCTGGGGAGGGGATCAGAGTCTGGGGGGGAGGGGTCCTGCTATCACCACTGCCAAGAGGAGGACAGGAGGGGACAGGGGCAGATTAGCCTGGGGTTTGGGGCCAGGAGTTGGGGAAGTCATCTCATCCCTTCTAGCCTTGCCTCCAAGTGGTCTTGTACAAAAAGGGCTGCCCATACTCGTTTTCCTGCATGCCTGGCTTTTCTCCACATCACCGCATCTGTTTTCCCTGTGCCCTTCATTCTACCTTTCAGTGCAGACAGTTATCTGGATTTCACGGGGCCCAAGGCACGCACAACGTGGGACAGCTTTGTTAACAAAAAGAAGGCTCACATCCATTCCTTCGGCAAATTCTACAAAAACACATGGAAAGGTGAACACATTTCTTGGCTCCTCCTAGACATGTTAGCTCGAAGGTTAAGCTTCATAAATCCTCCTCGACTCATACATTAAAATCCCGTGCAATCTTCCGACCTGGGCGGCAGCGACTACAAAGCAGCCAAAACAAAGAAGCCCCCAAAGGAACAAAAAACTTCTTCCAGGAACGCCGGGAGGGAAGTAGAGCCTCAGTATCATCATCTGTAAAATGGGGTTAATATCATCTACTTCCTTGCTGGCGGATTCAATCAGGTGACATATGGGGCAGAATCTGGAGAGTTCCTTTCCCATAATTGGCACTTCCTAAATGATTGCTAAGGAAAGAAAATGCTTTCCTTTCTCACTCAGCTTTCTGACCTGCGTGTTACTTATCTGCATGCTCACCCACACACCTTGCATGCATCTTGCTATTTTAAAGCCTGGACTCGTGCATCCTGTAAATGGTGGGCGTTGGATGGATGTATGGACCAGATGAACGGATCGGTGGATGGACTGTGCACGAACCACTTCTTTGGGAAGGTCGTTAAGAGACTTGCTTAGAACTCCACCTGAACGAGCTTGTCTCGGGCAATCACAGCTTCTCAGTGGCCACACTGGGGATCGGGAAGAACAGGAAGGGGTCATGGCCAGTAGCCCTCATTCAGCAGAGGAAGCAGAACGTGGGAAAGTCAGAGCCTCGCTTCAACCAACTTCCAGGGTTTTGTTGTTGGCAGAATTAGGCATCTTTAAGACAGGATGGTGAGCACTGCTGCTTGGACTAAACATGGCAAAGCGCCCCCCATCCCACCCCCCCAAACGAGGCAGGAGCTGTCAGAGACAATTCACAAGTCTAATGAATATGTAGTATAATATGGGTGGATTTCTTACTTTATTCATCTTGAATACATTGCTGCTTCGGGAAATCTCATTTCCCAGAGCTACCTGTATGGGGAGAAAGTGCTTTATGGTTTACTTTTCAAAGGACTTCTGTGAAGGTTAAATGAAAAAAAAAAAAAAAAAAAGAACAAAACAAAACATATGAAAGGGTTTGAGAAATTGTAAATACTTCCCACATATATTTTATTATTGCAATTAGCATGCCTCCCTGGCCTGATCTCTCTTCCTCCCCTCTTGGGGCTTATTCTTGTCCTTCCCCTCTCTTCCTGCAGACTCTGTGTCCCATGAATTTCTTTGAAGTATCATCATTTCCCAAACGCTTCCTAGTTGGTCCATGTGGTCAGGGGAGCCTGCCCACACAAGTCTCTGCCTATCCCCACATTCCAAAGTCCTTGAGAATGGTCCTGGCACAGGGTAGGACCTCTGCAAATGTTTGCTTCATGGATGATACTTTAAGATGATGGGAAAACAGTGCTTGTATCATTTCTTCTGGGTCATTCAGTGGTAGAGCCTTGTAAGGAAGGCAAATTTAGTTCACAAGACACTGGTCCCCTTCATTATTCCTAGAAAAGGAAGGCCAAAATATTTTTACAAATGTTGAAAAAAATATGTCCCCTTTCCTCTGGAAATGATAACATATCTATGCTGAGGTAAATTCTAAACCACCCTTAGTATCATATTGAAGGAGCAAGTTCTTTGCTATAGAAAAAGCCCCAATAAGATATCCAAGGATATGGGTTTAAATCCACACGATCTGGTCCAAAGTCTTTGACTTCTTGGAGTCTCAGTTTCTTCTTGGGTAAAGTCAAGGTAGTCATCTTGTCCCGCCTTCCTGTGGGGACTGTTTTTGAGGTCAATAGAATAATCCATGCATCCACACGAGCCCAATACCCTATGCTCCCTTCTCCCAGCACAGCATTTTTTAGACAGGACCTTGGTATATATAAAAGACATTTATTGATAAACAATGGTAAAGGGTCAGCAATGAAAGGGAAATAGTAGAAAAGTGTGCAGCTACAGCTCTCCCTGGGGGCAGAGTGGTTGGTGGTTGTTACCAGATGGATTGTTCTAAGCTTGGCAAATGAGACCCCTTGGTGGGAAGAACGAGGGCATAAAGCATAGGGGAGATAATTTCCGGGTCTCCTCTCCTCCTTCCCTGCTCTCACAACACAAGGAACCCATCCTCTCTGGTTCCCTCAGGACCTTATGCTATGGTGGTCACATCCATATGCTACATCTCCCTCAAAACTGGGTCCCTGACACTGAGATGCTCGGTGTTTGCCATCTTAAAAATAGCCTCCCTCCACCTGATAAACCCCTGGCTCTCTTTCTTCCCTTTCACCACCCAACATCGTGGTGGAGTTCAGGGCTCACACTCTTCATTCCTCATCTCTTACTCACCGCTGCTCTTCTTCCATTTCTCCACAGAATGAGCTCTGCCAAGAACCCCAGTGTCCATGTTTTTAAATCCAGCGAACTCCAGGCTTCATCGTATTCGTGATGACCCCTCCCTCCTCCGTGCGGTGCTGCTTTCCTGTGGGAGTGTTCACGGTATGATGCTCTGCGGGCTTTCCTTCTGCCTGTGGCTGCTCCTTCTCAGCCTCTGGTGTGGTTTGAATCATTCCCCCCCCCCCACCACCAAAAGATGCTTAAGTCATGACTCCCAGTACCTAGGAATGGGACTCTAATTGGAAATAGGGTCTTTGCCCACGGAATCAAGTTAACACAGGGTCATTAGGGGTGGGCTGTAATCCAAAGACTCGTGGAAATTTGGACACAGACACAGAGGCAAGATGGCCATGTAACAAGGGAGGAAGAGAAGGGCATGACTCATCCACAAAATAAGGGGGGCCACGGGTTGCTACAAGTCACCAGGACCAGGAAGAAGCAAGGAAGGATGCTCCCCAAGAGTGTTCAGAGAAAGCATGACCCTCTGACACCTTGACTTTGGACTCTGGTCTCCAGAACCGTGAGGTAAAAAATTTCTGTTGTTTTAAACCATCAGCTTTGGGGTACTTGGTTATGACAGCCCTAGAGACGAATACAGTCTCTTTTTAGGTTCATCCTACGTTAGATGTCAGTTTTCCTAAACACTTAGTTCTAGACTTCTCTTCATTTCTCTACATATCCTCCTCCCTAAGTGACCTCCTCCACATCCCCACGTCAGCCATGGCTTCTCTGCCTGCGAACCCCCATCTCAGTGCTCGATTCAGACCTGACTCCCACGGGGCAGCTTCGGCAGGAGCTGCCTGTCAGTGCCCGCCCACATCCCTGGCTCTCCTCACTACCAGTACAGCTTCTTACTGGGAGCTGCTACTTTCTGCCTGAGCACTTCTTCGGGCTATAGGGGGATGAGGGTACCAGAGCACCAGAGAGGGAACACCTCCAGGAGCCACCTGCCAATGATGGCAGATGGGAGCTGGAGCGTATTCAATCGTTTCCTCACCACCCAGGGACCTAGAGCATCTCTGAGAGACCCCAGCAGACTCAGCCTTACTGGCCAATGGGGTAACCTACTCACAGACTTGGTCTGTATGGGCCTCTTTCTTGGTGACCCCTCCCCTCTCACACTTCTTGAGGTCGCCTCCCAAACACACCACTTACACTCGAATCCTCACCTCTGGGTTTGTTTCTGGAGGAATCTAGCCAAGACACAATATCTGCATTACAAGCCTGGGCCAGATTCTTCAATTTTTCTTTCTAACAGCGTGATGCACCTTGGCTGTACAGCAGCTCTTGGAGTTTCTGTGTACATATTTCTCTTTGTGATTATTTGAATAGTGTGTATTTTCTGTGCTAGAGCAGGGGGTCAGCAAGCAACAGCCCTCAGGCCAAACCGACATGACTCTTCATTTCCATATCATCTATGGCTCCCTTTGAATACTGGTTTCAGTGAAGATCTCATGGCGTATAGAGCCAAAATATCTGCCACTTGACCCTTTGCAGAAAAAGTTTATTGACCCCTGTGTTGGGCTCTAAGTTTGTATCAGTTAGCTTTGGTTGCATAAGAAACATCCCCAATCTTGTTCAAAACAAACACCATTTATTTAGCCACAAATCTATTCGCTGGCTAGGTAGGTTTCCAGTCTAGGGCCAGATCAGCTGACTTCAGCTGGGCTCCCTACTGTGCCTATAGTCAGCTGGTGGGTCAACAGGAGACAATGATCCTAGCAACACTTTACCTGTACTTTAGACATTGGCAGCTGTTGGCCCAGGACACAGTAGTGATTGGACCTTTATGTCCCTTGTCATGCAGCAGGCTACCTGAGGCTTTGTCACATGGTGGCAGTGGCAGGGGTTCTAAGAGCAGCCAGGCAGGACAAGGAACAAACATTTTTGAAGCCTCTGGTGGGAGAATGTTGGTTAACATCCCATTGGTTGAAGCAAGTCCCATGACCAAGTTCAAAGCAGGAAGGCACTCAAAGGGCATGGCTGGGGGTGTAGATACAGGGAGAGGAAGAGACTGTGGCTCCTTTTCACAATTCACCCTGAAGCTCTATGAGATCACAGGCCCCATCTGCATTTGCTCATTATTTGTTGATAGTGCCTGACATGCAGTAGGTGTTGAATAAAAATTTGTTAAATAAGTGAAGAAACCGTAACTGTTTACCAACAGCTGTCTTTAATTAGCCTCTGCTCTACAGTAAGTGATGTTGGAAATATTTCATGTGCATTAGCTAATGCTTACCTTATAAGGTAAACATTATCAGTGCCATTTCACAGACAAGAAAACTGAAGTTTAGAACTGGTAACTTGCCCTGCATTGCCCAGGTAAGAAGAGAGGAATCAGACTCTGAAATAAATCTATTTTACTGCAAAGCCTTTGCTATTAACCACTGTTCTAGAATCCTCTTTTGATTATTGCTCCTTTTTTTCTTTTTTACTAAAAGCTTTTTTTTTTTTTTTAGTTGAAAATTCCTTCCTTTTTTTAAATTTTAAAGTTGGGAACAGGGTGTTCCTTGCTTCTCCTGGTCTCCCCTGCATCACCTCCTTGGAGGTCCAAAGGTCCTATTAACACCTCACAACAGAACTCTCATTCTCATGCCAGGTGGCACTTCCGAGTTAAAAAAGTAAGCTTGTGAGGCAATCAATAGCCCCACATCTGAAGTCCCTGCTCTTGATGGCTCAGCAAAGGGGAGGGCCAGTATTTCACCCCAGAAGGCAATAAATCCAGCCCCAAAGGTAACAGAGAGGTGCTGAGACAGTCTTATTTATCTCATCTGTCAGACCTTTCAGTCCCGACATGAGGGAATCCATGGATCAAAATCAGAATGGTCTCCAGTACACACAGTTTTCTAAATGACCATCATTATTCAGAAGTCAGCAATTAATCAAGCCCACCAACATGTATTTAACATTTACTCTATTCCAGGCATTATGCTATTTATGATAGGGGAACATAAGGAACAAGAGTCCCTGTGGTCCAGTTGCCCACCCAGACATGCTTATTTGATGGTGTATTGAGTGTACACGCCCACGAAGCATGGAGGAGGGACACTGAACTCAGTGTGGGTTTGAGGGCGTGGGTGGAAGGGAAGGATAGGAAATTCTGTACAACTTTCAGAATCCAAGTCAGGCTCAAACAAGGCTGAGCTTCCAAAACAGTATAACTGAGCTATCAAGTTCTTGGACCAAAGGGTCAGACAGACTGAGTGAGTGTGTTGTTTCTGCCACCTGTTAGGTATGCAATTTTGTAAAAGATAACTTCTCTTAACTTTAATTTCTTCGTTTATAAACTGGGCTAAGAAGACCATCTCCCTTACATACATGCCAAGTGCTTAGTGCAGTTCCGGGCACACGGTAAATGTCCAAAAGCGATAGGTGTTATCAGTGGTTGAGTTAGTAGTTGTCCTGATAGTGGCCTACTCAACCACTTGTGATTCCTTTGTTCACTCAACAAATATCTGCTAAGGGCCTGCCATGACAGCCTCCATGAGGGAGAAAAATGATGAGGTACACATCGTGCTCTCCAGAGCTTTCCGGTTCAGTGTAGAGAACACACACGTAGAAACAGCCATCTTCTTCTCCGGATCCAGCAAGGCATCCAGGAAGTATGGGCCTGGAATTCTCCCATGTGGAAGGAATGGTTTCCCCTTCACACCCCCAGCACTCTTTCTCTTGAACCATTCTGAATCTTTTCGATTTCAGATTTATCCGCCATTTTCCATTTGTAGTTTCTCTGTCTTGGTAATTGGTACAACTGGTTTTGTACTGACCTCTGGCTTTCAGTTTTGGCTGGGATTGATATTCTCCTTTGGATACCTTTGGATCATGCGATGTTCTTTGTGTGGATTACGTGGATTATTTGAGGGCCACTCCAGGCAAACATCTTACTTGACCTGGCTTAAGCAAAAGCTTGATCCAAGCTTAGTCCTTAGAGGTTGGCCAGATTAAAGAGGATCTTAAGGAAGGAACGTGAAAGTGCTATAGAGAGCCCGAGGGAAAGTCAGCCTGGCCTAGACTTTGTTGCACATCAGCGCGGTGGGTGGGAAGCAGCCAACCCTTATGATGTGATCCTTGCAACCTCCTAACTGACCTCGAGTGTGTCTGTGTTTATTTATCCTTTGTTAACATTCATGCAGAGTCTTCAGATTCTTGACTGTGACTTGACATCGAAAACTCTGTCAGTTCACTTATTAATGTTAACAAACTGGTCTCCACCATGGGACATTAGAAGCTCATTTTTCAATAAAGCTGTGTCTCCACAGATGCTTCATAAAATCAAAGAGGAAAATACCGGGTCCATCTAATTCATTATCACAGTCAAATCATGTTAAAAGGTTATTTGTGGAATAAGATTAAATTAGGGAATTATATTAGCAGCTCTCATCATTATTGATTATTTAATTATCAGCCTTTAAAAATTGTCTTCAGTTTTGAGATTTTAGGTCAGGCTGAGATTTGTAACAGCGCTCTTTAATTCTGTTCACCCTGTAGCACCATGTCTTGCAATATCGTTGAATGAATGCTGGGCTCCCCTGGATCCACGTCCTGGATCCTTCATTCGGCGGCGACTTGGGGAAGGTCAGCTGTTCTCCCTCAGTCTTGAGGTCAATCACTCATGAATGGGGAAGATGATACTAATTTTGCGGAGCTAATACAAGGATTAAATGAAACCATACTTATGAAAGCACTATTTAACAGTAATAGCTGAAGTTATGAGTGCTTACTGTGTGTAAGCATGTGTAAGTTCCTAAAACAATGGTTGAGCCTTTTTATTGAGCTATTTAATTTTTTAAAAAGATTTTATTTATTCATTTATTTTGGGCGGAAAGGGCAGGGGGAGGAGCAAAGGGAAAGGAACAAGCAGACTCTGCACCAAGCGCAGAGCTGGGCACGAGGCTCGATCCCATGACCCCTGAGATCATGACCTGAGCTGGAATCAAGAGCCAGATGCATAACCAACAGAACCACCCAGGTGCCCCCTGGACCTACTTAATTTTTATAAAACCCTCTGAAATAATTATCATTACTTCCATTTTACAGGTAAGGACACTGAGGCCCCAGAACCCTTAGTAATTTGATCTAAGTTCTCACACAGATTAGCAGTAGAGCAAGACTTTGAGTCCAGCTAATCTGGTCAGGGTCTACACATCAATCACTACTAAAATTCATGTCTAACCGCTAGGAAACATGGCCTCTTAGTGGCTCCTAAATCAGAGTTCGGTGTATAGTGGGGACTCAATAAGCCAATTACTGGCGTCCTCACCAGACTGTAACCTCTTTTTTTTCCCTCAGATTTATTTATTTATTATTTGTTATTATTATTATTTTCTAAAGAGAGAGAGAGAGTGAGCACATGTAAGCCAGGGGTGGGACAGAGGGAGAGGGAGAGAGAGACTCTCAAGCAGACTCCCTGCTGAGCCTAGAGCCCGACAGACTCGATCTCACGACCCTGAGATGAGGGCCTGACTGAAATCAAGAATCGGAGGGCTAACCAAGCCATCCAGATGCCTCTGTAGCCTCCTTGGAAGATAGCACGGTGTCTTACTCACCTCTGCCTCTATCCTTCCCAGATGCTAGCACTGGAGTAATAGAAAGTCAGTATGGTGCATGTGAAACTCAATATTGTGTGTGTGTGCATGTGTGTATGTGTGTAGTTGGAGGGACGAGATTGGGAGAGGAGGAGAGGGGCAAAAAGACAAGATAAATATTTTCATAATTCCATAGGTAACTTGAAGCCTAAACATGTCACAGTCTCCACTCAAAGTCTTTTTGGAGGGAACATCCTCTCTGACACTTCCCAGCATAACATAGCCAGGCTACACTCTGCCTAGACTACCCCAGGTCTGAGAAATCAAGTCTGGACATACTTTCTTGGAGAAATATTGGTAGGTAACAAAGAAACAAAGTTGGAACCGTTGGTGCGTTAATATCTGAAATGTAATTCTGATGAAGTCATATCTAGATTCTGCCAATTTTCTATTGCTTCCAACATCTTAAATGCTAAGGGCCAAAACCTTCTATCCACCTCACTCACCAGACACCTCTGCTTCCCAGTCAATGGGGCTCAAGATCCTCATCTTTGAATCCCCCTTCTTCCGGGGCATCCCCTCCCCGCAGGTCAGTTTCCAGGGCCCTGACGTCAGCCTTCACCATGCCATTCACAGGGCTCTGGCCTCCTGGCTCTTCCCAGCTGTCTACCGCCACCAAAGCCCTCTTACTGGCCTCTCGCCCTGTTCTTGTCTTTCTCCAACCACCCATGCACTGCTATTCGTTCATAGTTTTAAGTACATCATTGCCCTGCCCTTTTCAGCCATTCTTCTCTTTAGCTGGACCCTCCTCTTTCTCAGTACCTTTCAGTCCAAATAACCGTCTTGCTATTTATGAGCCGAAGAGACATGTCGTCAAGGGGAGGTGAGGATCTTTTAATTTCTCTTCTCAAAAGACACATTGTCCACCACGATCTACTTACTAGCTGTCAGGACACAGCAGCAGTTTTTTCATTACCAGTTATGCGTTGATGCTGGTCTCCTTGGTGGGTTGTCCATCAAATTTAGAATGGGACGGGACTGTCTCAGCCTTACTTGTTTGCTTAGTTGGTCTGTGCCAATGACTTTTGAAGGAAGCCGCTTTGGAGTACCCCGTCTAGCCAGGGACATGCTTCCACAGAAGGAAAGGCAGAGTAGAGAGCAGAGGGCCAGAGCAGGCAGCCAGGGGCCAAGAGCCCGAAGTATGGGGGCGAATGGTGGAGGCGGGGCAGGGATTGTGTCCTGGGGCCCTCTGCTCACTCCTTTTGATGCCTTCAGATACATATTATTCCTCAAATGCCATGCATGAAGGGACTATGTTGATTTCTTTTTCTCCCCAGGAGGCTCACGATGGGTCTCACTGGAAGGTTTTGGACTCAGCCAATAGAAAATGCATGTTTCTCAGATTTGGAGACAGGCTCATCTGTGATAGAATGGACATTAACGTCATCCAGTTGACAACTGGACAAATTATTTCACACTCTCCTGCATCCCAGAATCCAGTATTCCCACCTGAATTAAACAGGTGATAAGTAAATTACCGATTCTAGAAATTTTTCACACTTCTCTTTATTCCAGCTAATCTCTTGTACGTGGGTCACTTGCAAAGGACTTAACAATCTTGGGGCGCCTGGGTGGCTCAGTCGGTTAAGCATCTGATTCTTTGATTCTGGCTCAGGTCATGATCTCAGGGTCCTGGGATCGAGCCCCACATCAGGCTCTTTGCTCAGTAGGGAGCCTGCTTCTCCCTCTGCCTCTGCCACTCCCCCTGCTTGTGCTCTCTCCCTCTCTCCCTCTCTCTCTGATAAATAAATGAATTAATTAAATCTTAAAAAAATTTATAAGGCAGAATTGAGGCAAAACCAAAGTATTGGAACCAGCTACATAATTGCCAGGACCCAGGCCCAAGTGAAAATGCAGGGTCCCTTGTTCGAAGAAAGCAAGAGCAGAGCATCAAGGACGGTGTGGGCCTTCGTGAGCACAGGCCCTCTCGCCTGCACGGTCCTGGGTGAGTACAGCCTGGGGAGTGGGGCTGGCCCTGTGTCGGGAGAGGTTTACGGTGGGAGCAGCATTCGAATCAAACCTGGGATGGCTTAGAAAAGTGGCTCCAATGAGCGGCTGAATACGACTGATTCACACAGCACCGACAGCGCTCACCCACGGAGCAGTTGGGCCGTGCCCCCGGCCCCGCAGTGCAAGGCTGAGGAGCATGTGTTAACGACCCCGACTGCGTGCAAGGTGGCGGGGCGAACCCTTGACGTGCACCCTGTCCCTTAATATCATCTCAACCCTGTGAAGGACAAGCCGTTATCTGGTTGAGGGAAGGGAGTCTTGGGGAGGCTGGATCGCGTGGCCCGTGACGCACACTGGCCCGAGGAAGGTTCTGAACTGGACTGTCTGATCCCAAAAGGACGCACACACTTGACCATGGAGCAGTTGTCTACACAACAGGAAGCACACGGCGTCCTATTTTCACAGAGCTGGCTTTGGCAGTCTCACGGCCTGTGGGTGAGGGAGGCAGACGTGGGTCACAGAGGGGACAGCCTGAGCCCGAGGGGTGCCTCTGCTCTTCGCTCATGCCTCAGCCCTACTGGTTCCCGCCAAGGAGATGCCGCCATGAGTTCCAGGCATAGACTGGGGCCTTGCCCTTATACGACCCCATAGAGCGCTTTCCCTTTCACTTTTGGTATCTAGTACCCTCTTAAATGGATTCGCAAATTCCTTGACTCAAATTTCATGGCCCCGAAAAGGGTGAGCCAGAGTGAGTGACTAGTCCAAGGGCATGTGGACCTGGATCTTCCACCCACCGCAACCCCCCGCCCCCCCTCGACCCCTCCGTCTTCACCCAAGACCGTTCCGGGGACCCGCAGTTGAAAACTTAGCTGTGTAGAAACTCAGGAACTCTCCACGTGCCCCCCACCTAGAGCCTCTCGCTGATGGGGTTTGTGCGTTCTGTTTTGTTTGGCAAATGCCCTCTCCTTTTGATTTCGGTTCCTGAGTCATGGGGCAGGAGCGCCGGGGGTTCAGTGGGATAATTAATACTCTGATTAGCACAGGAATCTACCAGCAGTTCGGGTCAAAATCTGGACTGCTCAGCAGTGGGGGGATTTTCTAGCGCCTCCGAAGAACAGGGCAATTAAGCAACGTTGCTGGAGGGGGCGTCCCCTTGGTGGGGGAAACGGGGGGCAGAGCAGTATGCAAAGACTCAGACAACAACTGGCATCTTCACCCAGCCCTGGAAGGCTCTTTGGATGAGCTTTTCCTAGCTTCTCTGCAGCCTTGGCACCTGTCACCTCCCTGTCGCTCAGCCCAGCGGGTCTCCCTGGCCTCCCGGGCTCTCTGTCCCACAGTACATGTTAAAGGACCAGGCTGCCCCTTCTCCTTCCAACAGCCCCGGGAAGGAGGAGGGCAAGGCTGTTTCTATTGTGTGCTGAGCCGGGCCTCCAGGGGAAAGAGGGAATAGAAAGAGACATTGGCTCTGTTTTCCCGAATTAATGGGTAGCGTCTGCTGAGGCCATTTGCACTGTAAACGAAATGAAACAAACAAACAAAAAAAGCAGGGAGGATGCACCTCCCCCATCCAAACGGTCAAAAAACATTCTGATGGTGGGTGTAAATCTCACTTGCCCTGGGCTGCAGAGGTCCAAGCGTGTGGCCCTGCCGTAAAGACGACCTACCCAAGACAGTACCTATGCAAGTCGCTTTTTCTCAGGGACACATGCACGCGCGTAAGTTTCGAGAGGAACGCACACTTTGCTGCCCCCGAGCTGAATCTCACGTTCGCGTCGCAAGCCATACGTTTCATATGTCACCCAGGGGTCCGAATATCAACTGTAAGACAGTGGAAATTTGTGAAAATTATCCAGAGGAGTGGGTAGAAATTCAGCCACTTTATTCTGTTAAGTAAGGAATAATTCTGTGATAGCTAAGCATCCTTCTGTCTCATCAAGAAATTTTGTGGTAGACTCATTCTATGGAAAGTTTTGTCTACAGTTTTCCATCTGTTGTGATAATCGTTATTAATCAAGCTGCTGTCATGCCGTCTTGGGCTGTGATTTTTGTCAACTCCTCACTGCTAAGTCGGGTCCATCCTGGGGAAGGAAGATGTACCTGAAGGGCTCAGAGGGTTCGCAGTGCCCCACACCACATGAGAAGTTTCTGGGCTGTTCAATACCTTTTTCGAAAAGAAACCTAAGCTGCAGTCTGCAAATATCTACTTACATGAAGTTTATCCACGTCTCTGATTCTGCCAGAAAACTCCCTGGTGGTTGCCTACCCCCGAGCCTGGGTTTCTTGGCCCCTGGAGTCCACACGGACTAACCCCCATTTCCCAGGTGGCCGTGTTCGGTGGCCAGAGGGAAGTCCTGGGTCCTTGGAAAACCAGCTTCTCTGCAGCTTCCCTGGAGGTGGTGGCCCACAAGAATTAGGCTGAGTGCTTTAGAGTCTGTTTGCTTGTTTATTTACTTGGTATTATCTGCAGAAAGCAACTTAGGCTCAACAGTATTTTAAAATTAATTTGAGAATTGCATGCTCTGCTTCAGGTCGCTGGCTACAAGTAGAGGTATTTAAAAAACTAGAAGAACCCCAGGATTGGGAGACGTAAGACAAAGCGGTAGTGGGTTTCCATGTTCCGAATCAGGATGATGACAAAACATTTACAAGCAGAACTTTGCGCTTAAAGACCCTAGAATTCACCGTGTTGGACATATCAACAAAGCATCCTTCCCGTAGTCCTCAGTTTATCAAATTCTCCCTCCTCTCCCGGTCTCCGCATATACTCCACTTGAAAGGCAGACACAGAGGAGCCTTTCACTTCATAATAGCGGTAAATGATGTAGTAAACGTTCTGGGGCTAATGGATAGATCGTTTCTATCTCCTCACGCAGAGTAGAAAACATAATAGCAAAACAACCAGCACTAAGATTTATTGCGTGCCAGACAGGGTGCTCAGCGACTGACGTGGATCATCTCATCTCTTCGCCACGACAATCCAGTGATGACATTACTGTTATTATCCCCGCTGTAGAGATGAGTTTTTAAAGCCACCTCCCAAAACTAGAACTAGTTATATGACTAGTTCTACAACTAGTGAGCAGAGTGAGCATCTGAACTCAGATTGGTATGACGCCAGAGACTGTATTATTTTTTTTTAATTTTATTTATTTATTTGGGAGAGAGAGAATGAGAGAGAGCGAGCATGAGACAGGGAAGGTCAGAGGGAGAAGCAGAGCCCCCCCGCTGCGCAGGGAGCCTGATGTGGGACTTGATCCCGGGACTCTAGGATCATGACCTGAGCTGAAGGCAGTCACTCAAACAACTGAGCCACCCAGGCACCCCAGAGCCCGTATTCTTAGACACCGCGCTCAACCGGAGAAAATGAGCTTTGAGCAGGAGCTGGGAATTGGGAGTTCGCAAGAGTTCTTTCTTGAAGGAAAGAGTCAACTGTGTTCATTCATCTGTGCTTACCAGGACAGTTAAGGGTTAACAGGTTGGCCAGAAGTTCAAGTAACCAGAACATGCCATCGGCAAATAATTTAGATTAGTTAAGACTTAAATTCCTTTTGTTGCCTTTTCTATTGTTCCTTGGCTTTTGTGCTTCTGCATTTAGATCTCTAGCTTACCCTTCCTATGGTGTTCCTAGTTGTACAAAAATTTCCTGACATCCGTGTACTTCTCATTTTATCTTCGTGCCATCGTCGCTTTTTTTTCTGTGCTTAGAGGATGTTTTCTTTGTATATCTTGATTTCTCTTTTGCACAGTTTTTCTGAGCAAGCCAAGAAGCTCTCCTGAAAAAAGGCAGGTACGATTCTTAATGCCTGTCATCTCCGCCTTTGCTCTGCACTAGACTTACATCAGCGTTTTAATTTTTTTCTCTCTTTGCATTCTCTCAGCCTTTATTTACTTTATTCCTTTTTTTTTTTTCGTTTCCCTCTCCTTTTTTGTACTAAGCATTAAACGTGGCTCTTCTCACCGAGGAAAGCAACCCCTCCAGGAAAGAGGAGACCTGGCTTTCCAAGCTGCCAATTCAGCATGGCAGTGGAGGAGGCCATGGAGAAGCATACATTTAAAATTGCTGATAGGCATACAAAAACCTTGTAGGGTAGTTGAAAACTGTGGAATCCATGAATTTTCTGGGACTGCGTTCATTACTCAAGAACTTTGGCAGGTGGAAGGCTGCTCACCTCTCCCGGAGGATGACTGCTCTGGCTAATGGAATTCTTCTGTTTTCCTAGGGATCTGTTTTGTTATCTTTAGGCACTGAGTCAAGAGGCCTGTGCCAGTGGGGGTGGCAGCTGCCCCCGCTGTTACTGTCCTGGCATGGCTATGACCCTTCTTTCTGTATCAGCGTCAAGAGGATGCTGTCATCCCGTGGCGCCCAGCGAAGCCCTCCACCCCATCTCCGAGAGCACCACATTGTCTCCAGATCCTTCCCTTTTGCCATTAACTGTGACATACCCAGCACGGGAAAGGAACGTGGCAAGACCAGTGACTAGAACGCCCTTCTACTTCCTCATGGTGATACTCTTCTCCTTGGGATTTCTCTTCAGCTGACTATAGTTTCAAATTCTAATGTGACTGTAACTAATTCCTGGCAGATGATGGATTTTTTTTTAAGCACAATTAAACTTAAGCAGACTTTGCTTTTGGTAAACTATTTTTAGTAAAATGTATAGGATTAAAAAAAAAAAAAAAGCCCAACCCAACACTAACAACATGCCCAGAACTAACAACATGCTCAATCTGGATGTGAAATCACGTTGTTCACTCAAAACCCTTAAACATATTTTGTTATTGTCTAAGAACTGGACTGGCTTATTCGTCTAAAAGAAATTTAACCTTCTAGAACTAAGTACAAGTACATGGCAAGACATCTGCAAAATCTAATCTATATACACTCAATTGAAAGATTTTAAACCCAAAAAAATGTGAATATGCCTGCAGATACCCTATATTTTTTTGCATAAAATAGTAAAGAGGGGGTTGATGTACAAAAGATGCTCTGATGTGGGATCCTAAGTACCCAGGCTCAGAAAATATCTGAGGACCTGTACAGTAAGCATCTTTCCATCTTAAAGTCAATGTCAAGTCCCACAGACCAACTGTGCACCCATTACGTGACATATACAGAGTGGTAAGGAATTCCAGTGCCTAATTACATGCTTAGCAAAGAGGAAAAGGCAGAAGGTCCTTCATTAGAGGTCGGCTTTAAAATGGGCAGTGTTTAATTCGATGCGACCCCCAATTGGTTCATAATATAAATGGCCCTAAAGTTTCATTTGCTTTTTGCTCTTTTCTACCGAAGAGAATTATGAGTGAGAAAATGCAGCCCACTGAGAAGCAAATCCTCACTGCAAACCCAATGGTTGGAATTCCTGACTTGATTTATTGCCCTGATGTACTCCCTTCTCCCTGGCAGGAGCATTCTCGCCCCTGCCCAGGACCACAGAGCCACCTCCTCTGTGCGGCTCACCGGACCAGCCATCCATTATCCCTTCCACTTAACAGCTGTTTCCTGCTTGCACTCCATGCAACGGGAAGCTTTTAAAAATCTCCCTTCCTTCCTTCCTTCTCTTTTTTTCTTCCTTCCTTTCTTTCTTTTTTCTTCCTTCCTTCCTATCTTTCCTTCTTCCTTCCTTCCTTCCTTTCTTTCTTTTTCCTTCCTTCCTTCCTCCCTCCCTTTCTTTCTTTCCTTCTTCCTTCCTTCCTTTCTTCTTTCTTTCCTTTATTTCTCTCTTTCTTCCCTCCTTCACTCTCTTCCTTCTGACGATGTCTATATAGCTTCCATGATTTCCTGTTGGGATCTAACTAAGACTGTTCGTCCCTCCTCCCCAGTTACTGTACTTGACACCACAAAACCAAGAGTCTGGTCATGGCAGGCTTCCATGAATTGGACAGGTAGAGCTGAGCCACGGGGACAGGAATCTCATCAGCACTTCCCCGGAGGGGCCAGCTCACTGCAGGGCGGGGGTCACAAAGCCCGCCTGATTCCCTGTGCTGAGTACCCGAGAACCGCACAGACAGCGTCAGGCTCCAACTGGAAAACAGGCTGCTGTCTTCTTCTCCTTCCAGGCAATAACATAATGACGATTCTTAAAAGGAAAGTGAACAGCAGAAAGGTTGGTGCCTTTGCTATATCCAGCAGACCGGACAGCCTACACAGAGACTCGTCAGGATGGGCAAACTGACAGCCCGAATGTAAAATTTTCCACATCAACAGTGAAGTTTCCCTTATAAATCAAAGCCGTTCCCAGGATCTGCTAGCTCGATCTTTATATTCATAAAGAAGCTTTTCGATTTTTTTATTACTCTTTCCACAGTTTACCCAAAGAGTAAATAAGTGATGCTTGCCGTTCCCATCTTATTTCTGGCAAAATCAGGACACAGAGGAGTAAAATGACTTCTATCAGACGTGCCATAAGTCAGTGGGCAAATCTAAATTAGAACTCAATGTGTTCTGCGTTCTCCACTTTCATTTTGTTCATCGAGCCACACAACAATACTCAGTATACCGGGAAGCATGCAGTGTTACATTGTAAATTCTACAATCTCATAAATCTTTCAGAAGTTCTTGAAACAACATCGACCATAGAGTCGTATTTTGAGGGGCTTGTCACCAGATCTTTCAGGTGAGATATTTTCTGCATTTTCTTGTGGCCCATTTGTCATATTTTATGACCCAAAGTTATTAATTTGGTACTTTGGGAAGTGATTATTAATTTGTATTTGCCAAAAAAAGAAAAAAAAAACCGACAATGAGAATCACAACAGAGGTTGTACGTATGGCTCTGGGATGGCAAACCTTTTGTCTCTGGATGGGACTTGTCAAAAATCAAATCCTAACACTGCCTCATTGACAAATAAATTTTGTAGTTGTCTAAAGGTTTCAAGCAATACAGATCGTCTGAGCCAATAAGTTGATTTGGTGAGAGCGGGATGCTAATGAGTCTTTGATCCGTGCAGAGGCCAGTGAGCTCTAGCGGGGTCTCAGCCTGCACCTCTCACTCTGCCAGCTGTCTCGCAAATGCTTGCCATTGGTCACAGGGGGGACCAGTCATGCTGGGAGCGGAGGTAGATCAGTGCAAATCCATCATCTCTCCAAACGCATCACTCAAGCGTTGGTCTTCCGCAAGACAGACCAGCGGCGTTCTCTTTCTGCACAGAGATGGGCATGTTGCAATAATGAACCTTTCTTTAGCCCTATCAGTATCGGTGTTTAAGGGAGACTTGTTTTCCCCCTCCTTGTGCTGAAAATAAATGCAGACCGGTGTCTACCTCACGCCAGCGGCTCTTTAGAGATAGAGTGTCTGGTGGTACTGAGGGTCTGGGGGGAGTAAGTTTCAAGTCCTCAGGAAAACTTGCCGGGTCTCAGAGACGGGCCATTCGGGTGAGTGAAGTCAGGCACACGAGGGCAGCGTGAAGCAGCTGGGATCCACTGGGAGGGCTGGAACGACCCGCAGCAGCTGGACAAACGCAGGAGGTCAGGCAGTGTTTGTGGACACCGACTTCTCCCCGCGCGTTCCTGGATGGGAGGAGACATCAAAGCCCATCACCCGGGAATGACACCCGGTGGATTGAAACCCGGCGGATTTTCTGCATCTAACCCCCTCCCAAGAGGCTGACCCAGGACGGACAGGTCTGCTGTTGGCTCCATGCCCTTTGAGAATGGAGTCACATTTCTCCAGCACGTGCTATTTCTGGAATAGCTTGTGGGATACAGGGGGAAATAGCCCACGTAATTGTATCAGGAAGAGAAAATTTAAAGCAATTCCCCCCCCCACCGCCTTGCTATGCACTTTCTTTTTCTGATGAAAATGCCTTTTAATATACAATGGATTTTTACTAAGCATCTAAAAAACCCAGGCCTCGAGGATAAGAGGTAACAACACAGATCCTCACTTGGGTTGGGCTAGCAAGGATCTCCACATGGGCCTCATCATAATACCCTTTTTCTGTTTACTTTTAAGGTTTGGGTATATTTGAGGTGGTGGAATATTCTGAGAAATTATTTCATTAACCAAAATCCTTGTTTAAGAATAATAATAATAATAAAAAGACAGGAAAACGTAGTCACGTCATCTCTAAGGTTTAGGGGCTGGGATTATTATTGGCTTTTAACACTGTTAGTATTGAAATGGATGGAGGGGACTAGGGAAAACACTCTTATGTGGCTAGAGGAGGCATGATACACGGTGGTTGGTGGGGGGAAGAATCATGGCAAAAGCTAAAGAGAACCGTTTTGTACGGGCCAGGGTTCCAGTTTTGTACTCCAAGTGCTTGAACCCAAGACTGGGCAGTGCCATTTCTAGTCCGTTTCGTCTTCACGGGCAGGTTCCCAGTTTAAATGAGTTGAGCTCCCAAAGCTCCCCCAGAAGACTATCATGTGAAATTTGGAATGCTCTCTCCCACAGGAATGTAAGGACTTTCACAATAGCAAGGTTCCCATGACAGCCCCCGGAGGTATTTTCTGTCTCTACGATGGCCTCGAGACCTCGTCCCCACCCAGCACCTTGCGGGCAGCCCTGCCCCACTCTCCCCATTTGCTGCTGTTCCGGGGCACGCTCATGCTGTTCCAGCTGCACCGAGTCCTGGGATCTCTCAGGCACAGCCCCCATCTCCGTACCTGATTCTGGTCTCTTCCCCCCGCCCCACCTGAAGGTGGGTTTGCTGCCCCACTTCCTCCAAGGCGAACCCCCACCCCGACTGCATGCCACCTGCCGCATTCAGAGTCACCCTGTGGGCTCCAGGTTTCTCTAGAGCCCTTCCACCTTCTTAAACCAGACGCTCCTCCCACCTCAAGGTGGGCTGGCTTCCGTGGGCAGGGGTTTTGTCAGTTTTTTGGTTGTTTATTCTCAGCACCTGGACAAGTGCCCGGCCCAGAGTCATCACCCAACGAGCCCTGGTTTCGTGAGTGTGACTGCGACCACCACCAGCTCATGCCTCCCCGTCTGTCTTCTCACCGGGGGGCCTGCGTTGCCCGCTCCCCTCACAGCACCACTGGCAAGAGCCACAGACCGCTCCTTGTAAGGATGTGACACCTTCCCTCTCTCAGCCACGGCACCTGATCTTTAAAATCGGGGTGTCCTATTAGCTACTCTCTATGATCCCAGAGTTCTTAACATCAACGATGGTGATGGAGACAAAACCCAGCCTCCTGTGCGCTACTGGGTGTTGGCTGCTGACTCCTTACCCCCGACATGGACGTGCGGGTCCCCCTTCCAACCCCAAGCCTCCACTTGTGCTCCCGGGGGTGGTGGAATTCTGCCCTGTGGTTCTGGGGGGTTTCCTGCCTCTTACGATCCCTGGTGTCCTCTCCAGAGCGGCGTGGGGGAGGCGGTGGTCCTTCTCTGTGCACCTGTTCATGGTGCTCAGATTCTGGGGTCCTGCTACTGAGCCCGGGGCATGTGACAGAGGTGCTTCTGGGGGCCTAGTGGCCAGGGGCTGAGGCTTCTTTGCAGTTATGAGTGCTGTAGGGCTGGTCTCTCCGAACAAGTGTGTTTTTAGCGGGGACGGATTCTTCGAGGACTGGGGCAGAGGATGCTCTGGACGGCAGTGGGGCCATCCTCCTTCTCTACCATAGCCTGAAAGCAAAATTGTCCCCACGGGACCAGCGCACGACTGTCTCCCCCCAACTCCCAGAAGCCCCCCTGTGCCCCAGCTGACCCATCCTTAGAAAGAAAGTCTCCTCTCTACCCCACCCCCGCTCTCCCTCCAGTGACCTTTCCCTGCCACCCAGGTGGCTCTCTAACTTTCGGGCATCACTCTGATTTCAAGTCTGTATCCTAGCCTTAAGCGTATACCGAAATGTAAATTTCGAAGATTTATTTTAAATTTCCTTTTCATATGTCAAGCAGGCTTCCCTTTATAAATCCTGAGATCACCTTTGAAATTTTAGACAAGGGCAGATGTCACTTAATGTGACTGGCAAGTGTTCCAAATGCCATTTGTTGCGTGTGGTCGTTGTTTTCCCTTTGGCTTCTTTTTTATTTTTTTTTCTTCCTTTTAAAAAATCACCATCACACTGTAAAACCAATTAAAACAAACTTTTCAAAGACTGTTATTTCCTGGCTGAGCTATTCCAACCTCTGACTTTTTCTGAAGCACGAGATAAGACTTTCTGATTAACTGGGGGTGGCGTGTTTATTCAATCTGTTCGTTTTATACATTATGGATACTGCTTTTTCATTTTTATGCCGTGTCAGTGGCATATACTTTCTGAAATTAATGAATACAATACATACCATCAATGTGAGAAATTTAAAACACACACACACACACACACACACACACAGATCTCCATAGTTTGACATACAAAAATGTACTCACACACTTTTGAAATCTACTGTCAAATCATTTCACATCTGTACCTAAAGCAAACAGACATAATGCTAACAGCTTGTTAGAATTCCGAAATGCCACCCGCTAATCAGCCCACCTGTGGCATTCTCGGTCCATCTTGCAGGCTGCAGAGCCGGCTGTCAAGAAACTTGACAAGAAAATGTATATTAAATTATTGAATAAGATTGGAAATATTGTACGGTGTGGGCTAAAGAGAATGCACAACGTGTGGCCAGTGACATACTGTACCTTTTCGTTCTAATGTCGGTCTGGAGGTGACCTAGCTTCGTTCCCATTTGCCATAAATGATGAAGTCTCTGGGTGAAGCGTCAGCAGCAAGGTTTTCATTGTTTCTAGGGTCTTGTTATGTGTCGCTGACATTGGCTAACACAGAAACCGAGGAAGAGAAAAAGCGGAGAACAAAATTTGAACCAAGTTTGACAGACACAACCCCATTTTTCCCACAATTCCATCATTTTGGGGTTCAGAGGAAAACAAAGAAGGAGATTTTCTGACATTGCTGAGACTGTTTTGGGAACCACAATAGTGATGGTGGTAACCAAATCCAATCTCTAAAAGCCCAAGGAAGCAATCTTTTGATCTTTCTTAGAGAAAAGTCAAATAAAAGGCACAAGTGACATAAAGCTCTTAAGATCCTAGAACAAAGTGGGGCAGCGGCTCACGCAATAAAGTCTGGGTGCATTCTGCCTGCGCCTGGAAGCTCGCGAAACCTGGGGTCCGCATGGCATTGCACAACACGATCGCATTTCTACCAATTATTAATTTCTATAGAATAGAAACTAACGTGTTCGCAGAAGTGTCTTTTCCGGGGGTCTGTGAGTAAGAAATGCGATTTTAGCATCTGTTCTTTTAAGGCTATTTGCTCTGGGAAGGCAGTGTGTTTTGCCATAAATCTAGGTCATTAATTTGTATCTGTTCTTTGTTTATTTAAGACACAGGACAAAAGGGCAGCTGCTGAAACATTTGGCTGTGCCGAGGGGTAGTGGGTTCAACATGCTGGAGTTCTCTGCACATGACCAGCTTGAGTTTGTATCCGCAGCTACAGGACAGGACTTTATGGAAACACTTTGCCAAGCCATGTGGTGTTCGGCTTCCCTTTGCATCAATACCCTTTTAATTACCTGATCCTGAGGGGGAGAAAGTTAAAGAAAAGTGTCAGTGCAAAAGACTCGTAACCCCCTGAAAAATCAGACTTAAAAAAAATCATCATCATCACTGTGGTCCAATGTTTGGCAATTATTCTACAGAGTATCAATGTGAACCCAGCAACTGGCCAGAACGGTAACACTCTGACCTATCCGACTTGATACGTATAAACTCTAGCACAGTGATATCCAGGAAATTGATTGTTAACAACATTGAATGTTCTGAAATTGGCCATTAAGGGCAGAATCCTTTGAAAGGCATTATTGTTAGTATGAAGCATTGCAGAGGTTTTATTTACTATCATAAACCTAATGGACTCAGTAAATTAGGTGTCTTTAAAAAGGTCATTTGCTGCTGCTTGAGATGGAATCCTAAGCACTTTAATTCAGATGGGTCACAAAACATCCCAGGGTTTTTAAAGATGACCCACTCACTATAAGATCCTGCAAATGAACAACACGGGAGCATGGTTCCTTGGATTTGTGTATCGTAACAATGATAATAATATGTCAGAAGGACTTTGAGGATTGCTTGAAAGGCCCTAGTAGAAAATGACCAGTTTTCTATTCAGAACTACTTATTAGAAAAAAAAAGGGGGGGAAAAAAGTAAAATTCGTCGTGTGAGTTTTAAGTCCCAAAGATACATTTTGCCTAACATCATATTTCTTTTGGATGAGATATAATGTCACCTTTGCATTTTTCCAAAAATCTAGAGGGTGTGGCCAATTTTAAAATTTCAGTAGTTGGATAATCTTAGCCGGGGATCTATAGGATGAGACCCACATGGCCCAGGGGTCCCAACTGGCCACTGTGGTGTAGAGAATTTGTGGAACATGTAATGGAAATTTAATACTTAGGTGGGTGGAGATTAACATTTTTTTTTTTCCTGTTGAATGTAGAAATGGTTTTGTTTTTTCAGACGTTCTCTTTTGAGGAAGTCCTCGCTGAAAATTTGGTTGGAACTAGGGACTGCTCTTTCAATGCAAAATCCTACTTCAGGCCCTTGCCTGGAACACTCTGGAAAAGGGAAGAACACCAAGCCTTTGCGTCTGAGGAGCTCTCCCTTCTCGGCAGCCAGCAGTGTCTGAGCAGGACCTGGACAGTCTGCGTTCAGAGACAAGGATGGAAGGCCTTAGCAAGAGACTTAACATACAACCCGTCTTTGCTTTCATTCCCGGAGTCGTCGTCTTAGAATAAACATGAACTTGGCCCAAAGAATGTGCTCTTTCCCACCAGTGCCCTGTTTTGCGGTCAGGGTGTGCAGACAAAAATTTAAGACGTGTCAAGCTTCGTTCCTAGGACTCACTGAAAAGACTCATTTCACAACATCAGTGAAAAGGGGGAAAAACACGAAATCAATTTGAGATGAGACCTCAAAGGATTTGTGATACTCTGAGCCTGTTCAGAGAAGGAAACACACGAAGGAAGCTTCCTGGATATGCACAGGCCGGGATCTTGATATGATCCGCCTGCTACTACCTTCCGTTAGCAAACCAGTGAACAGCTCCTAAACCAGCAGCTCTTAAGCACCTGTTACGGGGGAAGAAATATGGCAATGTATTGTAATATCTCACACTTTCTGAAAAATAAATTAATTTTAAAAGATCTGATCTGGAACTTTGGTGTGTACCAAGTAGAACACCTAGACTTATTTTGTTGGTTTAGATTAATTGAAAGCTATCTTTTTGGTAAAACAAAGGAAACTGACTTGTGATTACTCTGTGGGTGGGGGGGTCTTCAGAATTTATCTTTCTGCAGGAAACTGTTCACCAGTTTGTCTTGCTGTTTGTCTCATGTGGCCACAAGGTTTCAGTTCTATCCATTTCTTGGTGCTTTTCCTTTTGTTTGACCTCATCTGGACTCTTTTATTCTCCCTCTGTCCCCTACTCCCAGAGGGTTTAATGGATGAAACACACACACACACACACACTAAAATGCCTGCCCCCACCCCCCAGGAGAATCAAAAGGTATCTGCTTAGTCCTTTAATGGGTTCTTAATGAATATAAAGAAGAGCTCTTTTATAGATGTATAAAGACACTGTTATGGTGATAAGAGCTAGAATGATCTGAGCTTCTCTTTGGCTACCTACAGCTCTTTCATTTCCTAGTCTTGTGCACTTTTCAATTCTTCTCCAACACCTCTTGGCTGCTAAGTTCCTCAACTTTTCCCTAGGTCTCTTTCTTCCAAACCCAGTTCAGATGCTCTCCATCTGATCATCTTCCCCAGGGTGGTTGTGGCCTTTGGGATGCAGTCTAGGTGTTAAATGGATGATTATTCATTGCCATCTCCAAGCATGAAAGCTCTCCTCTCCTTATAGAGGCTCTGCTCCCTAGAGAACCCTTTGGCAGCATTTTTCTCAAAGTAGAATAAAAAAAATGCATCACACTTAAAAAAAAAAAAAAACACATGGCATCTCTCAGGAGACTTCTGATGCAGGTTCTGTTTCTGTCAAGAGAAGATACATGTTGTTGTAGAAAAAGCTTTGAACTGGGACTCAGGAGACCTCCCTTCCAGGCTGGTTCTGCTAATTACTAACTGGGGATCTGGACAAGTTACCTATTTCTCTGAGGGTCTTAGGTCCCCAGGGTAAAACTAGAAAATGGGACCAGTGAGCATCTAAGGTCCTTCCAGCTTTCACACTTCTTGAATCTAGGAAATGGGGTCCTAAGAAATCCAAAAGAGGGGCACCTGGGTGGCTCAGTGGGTTAAGCCTCTGCCTTCGGCTCAGGTCATGATCTCAGGGTCCTGGGGTCGAGCCCCACATCCGGCTCTCTGCTGAACGGGGAGTCTGCTTCCCTCTCTCTCTCTGCCTGCCTCTCTGCCTACTTGTGATCTCTCTTTCTCTCTGTCAAATAAATAAATAAAATCTTAAAAAAAAAAAAAGAAATCCAAAAGAGACTGATGACTGAAATCCAAAACTAGGTTTTGATGCTCAGTGGGTAGGTAAACCAGGCTTTTATTCTTTTGGTATTTGACCTTCAAACCACAGAAATTTTGCACCCTTTGCCAAGCCTTCTACAGGAAGAACATCTAATAATCACTTCAAATATGATTTACCTCTGGAAATGGAATTTTTGAAAGTTTAAAACCAAAATTCTTCCTTTTTTGGGCAATGTCTGTAGAGCGAGATACCATAGATTTGAAAAATGGTCAACCTCCTAATTTTGTCTCCTTTATTGGTGAATACTATAAGGCTTGTTTTGATAAATTACTTAAAAAAAGATTTTATTTATTTATTTGAGAGAGACTGAGAGAGCACAAGCAGGGGGAGCAACAGACAGAGAGAGAAGCAGGCTCCCCGTTAAGCGGGGAGCCCAATGTGAGGCTTGATCCCAAGACCCCAAGAACATGACCTGAGCCAAAGGCAGACGCTTAACCAACTGAGCCACCCAGGTGTCCCAATAAATCACTTTTGAAACGAAAAATTTTCTTCGTGATTCTGTAGCTACAGTTAGATCAACGTATAATCCTTCTTTCCTTCCTCCCTCCCTCCCTCCCTCATACTCTCTCTCTCTCTTTCCCTCCCAACCTACCTTCCCCTTCCTTCCTTCCTACCTCCCTTCCTTCCTTCCTTCCTTCTTCATCTTTCTTTCTTTCTTATCTATCTGTTAATTATTAGCTTAAAAAAAATATCATTTGATAGTTGATGCTTTGGAAAGGAAAAGTGTCATTTCGCCAGTGTTTTGCCCATCCCTAGCTCAGCACACATGAGCACACCACGAAGCCCACTCTGAGATGGGGGTGTAAGCCAAGCTTTCTCCGACACAGAGGATGCCTGTGACTGTGTTCTTGAGGCTCTCCCTTCTTCCATGCGTGGTCCCACATTTTGCACCAGTTCCTGCAAACAGGACCCAGCTCAAAGTCAGGCTGCTTGCGGCAGCCTGTCTCACCTTCCTCCCGGACATTGTCTAATTGTGACCACACTCCCTCAGTTTCCCTTCTCTCTCATCTTACCCTTCCCTAAACGGGTTAAAGGACATGTAAGTATTTGGGGGGAAGCATAACAGGCACTTGCCGAGTGCTGGGCCAGTCCGGAGAGCCCGAGCCCACCTGGGAGTATGGTTTGTCCTGGGTGGGCCAGCTGTGAAGTCACCTCCCCTCTGTTCTCCCAAAACTCTCCAAGGCACTAGGGCGTTTCTGGTGCTGATCGTGTTATCACAGTACCATTAGGGAGTGATTTAGAATCACTGGATGGGAACCAATATTAAGTCTCAACCTGGGTATCCTTCAGGTTTTTAAAAAGACTTTTAATTTATTCATTTGAGGGAGAGAGAGAGCAAGAGCACAAATGCGGGGGGCGGGAGGCTTCAGAGACAGAGGGAGAAGCAGACTCCCCGCTGAGCAGGAGACCGCCTCCCCCCGCAGCTCCTGCCCGATATAGGGCTCAATCCCAAGGACCCCAAGCTCACCACCCAAGACGAAGGCGGATGCTTAACCGACTGAGCCACCCAGGAGCCCCTCATTCAGTTTTGAACCTTCCATATGAAAGTTAACTTTCTAGTTCTTGGTAATTCTGTACACTAACTGCAACCCAACATTTAAATCTACAGGTTTGATAACCAAGATTATAAATTATTGGAGTGATGCTGAGTACTACTTATTGAGGATTTAGGCAGTGTGCTAAGCACTGGGAAACAAGTGCTTTATTTTCTGTCTTTTCTCAACACTTCTGTAGAAGGTGTTAGCCCCACCCTAGTAAGCAATTTGCCCAAGATCATACAGCTAATAAGATCACGGTCAGAGTAGGCGCCAAGGACTGACATCTAAAACATGCTCACCATGAAAATATGTAGTTTAGATTTCTTAAAGTCATTAACTATGGAGTATAGACTTTGAAGCAAATCATCTCTGGTGAGAGAACTAGAGCAGGACTTTGAGGGAAGGATTCCACTGAGGGCTGCAGGGCTGTCCATTCTAGTCCTTCTGGGTGTAATGGTCTCACACAAAGAATGGGACCATGCCATTCTTAAATGGAATCAATGGGTATTAGTTGAACTATGAAGAGTTTAGGTTAAATATGTAAGACATTCTCTCATAGTAGAGAGTTGGGAGAACCGGGAATGTGACCTGAAGGAAAAGGACAGAATCTGTTTCCCTTTAGCATTTTAAACCATGGGATGGATTTTCTTTTGAGCAAAAGTGGATCAGATTAAGAACGATGGGTCCGGACCTCTTCCGCGATAGGATTCTGTACTCATTCTACAATTCTAAATAGGATCCTGGCATTATGTTCGTTTAGTAACAAGTCATTTGAGATCATGGGACCCAATTGTATGGAGGCTTCAATAAGAGAAGCCTGAGGGTCCAAATTGGATGTGATCACATTATCCTGAACTTGAAAGTGGCAGTTCAGACAAGAAACGGGTGACTGCCAAAGATAGGGCATAAATCAAGCAGAGTTTTATCCTGATTTGATATTCATCAATTAAATACAATCTGACCAGTCTCTTTCCTAGTCTGGAGGTACAAGAGTCAATCCTCTAAAGTCACTGAAAAGAGAAAAAAAAAATTCCCCCCTTCATTGCTGCTAAGGGTGAAGCCCATTTTTTAATCATTGATCAGCTCTTTAATCTATGGCACTCCTTTATCCAGAGCGCCTCAGAAATAAAATAATAGCTTTTTGAAACAATGAAGGCTTTTAATTTTTACTTCTTGAAGGAATTAATCATTGATCAAAGAGCAAAATACCCAGCCATGTGGGAGTCGCAGCGAGAATTCGAGATCTGCTCAACACGGGTCCACGGAAGATGTTGGCCGTCTCACTGTACGGTAAACAATCTGGTTAGTGAACATCGTAGGTTTGGGTCTTTTGCAGGGAAGAGGGGTTTCAGAGATCATGTCTGAGATAAATCAATCAGCAAGAACTTTAATAAATTTTGGAACTTTGATCCATTAAACTATTCTCTGGTGATTTCTTAAGGCTCTGACTGCTTACTGCTGCTGGGGGTTGGGGGAGCTGGCAGTTGCTTCTGAACCCACAGGTCTAGCTTTTTTAAACTAATTTACTGGAAAACATAATCATAGTCTTTTTTTTCTTTCAATCATATAAAATATTATTCTCTCTGTGCCACTAAGCACGGTAGTCTGTTTTTTTTTTCCAGAAGCAACAACTATTTCCTAACACTCCCAATGCACTTCAATGCGCTATTTTAAGAAAAATATACATGAGTTATGGATTTGAACAAAATCCATATTTAATCCAGATTATGAATTCCATAGCAGTTTAAAAGAGTGTTTGCTTTTATCTCATTACTCAGCTCTCTGTTACGTCCGTTGGACTGTCTTCAGAGGTTCTGATTTGAAAGTACCTTTCCAATTGTTTTCTTTATTGATTTAATCTTATAATTTGAGGTTTCAGACTGATTATCCAGCTTTTTAGACAGCAGTACAATTTTTTTTCTCTCTCTCTCTGTTTAACACATCGCAGGGAACTGAGTGTCAGGTTTCTGTCTCATATGTTCCATAATTCTGCGTTCTGGTGTGTGATGCCCGTGTAACTGGTATAATTTGAGACAAATAGCGATCTTTCCAAGTTTCATAAGATAAATGCTTATAATTTATAGCATTTATAGGAATTAGAAATGCAAATATTGAAATGCTTTAGAATAGCACATGGTTACAGTTTTCCCATTTCAGAGGGGTGGGAGAGGCAAGGTGACCTGCCCTCCATACCAACGGCTGCTGGCATTCGAGATTGTCCGAGAATAAGTGGGATGAGTCCCTCAGAAGGAGGGTGGAGAAAGACAAAACGATGTCCACCCTGTCACATTGTCGGTGCTAGCTTAGAAGGATGAGTGTGATGCTCACGCGGCTGGACGGGCTTGCTGGCGGGTCTGCTCGATATTGAAAATATAGCAACATTTAGGTGGATAGAAGCTTCCCTGTCAGTTGTTGAAGTCTCCACTGTTGATGCCAATCGTGTCGCCCAAATGTCTTAAAAATCTGTTTAAATAAAAATGTCAAACACTCAGAAGATTTCTAAAGCTGTGGGGGGCATTTGAGGCGATCTACATGGTCGGGGACAGTGACTTAGTTATCTCTTTATTTCCCACAATGCCTAGCATGTTTTTTGGGGCTCAACAATTATGTATTTGACAACAGAATAAAGGAATGGATCTATACTGATCCATTCAGTACCCATTCTGGGGTATACATACTGATACCCCAACGCAGACGTCGTTGGTTTGGATCCCTGAGTAGCTCACTCCTCAACATGGGTCTACAGTCACTCACCTCCATGGCTCCAAAGTCCCCCCTGAGGTCTAGCTAATGCTTGAACGGTGGTGATCTCCACTCCTTGGCCTGGTCTATACTTGGGGCTGTGGTCTATTCCCTTTACCACATGACAGTCCTTCACATATATTAAGGCAATTATCATGTCTTCCCTTGGATATCTCCAGAATATGCCTCAGTTCCTTGGACCATTGCTTCTAAGGAAGGCAGTGTAAAAAAAGGGACATTGCTAGGTGAGCACTCGATAAACTTGCATTCGTGCCCCGTCTTGGTTGTTAGGAGTGATGCGACATTTGGTGGGCCCTTTATCTCTCTGGGCATTTATGGATTCATGTATAAAATGTCACATTAATAGTTTTCTGCTTACCTGATTGTATTGTCAAGGGCGTCAAACCTTCTGAAAATTAGAAGATGTTAGAGAAGAACAAGATACTATTGTTACAACAAGACGTGCTCTCCAGCAACCCCCACCCCCCGCCATATCTGGTGTACTTCTTCCAGCTGGATTTGTTGTTTGTCATTGTGTTCCTTAAAATGTAGTGACCGGAATGAATGCAGTTTTCCACCCATGACTGGCCTGGTATGAAACACAATAAAGATGAAAGGAGGGGAAAGAAAGAAGTGAACTCACTTTATTTAAAGCTTACCATGTGCCATGCCCTTGGTTCTGTATTTTAATCTTTATAACAACTCTTGTGTTATGTGTACATAGGGAAGTCAAGAAAACCTTAGAAATTCTAAGTAACTTGCTCAAAGTCACCAGATCAACTTGACTCATGCTCTTTCCAAGACTCTGCCATGTTGCCCATGACTCTCTTGTCCCCACATTCCCCTTTGGCTGGAGCATAACAATATCTCATAGAACAAGATTGCTTGGGGTACCTGGATGGCTCAGTCGGTTGAGCGTCAGACTCTTGATTTCTGCTCAGGTCATGATCTCAGGGTTGGGAGATCAAGCCCCATGCCGAGCTCCATGCTCAGTGCGGAGTCTGCTTGAGATTCTCTCCCTTTCCCCCTGCCCCACCCCATGCTCTCCCTCTCAAAAAAAAAAAAAGATTGCAGCAGGCTAAGAGTTTCAGGTTTTCATTTTTATTTGGTTTCACATATATTTCTATACACCCTGTACTTCTGCAACAGATTTGGGAAAACCTAAATTCAGGCCTTTTTATAGATTCATCCTATGCTTATGTTCACAACGTCTCTGTTTAAGAATTCACTCTGGATTTGTTTTGGGGATAAATGTCAGGCTTCCCAATTTTCAGCTTTTCCACTTCTTGTTATCCCTGATTTTGAAAATGGAGACATCTGTCTATCTAGCTTCTCTTCTCTTATTCTCCTTTCTCCCTCCTTCCCTCTGTTGCTTCCAGTCTAAGTGATTTAACACATATAAAGCACTCAGAGGGTGCTTATCACATACAAAGTGCTCAAAAATGGGAGCTATTATTATTCACTGAGCAAGTAGTGATGGAGCACTATGGACCGAGGACTGTGCCAGGTGCTGGGTATCCACTGGGAACGAAAAAGGAAATAATCCCAGTCCTTCGGAGTTCATGGGCCAGTGGGGGCATGGACAAATCCTTAGGGTGGTCCGGGACCTCCCTTTGCAGAAGTGACATGGAAGCCACCACCTGGAGAATGAGAAATCAGGCAATGCCAGAAGCTTCCTGGCAGCAGAATCCTGAGCCCACACGGGCCACTGCTTCTAGAGCCTGACCCGCAGGTCCGAATTCCCCTAAAATGGCTCAACAGACACTTCGTCATTCCTCACCCAGCTTGGGCTTCGTCTGGTGATGTGTTCAACCGTTTTCAGTGTGAAGACCAGTCTCCCTTTCAGAAAAATTAGAAGCGACAGGGAAATGAATAAATAAGCCGAGTCCTTGTTTGTTTCTTCATATTTCTCTGGATGTGGCCCAACGAGCCATTGCTGGCATCCTGGGTGTTTTCGCAAGCTCGCTCTGGGCCTCCGCCTCCTGTAGCCCACAAAAATATGAGGTCCTCATCCCTGGAATCCAAACGTTATTTTATATGGGGGAAGAGACTTTCTAAATGGGATGAATTTGAGGACTTTAAGAGGAGGACCTCATCCTGGTGGGCCCTACATATAATCACGTGTCCTTGGAAGAGGTAGCAGAGGGTGGTCTGGATGGAAGAGGAAGAGACAATGTGACCGGGCAGAGACTGGAGTGACGTGGCCTTAGACGATGGAGGGCTGTCATCACCCCACATTGGAAGAGGTAAGGGATTGGCTTCTCCCCTATAGCCTCCAGAGACAGCATGGAAGCCCACCTGGGTTTCCGCTTCCTGATTCTGAGTTTGGACTTCTGACCTCCGCAGGTGTGAGTGGATACATTTCTGTGGTTTTCAGCCACCAAATTGGTGGTGATCCTTCAGCCACGGGAAACGTGGCTCCCTCCCTAACATTATTCTTCCACGTTCCCGAACACTTGAAACTCTTTTTTTAATCTCCTGAGTTCGTATGCTCCTCCTTCCTTTTGGGGGGCTATACGGGTTATTATGTTTCAATAAGACACATTCCGGAACATTCAGGAGGGCACATGATGGGATGAGCCCTGGGTGTTCTCTGCAACTGACGAATCACTGACCTCGACCTCTGAAACTAGTAATAACACTCTATGTTTATTCATTGAATTTAAATAAAAAGTACACATGAAATCAAACAAACAAAAACAAAACAAAGAAAACCATATTCCGTACGTTTTGTTTTCACATCTGAGCTCTCCAAACTGCTAACCATGGTAAAAATGTTTCTATTTCTCATTTTTTAGTCGCATCGTTTAGAGGTCAGAAAATACAAAACATTGTTTGGAGAGATATATAGTAATTTTCAAATGTCTTTCTTCTTGACTTCTACTGATGGTACAAGGATGCTTACCAGTTGTTTTTAAAGTAAGAGAAGCCTTGTTCAGTAGAGTCAAAATTTGGGGCTAAAAGCGATGTGGATGTGGATAAACCCAGGGGGCTAAGGCCTGGGGCAGAGGCCGTGCTGGGAGAGGAGGGGGTTGGCACAGGGACCCACAGAGACCACCCCGCCTCCGCAGCTCATCCCCTGCTCCAACAGTCCACATGCCCCTGCCTCCTTTTTGCGGGACAATTTAATGCCCCTTTTGAAAAACTCTATCAGAACTGGGCGGTTAGGTGGGTCCTAATGTCACAGCAACAGACTCTTCCTGTTCACTTATATCCTCTCTCCTTTTCCTTTTTAGTTGAAAAAGATTTTTTATTGCCGCCTGTCTAATGCTCAAAATAATCAAATCTTAGAGAGAAGTGACTACAGTTTACAAGTGTCTGGAACAGCCCCATATATGATTTATGTGTTTGCTCTGCTTAAGAAAGTACCATTCCTTGACACTATTTAGAAAGGTACATCAGGGAGGAATAACTCACTGGTGTCAAGTTGACTTGGCTTTGGCTCTGGCGCTGCTGGGGCGCATCAGGCCTCTCTAGGAGCGTGGAAGGGGTTCGATGGGAAGGCGAGGAAGCAGCTGGAAGGGAAGCGAGGGAGGATTTGGTAGGGAGGTGAAGGAGGCGCAGAGGAGAAAGCAAGCGGGTTTGACCTACATTCCCAGCTGCCGGGTCTGCGAGCGTCAGAGCTCAGGTCAGTGCCACGGGGGAGGGCGGCCGGGAGCACTTGCACGAGAGCACGGAGTTGGCGCCCAAAGATCGGACCCCGTGCGTTTGCCAAACAGTGTCACCAGAGGCCGGTTCAGCGCCTGGAGCCCCGCTTCCGGATGCACATGTGTTTCTCTGCAAATAGGGCACGTCTTCTTTCTTAGTGAGATGAAACTAATTTATTCTGCCACATGCCTCAGAAATACTTAACCTTGTTATCTGATCGCTGGGCGCTTTCGCGCCGAGGTGGGTGGAGCTGTGCGGTCTCCGGTTCCTAGAGGAAGAGGTGGGCTGTCTGAATGAGAGGGTCTGCGGGGCGCGGAGACTTTGAAAGTGACCCCCCGCCCCCCCCCCCCCCCCAGACGGCCGGGCCCTGGGTGCTGGGGGTGGGGGGCGCTCAGGCATGCCTCCAAGCCTGACTCTGACACTGTAATGTGCCCACCATCCGTTTACTTCTCTAGGTATGGGCCTCCGGGCCTCCTGATGAGTGAAACCTACCCTACGCACAGCTCATTGTCAAAGCAAAACAGCAGTGAAAGGATGAGAAGACTTGGGTTCTGTCTGTTTCTCTTAATTCTCCAAGCACGCATTTCTATTACCGCATCTCAGTGTCTGACCTGAGGTTCCCATCACTGTCCAGCTCTTGTATTCTGGGGGGCTCAAAGCTCTTTCTGGAGCGGGTACCAAGTGGAGGGCGGGGAAGAGCACAGCACACGAGCCTTGGTCCTCGAGGGGGACCAGATGCCCCAAACCTGCAGATGACAAGAGCTCTCCCATGGCAACTGACGCCCACGGTGCGCTTGCCGGCAGGCAGCCGAGGATGGGATCCAGGCGGGTCTCGGCACTGAAAGCCTTCATCCCGGATGCCTTGCAGGAGGAGCAGAGTGGGAGGAGAGGGGGCCCGCGCCAGGGGGCTGGGCCCAGGGCGAGGCGGGTGAGGCATTTGCTTCTAGCGCACAGAGTAAGGGGCAGCCAGAAACTCACTCAAGATAAAGATCACTTTAATGCAGTATTTTTTTTAAAATCACGAGTACAAAATAATGACTAATGAACAAAAGGTCAGGATTTTGAAGAACAAGACAGATATGATTGATTTTCTTTCCTTTTTTTCTCAGGTTTGGGTGTGGCTCCAGAGGGTGCTGTCACCGGGAGCCTAGAAGCTGGGAGGGAGCAGTGGGGTGAGTGGCTACTGAGAAGGGAAGGGGAAATGCGGGCTGGCGCCATCAGGGGGAGGAGCGTGGCTGGGACAGGGGTCTACCAAGGGGACAGGAAAGATGAAGCGTGAGATGGGGGAAGAGGTGTGAGAACCCTTGGGGGTGGGATGACAGTCACAGTGAGAATAGGCAGGATTCGTCGCAGTGGATTTTCAGAAATGGTGGAGAGTGTTCCACAGAAACAATTGTAGCCACAGTGTGTGGGACGGAAACGGCACGGATCGCCTTTGGGAAGTCGGTGGGGATCTTTGATAAGGGGTCAAGGGAGGAAGTAAAGCATTTCTGAAGGGCATTGTAGATAGAGAACTGGCAGAACCCAATCATTTGGACATCGGGATAAAGGACAAGGAAGCAAAGCCGACTAGATCTTTGCCCGGCTTCTGGGTGGATCTAATCCCACCCGCCTGCCCAGCAATCTTTGGCTGCAATTGGCAAGAGGGGTGTGGAGTGATGCTTTCAAAGGTCAAGGTGGGAGAAACACACTGGGGCATCCTATGTGTGGAGCAGAGACCTGAGCCCCCTTGAAGCAAAGTACCCAAGACTAGGGGCTCAGAAATAATGAATGAGAGGTCCAGAACTTGATTTCCCTGCTCGGTGTTTCTCAAAAGTGTGATGCTGTTTGCATTTTGGTGAAACAAAACATTGTGGGACTGTCTTTGGTAGCTCAGAAAACTAGCATTCTTGCTCTCTACACCTGACTCCATTAACTGCCGGTGGCACTTTGCAGCCCCTGGGACAGTTGGAAAAGGCTCTACACATACCCAAATTCTTCCTCGGATGCGGTGCCCGACCCTCCCACACAAGATCATCGAAATCTGGATTCAGGGGAAGAGTTATCCCAGAACTGCCAAGAGAGAGCGTGTGGCAGAAGATCCAAAGGCGTGTAGGGTCCCAAGAAAGAAGGTAGTGGTGCCAAATGGAGCAGAAGGGTCAACGAGGAAGGACACCCCCCCAAAACCGTAGGACAACAGGGCGGGTGTTTCTCATCACACCTCTCGTTATTCCCAAACAGTTAGGTGTTGTGCCATGTGGGAAGTGGATGGACACTTGTCTCTTTTCAAGCAGGGTTCCATTTTGATGTTTCATTGTTACAATCCCGTTTGGACAGTCAGGTGATCTGAGAATCTTGTTCTCTTAACCATGCCACGTATCGAATCTATGAATTCTTTGTATATATGTTTGTATATATACATGTAATATGGACTGACTCGTAGGAAGAATCTGGTTTTTATAATCAAAGCGTTGTCTCCTTGCCATGACGTAGTCATCAAGGCCATCTGTGGAGCTATCTGTAGGATGACAATATGCAAATATCAGGAAACTTAGCTAAAATTTTCCTTTTACTTCTTTCTAAATGTAAAGAATATTTTTGTGGGTGTGTGTAGAAATAAAAGGGCATATCATCATTTTAAAATGAATGTGCCCAACTATAAATGGTAGCTTTTGTCATTAAATGGAGTCCAGAAGCTGATAATGGTCTTTACCTTATCAATCCAGTACCTTCAAAGATGGATGACCTGCCTTTCTTTGTATATACGGTTTACCTTTGAGCTTGCATAAAAGTTTTGTTATGATTTCACCTTCTGGAATATTCTGCTGTGGAGGTAAGATGGAGAAGGTGACTTTCAGATAGCATTTCTCCATTCTGTTTCATATGCTCCTGCACTTAGACATTAATTTGGCCTGTGGCCTTTGGAATGATCGTGGTTGTCCCTTTCCACTAGGTTCTGTTGGTTGTACTGAATCAAGTCAGATGCTGTTTGCGAATCCCTACTCAGTTTTCCAGCAAAGTCTTTAAGTTTTTGGTTTTGGAGTGCTCTGTTGTTCCTGCTATTCCAGCCCCCGTGTTCTGCCCAGCTCAGAACAGGAACTATGGGGTAATATTTCTAAACGCACAATACTACCTTTAAAAGTTCTTCATTTCTCTTTGCAAATCTCATATTGTCAACAGAGGTCATTTCTCCTTCTCATCGTGCTCAAAATGATCTGCCCTTTTATGAATGCCTTGAGACTATCTCACAAAGCTGACGGTGAGGGAGCAGATGCCTCGTTCAATTCCAAATAGAAGGAAATCTGTTGTCTCAAATAATCCCTACATTCAGACACTTTCAGACAGCTATTATCAAGAGACCACATTCTAAGAGCAGATGTGTTATTAAGGCTGAGAAATGTTATGAGGACTTTGTGATCTGACAAATGATTTCAATCTATCCAACATTCCAACATTTCATCTTTTAATAAATTAGAGATTAAAATACCCATCTTAGGGAGACAAGTTGTGTAAGGTGGTTGGGTGCTGGATTTGTAACTGATACTTCATTTCCATGCAAAACCTGCCCTAAATTATGCCTCCAGGTCCCTTTTATATACAAAATCTGTTCATTTGACTAAAGCAATTATGAAGTATTTTAATCTCTGTATTCAGTCCTCTGGCTCCTTCCCACATCTACAAAACACGGCTTCTGCCTTTCAGTGAGGAACGAAAAACAAACGCATCCAGGCTTCAGTCGTCCCACCTAAGTGTGCGCAATCATTTCTTTATGCCATTATGTTTACCTGTATGTGATTACTCTATTTAGAGCCTTTTCAGGGAGGCAATTACTGAAGATTCTGCTGAGGGGCTAATACTCTCCCTTTCTTGTCTGCTGCTAAAACTCTATTTTTTTTTTTTTTTTAAATGCAGTAGTGCTCTTACACTCTTTGGATAATAGACTCTTCTTCTGGGTTCAAGTGACTGTTTTCACCAGCCCTATTCAGAATCACGAAGTGTACCGTCCGTAACAAAGTGTACATTCCTCAGCACTCGTAAACTGCTTATTATCTAGGGGTTGTGCTTTGATCTCCTGAAAATACCTGCGGTGCCTGGAGATTTTTACATAATCCTATCATTGTCAAGTATAATAAAATTTAGATCCCGGCGAACATCAATTACTGTAAATAACCGGAAGATCAACAAAGGCTTCAGCTTCTCTTAGGCAGAGGGTCCCCAACTGTGTCTGTGCGGAAATTCTCATTCTACCTGGGCTTATGGGAGGTGGGCAATAAGACAGTCCTGCCTGGTTTTCTTTAATCACCTGAAATCGCCCTTGCATCTCAACATTTGAAGATGTCCCTTCGGAAGGCAGGGTGGGAGGGGACATGGAGCACCTCCTACTATTCTTTGTGTGACGGCTGAAGTTTTATCTCAGACCCTAAGGATCAGAATCAGACAACTTGATTTGGAAAACAGATGACACTTACATTGTAATTTTTTAAATATGGTGAATTGCCTACCTATGGAAACGTTGCGCGGTAGGAAGGATGGAATCCGTGGCTGGGCTGAGGGGCCGGGGGCGCTGGCTGCAGTCTGAGGGGGGGCCAGCGCTTGGCCTCAGTGCATGCACGTTACAGGAAGGGGACAGTATGACCCCTCCTGGGGCTCTTCCCCCCCACCCCCCACCAGCCAAAATACTTCTGATCTCTACTCTTCACGAATTTAACCTTTTCTGGATATCGTCAGCCAGAACCTATTCACTTACTCACCTGGTCAACATTTTTTAGCTCCTACTATGTGTAACATGAAACAAATGTGTGTGGAAAGCCTTTGGAAAGTAGACAGTTAAAGAAACTTGCTCCAGACCCCAGAAATGGTATGACGGTGACCCATTTCCAGGAAGACATTTAAGAATAGGGAACTTGCGAGAGGGCTGAGAAGAACACTAATGTTTGTGGCAACTTTGGTGTTTACAAGCTTTGTGATTTAGGGCATGGGGCTACAGATTCCTAATCTCTCTAAAATGGGGGTGACTAGGTAAGGACCCGTTGTGTACAAGGCGTGTTGGGCACTCTGAGGAATACAAAATGATTAAGAGAGGGATTTTGGCGTTACTGAGTTTCCAGGAGCTACGGGAGCAGAAGTGCCCGCCATTACAACACAAGAACTCTGGGGAGGGGACAGGGGCTGTGAAATTCAGGCAGCTAAGTGGGTCTCCGCACGGCTGTCGTGAAGAAATACGGTGGGTTTGCATCTCAAGGAATGGGCAGGTTTTGGAGATACAGGAATAGGTAGGATTTTACTCGCTCAGAGGCACCATGGGAGAAAGCACTGGGAGGTGGGACAGAGCTCAAGTGTCAGGCTCCAGGTCAAAAAAAGGGCTCTGCCTGCTCTCTTGCTTATTTATTTGTGGTGAGAAATACTCGTGATCTCACTCGTAGGCTCAGAGGAATTTGTCCAAGAAAAGATTTTCAAGGTGTGTTGAGGGAGTGGTGGGCAAACAATGACAGAGAGTCCTGGATCAGGTGAGGGGCACAGGGCCAGGGGGGAGGGATGGACACTGCGCAGAGAGAGGAGAGGCCGAGCCAAGAATGAGTGTATGCGGACGTTCAGGCAGAGCCCGTAGGGCCTGGGGAGCCCCTATCTAATGGCGTCTGTGTTCGCCATGACAGGTTGGCATCTGTTGAGTCAACAGAGCCAGGGGGTGGAGACTGAGAAGGCTGATGAAGATTTAGAAGCTCTCATGAAACAGAGAGGGAAAGGGGCCAACTGTGGTTCTGTAGACTCGCTAAGCAGTCCCGAGGGCCCAGCTGAAATGGGGAATCATGAGCTTGCAATGGAGCCAGACAGGACGGTGATTGCCTCTAAAATTCTGAACAGAGGAAGATCCAGGAAAAAGAAGCACGATGGGGGCTGGGTGAGGTGGCAAGTGGGGGACGAGGCTGGTGGCGAACCCCAGTAGGTAAAAAGATGGAGCCAGTGTTGGGTTGGAAGTGGGGGTGCCTGGGAGAAGTGGGTAGTGAGTATCTTCCTTGAGGAGGAGAGAGGCAGGGTTTTCAGCAAATTTTCTGTCTCTGGAGATTAACGGGTGTTAAGAATTTCATCATGCCAGGTCCAATGATAAAAGTGACAAGTGCATTTTGAAGGATATATTTTAATGAGCATTAAAAAATACTGGAAAGGAAGCGTGCAAAAAAGCTCTGAGCTCCTTCGTGTGACTTCACTCCTAATGTAGACAACACTTGGAAAATAACCCACTCAAGGAAGGCAGATGGATTTCGACAGATAAGCCCCACTCCGCCTACTTCCTGGTGCCTGCTTGGGCTGTCGTGCTGAAGGATGCATGTGGGGACCCACGTAAGATGACGCTACAGTCGACCAGCCACAGCAGTGAGGGCACAGAGGAGAGGGGCGGTCCATGGCACCACTTTCCACCATGAAGAGTGGAGAGAATATGGAAGTTTGGTATTAGCTCAGGTATGTCACCAAAGTAGTATCAAATCTCGTGCACATCACTCTGTCTGTTATTATCAGTTTACCTTATCAGTGAAACATAACATTTACCTCTACCTTTAGAGATTGCAATTTTGCAAAATTACAACTTTGAATTTGTAACACTCTTTGAACTCTTGCACAGAAGATGACACATAGCACGAATTGTAGTAATGTGAGCAATACTATTTTGTCAAGTAAGTGTTGATCTAAATTTAGTCATGGGAGAACTTTAGGTGAACTATGTCCATGGAGATGTGATTCTTTTATCTTTCAACTTCTGGAAGCTTTAAAGATGTTTGCACTTTGGCAGGCTGAACACAAGAAAGAGAAATGGAATGGCTATTTTTACATTATCAGGGAAGAGAAGAGAATTAGATGTTTAGTGATCGCTGTTTTAGAATCTTTCAGTATGTTCTATGTCGGGTGATCTGCTAAGTCGGGGAACTGAGTGAGGCTGAGGGACGTAGGAATTTGCTCCAGGGCAAACAGCTCACAGGTGGCAACAGTAGAGCGTAAACCTGGGTCTGGGCTTCAAGTCCATGTTCTTTCCATCACTAGGAAAAAAGAGGCAGGTGTTGCCACATTTGCCCCAGATAACTTCCCTGAACGAAAAGCAAATGCGACAATGCTGTCGGTTCCGCATGTAACGCAAGGTAGAAATTATGATCACTCTAGTGCTGGAAATGTGGCTCTCAGCAAATTGCTCTCAATGGTTTTTTTTTTTTTTTTGCTTGTTTTGTTTTGTGTTTTTTATCAGCAGGAAGAGATTTTTTTAAAATGAATCCATCTAGTCATCCTTCAAAAATGGATCCATAGGAAGGCAAAGTTGTACAAGCGGATATCATCAGTTAACACTTACTGAACTTGCATGTGTGCTGTAGTCGAGGGACCCTTTGCTAACACTCCTCTCATCTTCTTTGGTTCATTTTCTCTTGTGCTATTTGAGCCTAGGCTGGGTTTATGCTTTCTCTCATTAACTTGCGGTTAAAATGCTATGCCAGCCCTGGAAACCTGGGGCCATATTAGCCAGCTGAGCTTTACAGAGGTATTGAGGAAACACAAAACTGACAAGTGGTGTCGGTCCTCTGAAAATCCAAAGACAGGGACAGCTTATAACCCTGCAGAGTGTTTTTCTGGGGCTCCAATAGAAATAGTTTGTCTAACTCAAAAACAAGTCTGACATATTAAGTGTTTCATTGAAAGCCCCAATTATGTCTCAAGTTTGGTACTGAGTTTATTTTAAAATGTATCTTGAAAAGCCGGTGGTCCAAATTTTCCCGTAGACTTACACATGATGAGAATCTGTCCTTTTATATTTAGCTACGGGCCACCTAACAAGTTCTTAGGCGAAACACATTATTTGTTAGTACAAGAAGAATAAATACTGTATTTGGAAAGTTCCAGTGTTCTTCTTTAAAATATCGCCGTTTCCATAGCAATAACATAATGTACTAAAGAGTAGAATAGTGTTTCTTTAGAAACCACATGTATGGATGCACGTTTCCAGGAAGGGCTTTGAAACGTCTCACCTGCCTGTGGCCCCAAAAAGGAACAACGGTGACTTGGCCCCGTACTTCACTGCCTGGTTATATGTGGGCTTTCTGCTTTGGGTCACGTGTATCATACTTTCTCAGGCTCTGTGCTCTGAGAGGGTGAACAGATTTATAGTCATTCATTCATTCATTCACTCATTCATGTAGGCAACAAATATTTATCAAACACCTATATGCCAGCTGTCGTTGGTGGTACTGGGGACTCGGTGACATCACGGAGCTTAGAGTTGTAATGGGGAGAAGGGGTTAGGAATAATCGTAACTGATACTGTCATGCCCGGGGTTGTTCTAGCGTGAGCCTCGCCTTGCAGGCAGCGAAGGGTGTTTTAGCGGGTCATACAATTAGGGGATTGCAGAGAAATGCAGAGGTTCGGGGCAGTGGTGAGCTCTGTGTGAGCGAATGCTCTTTGGAAGGATGCTGGATGTCACTTAGATGGCGCATGTGATCTTTAAAACTGGTATCTGCTTGGAGGCCTCTCTTTGAACACCTCTCTCCTCTTTATTTTGACTTGCACCAGGCGCCTTTGCCTCCCTGTAATCCTCCACATTTGTTCCATGGGCTGATTTTGCCCCAATGAGCCCCACCTTGCTCTGCAACCACCCCCCCACCACACCCCCCAACTCCCGAGAGTGTCCCTGGAAGGGTCGTTCCTCTAGTTAACTAATGGCTGTCTGGCATCTGGCAGAGGGGATGCAGGTCACGAATGTCTCCATGCTGGGTCATCACTATTCAGAGAGAGAATAGTAAAAGGAGCAGAGTGTCCCCACCCCCTCCCTGAGGCCACACATCTTTGTCTGTTACACAAGGCTCTACTTGTGCCTTCAGAAGCGAGACCTTGAAATATTTAATGTCTTGAGAAACCCGTGTCTATCCGCCATGTGCGAAGGCCTTTTGTGCCGCAGCCTTGCTGATGCCCTGGTCCCGAGCCGACAGCAACCTCTTGACTCTCCCAGGCTTTGAAAGGTTTGGCTAACTGTCCCCGTCACTCCAAAGAGCTCATGGTCGCAGACACTCCTCAAGCCGCCCTGGGAGCAGAGCACCTTCGTGGGCCAGATGTGGGGTCACAGAGTCACAGATGCTCCCAGGGTGGTCACCCTTGGCTTCAGAATCAGACAAGTTGACCGGCTACCCCAGATGTCTTCTTAGACCCCGCTAATAAATCAGTTGGCAGCGAGGTCACAGACAGAGTGCTGAAATGTAAGCCTGTATTTTCAAGTAAGCGTTTCAAACTCTTGTTTTCACCCCCCCTCCCCCAGCCAGGCCAGAAGTCCCAGACGGGAGGGAACATCGAACTCTGTCAAGGAGGTGAATTTCTGGTTGCCCACCTCCCAATTCTTTTAACGACTCTGATTCCACCCAGATGTTCTTCCTTAAATGCAAAAGGCATCATTTTCTTGCCAAGAAATGGAATGATTGATCAAGCCTTCTTTAAATCATTCCATCTTATCCATTCCCATCTGAAGGAGCAGCTAGTGCATTAATATTAATATTCTTATTGTGTCCCTCGAGAGAGGATTGCCCCGGTAACCCCCTCCCAATTACTGCCCACACCACGGGGATATGAAGTTAGAGGAGGAAGCGACCGAGGCAGGGGCTGAATTTGTTTTATTAGCAACAGCTGGTGGCAGTCCCTGCCCCCCCCCCCCCAACTTTTAATGCTATGCTTGTCAGATCCAGCTTCTTAAGACTAGATGGCAAAGGGCAGGACAAGAACACAGCACATTCTACCTTTTGCAGGCAGGAAAGGGGGATTTATGCTAAAGACGGTGCAGGCGATATTCAGAAGCTGATGAAGGAAACTTTGCAAAAGAGTATCTGCGCTCAATATTGTGTAGGTAACATTTGAGCAATTAGACAAACATATTGAGTAACTGAAACCACCTGTAGGATTTGGGGAAAAAAAAAAAAACAACCAAAAACCCACTTTGTCTTTCCTTCTCGTTTGTCCAGGATACTTTTATAGAAATAAAAATGTGGGCTGCACATGTCTCCCATCTATCCTTAGTGTAACTTTAAGAATGTTTATGATGAAGGGCGGAGTTTGTAACACCAGGGCTCACTCTAACTGTGTTGGAAACACTTGACCATCAAAAGGAAATCTGTGCCATTTGCCCAGCAGAGAAATAAATCTTCCTTTATTCACTCTTGCCACGATTTCTATCTGAGAAGCCCAAATGGACACTGTTTCATCTTTTTTTCACATGTGGACTCTCAGGCAGCATTTTCAGGATATTAGATTCACGTACGAACTCTATTTCGGACAGAAGCTTACAGCAGCTCGAACATGTGTCCTTCGTAATTGTAGTTACTCTGTTTTCTTTGATTTTTCTCAATCTGATCAAAATTGAATGAATTTTGTATATGCACTAAATTACCAGGCGTATACCATACTGTCAGAGCTAGGAAACCATTCCAGTTTTATAAAAATTGCCAGTTATATAGCATGCAAATAAGAACGCTTCTTAATTTGCATATGAAGCCACGTTGTAGGTATTAGTAAGAAAAGGGCATGGCGAGGTAGTGTTCCGTTTGCTCAGGTCCGTCATTGTAACTATTGGGGAAAGTGGTTAATATCCTCTCCAAAGTATAGATCTACACTATGCCTGCCTCTTGGGGAGAGAGACTAGAACAATGCCAAATGGAAGGAACTCTTGGCTGCCCTCCCTCTTTCTCTCATATGTGACAAATGTAAGACATACATTTCCTCCTTTGGGATCAAGTATTTTAAAAAATAAAAAATCTTGCAAGATAACAGTAACACTCGCAGGACTGATGCTTGGCACTAGGATGGGATCTTAAAAACAACAATGAACATACCACGGGGAAGTACAGGCCCTCTCTAGAGTGCGTCATCTCATGGACCGTGTGCTCCCTACTCCTCTTTTCATCAGACGGAAGTTCACCGCAGAGGAAGAAGATGCCCCCACAATGTGTTGCCTGCCATTGTCTCCCTCTATGATGGTTTCGGGGGTGCGGGCCTGGGGTATCCATTTGCTTCGTGTAACTGATAAAACACAATTTTTCAGGAGGGAGAAGGCACCGCATCCTTAATGAATGTTGGGATGCTATTTTTAGACACTCTAAAAATGGTTGTGGGAGGCAGAATAATGGCCCCCTAAAGATGCCCACGTCCCCATCCCAGAAACTGTGACTATGTCACTGTACGCAGCAAAAAAAAGACTTTGCAAATATGACTAAGTTAAGGATTTTGAGATGGAGAGATCAGTCTGGATGGTCCGGGTGGCCTGGTATAATCACAGGAGTCCTTCACTGTGGAAGAGGGAGGCAGAAGAGGAGTCGGAGGAAGATGTGTCCGTGGAAGAAGGTCAGAGTGATGCGATATGAGAAGGAGGTTAGTCACCATCGATGGCTTTGAAAACGGAGAAAGAGGGTCATGGGTCAAGGAAACGGAAAGAGACAAGGAAATGGATTAAAGCCTCTGGAAAAGAGGATGCCATGATTCTGGTCCAGTAAGACCTGTGTCAGACATCGGTGTCCCAGAACGATGAGACGACACATTTACATTGTTCTGAAACACGGAGTTTGGGGTAACTTGTTACAGCAGAAATAGGAAACTAATATGTTTGTGATACATATTTCTTTTTGTTTCTGAGGATTCTCTTTCGAATTCATGACCCTGACTGCTTCTAGAAAGTTGTGTTGAAAACCTCACTGACACGCAGACCGAGACAGGGAAGAAAATGGATATGGAAGAATAAGGATGTGTCCTAAATGAGTAAGTGTAATGAGGCTACTTATCATTTCGATTGTATTTTCTAAGACCCATTAGAGGAAGCTATGATTTTAGTTTCAAGAAAGGGTATGCCGGGTTGGCATTGCTGACATCGGTTTTATTTAGAAGTTAAAGAGAATGGCAATATGCCTTCAGGTTAATGACTGAGCAAGTCTTCATACAAAATCCGAGTCTTAATGCCTCTATTTTTGGTTAATATGTTTGTCTCCCAGCAAACTAGGTAAACAACAGTGAAACCAGTATCTTTAATGTTATTCAAGGGCCATCTTTTAAATCTGTGGGAGAAGTCTTGATCAAACAGTTCCTTTTTGTCTCATTCTCTTTCATCAGGGAAGTTAGAGGTGGAAAAGACTTGCTAGATCATAAATTAATGATCCTGTGTTAATGCAGATGTCCCCACTAATTAATAAAGGGAAGTAAAATGTGAAGCTTGAACATATCTAAATACATTTCTGTCTAGGAGGGAGGTGGAAAATTCTTTCCTCATATTTACACAAAATTTGTTTGTGTTTTCCACAAAAAGTAGAGTTGTGAAATCCCGACCCTAACTAAGTCTTAACCTCAGTGATTGTTTTTAAACAGATTTCCTCCCCAACCAAGGGGCAGGCAAAATTAGGCAACGTCAAGGAAGTCAGAGGATTCCCACGATGTTGGGTCAGTAGGCAGCCTCCCCACGTAGAGCCAGAACTCGCATCTTGTTTCCCAGTCCCCTCTGCGTACTCTGATTTCCTTCTTGGTGGCTCCGGATACCCAGGGCGTGGGAGCCGTAGGCCTAAGAAGAGCTGCACCACAGGAATGAGAGTATGATTTTACAAAATGGTACACTTAGAAATGGAAACTAATAAGAATTGACATAAGCAAATTTGGAAACTGAATCCTTGTGTGACCTAGTCCCAGAAAGGATACACCATCACTTTTGTAACATCCTGTTGGTTTACTAGCGCCCCTACTTGTAAGAGAGGGTACATAAGGGCATGATACTAGAACATGGGACTCATGGAGGGCCACTCTGGAGGTTGATTACCACACAGTAGAGGGTTTTTCTTCAAAGACATTGATCAGGTTAGCCCTTTTGACTTCAAGTGACAGAAATGTTTCCTTCAGAACTGGAAAGTTGACATAACTATCTGCCCACATTCTCTTCTTCCAGAACAACAACACCCATAACGAAAGTATGAACCTCGAATGGAAAGATTGATATCATTAGTAGGAAAAAAATGATCTGCCAAGTAAATCGTGTCCATGAATAATCACCTCTATGTTCTGAGAACGAGCCTTTCTTTCTTCTCACTGCAAACAAGTGAACAGCCACAAAACAACTTCTGCATGGGGTCCAGCCAACCATTTTAAGATGTGATTTTTGGGAAGTCACCGCATCCGCATGGCTGAAGGCAGGATGTCGTGTTCTCTTCCACTTCCTTGAGAGTCTCTTGGATTGTCTCTCTTCATTATACATCGCTAATGGGTAATCCAAGGCTCTGATGCTGATAAAGTGAAGAAATGTTATGTCATCATGGCCACGATTGCGAAATCGTTGGCCAAGTCTTCCATGTGAGCACATGTCAGTGTCAAAAACAGCAAGACATAATGATGTGTTGTGCCTTTTTATTTAACAATGAAGGAAAACCAGGTGGGTTGGTCCCAAGCTTAGCCATGTGCTTCATCCTCAGCAAATACCAAGATGTTGTGTCCAAGTCAGACCCTTGTTTGGCAGAAAAAAAATAAATAAGTAAATAAAACTCTTGTAATGGTTTTGAAGATGTCAATGCCCTTTGAGGTTTCCAAAAGGCCCTCACAAAATAGGAATTCTATGATCGTATCAGAGCACAACTCCTGAACAAAAACCACGAACCAGATACACTGAGATGTCAGTAACGTTCTTTAAGGGAAATAGCTTATCAGCCAATTCTTCCATGCCCTTTTTCAAATGGTTAGAAGAAATGCTGATGATTCTGGAAGGGATGAGTCTATTTGACAGAGATACTGTTCCAATAGGCCTCCCCTGATCCAAACTACAAGTCTCCTGAAAGTTCTCCAGGACATGTGGCTTTACAGTTTTATATGGATTCTTTTCCTTAGGAATATTACAAGCAGCTTTAAGAGATGCGTGCAAACAAAGTGTTTGTGTGGAAAAACAGTCACGTTCAGGTAAGGTCCCAGCCAGAAATATCTACTTTGCTTGATGTGTTGAGAGGACAGACAGTTTAATTGGATTTGTATTTCTGCAAGACCGGTCTGGGTCACAAAAGAACACTGTGGCTTTTGTATCTGCAGATGTTCAGAAGTAGAAGTTGAAACAAAGATACAGAGGACTGATTGACTGTTTCTTTTCTATGACATTTTCTCCAGTTTAACCTGGGCCTATGTAAAAAGGCAGAAATAACACGGTGTGTTTATTTTCATTAATATCTATAGGAAACGAACCTCAGGGCCATATCTGGTGGTGATGATTTTGGCCTCACCTGACCAGGTACAACACCCTCCCTTGCCATCCCGCCCTTCTTAGAAACAGCATGATACCACAATACCATGGTGGATGGTAAAGTTATTTTTTTAAAAAATGATAGCAATTATCAATGCAACAGGAAGGAGAAACAGGGACAAATAATAGTCCCATAAGGCATCTGCAAATTCCGTTATGGATCGAATGTTTGTGTCCTTCTAAAATATATATGCTGAAACCCATCCCTTGTTGTGATGTTGAGTGGTGCCCCTTTGGGAAGTAAGTAAGAAATTGATGAGCTCTTTTTTTGGGGGGGTGGATTTTTATTTATTTATTTGACAGAGAGGGATCACAAGTAGGCAGAGAGGCATGCAGAGGGAGAGAGAGAAGCAGGCTCCCCGCTGAGTAGAGAGCCCGATGTGGGGCTCCATCCCAGGACCCTCGGATCATGACCTGAGCCGAAGGCAGAGGCTTTAACCCACTGAGCCACCCAGGCGCCCCAGAAATTGATGAACTCTTGAGGTTGAGGCCCTTGTAGATGACATCTGTGCCCTTGTTAGAGTCACGAGAGAGCCTGCTTCCCTTCTCTGTTCTCTGCCCTGTGAAGACAAGAAGAAGTTGGCTGTCCACAACCCAGAAGCAGGCGCTCACAAGAACCTCACCACGCTGAAACCCTGATCTCAGGCTTCTAGCCACCAGAAGTGTGAGAAATAACTCACTGGTATCAGACTGGTATGGTATTTTTTTATAGCAGCCCACATGACTCAGACAAATTCCCTAGGAAATCTTGCCATTTTCACATTGGCCTGCCGATTGGCTCACGTCGGAGGAGGACCAGGCCCTGTGATAGAATCAGTGTGGCCACTGAACTCAGACTCACTCATTCATTCAGCAGGAAAGCTCTGAGCATCAGCTGCGCGCCAGCCTCTGGGCTAGATCTCAGTAACAGGAGATGGAAAAAAGCAGGGTCCATGCCACCAGGGGTTCAAGCTCTAGGAAGTACTTGTGTCCCAGCTTGGGGAATCTGGCAGGTGCCTGCCTAGCTCATATCTTGCATGAACCCGACAAACAAAACTTGGCTCAATGAGGGAGAATGTTTGTATCTGCATGTGTTTTGACATCCATCTATCCATTAGCACGTCACGGGAGGTCCTGAACTTTATAAAAATGGCATCGCTGCAGGAAATTGGCTTGCTGCAATGCAGTCGCTGAGAGGTGGGTTTAGAACATGACATGTTGGAAGCTCCATCTGGTCCTCTGAGCTATAAAACCGTGTCCTTGACTCTTCTGTTTAGCAAAGGTACTTCGGTCATTCATCCATCCGTTCATTCATTCACTTATTCAGCACCTGTCTGCTGGCCATCTGCTGGAGATGGTTCTGGGCTCCAAGCCTTCCCATCAATCCAATCCCTGCCTCAAACATGCCGTACTCCATGATGAAGTCCAGCCCCTGGCCTGCAAGTCCTCGGGACTTCCATAAGAAGGTCTGTATTACCTTTGGATAATTCAGTAAAATGTAATTGAAATTTAACATAGATGCAAAAACGTGTGCATAAAATTACATTATTACAACCGAATGTAATTATGTAACCGTACCCAGATAAAAGCTGAATGCCACCAGCACTCTGGAAACCCCTTAGCCGCCCCACTCCAAACATGGGTAACTCCTATGCTGACCTGTAACAGTATACATTAGCTTTGACTCTTTTGTACAGTAAACAGGATCCTACAGTTTTTATCTTTAGGCGTTTATAACCTTCTGCCTGGATTGCTATATTTTATAAATTTTGTGGGTTTTTTTTTTAATTTTAAATGATGAGAATGTAACTTATGTAACTTCCTGGTAGAAAAAGCCAGAATCTAGAACAGTATCTTGGACAGAATATACGAAACTTGACGTTCCCCAGCCCCTCCAGTTCACGCCGGCTCAAGGAGAAGTAGACTCAGGACCTGCACCAGGATCTTGTCTGAGGATGGAGATATAGATTCTGGTCATCATTCCAGGATGCTGCTTTGAGTGTATGTGTATGTGAAATTTATCACTGTCTAATTTAAGCAGCACTTCTGAAAATGTGCATGAGAATAAAAAATGAGGTGGTTTTTTTTCCCCCCATCCTAATAATATTAATGGACAAGTTCTCCAGACTGGAGTTAACTTACTACTGACCTTTTGGGTTTATCCGAAACACTATTCTGAGTCCTGGAGTGTCCTTCTGGAGACTTTGCTGAGGGACAAGAGAAGAGTGTCGTAGTGTCCCATTAGTGATGGTGTTTTCTCTTCCTGTCCAACTTAGGAAACACCCAGCTGCCATCACACTGCTGAGGCTTACACTTGCCACCTAGTCTTGTCTTCCTTTTTCTTTTCTTCTTTGTTTTATTTGTTCTTCTTGACAGATTATCAGCATTAACTTTACTAAAGGCTCATCAGGTCCCTGGTCAAAAACCAACGTGCAACCCTACTGAAAATCTTTCTATATCAGTCACTTTCATTGTCAGCCTTCCCCATGCCCAATCTTTTGAGCAGGCGCCGACCTCCACCACACACTCAGGACCCTAGCAAATGAGTCGTTCTGGGAGATAAGGAAATACACCACTGAAATGTAGTTTCGTAATAGAACCATTCTGGGAAACACTGACCCAGCAAATGGCCCCAGTGGGTTCACTGTGAATGTCCATCTCCAAATAGCCACAAACAAATCCTGTAAAGTCACAGCACGGCAGGCTGCTCAAAGGGCATCTGGGGAGTAGGAAGGCAGTGGTTGAAAAGTAAGAGGAACCCAGCTGGTGGACGCCTGCAGTACAGGAAGCAAGCTCCAGGTTGTGGTGGGCAGAGCTCAGAGCTGTTGAGCTTGAAATTCACATCCAAGATTTTCTGCTCCCTGCTTCAGTACTGTTATTTTTACTGCTGCCAACTCAGCATTCGACGCTGTACCTACTACCTTGGGACTGGCACCTCCTATTCTAGGTCATTAACCCATCTGGCTTTCCATCATCACGGCACTTACGCCTTTCAGACGTTCTCTCCTCGAGGCAAGGCTTCGGGACCAGCACTTGAGACTCACAGGCTACTTCCGACCCTCCCCTCCCTTCTTCCTACACACGGATCCTTTTCCTGTTATTCCTGAGAAGATGCGGCATAAGAGATGCTATCAAGCCACACGTCACCTCCTGCATGCTGGTTCTTATTTTGCTGTTTCCACTTGGATCCAGCTGTGGCTTTCCCCCTTTCCCAATGAGGTGGATGGGAGGGAGGGGGACACTGGGGGACACATGCAGAAACACCTTGTCTTCTCATTCGCTTTTGTTGTGAAGGGGGCGGTCAGTGCCAAAGAGTGACCTGCCCATCTTCCTTAGTTGCCATGGCAGTGACTAACAGAGTCTCCAGTTGGACACAAGGGGTTTCTACAGTTTAAACAAAGACAATGGGGAAATATGTTTTCTTGACCCTTTGCAGGAAATCCTGCCCAACGCACACAAGAATGCAGCATTTCCTGGACCGTCATCGCTCAGATCTAACACTCAGGGTGGGCTTGAGGGAATCTGGAAAACGATACATTGTCTCTGACTTAGAAAAACCTGAAAGTCATTACCCATGTCTGAAAGGGCTGATGTGCAACAAAACCCCAAAATAAATTAGCTGGGTCTTTGGGATCTTAAAAAAAAAAAAAAAAATGACACGTATGTTCCAAAATAGACTAAAAGAAGAGAGAGCTATGCACTTGACCCGGCACTGCCCATTTTCCCTGCTTAGTTTGTATTCTTACAGTTTCTATCTTTATGAGTAAGAGACTCGTCTGAAGAAGAAGAAAAGTGATCTTGTGGCATTGGCAACAAACGATTGTTTAATATCTTTCTTCTGGAAGCCACGGTCTCTAAAGCAAAAATGCAAGCTACAGTTTCCTTCTCTGGGCCTTAGTGGAAGTCACAAGAATAAGTAACACACAGCTGTCCTGGTCATCTCTGGCCCTCCTGTACAGTGACCTATAAGAGCAGCAATGGCCTCTTCTCATAAAAATAACAAAAGAAACATCTGTCTCTCTACTACTCTCTTTTCTAGGCAAATGGCACTTAAGATTCTCACTTTGGACTTGCAAGTGCTCCCCACGCCCCACCGCCAAAGCAGCTTCAAGGTTAGCTACTTCTCCCTCTTTCTTTGAATTTGTTGCTCATTTTTCTTGACTACAACTTTCAGATAGTTGAAAAATCAAAAACCACAACAAAATGCACGCACATCTCTGACACTATAGGATTAAAAAACAACAACAACAAGAATACAGGGGAATCAATTGTTATGTGTGTGCCGATAATTCTTCCTTTCTTTTTATTTTTTTATTTTTTTTTAAAGATTTTATTTATTTATTTATTTGACAGACAGAGATCATAAGCAGGCAGAGAGGCAGGCAGAGAGAGAGGAGGAAGCAGGCTCCCCGCCGAGCAGAGAGCCCGATGCGGGGCTCGATCCCAGGACCCTGAGATCATGACCCGAGCCGAAGGCAGCGGCTTAACCCACTGAGCCACCCAGGCGCCCCTCTTCCTTTCTTTTTAAAAACAAAGTAGGAGAGGCAGTGTTTTAAAAATGTTTGTTACCTAGAACATTGCCAAAGTCTGAAAATTATGGAGTAAAGCAGATCATCAATGGAATCATGTTAAGTAAGACTGGTGCTCTCTTGAAAAATGTTTCTACAGCTATTGGCAAAGAAATTACTGCCTGTGGTCTCTCCTAGGCATTTTATGGGTTTGGACCTCACATTTAGGTCTTTAATCCATTTGGAGTTTATTTTTGTGTATGGTGTAAGAAAGTGGTCCAGTTTCACTCTTTTGCATGCTGCTGTCTGCTTTCCCACCACTATTTGTTGAAGAGATTGTTTTTTTTCTCCAATGGATGTCCTTGCCTCTTTTGTCACGGATTAATTGACTAAAAATGCATGGGTATATTTCTAGGCTTTTTATTCTGTTCTACTGATCTATGTGTCTGTTTTCATGCTAGTACCATACTGTTTTAATTACTACAGCTTTGTAGTGCCTCCTAAAATCTGGGATTATGACGCCTCCAGCTTTGTTCTTCTTTTTCAAGATGGCCTTGATTATTCATGGAAATTTTAGGATTATTTGTTCTGGCAAGGAAACAAAGGCAAAATGAAAGTATTAGGACTCCACCAAAATAAAAAGCTTCTGTGCAGTGAAGAAAACCATGAACAAAACAAAAAGGCAACCTACCAAGTGGGAGAAGGTATTTGCAAATGACATATCTGATAAAGGGTTAGTGTCCAAAATATATAAAGAACTTAGCACTAATAAAGGAAATAATCCAATTGTAAAGTGGGCAAAGGATCTGGATGGACATTTTTCCAAAGTAGACATCCAGATGGCCAACTGATACAGGAAAGATGCTCAACATCACTCATTATCAGTGAAATACAAATCAAAACCACGATGGGATAACACCTCACACCTGCCAGAATGGCTAAAATCAAAAACACGAGAAACAAGTGTTGGTGAGGATGTGGAGAAAAAGGAATGCTCGTGCATGGTTGGTGCGAATGCCAACTGGTGGAAAACAGTATGGTGGTTCTCAAAACAATTAAAACTAGAAATACTTTATGATCCAGTCATTCCACTTCTGGTTATTTACCCCCAAATCTATATCTATATCTGTATCTATATCTATATCCTTAGTTTGAAAAGATACTTGCACCCTTTATTTATTGCAGCATTATTTACAATAGCCAAGATATGGAAGCAACCCAAGTGTCCATCCATAGATGAATGGATAAAGAAGATGTGGTGTACATGTACAATAGAATGTTACTCAGCCATAAAAAGAATGAGATCTTGCCATTTGCAATAACATGGATGGATCTTGTGGTCCTTTCAAGGAGGTAGGTGGTTTTGGCTGAGTAAGCTGAATATAGAGATGGTCCTTCTTGGAGATTAGGAGACCGGCCTCTTAGGAGATTTTCCCCTTTCATTTTTCTCAGTGTTATCAAACACAGCATTGATCCTTCTGTAATTTTACTTGATGTCACAAGAGGAGGGCCATTACTTCTACAGTGATCTGAAAAATTCCCTAAGGGGTGAAACCTTCAGAATCTGTAGATTTCAAAATTAATCTTTGTATTTAACTGAGGACCAAGCTGTACTAAAAAGGCCTGCCTTTCAGTGTCTTTGGCTCACAAGACCCATCCGTGAATGGGAAAGCGTTCTCTTCACCTTTTCCCATGCATGTTTCCATGAAGGGTGTTTCTGTCTCCTCCTGGGTTTTATTCTTGCATTGTTTTTATTGATTTATCTATGAGATCTTTTGCTTAGAATGTTCTCCTTCATCCCAAACCTTAATAATCATCTCATGTTGCCTATGTTTTAAGTGTTTCTCCAGACAGCCATGTTAGTGCTGAGGTCAACCTTTCTAATGCCCTTATCATACTTTCTTGAAGAAAATTCAGCTACTCTGGTCCAATTTGCCAATGAAACCAAACCACCTTGTAGCAGCCTGCCCCTCTTCCTATCTAACATCTTTAAAAGAGTCGAGACATTTGCCTTACTACTAAAGCATCAGTTAGGAGATTGAAGGCTCTCTCTACCATTTTCATCAAATCCTTTTGAAATCAAATAATGAAAATAAAACCAACAGACAGATTAGGGAAACAAATTCTTCTAAGCAGCACTGTGGCTAAAATCTATGCTCCACTTTCCACATCCCGCACAGACTAATTTTTATAATATTTTCATTGATTGACTTTTAAATTGTTTTTAAAATTTTGTTTTGTATTGAATTTTGGCCCACAATTAGTTCTCCAGACAAATACTTTTCCAAATTGTGTTAAGAAAGTAGTTTGACAGGAAGGAGCGCCTGGGTGGCTCTGTCAGCTAAGTGACTGACTCTTGGTTTTGACTCAGGTCATGACCTTGGGGTCCTGGGATTGAACCCCACATTGGGCTCCTCACTGCACGTGGAGCCTGCTTGGGATTCTCTCTTCCTCTCCCTCTGTCCCTTCCATCCCCTTCTCTCTAATTAGAAAAAAAAAAAAACTGGTTTGACAGGAAGATGAAAATAAAATTTCAAAATTTGAACTTAAAATAATTTTTGACTATTTTAAATAATGCTATTGACAGCATTAAATATCACAGTGTAAGGTTATAAAATCTTGAAGGAAGTATAATTTTTTGAATATGCACATGGCCATGATGAAATAGTGAAAAGAGGATGACAAAAATACAGAAACATCTGAACTGAGCAAAATGTCCTCAAACTGAGCTCATTGGTGATTTAAGGACCCCTGAATAGACCATGAACAGAATCCATCTGTGGTGGTTTTAAAACATGGCTGCAAGGTCTTTGGCTTTCCTCCCACTGAGAGGTGGGCGTCCCATTCCTTTCCTTTGACTGTGGGTTGGCTTTACTGACTAGCTTCTCACAAAAAGAATATGGCAGAAAAGAAGCTGAGAGACTCTTGACTCTCAGTCAGAAGGGACATCCTGCATCCCTCTGGCTCTCTCTCTTCAGGGATGCTCACTCTTGCAACACAGTGGCCATAACAGGAGGAAGCCCAAGCCACATGGAGATGTTATGTGGGGATGACCTGGCAGTGGCTGAGGTCCCTGCTGTTTTCAAATGGACCCAAGATTTAATCAGATATGGTTGGATTTGCAGACACAGAAATGAGTCATAAAGGAAGAGGTTTTTATATTCACAGATCCCTATAAATGGGACGCATGACATGCCACATAGGACAACCTGAGAAGCACAGGGTCAGTCAGGAGGCAGAGGGATGGAGGAGAACAGGCAGACAAGAGCCTTTAGGGTAGTTTCCAAAGAAGGAACAGGTGAAGCAGGGCAAGTAAGCATTGGCCAGCTGGAACAATTTCAGCAGGCTCTGGGGCCCAGGGGCTGTCCCTAATTGTCTGGTACCTGGCCTTGGGATGAAAGCAGAGGAACAGTGGCCTGAAGTATGGGAGCCCAAAAGAAAGGGTTGGGGTCTGGGCCCTGGAAAGTCATTTGCTATCTCTTGGAATTAGCTAGTCCTGGGAAGGGCAGTCCAGGCTCGGCAAAGCCCAGATTACAAAGGCCTGTTGTGGGTGGCTCAGTTGACTGACATCTGACTCTTGGTTTCTGCTCAAGTCTTAATCCCAGTGTTGTGGGAGTGAGCCCTGCCTCGGGCTCCATGCTCAGCACAGAGTCTGCTTGGGTTTCTCTCTTTCTCTCTGCCTCTCCCCTGCATGCTTTCTCGCTCTCACTAAAATAAATACATAAATCTTTTTTTATTTAAAGGCCAGCATCAACCCCCAGACATGTGTGGAAGCCTTTGCGGTGTCTCCCACCCATGTCACTGTTGTCTGGTTATATTGGCTTGGGAGATCCTGAGTGAGAGCGTTTCCCTGAGCCCCCTGGCAGCCCCGGACCCTCGGGAGACCACCATCATCATCACTACCATCATCATGGATTGCTGTGGGTGTTTTATGACCCGAATGAGTGTGCAATGTCCAGAATACCTTCTCTTTAAGGAACGGACATTACTTTTTTTTTTTTTTTTAAAGATTTTATTTATTTATTTGACAGACAGAGATCACAAGCAGGCAGGGAGGCAGGCAGAGAGAGAGGAGGAAGCAGGCTCCCCGCTGAACAGAGAGCCCGATGCGGGGCTTGATCCCAGGGCCCTGAGACCACGACCTGAGCCAAAGGCAGCGGCTTAACCCACTGAGCCACCCAGGCGCCCCGGACATTACTTTTAAAATATTTTATTTATTTTTTTTATTTGAGAAAGAGAGTGGGTAGGGGGAGAAGCAGAGGGAAAGGGACAAACAGACTCCCCGCTGAGCATGGAGCCTGATGCAGGGCTCGATCCCACGATCCGGAGATCATGACCTGAATCGAAACCAGGAGTCTGATGCCTTAACCAGGGGGTATAGCTCAGTGGTAGAGCATTTGACTGCAGATGCCTTAACCAACTCAGCCACCCAGGTGCCCCTGAGGAGCTGACATTATTGCATAAATCATTTCGTTAAACATTAGAGAGACTCATATGTGCAAGGCTAATGTTACGTTCTTGCTCGTAAGACATTCTCTCATATAAGAAATTCTTTGAAAAGCGTAATTACGACATTTCCAGAGTGGTTTCAATACATAGATTGTCCCATCCACCATAGCTTCTATTCTGAAGCAAATTACTCTCATCAGTTATGATGTATATACAAATAAAGATGTTCTTTTTAATTATGTTCATCTTAGCTATGGACCGTTGAATAGGAGAACACGTCTGCTGGACGACACTCAAGTTAGGGAGCAAAAGCTTTGCTTTGGCCGCTGCCTGCAGCGCACTAATTCCCAGGTGCCCAAGAAGCTACTCTCACACCTTTGGGAAAGCAGCACAGGTGTGCAAGATTTCTACCTGGTCTCGCTGAGGGGTTGGTGAGGCTCCCTCTATACTGATCAGTGTACTGAAGTTCTATCACAGAAAGGAACCCCCCGGGGCTCTGGGACCATCCATCAGTCTGTTTCTGCTGCTAGTGAAGATACAGTTGCACAGAGACCTAAGCCTGGAGGCAGAATGGCTCAGCTCACCATCTAAGAAGAAAGTTCATTCCTTGGGCTCATGCTCACATGTGCCGTGGCTATGACCCGGCAAGTCTTTGGGGGGTGTTCATGCGAAGAGTGCTAATGACCATCAAACGCTTCTCCAGAATCAGGAAGGGAAGCCCCTCCCTTGCAAAAGGGGAGGGAAAACCACATATTTCCTTCCGTCCTCCTCTAAACATCTCTGGATAAGAGGACGTAAGGTAGACCAGGTGTGGAGCTGCAGAGGACCCTGGGCCCCCTTCCTGTTTCTCTGTCTCCCTTCTTTCCAGGTTTCTGCCCCCCACCCCTGGGCCCCTGTCCTAGTCTTTTTGTCCTGTAGATTTAAAAGGGAACGCTCAGTGTTACCTCAGCCTCTGAGACCCGAAGTGGTGATGCTGAAAGATTGGCAAAAAGACAGGTGAGAGAGGAGGATTGGGGGGCTCCGGAGCTGAGTTTAGGGCCTCTCCAAACCAGATTACATTGGCTCTTGCCAGTTCAGGGTGCTATAGGCCAACCTGTTCTGTGGGATGACCTCCACGAGACAGTTAGAAGACAATCTGGGGAAACGGAACATGAATCAATTTCAGGAAATGATTTTGAAATCAGAAATTGAAAATCATTGTTTTCAATGATTTTTTTAAATCTTAGGATTCTGAGATTAGCATTTTAATAAGTTGTTATGCACACATTTTCAAAACAAAACCTGAAATTATCAATGAAGCCATAAAAGAAAGCTCTCTGGAGGTAAAGTAAGATTCCCTTTGAGTGCATCTAAATGACCTTTAGAGGTTCTGCTCATCTTGTATCCTCAGATTCTAGCTACATACATATTGGGTGCTCATCATTGGGCCTGTGAGTGGGAGAGAAAAAGACACGGAACTTTGAGAAGCAGAGAAGTAACTCACACCCTCAACCAAACAGACCAAGGATGATTGATTGTTCTTTTATTTATTTATTTTTTCTAAGAAACATATTCTTTTTTTTTTTAATTTGACAGAGAGAGAGAGAGATCACAAGTAGGCAGAGAGGCAGGCAGAGAGAGGAGGAAGCAGGCTCACTGCTGAGCAGAGAGCCCGATGTGGGGCTCGATCCCAGAACTCTGAGATCATGACCTGAGCCGAAGGCAGAGGCTTAACCCACTGAGCCACCCAGGTGCCCCTGATTGTTCTTTTAACACCAAATACTGGGATGGAGAACTATTTGAGACAGGATCTATACTACTAATTGAATTGATAGTAGCAGCCAGTTGTGCCTGAACGTGGCTGCTCTGTGATCAACAACTCCCCCCTCACACACACACACACACACACACACACACGTGCGCGCGCGCGTCCCATCCTGCCAAGTGAATAATCTTCTCCTTAATTCAATTAAGATGTTTAGAAATTGTTGTTAGATACAGGGGCTGGTTTAGAAGGCTCCATGGATCGATTAGATAGACTCTGTGCTGCTGTAGGTTAGGATTTGGGTTGCAAGCAAGCAAAAAGTTTTGATGACTACTTTAGTTGCTTCTTGTCTTTTAATTTATAATTTCAGCACTTGCTACCTGTACATAAATTTAGAAATTTTTCTTTCATGCTATTACTGCTATTTATTATGAGTCTATAACTCACCATAGGCTAAAATGCAATCTTTGGAGCCATGATTTGCATCTATATTAAATGCAAATATAAGCATATCTAAATGTTTTCACAAAGAATTCATTTAAATAGTCAATAGCACTATTGAAAAACCTGGTCTATAAACACAGGCAAAAATCGCTGAATATAAATGTGTCCAGTCAGCGAAATAAATGCATAGTGAAACATGGGTCCAGCATAAGTGTCCTAAAACCCAACACTTTCCAAAAAAGGAAGGAAGGAAATGAATAAATACAAAGACCTAAACCATACAATGTCTCCCAGGCTCATCTATGTTCAGATTTGAAATTGCCATTTAATTACTTATATGCTATGAGTATTTTTAAAAGAGGGAAAGGTATTTCGGAAACTTTCAATAAAAGCATAGGTACAATAATGTCCCAAACCATCAACACAAGTTTGAAGGATAAAAAAAACCCCACATAGTAATAGCTGAGATGAGGGGGATGATTAGGTCAAGGCATCCTGTCAAGAAAAAATACACCAGCCAAGCACAGAGCTTGGCTCTCGATTTCCTGGCAGACGGGGCGTGCATGTGATTTAATGATGTCGAGCTATTTCAAGTGAGCAAAAGAAAACTAGCAGGACACCATTTTCACCAAGTATTTACTGAGCACCCAAAACAATGTTGAACAAGTCATTCAGTGCTCCTCCTCTCTGTTGTAGAATTTCAAAGGGTCAGTCGGACTTAGCAATCAAGTATTGCAGAGCCCTTTCACAGCAGCTGAAATACACAAATAATGTGACAGAGTACTTGGTGCATCCTCGGGTGGTAAGGGTTGGTTTCCTGCTTTGAAGGGTTAAAGATCCACAGCTGAGGAACTTAAGATCTTGAAGGAAAAAAACCAGTTTATTGGAACAGAGGTCACAGATTAAACTTAGGAAAGCTTTGTACGTGCTTTTATATCCCCTGAAATAAAATAGCACAGCAATGAACGGTAGATTTAATGCCTGCGCCAACTTGTGGTAATAAAGACTCTAATGTTCATTTTTTAAAAGATTTTGTTTATTTATTTGAGAGAGAGTGAGTGAGAGAAAGACCATGAGCTGGGGCAGAGGGAGAGGGAAAAGCAGATGCCTTGCTGAGCTGGGAGCCCGACTCGGGGCTTGATCCCAAGACCCTGAAATCATGACCTGAGCCAAAGGCAGACGCTTAATTGCCTTAGTCACCCAGGTGCCCCTGTGAAATTTATTTTTTTCTACAGTGCATTTTTTGCTAGGATTTCCTTTCAGACATTTTAATCAGATGGTATATATTCATACTTCATTCTTGCAAATAATAATGACACTGTGTCTGTAATTCTGTACTGATTTGCCATTCAAATACCCAAATATTTTAAATTATTTCACTTTGATTCTCACATGCCATGTTTTGTGGTGTTTACAGACATTAGGATTATTAGATTGGAAAAGGCTGTATACCACTTGCCACAGTGCACCTGGTTATATGGGTCACAACGTTGGCCGTGAAAATCTCACCGCTTCATTGACACAACTCAATTCTCTCCTTTCGAACGGAAGAGTCTAATTTTAAGAACCTAGTTTCCTTTTCTTTCCCTAAGATTTTCTTGCAAAAACTCTACTCCTGCATCTTTGTTTTCAATTTCTAAACTTTATTTCCTTATTTCCTAATTACCCCCTGAAAAAATGACTCACAATTTTCACATATTGGAACTGAATTCTTAGAGTTGTTGAAAAGACATGCAGAGAAAAAGCATCATGTGGTAGAATTTGAGTAAGAGAATTTTGCTTTGAGCATGGTGGACTCTACTACCAATCTTGAGAGTTCTGGAAGTTGGTGGGGTTGGAAGGAACATGTGTTAATCACATATCATGAACCAAACACTGTTCTAGGCACTGTGCCTATGTATTTCCTATCATGAGTACAACTCGAAGCTAAATATTATTACATCCACTGCACAGAAGAAAAATGGAAGCTCAGGAAGGTCAAGTATATTCTCCAAAGTCCTACAGCTGATAAGCAATAAAGCTGCAATTCAACTATACTTTTCTCTGGTACCAAGCTTCCTTAGATTACTTTTGGAATCTTTTTCTCGAATACATATACCACACCAACATGGACACACATGGCCAACAAAACCATTTCCAAATATTTGAATCTTTTCTCAGTGATTTGCATCAATATGTTGTTATATGGAATAGATTGAATAAGCTGGGTAGTCATTCTAATTTATCTGACCATTTAGAAAATGTCAAAGTATGGACTTGATGATTTTTTTTACTTCCTTTTAAAAATTAACATATGATGTATTATTTGCTTCAGGGGTATAGGTCTGTGAATCATCAGTCTTTCACAATTCATAGCACTCACCATAGCACATACCCTCCCCAATGTCCATAACCCAGCCACCCTATCCCTTCCCCACCCCCCAGCAACCCTCAGTTTGTTTCCTGAGATTAAGAGTCTCTTATGGTTTGTCTCCCTCCCAATCTCATCTTGTTTCATTTGTTCCCTCCCTTTCCCCCATGACCACTGCCCTGCCTCTCAAATTCCTCATATCAGGGAGATCATATAATAATTGTCTTTCTCTGATTGGCTTATTTCGCTTAGCATAATACCCTCTAGCTCTATCCAAATAATTGCAAATGGCAAGATTTTGGTTTTTTGATGGCTGTAGAGTATTCCATTGTATCTACATATACCACATCTTCTTTAGCCAATCATCTGTTGCTGAACATTTAGGTTCTTTCCATAGTTTGGCTATTGTGGACATTGGTGCTATAAACATTCGGGTGCACATGCCCCTTCGGATCACTACATTTGTATCTTTAGGGTACCCAGTAGTGTGACTCCTAGGTCTTAGGGTAGCTTTATTTTCAACTATTTGAGGAACCTCTTTACTGTTTTCCAGAGTGGCTTCACCAGCTTGCATTCCCACCAACAGTGTAGGAGGGTTCCCCTTTCTCCATATCCTCGCGAGCATCTGTCCTTTCCTGACTTGTTAATTTTAGCCATTCTGACTGGTGTGAGGTGGTATCTCATTGTGGTTTTGATTTGTATTTCCTTGATACTGAATGATGTCAAGCACATTTTCATGTGTCTGGTGGCCATTTGGATGTCTTCTTTGCAGAAATGTCTGTTCATGTCTTCTGTCCATTTCTTTTTTAAAAAAATTTTTTATAAACATATAATGTATTATTAGCCTCAGGGGTACAGGTCTGCGAATTGCCAGATTTACACACTTCACAGCACTAACCATATCACATACCCTCCCCAGTGTCCATAACCCCACCACCCTCTCCCTACCCCCCTACCCCCATCACCCTCAGTTTATTTTGTGACAGTAAGAGCCTCTTATGGTTTGTATCCCTCCTGATCCCATCTTGTTTCATTTGTTCTTTTCCTACCCCCCAACCCCCCCATGTTGCATCTCTACTTCTTCATATCAGGGAAATCATATGATAGTTGTCTTTCTCTGATTGACTTATTTCGCTAAGCATAATACCCTCTAGTTCTATCCACTTCGTTGCAAATCTTCTGCCCATTTCATGATTGGATTATTTGTTCTTTGGGTGTTGAGTTTGATAAGTTCTTTATATATTTTGGATACTAACCCTTTATCTGGTATGTCACTTGGAAATATCTTCTCCCATGCTGTCGGTTGCCTTTTGGTTTTGTTAACTGTTTCCTTTGCTGTGCAAAAGCTTTTGATCTTGATGAAGTCCCAATAGCTCATTTTTGCCTTTGCTTCCCTTGCCTTTAGCAATGTTTCTAGGAAGAAGTTGCTGTGGCTGAGATTGAAGACCTTGCTATCTGTGTTCTCCGCAAGGATTTTGATGGATTCTTATCTCACATTGAGGTCTTTCATCCATTTTGGGTCTATCTTTGTGTGTGGTGTAAGGAAATGATCCAGTTTCCTTCTTCTGCATGTGGCTGTCCAATTTTCCCAACACCATTTGTTGAAGAGACTGTCTTTTTTCCATTGGACATTCTTTCCTGCTTTGTCGAAGATTAGTTGACCATAGAATTGAGGGTCTATTTCTGAGCTCTCTATTCTGTTCCATCAATCTATGTGTCTGTTTTTGTGCCAGGACTATACTATCTTGATGATTACAGCTTTGTAATAGAGCTTGAAGTCAGGAATTGTGATGCCGCCAACTTTGGCTTTCTTTATCAATCTTCCACTGGCTATTTGGGGTCTTTTCTGGTTCCATATAAATTTTAGGATTAATTGTTCCATTTCTTTGAAAAAAGTTGATGGTAATTTGGGAGGGATTGTATTAAATGTGTAGACTACTCTAGGTAGCATACACATTTTCACAATATTTGTTCTTCCAATCCATGAGCCTAGAACGTTTTTCCACTTCTTTGTGTCTTCCTCAATGTCTTTCATGAGTACTTTGGAGTTTTCTGAGTACAGATTCTTTGCCTCTTTGGTTAGGTTTATTCCTAGGTATCTTACACTTTGGTGTGCAATTATAAATGGGATCAACTCCTTAATTTCTCTTCCTTTTGTCATGTTGTTGATGTATAGAAATGCAACTGATTTCTGTGCATCGATTTTATATGCTGACACTTTACTGAATTCCTGTATGAGTTCTAGCAGTTTTGGAGAAGAGTATTTTGGGTTTTCCAATTAAGTATCATATCATCTGCAAAGAGTGAGAGTTTGACTTCTTCTCTGCCAATTCAGATGCCTTTTATTTCTTTTTGTTGTCTGATTGCTAAGGCTAGGACTTCTAGTACCATGTTGAATAGCAGTGGTGATAGTGGACATCCTTGCCATGTCCCTGACCTTAGGGGAAAAGCTCTCAGTATTTTTCCATTGAGCATGATAGTCGCTGTGGATTTTTCATAGATGGCTTTGATGATATTGAGGTATGTACCCTCTATCCTTCCACTGTGAAGAGTTTTGATCAAGAAAGGATGCTGTACTTTGTCAAATGCTTTTTCAGCATCTATTGAGAGTATCATATAGTTCTTGTTCTTTCTTTTATTAATGTATTGTATCACATTGATTGATTTGTGGATGTTGAACTAAACTTGCAGCCCAGGAATAAATCCCATTTGGTCATGGTGAATAATCCTTTTAATGGACTGTTGGATCCTATTGGCTAGTATTTTGTTGAGAATTTTCGCATCCATGTTCATCAAGGATATTAGTCTGTAATTCTCCCTTTTGATGAGGTCTTTGTCTGGTTTGGGGATCAAGGTAATGCTGGCCTCATAAAATGAGTTTGGAAGTTTTCCTTCCATTTCTATTTTTTGGAACAGTCTCAGGAGAATAGGTATTTATTCTTTAAATGTTTGGTAGAATTCCCCTGGAAAGCCATTTGGCCCTGGGCTCTTGTTTGTTTAGAGATTCTTGATGACTGTTTCAATCTCTTTACTGGTTATGGGTCTGTTCAGGTTTTCTGTTTCTTCCTCATTCAGTTTTGGTAGCTCATATGTCTCTAGGAATGCATCCATTTCTTCCAGATTGTCAAATTTGCTGATGTATAGTTGTTCATAATATGTTCTTTTAATTGTTTGTATTTCTTTGGTGTTGGCTGTTACTCTCCTCTTTCATTCATGATTTTATTAATTTGGGTATTTTCTCTTTTCTTTTTGATAAGTCTGGCCAGGGGTTTATCAATCTTATTAATTCTTTAAAAGAACCAGCTCCTGCTTTCATTAAATTGTTCTACTGCTCTTTTGGTTTCTATTTCATTGATTTCTGCTCTGTTCTTTATTATTTCTCTTCTCCTGCTGGGTTTAGGCTTTCTTTGCTGGACTTTCTCCAGCTCTTTTAGGTGTAGGGTTAGGTTATGCACTTGAGACCTTTCTTGTTTCTTGAGAAAGGCTTGTATTGCTATATACTTTTCTCTCAGGACCACATTTGCTATGTCCAAAGATTTTGAAAAGTTGTGTTTTCATTTTCATTTATTTCCATGAAATTTTAAAAATTCTCCTGTAATTTCCTGGTTGATCTATTCATTCTTTAGTAGGATGCTCTTTCACCTCCATGTATTTGAGTACTTTCCAACTTTCCTCTTGTGGTTGAGTTCTAGTTTCAAAGCATTGTGGTCTAAAAATATGCAGGGAATGATCCCAATCTGTTGGTGCCACTGAGACCTGATTTGTGACCCAGGATGTAATCTATTCTGGAGAACGTTCCATGTACACTAGAGAAGAATGTGTATTTTGTTGCTTTGGGATGGAATGTTCTGAATATATCTCTGATGCCCATCTAGTCCAGTGTGTCATTTAAAGCCTTTATTTCCTTATTGATCTTTGGCTTAGACAATTTGTCCATTTCTGTGAGGGGGTGTTAAAGTCCCCTATTACTATTGTATTATTGTTGATGTCTTTCTTTGATTTTATTACTAATTGGTTTATATAATTGACTGCTCCCATTTTTGGGGCATAGATATTTAAAATTGTTAGGTCTTCTTGTTGGACAGACCTTTTAAGTATGATATAGTGTCCTTCCTCATCTCTTATTATAGTCTTTGGCTTAATATCTAATTTATCTGATATAAGGATTGCCACCCCCCATTTCTTTTGATGTCCATTAGCATGGTAACTTGTTTTCCACCCTCTCATTTAAAATATGGAGATGTCTTTGGGTCTAAAATGAGTTTCTTCCAGACAACATATCAATGGTCTTGTTTTTGTTTTTTGTTTTTGTTTGTTTGTTTGTTTGTTTTAATCCATTCTGATACCCTGTGTCTTTTGATTGGGGCGTTTAGCCCATTTACATTCAGGGTAACTATTGAAAGATATTAATTGAATGCCATTGTATTGCCTGTAAGGTGACTGTTACTGCATATTGTCTCTGTTCCTTTCTGGTCTGTTAATTTTAGGCTCTCTCTTTGCTTAGAGGACCCCTTTCAATATTTTCTGTAGGGCTGGTTTGATGTTTGCAGATTCTTTTCATTGTTTTTGTTTGTTTGTTGTCCTGGAAGCTTTTTATCTCTCTTTCTATTTTCAATGACAGCCTAGCTGGATATAGTATTCTTGGCTGCATATTTTTCTCATTTAGTGCTCTGAATATATCATGCCAGTCCTTTCCAGTCTGCCAGGTCTCTGTTGGGTAGGTCTGCTGCCAATCTAATATTTTGACCATTGTGTATTACTGACCTCTTGTTCAGAGCTGCTTTCAGGATTTTCTCTTTGTCACTGAGACTTGTAAGTTTTACTATTAGATGATGGGGTGTGGACCTATTTTTATTGATTTTGAGGGGGGTTCTCTGTGTCTCCTGTGTTTTGATGCTTATTCCCTTCCCCAGATTAGGAAATTCTCTACTATAATTTGCTCCAATATATCTTCTGCCCCCCCCCCCTCTTCTTCTTCTGGGATCCCAATTATTCTAACACTGTTTCATCTTATGGTATCACTTATCTCTCAGATTCTCCCCTCATGGTCCAGTAGTTGTTTTTTTTTCTCAGTATCTTTTTCTCAGCTTCTTTATTCCCCATCATTTGGTTTTCTATATCACTAGTTCTCTCTTCTGCCTCATTTATCTTAGCAGTAAGAGCCTCCATTTTTTATTGCACCTCATTAATAGCTTTTTAAAATTTCAAACTGGTTAGATTTCAGTTCTCTTATTTCTCCAGAAAGAGATTTTATTTCTCCAGAAAGTGATTCTCTAGTATCTTTTGAGCTTTTTTTGAGCCCAGCTAGCACCTTGATAATTGTCATTCTGAACTCTAGTTCTGACATCTTACTAATGTCTGTATTGTTTAAATCCCTAGCCATTGGTACTGCCTCTTGTTCTTTTTTTTTTTTTTAAGGTGAGTTTTTCTGCATTGTCATTTTATCCAGATAAGAATAGATGAATGAGAGAATAAAATACTAAATGGATATCAATGACCATAGAAAAATATACCCTAACCAAATCAGAAGAGACTTGAAACTGGGGGGAGAAGAAAGGAGAAAAAAAATTATATCAGACTGGTGAATAGAACAGAGCCACACACTTCATTCTGGGTGTATTTTGGTCTATTAGAAGAAAAAGCTTCCCAAAATTTTAAAGAAAGAAAAACTTATATATATACAATATATATATATATATTGTATATATATATACAAATATATATATACAAAAATAAGGGTAAACATGATGAAGGGATGGAATATAAGTGTAAAGGTGAAAATTTAAAAAGATTCTAAAAAAGAAATTGATAAGATAAGAAGTTGGTTGGAAAAAAAAAAAGAGGAAAGAATGTGATCAAGAACAGAGCCATACACTAGATTTAGGGTATATTTTGATCTGTTAGAAGAAATAGTATCCCAAAATTTTAAAGAAAGAAAAACCTATATGTATACAAAAAAAAATAAGGTTAAATACAATGAAGGGATAGAATATGACTATAACAATGAAAATTTAAAAAGATTTTTTAAAAGTATCGATAAGTAAAAAGTTAAAAAAATATTAAAATAGAAAAGAGGAAAAATAAAAAATAGAATAAGGAATAATAAAATTTAAAAATTTAAATAACCATGGGAAAAAAGCCATGAATTCTGTGCTGTATTCTCACAGCTCTGAAGTTTTGCAGCTCTCATTGATCAGTGAACTTGTTCTTGGCTGGACATTCTTGCTGATCTTCTGGGGGAGGGGCCTGTTGCCATGATTCTCAAATGTCTTTCCCTGAGGCTGAATTGTACCACCCTTGCTAGGGGCCAGGCTAAGTAACCTGCTCTGGTTCGCTCTTGGAGCTTTTGTTCCCTGAACGCTTTCCATACAGCTTTGGAGGATGGGAATGAAGATGGTGGCCTCCCAGTCTCTGTCCCAGAGGAGCCAAGAGCTCAGGGCCCCAGTCCTCCGTGTGTCCTCAGAGAAAAGCAATCAATCCCTCCTGTCTCCCTGGTCTCTTGCCACACTCCAAGCTCACCTGGCCTGTAACCGAGCGTTTTTCTCTCTGGTGCACAGCTCCATTTGGAGTTTCCAAATGCAGCAGATTCCTGCCATGTGCTCCTGTGCTTCTCCTCCCAGAGGAGGAACATAAATCTCCCCAGACCTGCCACTTGTGGGGTCCCTGCTCAAGAAGTAGTGCCCTGACTGCCTCAGGTCACAGTTTAAGGTAACCCTGAGCTTAGAGCTCCCTTCTTGGCTCCATCCCTGCCTCAAGCTTCCCCGCTCCAATACCTGGGACCTGTGTCACATTCAGACATCCCCAGTCTTTCTGTGACCCTGCAGGTCCTGAGACCACACTGTCCCTGTTAGGGCTCCACCGACTGCTCAGCCTCTGGAGCAACGTCCCTCATTGGAGCAGACTTCTAAAAGTTCTGATTTTGTGCTCCACTGCTCTATCGTAGCAGAGCTGGCCCTTCCTCCCATGGTCTATCTTCTCATATGTTGCCTCAGATTCACTTCTCTGGGCATCCTACCTACCAGAGAGTGGTCGCTTTTCTGTTCCTAGAATTGCTGCTATTCTTCTCTTCGATATCCTGTTGAGTTTGTAGGTGTTCAGAATGGTTTGAGAATTATCTTGCTGAACTCGTGGGATCTGATGATATTTAGGTCTCCTACTCCACCACCATCTTGCTCCTCTCTTGGACTTCATGATTTTAGATATACATGAAAAATTCGATATTGGCCCACCTTTGCGTTTCATTGGTCATTGGTCATTATGTTAGTGGCCAACTTTGGTACGAGGGACGGTACAGCAGTGAGCAGTATAGCTTGCCTCTGTTACTTCATAGTTGTGTGAACTTGGGCAAGTTTCTTTCACCTCCCTATGCCTCAGCTTCCTCTTTTGTAAAACCTTGATAATAATAGTAATTATTTCAGGGCACCTATGTGTCTCAGTCAGTTGAGTGGCTAACTCTTGGTTTCAGTTTAGTTCATGATCTCAGGGTCCTAGGATCAAGCCCTGAGTTAGGCTCCCTGCTCAGCAGGAAGTCCGCTTGTCCGTCTCTCTCTGTCCCTCACCCCACTCGCACTGGCTCTCTCTCTAAAATAAATAAATAAATCTTAAAGAAAATAGTAGCTATCTCAGAGTTAAGAGGATAAATGAATTAATACGTATAAAGAGCTTAGAGCAGTGACCAGCATGTAGTTAGTTCTGTCTGGGTCTCTATTAATTTAAAAAAAAATTTTGTGGTTCAGTGATAATATAATTCCCACGGTGAGCCTTAGTGGGAAAAATGAATCCCAAAATTACAACAAAAATCTTTTTAAACATGTGGACAGGCTGATGTTAAGAGAAAACATAGATCATTTCTGTCACGACTTTGTGACTGTGGAGTGGGAACTGTTGGCCTCTGATGAGGTTCTCATTTGACAAAATGGACATTGAAACCCGCTGTGTTAGACAATCAGTTTCTTCATTTATTTCAACCCAGTAAATGTTTGTGAAAGTCACCTCTGTTACTGTGATGCCAGTCTTTGACCTATGACAAAATGGGAGGTTGAAATGGCTCCACATAATATGAATGGATATGAGAGAACAATGTTCATTGGAAACCAAAACAACACTTCAACTTCCACTTTGCTGAGAATGAATGCCTCTGGATGTTTGGGATACCGGGTGACTTTGGGGAGGCTGTGAGAATTTCCTCTGTGTTTGCCTTCAGTTGTGAATGATGGGAAATCATCCCCCTCAATTTAACCACAACATTTCCTGGAGTTTCAGACAAAATAGCATTTTTCCCATTATTCTTCATTTTGTAGGTGCAAAAATGTCCAACCACTTAGGCTGTGCAGGAATTGACTTCATAAATGTCCACCACAGACCTAAAAAAAATGTCTGACAAACATTTCTTGCGTGCCTCCTAAATGTTGAAACTTAAGACTATAAACATCATAAATGTCATAAACATCAAAATCAGCAGCAGTGTATACAGGTACTGGGTTGTGAGAATTATATGCCGGTTGCTGTAGTCAATGCTTTACACACATATCTCTTTCAAACCCATGGGAAGTAGGGTCCCTGCCCTTATGAAGTGAACAACTCAGAGAAGGCACCTGAGAAGCGACCATAATGTCATGCAATGGGTGGTCTTCCCTGGAAGCCTCCTCCAGACAGGCATCCTCCATAGTCCATATGAACCTATGCCCAGCTGCTTCTCCAGGCCCTTTGGCTACACCCAGGGCCTCTTCTCCAGAGGAAATCAGCTCCCACAGAAGACCAACAGCTGATGCTTTATTGCGACTGAGTCCCACTGAATCACTGGGAAGGGAGGTGAATTTGCAAGATGCCTCAAGAATATACAAGAAATAAATCCAGATTTCCTTTTCCCAGCTAGATCTTGATTCCCACTTTAGGCCACAAGATATCTACAGAGAAAGATATTTAAGAAATAAGAATCCTGGGTCACCTGGGTGGCTCAGTCAGTTAAGTGTCTGCCTTTGGCTCAGGTCATGATCTTGGGGTCCTGGGATCGAGCCCTGTGTCAGGCTCCCTGCTCAGTGGGGAGTCTGCTCCTCCCTTTGCCCCTCCCCCCACTTTTGCTCACTCTCTTTCTCTCTCAAATAAGTAAATAAGATCTTTAAAAAAAAAAAAAGAAATAAAAGTCCTTCTCATTTAGCTACAGTTTTGGGTGAGCCCAGTAATAATCCTAATTGGTTACTGCTTATGGAATGCCAACCACCAGTGAAGAACCCTGCATGCATAGACGGGCTTCATCTTCCCAGCAATGCTCTGATGTAGGCTCCGCTGTCATTTCCATTTCATTGATGGGAGACGACACAGTGTTGGGTAGTAAGTCAGGGCTGCATGGGGCATCGGAACCCAGGCCTGTCCCCTATAAGGCATGTCATGCCTTGCAGACAAGCAGCCCCTCTAGCCCCGGACTGGCTTTTTTTTTTTTTTTCCTGCCTCTGTCTGTCTCCATATCCCCGTCTCCACCTCTTCAGCCTCTCCTTGGGTGGGATGTCAGCTTGTCCCTGGCACCTGGGGCCATTGTTATAAGGCCGGGGATGCCCAAGAATGGAGGAGAAAAATGAGGTTGATTCAGAAATGGGATGAGGAATTTCTTCAGAGGGTCTAGGAAGATGCTCCGAGGACTCCTGTCCCAGATGGTTCTACATCCTCCAAGGGAACAGGTGCAGCTCAGAGGGGCTCCCATCCATCAGTTCAACAGCAACATGTTACTCATCTTTACCACCTGCGGCACTTTCTCCCCTTTTACAGATGCGGACACTGACGCAGAAGGAATGGTAAGAGGCTGACCTAGGGCCACACACATTTACCTCTAAGGCAATGTGGAAGCCTCCCAGGAGGACCCAGACTCCAGAGGCAGGATGTGAGATCAGGAGTCACACCTCCCTTAAAGACACAGCAGGCTGCATGGACTTTCTGTGTTGCTGAGTTATCAAAGTCTCCACAGATGCGCTGATTTCTTGGGAACAGTGAGAGACCCCAGGGACGGATTCCAGCTGACCACATTATTCTCATCCACCATGCTGCTCCCCAAATTTGGTTCCCTACATCCAGGAACCACACCCACCTCATTGAGGCCAGTGTTCTGACCTTTTAAAACCCAACTCCTCTTCAGTAGGACATTGAACCAAAGACACTTGTATGGACAGTGAATCCACGGCCTTATCTTTGGAAAGCCCACACCTCTGAGCAAATGGCAAATCAGCCCCTTTCTCCTTTGCTGATGCAGTGGGTGAGGGAACATCAAGAATTCTGATTTCAGGGATGCGTGGGTGGCTCAGTCGGTTAAGTGTCTGCCTTCGGCTCAGGTCATGATCCCAGGGTCTGGGATTGAGCCCTGCATTGGGCTCCCTGCTCAGTGGGAAGCCTCCTTCTCCCTCTCCCACTCCCCCTGCTTGTGTTCCCTCTCTTGCTGGTCTCCTTTTGTCAAAAAAATTAATGAGAATCTTAAAAAAAAAAAAAAAAGAATTCTGAGTTCTGGTTGCCTTTGCACCGGGCTGGTGTGTTGAGCCACGGGTTTTCACTGGCATTTTGGCCGGTGAAATGGTGTGCTCTGTGTAGAGTACATGCAAGGCAGAACTTTCACATTGGGGAGGGGCTTTCATAATACCAACTCCCCCCATACCCAGAAACAACTCTCACGTAGACAGTTCCAGCTGGAATGAGAATAGAACTCAACAAGTACCATGTTGAGGGTAACACTGTGCCCCCTGACTCCACCTGGTAACTCTCTTGCTTCCCGCTGCTAAAAGGAGGCTCCAAGGGGCGCCTGGGTGGCTCAGTTGGTTAAGTGTCTGACTCTTGATTTCCAGCCCAAGTTATGATCTTAGGGTCATGAGATCAAGCCCTGGGTAGGGCTCCATGATCAGCATGGAGTCTACTTATGATTCTGTCTCTCCCTCTCCCGCTGCACCTCTCCCTGCTTCCTCACTCTCTCAAAAATAGAAATTAAACAAAAAATTAAAATCAAATAAATAAAAGGAGGTTCTAAGATACCAGGAGTCTCAAGGTGTGATCTGTGGATGGCTACATGTGGCTATTTATTTCAGATTCTGATCTGCTCCTAATATTTGTAATAATGTCTGAACATGTTTGATGGAATTAGTCATTTGCTTCTATTTACTTAATTAAAAAATATAGCCCCTCACTGCTGCATTATGTGAAGTAATGGTACCATGTCAATAAATTCTGATGAGATCAGTTGCTTCAGGAAACCAGGGATTATTGGCAGAGCAGAAGACCCGTGGATTCCTTTCTGCAGGCCATAAAATGTTCAGAGGCACAAAAATACTCAAGTGCAATATTAATGTGGTCGTAAATAATACTCAAAGATGATTACGATAAAGAAAACAAAAGAAAATGCTGTTTAGTAACTTTGCCAGTTGCTATCAATCAGAGGGCCATAAAATCTAAACCTGGCCTAAACTTGAGAGACCACATTCAGTCTCAGGTAGGAGTCAGAGGTCCCTGGTGATAGCAAATGTGTCTACAATTTGTATTTTTAAAAATGTTACTATAGGGGCGCCTGGGTGGCTCAGTGGGTTAAGCCGCTGCCTTCGGCTCAGGTCATGATCTCAGGGTCCTGGGATCGAGCCCCGCATCGGGCTCTCTGCTCAGCAGGGAGCCTGCTTCCTCCTCTCTCTCTGCCTGCCTCTCTGCCTGCTTGTGATCTCTCTGTCAAATAAATAAATAAAATATTTAAAAAAAATGTTACTATAAATCAGGTATCACAAACCTGGCAATAAACTCAAGAAGCCACCTTTCATGTAAGGCTTGGCGTCAGAATTCTGCAATGATAAAAAAAATTTTTTTCTACAATTGTTATTTTTTAAACTTTGGGTATTTTAATACCCAAAGTAGTTCTTATGCTGGATGCATCTGACAAATGTTTACATGAGAGATTGGGGTTAAATTACTTACAGGCCCTCTGTTATAATATTACTTAAGTGTGTCCAATATGACATTACTTTTCATTATTTTGTTAACATAATTCAAGAGGGAATTGTTTTCTTCTGATTGTGTTTGAGAGCTGCACATCATGCTCTCAGGGTCTCAGGTGTAAAGCCTGCTCTCCCCAATCTCCTCCCTCCTGTCTGTAGCCCTTAAACTGACACCCTTGCCTACATTCTAGAAGGTTCTATGCATTTACATATAAGGCAAAGTAAAATAGAGGTGAATACTGAATGGCTTATTTTGAGGCATTGGCTTTGCTTAAAAATATTTCATACACAATCCTCTACTAGTTGAAATAAAATTGATAGCCACACCCCATATCACAATCATTCCCATTTTCTATATGAGAAAACTGAAGCATTAAGGGGTTAAGTGAGTTGTTTGAGATCACGCAGCTTAAGGTAAAGGCCCTGGATGTCTGGTTTGCCTGACACAACCCAATGATTTTTATCATTCTGACACTTGTCTTTCCAAGCACCACATGTGTCTTGTGTGACGTAGAACACCATATTGTAAAGAACATGTTGGATGACTCTATCTTCAGGGACCTGTGTCGTCTATCATTTTCATTCATTCATTCACATAGCCTCTCATTCATGCAACAAACAGTTGTTGAGATGCTGGACATCATGCTAGGTGCCAGGGATTTATCAGAGAACAAAACAGATATAGTCCCAGTTCTCAACCAGTAGGAGAAACATTGTCCAAGCAATCACATCAGTCATTACCTAATTATAAATTTGGAAATATGATTTAAGGAAGACAGAAAAAGGGCTGTGAGCATGTGAAGGAGCACCTTTATTGAGTCCTGAGAATAGGGAAGCCCTTCCTGAGGAAGGGTCCTTTAGGATAAAAGATATAACCTTCAGAAAGAGTGACAGTCCGAGTTGGGCTCTAAAATATTCATGACAAAATAACATCATGATCCTCCTACTTAATGCAGCAGTCATTCAGAAATCCCTCCTCTCCTTTCCAGAAACCACATGGAATATCTATCTACAGATACTTGCTTAAAACTTAAGAATTCTGTCCAAACCCAAATTTTTTGGAAGCTTGCTTAAGACTTTGGATTCTGGAAAACATTGGCTCCTCTTCCTTACCCTCCCATCTATCAGCATCTTGCTAATTTTACCTCTTAAATGTGTGTATATTTGTCCCCCTCATTTATGTACACTTCTCACTGCCTAATGTCATCACTCACCAGGATCTTTGCAACCACCTCCTTGCCTTCAGTCTTGTCAGATAAATTATCCCTGTTGGTACGTGTTGGTATCCCTGTTGGTGTTCTCTCTAAAACACGGATTTCACCAGGTTACTTTCCATCCTTACTTTGCTAGCTCCTATGTGTCAGGCTGGGTTAGGTATATCATCTCTGACATTTCTGTCATTGCCTTTAATGCGACACATTGCTGCCATTAGCATGGTTTGGTTGTATGCAGAATTGGACAGACAAAGACTTGGGAGAAATTCAGGATCCATTAAGGTAATATTCAGTGATCTCAAAAGAGCCAAAGAAACACAAATCCAATGGAGGCAGTGGAGAAAAGTCATTATATCTTGGTGGGGATTGCGTATTTTGGGGACCAAACAGAAAGTTAAGTCATGATAGAATTTAAGTCCTGGGATGTGGACAAGAGCAGACTCCATTTATCAAGTTTAGGATCACATTTTGTAGTGACAACAAAGAGATTTCATTAGTCTTGTCATGATGGTGGCCAGAATCAAGTCCCGTGATCCGATGAAGGGTATCTCTAGGTCTTTAGGAAACTTCAATATATTTGCTTGGGTTGGGATGACAAAGTTTCTTTAGTGGGTAAGTTTTTTGTTTGTTTGTTTGTTTTCCCCCTAGGAAGACACAGAATTAAGTTGGTTAAATTTTGAAATAAATCCAACAAATATGTTAAGATTTGAGTTACATTTGGAAAATACATGTGTATGTGTGTTCTAGCAAATATTTAGAATGTTTAAGAGAAATGAGCACACTTCCATATGTAAAAGAATGTCATTCTAATTTCACATTTCAATTTAAAATATGACATTAATTAGGTCGATTACTGATTCTAAGTTAAAAAGTGTAAGAGACTATTACCAAGGTTGTAAACAATATAAAAACAGTTCAAAGAGCTTATGATTCATCATGTATGTAAGTTTCCTTTTATAAGATTCAAAAGAGCAATGTAGGTACTTGAAAAAATGTTACTTATTAATCAGACAATTGAAGAATTTAATAAAGAAATTGAGTATATTATTTTTATAAATACTGTTTAAATTATTTAAGAGAATTCAATTAAGTGTAGTGACAGTTTTCTTAAAAGTGGTTGTAAAAATGTAGTGAATGTATAAATAGAATAAAAAGATTTGTAAGTTGAACTTACAAGCTTAAGGTTCAACTTAAAATGAGGTTTTTGAACTTGTGAATTTTTAATTTTAATAAATCAACTATTAATTCTTAAACCTCTGAAGTCTCTGCAAGGACAGGAACATTCAAACTAAGGAAGCAATTATCAACTTGCTCCTTTTTGCAGTGAGCACCATGAAGATAAGGGTCAAGTCTCACTGAGATGCTCATTTTTTTATTAATATGACTTTTTTCTCAACTACTTCACCTTTTTATTAACGAGATGACCTCTTATTCTAGTCTGTGTTTATATAGACCATGACTGAATATTAATACTAATTATTTAATTCAGCTTTTAAGACACAAATCGTCTTGAAGTCGGTTGTTTAAAAATTTTAGTTCAGAAGTTCTAGGGAAATGTATTTTCCCAGCTTTATTGGGATGCAACTTATGTTGTGTACATTTTCCTATCTTTGAAGATCTAGTTGACTTTATTAAACATGTAAATTTAAGGTGTACAATGTAATGCTTTGATATGTGTGTATATTGTGAAATGATTACTACAATAGGTTAGTTAACACACCCATCATCTCACATAATTATAGTTTGTTTTCCTTGGTGTGGCAAGAACTTTTAAGACCTACTCTCTTAAGAGAACCACTTTTAAATATACAATATAGTATTGTTAACTATGGTCACCATGCTGTATATTGCAGTTCCAGAACTTACTCATCTTAAAACTCCAAGTTTATACTGTTTGACCATCTTCACCCCACCCTAATCCACCCCTGGTGACACCCACCAATATACTCTCTGTTTCTAGCAGTCTGGTTTGTGGTTGTTGCTCTTGTTTTAGATTCTTATTTCAGTTAGCATACTGTCCTCATATTTCATCCCCATTGTCACAAATGGCAGGATTTCCTTCTTTTTTTATGGTGGGATAATATTCTAATGTGTATATATGCCACATTTCTTGATCCATTCATCCACTGACGGACGCTTAGATTGTTTCCATGCCTCTGTTACTGTAAACAATGCTTATGAATACGGGGATGCAGATTTATTTATTTATTTATTTATTTATAGCAAGTGGAGAGGGGCAGAGGGAGAAGGGAAGAGAGAATGGAGCTCAAAATGGGGCCCAGTCTCACAACCATAAGATCATGACCTGAGCCAAAACCAAGAGTCGGATGCTCAACCAAATAAGTCATCCAGCACCCCCAGATATTTCTTGCAGATAATCATTTGATTTCCTTTAGATATACCTAGAAGTGGAATTACTGAATCGTATGGTAGGTCTATTTGTAACATTTTTCTTGTTTTCAGTGTTACTGTGAATGAGATTGTTTTCTTCTCTTATCAAGTGTTTTGTGGTTGGTGTATAGAGACACAACTGATTTCTGCAAGTTGATTTTGTATCCTGCAAATTGACTGAATTTGTTGATTAGTTCTAGCATTTTTATTTTTGTTTTTGGTGTTTTTTTTTTTTTTTTTTTTTTTTTAATGAACTCTCTCAGCTTTTGCTTGTTTGGGAAAGTCTTTATCTCTCCTTTGCTTCTGAAAGACAGTTTTGCCTGGTACAGTATTCTTGGTTGACAAGGTTTTTTTCTTTCTTTCAATATTTTGAATATATCATCCCACTCTCTGCCTGCAAAATTTTTGTTGAGAAACCCACTAATAGTTTATGGGGGCACCCTTACTTGAGGTGAGTTGCTTTTCTCTTGCAGATTTCAAGCTACTCTTTGTGTCTTTGACTTTTGACAATTTCATTGTAATATGCCTCAGTGTGGGCCCTTTCAGGTTCAACCTATTTGGAATCCCTTGGGATTCATGAATCTGGGAGTCCATTTCTGTCCCCAGGTTTGGGAAATTTTCAGCTATAATTAGACTTTCTGTCCCTTTCTTTTTCTCTGCTTCTGTGATTTCCATAACATGTTCTTTCAATGATGTCCCGTAAGTCCCATAGGCACTTTTCACTCTTCTATATCCTTTTTCCTTTGTTACTTCCCTACCTGGATGGATCATTTTAAATGACCTATCCTGTAGTTCACTGGTTCCTTCTTCCGTTTAGTTGAGCCGGCTGACACTCCCCATTTAAGTCTTCTGTTCAGTCATTGTATTCTTCAGCTCTAGGATTTCTGTTTGGGATTTTTTTCTTTTTTCTTTTTTTTATGATTTCTATTACCTGTTGAACTTCTTGTTTTGTTCATGCCTTGTTTTCCCAATTTTGTTAAGTTGCCTGTGTTCCTGAAGTTTACTGAACTTCTTTAAAAGGATTATTAAGAATTCTTTGCCAAATATTTCATAGATCTCCATTTCAGTTATTGGAACTTTATTCATTTCTTTTGGTCCAGTCATGTTTTCCTGATTCTTCATGATAGTTGATTCCTTGTGTTAGTATTTGTACATTTGTGTGAGTGGTCTCCTCTTTTCCAGAATTTACATGTTTACTTTGGCATGGAAAGACCCTCACCAGTCAGATCAGCTTGGGTTATTGGATGAGTCAGCTAGTAGCATCTGTGGGCCAACTGGATTTGCCACTTGTGTCTTTAGTTGATAGGGGTCACTACCTGTGATCTGAGTTTGGTTTTTTTTTTGGAGGGGGTGCCACTGGCTGGGCTCTGTGGTTCTGTGGGCCTGCTGACTGGGATCCACATTCAAACAGGGCCACTGAGTGGACTGTTTGATCAGGCAGGGCTGTTGGCTGTGTTCTGCAGTCATGTTGGGCCACTAGCTGGGCTCTGCATTCCCATCTAGTTGAGTGAAGTTGCAAGCTATGTCTGTGGGCAATGTGGTGCCACTGGCTAGACTCTGTGATGAAGTAGGATTGTGAGCTGGGCTCTGCAGTCACTCCTGGTTAGGTGAGGTCTCCAGCTATGCTCCCAGACCACTTGGTGCCACTGGCTGGATTCTGTGTTCAGGCTGGGGCACAAGCAGGGTTTCACAGTCAGATGTGTCCTCAGACTTTGCTCTGTGATCAAATAGGACTTCAGGCTGTACCCTGAAGTTGGGAAGGGCTACAGGCTGGACTCTGTGCTTGATAAGGGCCTCCAGCTGTGTCCCACAGTTGGGTGGAGCTAAAGGCCACAGTTGGGTGTGGTCACTGCCTGGGCTTCCTGCTTGGGTGAGGCCACAGGTTGTGGGGAAACAGGAAGGGCTCTAGGCTGGGCTCTGTGGCTGAACACTACCCTAGGCTGGGCTCCAAGCCTTCTCAGGTCACTTTTCAGGCACCCTGGTTAATGAGGCTAGACCAGAGGCCTTGTTAACAGTTTGCATGACTGCTGGTTTTACTCCCTGCCTAAGTGGGCCTATAGGACAGGCTCTGCAGCTGCCTGGGCTCTCTGGAAAACTTCCTGGTCAGGTGGGACTGGAAGCCACACTCAGCAGTGGGGCTGTGAATTTGCTTTCTTGCCTGGGCAGGAAAAGTCTCCATGAAACTGTATGGCTCATTTGCTGGGGACTGAAATCAGGCAGAAATGACAACCAAGCTCTCTGGCCATATGGGGCCACTAGCTTGGCTCTGTAGATGGCCAAAGCTGCTGGGTGGGACCTCTGCTTGGGGGCCACGCCAGCAAGAAGGTGATCTGCAAGATCTGAGTGCTGGTTCTGCAAGTCTTCCCCTTTCTTATCTCTATTGGATCCCCAGTGGTGGAACCCTGCAGATTTCCTGTGATCCCCATGAGGTAAGACCCAAGCAGGCCTCCCAGGAAGCATCCTGCAATGTTTGGGGAACTGGGTATCCTCTGTGGGCTCTGTTTTTCCCACTACAGAAAATGTATGCCTAGCGGGGCCCTCTTGGCGCAGTGTTGTGCTGTCCCGTGGCAGAGATGATGTGGTCGGACTGCAGCTGTTAATCTTACTCTTCTGATGTGGTCCTTGCTGGTCTCTGTGTCCCAGGGGTTGCTTCAGCCTCACTCCCTAGTACTAGGATTTTCATAATGGTGTGTTGTCTGTGGATAGTGGATAGCTGATCCTCTTGTGGGGGGACTAAAGTTGGTAATGACCTGTATTTGTCATCTTGATAACATCATCCCCCCTGGGAAAATATCTGCAATTACATATATTATATATTATATAGATATACTATATACTATAAAGATAATTCTTTGACAATCATGTAGGAACAGTATATATCCCTGAAGTGGACGTAAAGTCCTTGGAGATTATTGTCATCTAATTTATAAACTCAGCCCATTATTCTGGATTGGGCAGAAACTGAGTTCATTTTTCAGCCCTCTTCAATGAAATGTCCCACATAGCCAGTGATTTACACAAATCATATGAGATTTTAAATTACTAATACATTTTATTGTGCTGTTAAAAAGTTTCTAAAAGACAGAACTTTTTTTTTTTTTTAATTTATTTGACAGAGATCGCAAGTAGGCAGAGAGGCAAGCAGAGAGAGAGAGAGAGGAGGAAGCAGGCTCCCCGCTGAGCAGAGAGCCCGATGCGGGGCTCGATCCCAGGACCCTGGGATCATGACCTGAGCCGAAGGCAGAGGCTTTAACCCACTGAGCCACCCAGGCGCCCCGAGACAGAACTTTTAATGAAGGCAAGGTTGCATTTAAGCACTGTCACCCTTCTGAAAGTCAGCAGTAAAGTGGTGGGCCCGAATGCTCCTTAGGAAATAGTGGGGCTCCTCCTGGCCCACAGAGAGCAAATTCTATATTGTTTTTGTAGTAGGAGAGACACCTTTCCATCGGTTCAGCTAAATTTGGACCAGTCTCCCCTGCAATCAGAGGTTCACATGTATGAGGTTCCTGACCAATCAAGCTTTCTGGAGTCGCAGGACCTATGTGGGCAACTAACCAGTCCCCACGGACATCAGACTCATGGCCCCAAGGTCAGGCAGTGTTGAACAGCTGGCAGAAAGGTAAGCACCAGTGCTGAGTGCTGGACATGCAACTCGGTCACCGTAGACAGCCCGACATGAGCTTGGGACTGAGGGGCACTCGGCCTGTGCTGGGCTCCATGGGCAGGATGTGTGCAAGGGGCCCAGCAGCTGCCCTGTGCCAGCACAGGTGGGACAGCTGCAATGAATGGGCCAAAGAGCCACCTCAAAGGCACACTGTGCCCAACTCCAAACACATGGCCTTGCTGTGGACAGCTGAGGAACCGCAGCAGCAGCAGCGGCAACAGCATTAGCAACAAACAGCCCGCCCAGCCCAGGCCACGACTGGGAGGGACAGAAGGACTCCCCATTGTGCAAGGCAGGCCAGCAGGCAGGGCTGCCCAGAGCTCTGTCTGCAGCAGCTGCAGCTGCCAGCCAAAAGTTATCTTTACATGTGAGTCATTTGGACAAGGACTTCCGGTCCCACAGGACTCCTTTCTCAGCTCAGGCAGCCTAAGGGACTTCTCTAAACTCCCATCAGAGTGCATCTGTAATGGGAATATGGACAACTCTGCTGTGCTCCTCTCCAACCCAATTCCACTAGAATGTTCTCCACATCCACAGCGTCCTGTTTCACTGGGAACAACCACCCCGTGGACTTAAGCTTGGTAACCGTCAACTGAAGTATAGAGAGGCCAGTTGTCTAGCCTCACGGAGTCCCCCTCCCCCATGGTGTAATTCCATCCGACTGCATTCTTGGATCTTCCCCAAAGCCAGCATCTCCAGGACGAATGGATGTCATGGATAGATTCCTGTTCGTTGCTCCTGTTCCTATCTTATGAGGGACAGTGGGGGTTTGCAGAACAAGGCACATGAGCACCCACCATCAACAACTTGATTCTGGTTGAATTTTATGAGTTCTCTCTAAATGGGTGCCCGCCCTGCATCTTGGCTGTTGCCATGTTATTCACGTTAACACTCAAACTCTGTCCCTTGATCTGGAGCTGGCTGGTGTTAGAATGCTCACTATTGTTCTCAAAGCCCATCAGACAATCTTCTTAGTTCTCCATGCTGCACTCTTCCCTGATGCCATCTCCAAGGCCACCACATCAACTGTAGTTTGGGACCTGTTTTTCAGACTGAAGAATTCTCTCTCTCTTTTTTTCTTTTTAAAATATTTTATTTATTTATTTGAGGGAAGGGGAGGGGCAAAGGGAAAGTAGACTCTCCACTGAGCAGGAAGCCCAATGCAGGACTCTGGGATCATGACCTGAGCCAAAAGCAGATGCTTAACCAACTGAGCCCCCAAGTGCCCCTGAAAATTTGTTTTTCTAAATAATTCCAATTTTGTTCAACCAAGCTGGTGGTTTTGAGCAGTTCAGTAGCAATGTCTCCCAAGTTCAGAGGGTCTATCCATGACGTACTTTCAGGAGAAATGGATTTGGTGCCCTTTATATATGATCTGAATCACAATAAGTAAATGTTTAAGATAAGCTAACGTCTTAAATAGACTTGGTGCTATTTTTTTTTAATAGCATCAATGTTTGAAAAAGGAAAAAAAAAATTTCAACCTCTCCCCAGTGGATTAAGAAGTACGTGAGCAAGAAACTTCTAGTATTACCTATGGAACGTCTAATATTGCTCCATAGCTAGTTTCTAATCCATATGTTGTTACTGATCTCTCACTGCTGGTCCTTTACTCTTTTAAAACTCTGATCTTTCTTACTGTCTTTATTTTAAACCTTCCTGTCCCCCCCCTTTTTTTCCCTCGGCTACAATATACAACAATCTGAATGTTTCAGGAACATCTTTCCTTATCTCTATGTCTGTGCCTTGCACGGTCTCTGGGAACCCTGATTTCATTTTGTGAGGAGTAGCTTAGAGGTGTCTTGTCAGAAGACAGAGATACAAAATGAACTTCTGTTCTTCACAGATGCAAAGAGTGGGTCCCAAAGAGTGAGAGCAAAGCAATACTTTTCTGGCTTGTGTGTCAGTTTCTTTCTTTTTAACTGTGGCAAACCATACATGACATAAAATTTATCATTTTTACCACTTTTAAGTGTAGCATCAAGTAATTTCATAATGTGTGGCTATCACTATTTCCAGAACGTTTTCATCATCTGAGAGAATCAACAACCATGAAGCAGTAACTCCCCTCCCCACCCCATCCTAGTAATCTCTATTCTTTCTGTTTCTATAAATTTACCTGTTCTAGGTATATCATATCAGTGGGATTCCACAATACTTGCCTCTTTGTGAGGTGCTTATTTCACTCAGCATACTGTTTTCCAGGTTCTTGCAAGTTGTGGCATGTGCCAGAATTCCATTCCTTTTAACAGCTGAGTAATATTCCACTGTATATATACACCACAGTTTATTTATCCATTCATCTGTCAATGGACACTTGGGTTATTTCTGCCTTTTGGCTCTTGGGAATAATGCTATTATATCAGGTTGATTTTTTTTTTAAGATTTTTATTTATTTATTTATTGAGAGAGAGTGCAAGCAGGGGGAGTGGCTGAAGAAGAGGGAGAATCTCCAGCAGACTCCGTGGTAAGCACGGAGCCCAACACGGGGCTCTACCTCATGACGCTGGGATCATGACCTGATCCAAAATCAAGAGTCAGACACTCAATCGTGAGCCACCCAAGCACCCCTGTCTGGTTGTTTTTTGAGGATCAACAGCTTAGATCTAACTGGAAACAAAGGTATCTGTTTAGGATACTGCAGATTTTTTGAGAAATTTTTAACTCAAAGTATTCAGAGGCCTTGAGTGATGCAAGAGCCTATTAACTCAGTTGTGTAAGAACTTAAACTTCAAAAGCTAGTAAAAAAAAAATCGGAGAACATCATAAAATTTATATCATGAATTATTAGTACAATCTCATAATCCTATGACCTTTAAAATGCTCCTTATATTGCAACAAGGAACTGCCAGACATTACACATAGCCCCTGAGTACGTTACATGACAGCAGGTAAGAGGGAATCATCATTTCTGTATAAATATCCCATTTTGTGCACGAGTGATAATTAGTCATACTGTATCCTCAGTTTTGCATTATGTGATAACTGCAATGCCCCACCAGAGGTGGAATATATATTCCTCTTCGGAAATTATAGGAGTCAAAAAATAACTATATTTATCAATAAAAATTATTCCTCTTTCAGTTTGAGTCATTGGATAGGAAAAGTCGATCGTTCTGAGTTCAGGAATTTCCTTCTCTAAAGCCACATCAGATTCCGTCTGAAATAAGCACACAGGCAAATTTTGTCACGTTCCTGTCTATCTTCCTTATCTGCCTCCTTCCTTGCCTCCCTCCCACGCTCCTCCCCAGTCCTGCTCTCCTAGCAAGTGAGAAGCCCTTTATATTTGCCAGGATTCTCTTACCTGTAGCTCTCCTTGTCTATGAGAAGTAGACACATCTAAGGCTCAGTCAGCACTATGATCTGGGGAGCTTTCTGCTAGGCTTCAGCTGAAGAAAAGTTCCTCTTCGTAAGAAAATGGAGCTTACTTAGTAGTCTATGACCTCGGGCCCTTTGGCTCTTGCAGGGCATGCTGTGAAATTCATGCCACAGGCTGTGTAAGCATTTGCTGAATATGCTGAAATCAGGGTGGTTGGTTCTCAGGCTTTTCCTGTTTGTTTAAGGGGCTGAAGACAAAAGGTGTTACCTATTTTCTCCCTGGTGGTGACCAGGGCCTGATGCCATTCTGGGAATGCTCACACACTGGGATCAGCAGTGAAATGGGCCGTGTGTGGAGAGTGGGGTGGGGGTAGGAAATCCACAAGATCAGGATATCCAGAATAGGCACCTTATTCCAAAGCTAAGCCTAGTTTGGAAGTCATGGTTCTGATCAAAATTCCAGGTCAGAAGGCACATATTCCCTACTCTGCATCTAAACCTGGACTATTGCCTGTCCATACTCTTGGCTGTGGTCCCATGGAATATCGTTACACACACACACACACACACACACACACACACACACACACACACACAATAGCTAGTTCATTATGGGACTCTGATGCGCCAGGTTTCACATCATGTCACAGTAATTCCAGGAGGAGGTGATATTATTTTCATTCCTCAGGTGCCCATGAGAAGACCGAGAAAACTGGACCAGACTGACGTATCCCTGGTGACACAGCTCCAGAGAAGCACAGGTAAATCCCAGCCAGGTGTGGTTCACTCCAGCCCGCTCTTTCACCCGGCATGCCTTCCTGCGGTTGGCACCCAGCCTCCGAGATGTTAGAGTTCAAGGGCCATCAGCAAGGGCTCTGGGGGCATCTTAGAAACCTCAGAACGTCTATCGGGGCAAGCTTCAGGTTTCCCCGTGTCTTTCCCTGTTGTCTTTGTCCCTCGTGCAACATCCCCGAGTCCCAATGAAGCCACTAGCTTGCCCAGCCAAGACTGCTAAGTTTTCTTTGACCCTGTCACATTACTGGCCGCGGTTGTTGTCAGGGAGCTATCTGTCCTTGCAAGCTTGCTTGGTCCTCGAGGTTTCCTCTCAGCCTCCCAGCCCCATACGGGCTGTGAAGGAGCCAGGCCGGCAGGCCTCACTCACTCCAGTGCTTAGCACATAAGTCACGTCTTAAATGAATGAATCCCTTGCTCTAGAAGTCACCTAGGGGGAAACAAAATAAAAGAGCCAGGATGTGCAGCTGAATGGGGCACTTGGAATGAGAGAAACCACTCTTCTTAGAGAAGAAAATGCATAAGCTGCCTTGACCCCAGATCCTTTTCCTTGGCCTGCCCCCAAGACTGCTAAAACCCCAACTGACCACTTCCTTCCCACTGTCCTTCCCACTTCCTTCCCACCACTGTCTGCCTTCCTGCCCATCTCTCTGGACTACTGAGTTGAGAAACCAGTAGGAAGGCCTTGAAAACAAATGGCCTGGCCTCTGCACCAGCCAGGACACTCATGCACCTGAGGAATAGAGACAAGAACTATTTCCCTGCGCTCGCGCTCTGGAGCCTAAGATGGCGGGAGCATGGCGGGCCGGCGCATGCGCACAAAAAATCACACGCGTGTGTGTTTCTATTACCCAGTATTTGCATTCCACACTCCAAAGCGATGGTCTGTCTTCTATTTGGTTGGAGAAGGAGCCTGGCCTGAGGGTTCAGGGCAGTACTTTGACCTGTAGAGCTTTGTGGGTGGCCTGAGACGGGGCGGGACCCAAGGTCTGCCACAAGACAAGGGAATAAGCAGGAAGGTGGGGGGCCCGTGCTGAACTTCAGCTCGGGGCCTTCCAAAAAGGGGTTCCTGAAGCATATTTCTTCCTCGGCTAATTAAGCATGGACAGGGAAGAGGGGGAAAACTGTGTGGCAACCAAGCACATGTCTCCCACTTTCTCTTACCTAGGGCAGTGGCAAAAGAATGTGGCGGGAGCAGGACTGTCCATAAATAGTCTGGCTCCAGACTAGCAGAGACAATTCCTGTTACAACCACAGCTTCTGCCTGTGCTAGAAATGACAATGCCATCCAGTGTCAATAGTTCCAGGGGGACCCTTCCTTCCTAGCTACAGCAATGAAACCGCTGGTGGGTGGTCCCTGATGTTGGTTGTCTTCATTATCATTTCATTGTGCTTCGGAGAGGCCCGGTGCACTTTGGAACTCTCCGGCATTCTCAAAGCCTTTCATGCATTGGAGTGGCTTGACATTCATATTTATATATCTCGCTTGCATGGGCGCAGAATCTCTATTTGTGGGAGAGTCATCCTTTGTGCATTCAAGGTCACACCCCATTTAAGTGGGGATTGTAATATACCCTGAGAACATCAAGCCATCCCATAACTCAACTCTGCAATCCAGATTCCTCTCGGGGGCTTCCGGCTCTCTGCCTCTTGATTCAAAGTCAAAGGGAAGCCTAGAAGAAACACGTCGAATTAAGATATTCGACTCTACCTCGGAAACTTTGAAATGTTTACTTTGGAAACACAGAAAGTTTCAGCTCCTTTGAAAAAATATCCCTTCAACGTGGCAGCTAGCAGCTCAGTGGGGTTGTGTCAGTCGGAGACCTGGGCACCGTTCCCAGCTCCTCTTCCTTTTCATGCGGTGGGTGATCCCTTCTGGTTGGTTCTATTTATGGAGTACCTTTTGGTCCCACACCTCCATCCTCATTCTAAACCTTAGGAGTCCCTCTCCTCTATTCTGTGCCTCTGTGGCCACCAGGAGAATTTTCTAAATCATAAGCCTGGTCATACCAGGTTCCCACAGTATTCAGAGTAAATGTCGGCACCCTCAGTAGAGCCTAGAAGGATCTTTGCCTCTTGGTCCCCACCTACCTGGCTAGGCAGGTGTCCCCAACCACCCTCCCATCCAGCCAGTCTCGGGGGGCCTTCCACCCTCACACAGCCAAGCCCCAGCGCCAGCTCTTCCTGGCCCCGGGGGTGCATTTCCTCCCCCTCTTCTTGTATTTCTGACTTGTATCTCCCCTGGAACACTCTGCTTAAGCATCTTTACCTTTCCCCTGATGGCTCACTCTGCCGTCACAGTCATCATGGATTTCCTGGTCTGTGTTTCTCACTGGCCGAGATGAGCTCCTCCAGGATAGGCCCTGGGGCACCTTTGACCCTCTGGACCCCCAGGGATTCCACGGGACTGACCCACGGAGAATGGGCAAGTGATCATCGAATAAATATCAGATAGATTTTTCTAAATCCCACCTGAAATAAATTCTCAAGGTGCTCACGTCCGGTGAGAGCCCACATCCATCAAGGTAATGAGTAGCTTCCTGTCTTCCCTTGACATTACGTGGGGGACACCTGACATTCTAGCAGGAGGTTCTGGGCGATGGGCGTGGGAGGACCCTTGGAAGGCCATGGTGACGTGAGGCAGAGATCATGACGAGCATCTCTCTAGGTGTCTAGGTGACGAGCTCTGGCTTGTCAGGCCCTGCTGACCCAGGTGCATGCTGGCTTGTTTACTTACATTTATAGCTCGTTTGATGTTTCCTCATAAGGAGATGAGCGGGGTCTTAAGGATCCCTTTCTCCTCCAAGGCCACCAATGGTTCACACGACAATTTCATGCCACATGGCAGAAGGAGTCACAATGAGACCCTCCACGACCAGGAGGACATGGGATATTTAGGGATTTTTCTTTAAATAGAACTCCCCAGTGCCCTTAGAGGTATTTTAGTTGGTTACTTTGTGAAAATGCAAAGGGGTTCTTCCTCAGTTTCTGAGGGGCAGTTTGGGTTTGGCTTGGATCAAATATTCTGAGAAAAGGGAACGGAACCAATAGAGTCTGTGGTAAGCCCAGCTGGTGCGTGCCCCCCACACCTCCCTCAGGCTTCCCAGGTAAACTACACAGTTTCCTGGCAGCCTCTCCCTCATCTTCAGGTGGCCTTTGTTCAAGCATTAGATGGATGTTTGCAAGATTATTTAATTGATTTCCTACAATTTATTTCAAGCATTTACTGTAGGTGGCTTCAGGAATTTTAACTATGAGGTAAACGACAGATCACCTCCCTGAATGTACCCTATTCAGCGTGAGTGTCATACAGTGTTCTAGAAGATGGGATAAGGTCCCATTCTCGAGCAGCTTCTAACTCCAAGGAAGGGCCCTGGGTACACCAGAAATGCCTTCGAGGGGCCCCTTCTGGTGCTGTTCGAAGCACCCTCCTTCCAAGCGTGGCCCCAGACCCTCGCCAGACATATTCTCCAACAGACCTTCCCCAAGACACATTTTCTAGGATTCCACAATGGAACATGAAGAAATCTGAGAATTTAAAGCCCAAGGATATAAACTAAGTAAGTCCCTTATAAATATGATTGTCCTTCTCCGGTGCTGTAAGCAAGCTCTGACTCACTTCCCCTGCTCGATAGGATTTCCTCCTGGGTGTACTCCCAGCGCAAAGGGATTCTTGGAATGCCTTTGCTATTACCCCCACGTCTTCAGTGCCTCTCTCTTTATATTCTTAGGCCTTGCTGGAGGCGTTTCTAGCCATCTCCATGGCTTTTGGCTTTACCCATACTGGCCTCGCCCCTGGGGTGGTTCCTAAGAATTAGTCACCCGACATCTTCCATAGGCTTCATGGGGCATAGAAGGGTTGTCTCCTGCTTAAGGGAGCTCCATGTCAGAGCTCCCCCTAGCCCTCCTGCATCCTAGACAGGCAGGCCTGGAGCAACCCCAAAACATATCAAAAGTTCTTGCATCTTCAGGAGGCATCAATCTGATTTAGCAACAGCCTGAACAAAAGCTACACTACGGAAAGTGAGCAAACCAAACCTCCAAGAGTTCACAGGAACAGACTTGTCCTAACCTCGTACTCTAAGCATTCTCATGTGATTGATGCTAAACCTCAGGCCCTATACTAAAGTCTCTCAAAGAGACGGTCACTACTCTCCAAACACCTGTTCTTTCCAATTAGTCAACATGAGATACAAGATATCAACTATACCTCTACAGATATGTCTAGGATCATTCACGTTTCACTCCGAGCATCTTAGGGCAGCACACTGGGTGGGTATTTTTTTTTTTTTTTTTTTTTTTAGTGTTTTCATGAGGGTGAGCATGACTGCTGACGAGAATGATCATTTTAGGGAGAGAGGTTCATTTTATTAAAACTTACAACACTTTTCTGTGATGGACGGGAGGAAACATGACCTTAGCTTTCAGTCCATCAGATATCTTATGGTCTGATGGAGGACGATGGGGAATAAAATAAAAGCAAACAAATTGGATCATTTCAGGTACTTTCAAGTGCCTGGATATAAAATAGGGCCTATATGAGAGAGGGCCCGGGGACTGGAGTTGGAAGGTAAAGTGCTGCTGGAGCAAGGGCACCAGAAAGGCCCATCAAAGGAAGAGCCCTTTGAGACCAGGTCTGAATGAGAGAGAGGCCTGCCTACAAAGGTCCCAGGGAAGAGTGTCCAAACTGTCAGGATAGCAGGTGCAATGGTCTCGGGATGAGAGTGAGGTGGCCCTAAGAACAGCAAGGCTGGAGTACAGACAGCACCAGGGAGAGGGATTTGGGGTGGGGGGCATTAGAGTGAGATGTGGACCCAGGTCATAGTGGTCACTTTTAATTTCATTTTAAACAAAACTGAAAGGCATGAGAGAGCTTTTTTTAAGCAGGGGGGTGACATAGATCTGATTTATGCTTTAGGGAAATTACTGTGTCTGCCCTGCACAAGATAGGAAATGGAGAGCAAGAAGGGAGGCAGTTCAGATGGGAGATGATGGGACCTTGGGCCATGGCTGTCACCACTGAGATAGGGAGACGCTGTCAATCTGAAGATATAATTTAGAAGTAGCACCAGTGGGATTTAGCTCATGGATTGGATGTAGAGTTGGAGGGAGAGAAGAAGCAATGACTCCAGGGTTTCTGTTCTGAGTCACTGGGTGGACGGTGATGCCATACGCTGAAAGGGGGAGAGCTCAGTCGATGGGGAAGAAGTGATCCAAGGGGAGAAAAAAAGTCAAGAGTTCAGTGTTGACTCTGTTGGTTGTGAGGTTCCTGTTAGTCATCTGAATAAGGATGTTGAGTGGGCAGATGAACATTTGAATCTAGAGCTCAAAGGAAAGTCAAAGCTGGATTAAGTAAAGTGATGGTCAATGCCACAAAATCAGGTCTCAAATCTGTGAGACTGAATAGGGTCAACTTACCTTGGCAGAACATAGGTAAATTAGAAAGTCAAGAACAGAGTCCTGGGGCACGCCAATGCTGAGAGAGAAGGGAAGAGCAGGAGCCAACAGAGGAGCTTACCATGGAGCCTGTCAGATAGGAGGCCACAGGGAATGTGGTGTCCTGGAAGCCCAGGGAAGAAAGTCTTTCCAAAAGGCGGGGTGGTGACCCATTCCAAAGCTGCCAAGAGTCTAGCAGGAGGAGGGCAGAGAACCGATTTCTGGCTTTGGTGTCGGTAGTCTTGTCAAAGTGCAATGGAGGGGACAGAAGCATGAGTGGACAGGCTTCAGGAGTGGTGAGAGGTGAAGGAATGGAAACGATGAGTGGTGACAATCATTTCAAAGATTCCCCAGTGAAGGGAAACCCAGAAAGGAAGCAGGGCCTAGAATAGGGCCAGAGGTCAAGGGACTGTTTATAACGTGAATGTCATCGGTTCTTGTTTGTTTGCTGATGAAAATGAAGGCAAGACCTAGAGAGAAATTAAAGAATATGGAGCGGGGGCAAGTAATGGCAGAAGTAGAGACCTTGAGAAGAGTGTAGGGGTTGAGATTCACCATAAATGGATAAATCAGCCTTCGAAAGAAGCAAGGTTCATTCCATTTCGAGGGAGACCAAGTGATTTCAGCTCAGCAACTCTGAGCTTGTGAATCCCTGCAAAATGTCAGTGGACAGGTAGGTGTGTAAGTATAGGACTTTTAATAAGCATGTGTGATTGAGTAAGACAGAGGCAAACTTGTTGGGGGCATTTGTAAAGGAGCATTTATGGTGCCAGGTCAGGAATCTAAAGCTAAGAAAGGAAGTGAGAATATGTATGTATGTGTTTGTTGGGGTGAATAGTGAAAAAGCAGAGGTGGGCCAATGGATTGTCAGTCATGCCAGCGCACAGTTCTATTGGAGGGAGGGAGGGACGCTAGAACATTACCAGGAAAGGTAGGAGGCAGTGGTGAACAAGTCAGACATCTAAACTTAAGATCTTAGAAGTTGTGTGGTTATTGTTAATGACAAAGTCTAGGGTAAGCCATGGGAGTGTGTCACTAAGCTCTAGAGGAAAAGATCTTTGGAGCAAAAGAGATCAAGGAGGTAAGAGACCAGGATGTTGGTTGGATCATCAGCATGGAGGACAGTCATCATGAATGATGAAGCAGGAGAGGGGTCAGTAATCAAGGTGCTAAAGTCATCTCCCAGAAACCGCGAGGTCTTCAGGCTCAGGAAATGAGTTGTGGCATCTGATGCTCTTTATTCCAAAGAAGGGTTTTGAAGAGGGAAAGAGAAACTACAAAGGGAGCACAGACACACATTATACATCCAGGGCTTGTAATCCATAGGTTGTAGAAGGAAAACAGTTTGTGCCAGGAAAACGTTGAGGAAACCAAGGTGCTCAGCACAGCACCAGGTGTCAATGAAGGCAGGATGTCAATGGAAACTTCCAGATGGGGAGAGAGAAGAGGGAACTTAATGTTTACTAAGACCATTTCAGCGGGATTGCTAGGATGTCTTCCAAACTTCCGCACTGGTCTCTCCAACGGGCAGTTTGCCTGGGAGCCCCAGACCTTCCCAGAATGCCATGGACCCTACCTTGTTTGTGTTAGCTGGGTCCCAACCCAATCCCCTCACCACACCAGAGACATGGTATAGCCAGGAAATCTAATGGCTCTGAAAGATTTATCATTGTGAACTGCGCACAAGCCTGCCTATGCTAATGAAGGGAAATGCCCAATGGAGTTTGGGGTCTCTGACAGCCACCTCTCTGACCAGACCCCTCCTCTCATCACCTTAACTCAAATATCGTGTTTTCAGAGAACTCCATATGTATATGAAGAAACCCAGAACTTATTGGTTTTGAGACCCAGAAAGCTGAATATTCTAGGAAGGTTCTGAGCAACTTAACGAGAATCCATTTGGTCTTCAAGAGCATCCCCCCCCTTTTTGTTTTGGAGGTATTTTTATTAGAGTCACGGCTCATGCCTGAATGAGGAATCTCAAGGCCATGATGTCTTGATCCTACTGGCTGTGATAATAAGGCTGTGAAACCACATACATTTCAATAGAAAGTTGGTTGTAGTGAAGATTTCATAGTACTTGAAACTGACATAATATTTTCTACTAACAGAAAGCAAATGGCAGAATTTTGCAAAAGTATTTGCTCTTAGGTGGAGTAGACAGAGTTTTCAGAGAGAGGAAAATATTTTGTCTAAAGCTATTAGTAAAAAAAAAAAAAAGGAGGCTTCAAATGAAAGTGATCTCAATATTGTGAATGAGTATGACCACACAATTGATTCTATTTTCTTAATTAAATTAACTTACACAATTCAAGCCAATGATCAGTCAATTCAGCCAAATATTTGACCAAAAAAAAGTAAAGAAAAGAAAAGAAATTTCTGATTGTTTGGGTCACAGGACTTGATTGAGTCCAAATAAATACATCCTCTTGGTGGGACATCTGCTTGTTCAATGGGGACAAAAACCATAGTTTACATCAATTAAATTTGACTTCTTTTTAAAGTAGGCTCCACACTGGAAGCCCAACATGGGGCTTGAACTCACAGCCTCAAGACCAAGACCTGAGCTGAGATCAAAAGTAAGATGCTTAACTGATGGAGCCACCCAGGTGCCCCAGATTTGACTCATACAGACTAATTGAGGGGGTTTGATGATGATTAATGTAAGTTCACAAGAACAAACTTCTGCTATTACAGAAAGTGATACGGTACCAGAAGTGGAAACCCATATAAAAGTATTGCACCACTGACATTTGCAATGATTTGAAAAAGACATAAGAAAGGGTCAGGGAAGTTAACATAGTGGCGGTCATCTGAGAACGGTGTTCTTTTGTGCAAGGGGACCGTAGATCTGGAATGTGGTGGGGAGCTCTGAGCACAGTACACTAACGTGGGGCTGCACCTGCCCCATTAGTCCGTCATGTCTCTGTGGTGGTGATGCCCTTACAGCCTTGCCGTGGGTTTTATTACACGTACAACGATAGACCAGAGTAAACACAGGCATTCCTTGCTTTATCGCATTTTGCAAATCCAGCATTTTTTCAAACTGAAAGTTCAAGATTTCAGGGGAGAGAGTCATGGCAGTTGGGGTAGAAAGAGAAGAACTGGAATCGGGAGCGGATTCTAAAGATGGGACTGAAATTGCTGCAATCTCATGACGAAACCTCAACCGATGAGCACAAAAAGTGGTTTCTTGAGAGGGACTCTACTCCTGGTGAACATGCCGTGAAGAAAGATCATTGAAAGGACAATGAAGGATCTAGAATAGCCCATAAACTGAGTTGATAAAGCAGCAACCGGGGTTGAAAGGACTGACCCCAATTCTGAAAGAAGTTCTCTTACAGGTGAAATGCTATCCAACAGCATCGCCTGCTACAGAGAGGTCCTTCAGGAAAGGAAGAGTCCCTCAATGCAACAAACTCTGGCATTGTCATATTTTAAGAAAGCGCCGTGGCCACCTCAACCTTCAGCGCCCACCACCCTGGCTCCTGACCAGTCAGCAGCCACCAACATGGGGGCAAGACCCTCCAGCAGCAAAAGGATTGCAACTCGCTGAAAGCTCAGGTGATGGTTAGCGTTTTTTTAACAGCAAAGTATTTTCAAATTAAGGTATGCACATTTTTTTAGGCATAATGCTACCAGATACCTAATAGATTACAGTACCGTGGAAGCATAACTTTTATACACCCCAGGAAGCCAAATAATTCATGGGACTCTCTTTATTGCAGTATCTGCGTTATCACAGTGGTCCGGAACTGAACTTGCCATCTCTGAGGGGTGCCCGTACCTATATATTTGCTGACAGAGCCCCTTCCTCCTTCTCAGTGTATTAGAACAATTTTCTCAGTATCTCCAAAAGCTTGTGACTCAAGTAAGTAGATGACTAAAAGAGACATGAAATCTACCACCTGATAGATTTCAGGGAAGGAATTCTTTCCCAAGCCCCAAACACATGCTCAGAGGCACTCAAGGAGCAATGGGAATTTAGGGGTAAAGGGAAAGCCTGTGTGAGGTCCTTTAGGGAAACCCAGATTTCTTGCATTAGAAACAGCATTTCATTGACAATTTCTAAATGTCACGAAAAAGTATTCCAAGCCTGATTAGCCACTCTGTGTGCTTTCTTCATGTCTTCTAAGAGCAATGTAAGTCTTTGATACTGGAATGTATCCTTTTTAACTTCATATTTTATTTGAAGGCACGCAGGGGGAAAAAGTAGAGCAATGGTTTTCTGCTCTGGTTCAGTTTCATAGCATGAGGAAGCGGTATGCCTACCCAAGATAGACCTACACAGGTTGAAATCCTATGGTTTTTTTCCACCTATTAAATGGAGAAGATAACCCCTAAGTCAGGAGTTCTTGGGAGGATCCTCTAACACAAAGCATGCCCAGTCCCTAAGACACAGCTCAGTAAACGTAGGTATTGTTGGCGTTATGATCTGAGACTGTCTGTTTCCACAACCTTCCACTGGCTCACTGCCCAACTCTTACTCTTTTATGGAGTAGCCAGAGTGACTTTTCTTAAACATATAAATTAGATCCTGTCATTCCCCTACTGAAAACTACCAGCCGTTTCCCTGTGCTTAGAATAAGCTCCAAGCTTTTCACTAGAATCCACAGTGACAAGCGCCCCTGCTTACTTTTCCAATAGAGGGTCCCAGCCCTCCTCTCCCTACTCAACTTCCCATGTCTTCCCACTCCTTGGAGGTGCCTAGATTGTCCCCATGGTAGTGCCTCTCCCTCTGCTGTGTCCTTGTCCAGGGACGCTGCTCTCCCATATCAGTGGGCTTCTTTTTGACATTGGGGTCTTAGCTGAGATGTTGATTTCTCAAATAACCCATGCTAGTCAATCCTAAGGTGCCCCCATCAGCCCTCCAACACACTTCACCAAATGACTCGGGTTGGTGTTACGCCATAGCGCTGGCGCAATCTGAAATCTTGTTAACTGAGCTGATGCTTTTTTCCCATCTTCCCCCGGGGAAGATAAACTCCGTGAGAGCAGGACTTCCTGTTGGACAAATGCTCGGTGCTCCATTCAGAGCTGCTAAGAAATGAATCGACAAGGGAGTGAACACACTCAAGAAATAATAGGAAGCTTTTATAATAACCCTTAAAACAAAAATAAATGACATTTTCATTAAGGTACGTGTGTGTGTGTGTGTGTGTGTGTGTGTGTGTGTGTGTAGGGCATAGAATTTTTTAGCAGATCTGAGTAATAAAAAGAAAAAATCCACAGTGACAGAGTTTCATAATGCTGAGAAAATCGGATTGCCTTTCCCTAGGGGCCAGAGGCTCGGGGAGCACTGACAGACGTGATCTGGCTCCGATTTGTGTGCTGAGTTCAGACTGAACCAAGACTTGCTGTTTGCCCTTCTCTAGAAGCAGCCAGAGTACAATCCCACGGAAGAGGAGGGAAGACAAGACGGCCTCCTCTTGTGTGTTCACTCCTTCAGGGTCTGATTCACTGAGAAGACAAAAGAAAGGGGAGGGTTCCCCAATCTGAGGAAGTCGGAGCTCCCCTGGGTTTCCGTCCTTCCAGGTAACAACACAGTCTCATCCTGGGGGGGAAGGAGAAACGGCAACACATCACTGGCCTCTCCCTCCACGCTCCTTCCAACAGAAGTTACAGAAAGACACATGGACACGTGCGAGCCCACCCTCCGGAAGCCATGCCCCTGTCCAGAGACACCACTGACCTCTTGCCTTTTCAAAGGCAAAATTTGATCCATTAATGTTCTCCAGTGTTGGTTTCATAAAGCATTTGGATGGGCCCTTCTTCACAAATGAATAAAAATGAGTAAAGTCCTCAGAATCAAAGGAAAGCCAGGACTGGCTTCCAGAAGCACGAGGCAACCCAGAGAGTCCATCTGCAGCCAAACCATGCAACAGACCCAGACACAGCTTAGAGGCTGGCAACAAGTCTGCCTGGAGGATCTGCCAAGGAGCCAGATGCTGTTGCTTCCAAAGCTTGGCATCAGGGCCCCTGACTGCCATCCAACAAAAGAGGAAAAATAGGAATGATATAATGTGGTGGGATAAAACACATCCCACCTCAACCTTTTTTATTACTCACTGAAAAAAAAATATGGAAGATATTTATGGGAAAGTACCAATGTTTTTGGAAATATTGTACATACATTAGCTACAACACCATTTTTGCCAAATGGGAAATATATTTAAAAGATGCAGTCTGCGTCTGTCTAAAAATAAATTGTCATCTTTTCTGATCAATGTATATGTCCAGGATATGGAAATGACTCTGCTAATTGAGGATGCTGTCAACCAGTGCACTTGGAAGTTACCAAGAAGTAAACTTGTGAAGAAGTCTGTCTGTGTCTGTGCATAAAATAGCAATTAATGTTGTTGTCATGGGAAGGGAGTTTGAGAGAGATCAGGCTTTGACAAAGAACTACCCAATGAAGGTGGTGTGTTGAATTTCATGGTTATATAAAGTATTAGGAGTTATGCGAGGCTGGATGAGATAAGATGTTTATGAGAAAGTGGAACGTGGTGGAGCACGGTATTGGCAAGGGCTCCGGGGTAGTATTAATAACCCACTATATATGACAAAGTACTGGTATGGAGTGAAAATTCATTGTCATTCCACTTCATCTGGGTTTTAAATTAGCAAATTAATGTCACTCTTGATAACGCTTGTGAAATTTCTATTGTTTTGAGTGACTCAGAATTCTACATCTAAAAATCAGAGAGAGCAGGCAGAGAAGAGATGGCATGTTCTTTGTTGGGTGAGACCAGGGGTGTCACCGACACCAGTGTGCTTCCTTCCACTTTCACCGAGACTCACACCCGCCCCCCGGAAATCCCGCCCCCCAAAGTCACGGCAAGCTCTGGCCGCTCAGAGTGTGTGGTGGGGAGTTGCTTCCAGGAGCCTTCAGTGAAAATGCCTATCGCCTCAGCACATTAGCGCAGGCAAATTTGTCATCTCAGCCTTTGACAGGCATTTGAAAACAAGGCACGATCTGTGGGGGGAACAAGGACACTGTGAGGGCATCAGGTAAGGTGAGCCTAGAACCCCTTACCCACCAGGTGGAGGAGCCAGTGGTGTTCTCACACGTGGTGAACCCTGAGGGAAATTCACCCTCCTCACTGCTTGGCCAGGTTGGAGCATTTTTTTCATTTTCCATCTCAAGAGTGAGAATCTAGGACAAATACCTAAAAAAGGAAAAAGTTTTGGGTCTAAAATGCAGCTGTTTCCTTCCTAAGTGATCCATTTAAATGGGAATAATTGCATCTCAAATATTGAAATCTTATTTCTTAACCCAGGACCCTTGGGTTCCTCATATGAATGGGGGAGAAAAGGGCAATTGAGTCAAATAAAATCTGAGAGATCATTCCAGACAAAAAAGATGAGATTTTCTTTTTCCTTTTTTCCTTCTTTCCTTTTTTTTTCTTGTTTCTTTTTTTTTTTCCATTTCATACCGCTCCAGCACTTTAAAGAAAAGAATGTAATCCAAAGAAATATACCATTTTCATGTAGAACTTCCGGAAGACCTTCCCAGGTCTCTGGACTGTGTTGCAGAGAAAATCACTGCAGGAAAGGGCACCCCAAAAAAGCCTGGGTTCAACTCCCTGCCCCATTGTGGGACTAGCGTGTATACATACATACACACAGACGTAAACACTTGTCCACAAAAGCCCACACATACTTCAAATAAAGGCCCAGGGAGAGAGTCGTAGACTCTTCTTGGTTTTTAGATTTTGAAAGATCAAACTGCCAAGGCTCTCTCCCTTTAATAAGGATGCCAATTGCTGGAACAAGGTGAGTCTGTACTGATCTCTTACCTACTATGCCACTACGCAAAAAGAATAACAGGTAAGAAAACAATTGAGAAAATGTTTTTACCTCCGTTTTGACCTTCTCATGATCCTCAACGGCTTCTTATTGCCACCCCCTCCCACCCCTAGCAAGTAGAAAAGAGGGTCTTATTAGAATGCTGGCAAAACCAAAGAGATTTTTCAAAAACTTATGTTCGGTACATCTCCAAATTGGAGCAAGAGGTCAGGCTCAGCTCAGGTGAAAAATGTGATAATATAAACATAAATTCATCACTGTTACAGTCCTCAGATCATGTGTACATTCCAGAGTGTAAGGCGAGGGCCGTGATTTGTGTCACTGCAGAGGAAGATAAATCTCTCTAGAAGACATAACAACCAGAATCATGGCCACCATGTAATAGATCAAGATGCACCCCGATCTTTTCCAAACGTTATTTACAGTTATCAGGGCTTGAGGATGGCAAAGCACAAATGGATATTCATCTTTACTCTCCCAGGCCGACCCGGGGCTGCAGCCTCTTAGAGTCAGCCCATGATTTCTAGCAATGTGATAAGCTCTGGCTATGCGCAGTCTGTCCAAAAGGGATCAAATATAAATATTTCCAAAAAGAAAGAGTGTTTCCAATCCCGTCAATCAAAGCCTTTGAGAACTCTGTCACTGTAGCATTCTGGAAAGGATTGCTATGTGAAAATTTGTTCCAGAAAGGAGCTACTGAAGTCAATGAATGAGGCCATGTCATGGAAAGAAGAGTGGGGGAGAGGTGAGGGTGGGGGGCTGGGCAGAGTTAGATCACAGGAAGCGGCAGCAAGGAGGCTTTCCTAGAGCAGAGCCCTGGATCCTGACCTGGAAACCTGCTCTCTAAAGCTTATAATATAACTATTGTTTTGTTATATACCTTGGCTTCCTGACTATGCAACCAAAATGAGTGCTTGTCCCCCTGCCGCCCACTGTATGACCTCAGATCAAGGCTATGTTCACACCATCTTAGCCCCTAGATTTACTTTTGGAGGTCTCAATCCCACTCTCCATCACGTGTATTAAAATGTACCCACATTGCTGGGACGCCTGGGTGGTGCAGTCGGATGAGCCTCTGATTCTTGGTTTTGGCTCAAATTGTGAGCTCAAGGTCATGAGATCGGGCCCTGTGTCGGGCTCTGTGCTCAGCAGGGAGTCTGCTTGAGATTCTCTCTTGCCTTCTCCCTCTGATCTTCCCCCTGCCACCCTGCGTGCTCTCTGTCTGATAAATATATAAATCCTAAAAAAAAATAAAAGTACCCACATCCCACATCAGAGGGCCCTTTCTTCCCTCCCTCCTTCCTTCCTTCCTTTCTTCCTTCCTTCCTTCCTTTCACTATAAACTTTAAAGTTGTATTGTTGCTTTTGAAATTATTTGGCTCTGTGTAATTTAAATCATGGTAGGCGGTGGTTTCCTGGCTGCTCTTGTGTCTATGTAGGAATTCTTGTAAAGAGAAAATATACATCTATACACTGTATTCAAGTGCAGTATAATTTTTATTAATACTACATTAAGCAATGAAAGAAGTGGTCATCATGTCATGTTCTGCAAAGTAAATATTTATTAATTTTAATTTTATAGCTTTCTTTTGGGTCAATACAATTTTTAGTTCTCAAATATTTTGGGGGAGTCCTAGATTTCTTGTGTAAGTGCCTGATGGGAAGACCGAGCTGTCCCTGGTCCTTAAGATTAAAAGAGTGGGTGGGGGATTCCATCCATTAAACTCTGTATTCCTATGACCTAAATTCCCCCAACTCTGTGATATCTCTTGTTCTTCCCTACGGGAGCACATAAAACTCATTTAGGTGCTGAAGGAAGCTGTTGTGTGGTAGAATGGATATCAGGCAGTACACAGTCCACCATAGAGAAATGTCACAAGTATGGACCCAAACACTCAAAGAATAAGACAAAGAACTCAAAGAACAAGGCATTCCCTTTTGTGCTCTCTATTGTTTGAACTCCTTTTCTTTCTTTCTTTTTTTTTTAAAGATTTCATTTATTTATGTGACAGAGAGAGACACAGCGAGAGTGGGAACACAAGCAGGGGGAGTGGGAGAGGGAGAAGTAGGCTTCCCACTGAGCAGGGAGCCTGATGCGGGGCTCCATCCCAGGCCCCTGGGATCATGACCTGAGCCAAAGGCAGACCCTTAATGACTGAGCCACCAGATGCCCCATGATCTCCTTTTCAATAGACCTTTAACCCTTGAGGTGATGGTTTCTTCTGACAAAGTCTCTGTCCTTTGTCTTTCTAGACCCAAGGCATGCTTTTGAATTCACATCCTGTCTTTGGCTCAGCAGCGAGTTTCTTTAGGATTTAGGGCCTGGGCATAGGATTTCTGACATGACCAACCTTGATAAAAACTAAAAGAATGTGCAAACACCTCCTTATAAGAGCAATCTGGGGGGAGTGTCCCTGATTTCTCTTCCCAATTTACTCTGCTTTCAGAATGGTGCAGATAAACACTGCCCGAGGTGTTTATTTTCGCCAATTTCTATGTATTTACCACTCAGTAGAAATAGGTGTAACTAGGAGTGCTTTCTTCTCTCTTTTTCTTGTGATGACACAGTGGCCCTGATCTCCTCTTCTGTACTGTGGAACCTCCATCTTGGATTGGGTCCATCCTTCTTGCCTTGGGCCATTTACCTGGGTGGACTCTGGCAACGCAGGTTCGCTTGTCAGGTCTTCCAGAGTTTTACAGAAAAACCATTTGGCTTTGTGTCACTCCATCCTTGGGGCCTCCCCACACTGGGTGCAGCAGATCTGAGATATCTCACCTCTCCCACCTGGGCAAGCAGAACCCCCTCACACACACCCAAGACGAGACCCCCTTTCTCAGCTACTGGTCACCAGGACCAAATCACAATGGCATTCTAACAGCAGCCTGTGACTTTTAAATACTCAAGCCAACATTTTTCTATTTTACTTTCTCCTGGTTTTCTTCCTACTTCCCTGGTCATCCCAGTAAGTCTCCTTGTCTATCTGTCACATCTCAGGAGCTCTCCTCTGATATCCTGCCTACAACAGCCACCTTGTCCCCTCCCCTCCCCAAGTTCCTGCCCTTAACCTCATTCTGTTCTTTATTCCTTGAACCACCTGCTCCCTTTGAACCTACAGTGTAATTTAGTTGTTTATTTTGATGACTTATCGCTCATTTTTAAATCCCCTCCCCGTTAAGTAAGCCTTATAAGGCCGAGGACTGTTGTCTGTGTGTTCTCTAATGTAACACAAACATCTAGAACGCTGCCTGGCACATAATAGATACTCAACAAATATTTGTTGAATAAATACATGGACAATACTTCCTCCATTCCCTAAAGGGTGGGGGTGGGGGGCATTTTGATAAAAATTTCTCCTAACCTGTAAGGTAATCTTTTGACGTTAAGTGCAAATGTCTATAAATATATCCAAGATATCTCATCCGAAAGTCTTACAGGACAGACAGGTCTTTTGCTTTCTGGTCAGACTGAAAATGCAGCCATCTCATTAGCTGTGTCAACATTGAGAGAAGCCACCATCCAGGCTGGATTTAGTGACATGTGGTACAGCAACGGGGTTACCTGTGTCTCAGAAGCCTAACGTGTTGTTACCCAAAAGGTTTCTCACTTCATTGGAACATGTTTCATCTATTTGTTTAACTGAGAGCTCGCTAATAACTGCAGTGGCCCCAGCACTCATAACCACACACTCATTATCCTCAAAGAGCTCATCTATGGCTTGTCTCAAACAATCTACACATGTGCGCCTAGGACAGAAGTCAGACAAAAGAGTTGAAATTCCATCTGTTCTGCTTTGCTTCAAAGGGCAGAACTCAAACCAGTGGGTAGGTGTCGTAGGAATGTGTCCGAGTAGAAGGAAGGAAGTTCTAACAATTAGACCCATATCAGAAATGAAATGGTTGTCTTGAAAATGGAGGACTCTTGTCTCTGGAGAATTGCATCATGGATGCCATGAAAAGCATTCTTGTAGTGAGTGGAAGGGTTGGAAGAGAGACCTTCCTGGGCTGGGATTCTGGGAAACCGTGAGTTATAATGGTCAGTTCCATAACTCTCTCTTCTTAGGGGACAAGGAATGTTACCTTTGTTGGTTGGCAAGTAAATTGAGGTGAAAAAAAAAAACTGAACAGATGACCCACATTTTCAGAGTAAAAATTCATGAAAAGAACACCCATATTTCTGAATTCCATTTTTCCTTCACATCAGATATAATTAGCTTTCAAAGTGAAAAGTATCAATCAAATGTGAAGGGCAAGGCAGAAATGTTTCCATATTCTTTCTTCTTGGATAAAAAGGAATCGACTCCCAGCAATCAAAATTCACTTCACAGAACCCAAAAGTAAGCTGAGATCACCTAATGGGTAAGATCGCAATTTTTTTTAAGATTTACTTTTTAAAATTTATTTTGAAAGAGAGAAGGAGAGAGAATGCGAGCAGTGGGGAGAAGGGGTAGAGGGAAAGAAGCAGATTCCCCACCTAGTAGGGAGCCCAGTGAGGGGCTCCATCCCAGGACACTGAGATCATGACCCAAGCCGAAGACAGATGCATAACTGACTGTGCCACCCAGACACCCTAAGATCAGCCATTTTAATTGCCTTTCAGAGTTGTCAAGAGCATCCTCATTGGAGAAGACAGGGAATGAATGGAGTGAGTATCAGAGAGGAACTCACATGAGCAGTATAGTCTTAAAGCCCAAGAGATCACTAACTTTGGGCATAAAAAGAGTTGGTGGAGATACTTGAAGATATAGCCAATACCACTAGCATGATCTTTCCTGGATGCTTGTAATAATAGTTATCATCTGAACTTCTCCTATAAGCTCTTGAAAGGGTCACTCAAAATTATTTGTTTTAAACAAGTGTATAAGCTATGCTTGTTTCACATTAAATGGTACACTGAAGAAATTTTGCAATCGACTTTAAAATTCCCAGTGCCACAGTTGCTGCCACCACTCACCTTCCTGCCCCTGGATGTGATGATCAAGGTTGGAAGGTTCCAGGGGAGCTGGAAGGTTCTTCCAAGCTGCAAGAACTCTTATTAACATCTATGATGGGAAAACAGGCAGCTGGGAGAAGCTGCAGTTACATAGACCTTACTCTCGGGACTGGAAGAGGCCAGTAAAATATTATCTCTTATATTCAAGATATTTTCAAGTGAGCCAAATGCCATAGGACCATGAACCCCCTTCCCTTTGGAGTCTTTTCTCTAGAAAATCCTGAATCTTAAAAGTTTTGAAAGTCATTCCTCTTATCAAGTGGAGGTAATATTGATCTACCAGAATGATTTAAATTCCAAAGACAAAAAGATGCCTTTAAAGAGCGTTATTGCTTTGGAGATTCATCCTATAAAGGAACCTAAGATTCGAAAGCTTGAAATATAAACCCTTCACCTCAAAGTCTTAAGGACGAAATTTCTCCTGTTTAATTTAAAACCGTGTGAAGTAAAGGACTTGTTGAGTTCATAGGACTTCTCCCTCTGTCTTTGTCCCCTTAATGTTCTTCCTTACCCACATTCCTTCCCTCCGACGTTTTTCCTTCCTCACAACAGCTGAGTTGTAATATGGCAAGATTACCTTCCAGCATTTGAATGAATTTTTTTGAACCCATTTGCCCTTGAGAGTGTAAGAAGGATGGTTCTGGGGGATAATTATCTACCTGTTTTGGTTCTCCAATCAACGATAATCTGAACCCATTCTGAAATTAAGAAGATGCTGGCTGGAGGTAAATTGGGAAATTGACATGCATTATCTCTGCCTTATAATTGGACATCACTTCTCATTAGTGATTCTTTTTGAGCTAGAAAGTACTAATTATCAGAGTTGTCTCTCCGCACTCCTTTTTTCCCCAAATGATCTCTTTTTGTTCAAGTTCACAGAGCTGGCATCCGACTTCTTTCCACTGTTTTAAGGACACAGCATGGAGCCGTGACTGCTTTTAGTGCCCTGAATTTTGGAAGGTGAAGATGCATCCTCCAAACTACCAATCACTGGCTCTAAACCCTGACCATCTCCTTACCATGGCATTTGAAGAAGGAAAATATCCAGAGCAGGGGTCTGCAAACTATGGCTCGTGGACCTAATCCAGCCTTCCACCTGATTTTTTAAAAATTTATTTTAGGGCGAGAGAAAGAGAGAGAGCAGGGCGAAGGGCATAAGGAAAGGGAGAGAGAAACTCAAGTAGACTCCATGCTGAGCGTGGAGCCCGATGCGGGGCTCGATCTCACGACCCTGAGATCAGACCTGAGTCAACACCAAGGGTTGGCACTCAACCAGCTGTGCCACCCAGGTGCCCATGCCACCTGATTTTTGAAAATAAAATTTTATTGGAATGCATCTGTCCATGTGTTGTCTGTCTGCACAGTTGAGTCATAACCACAGAGACTGTATGGTTCACGAAATCTAAAATATTCACTATTTGGCCCTTTGTTGAAAGAGTTTGCTGACCTGCGGTGTAGAGTGTGCCATGAGAGAAATAGCCTATGACAGGGAATTGAAAAATTAGCAACGGAGATTCCGATGTATTTCTAATTACCTTCTACTTGGAAAAGTCACTTTACCTGTAAAGTAAGACCGACGGCTTATATAACCTCAGCATTGCTCTCGAGGACAAAACCTATGATCTGTGAGTGGGACCTGCCCTGACGTCTCCTTCCCTCCTGCCATTGAGCAAATGGGGAAGCTGCTGAAAGTTGCCGGCACCGTCTTATTCGCCTTAAGTCAGGAATATCCCTCGCCCCCATTCGGTAACCCAAGGCCTTCCCACCTCCGCCGGCGGCCGGGCCCTGAAGACCCTGCTGCTGGGGTCTGTGCACCCAGGCAGTCCCCTCCTCTGCCCCTGTCCGCATTCACATGTCCTGTACAGACGAATTCTGTAGCCGTAGCTGCTCACATTGCTTCAAGGAATGTCGTGCAGGAATGTAGTGCAGAGCCTGGTTCTCTACCTGCTCTCCTTAAATCAATGAGCAAACCCCAGAAGCCCAACAGAACAAAACCCCAAATCATTCTTTCATCAAGAATCACATTTCAGGGGCGCCTGGGTGGCTCAGTGGGTTAAGCCGCTGCCTTCGGCTCAGGTCATGATCTCAGGGTCCTGGGATCGAGCCCCGCATCGGGCTCTCTGCTCAGCGGGGAGCCTGCTTCCTCCTCTCTCTCTGCCTGCCTCTCTGCCTGCTTGTGATCTCTCTCTGTCAAATAAATAAATAAAATATTAAAAAAAAAAAAAGAATCACATTTCAGGGGCACCTGGGTGGCTTGGTCAGTTAAGCGTCTGCCTTTGGCTCAGGTCATGATCTCAGGGTTCCAGGGTGGAGTTCCCCATTGGGCTCCTTCCTCAGCGGGGTGTCTGCTTTCCCTCTCCCACTGCCCGTCGCCCAGCTCATGCTCTCTCTCTCTTTCATGAATAAATAAAATCTTAAAAACAAAAAGAATCATAGCTCAGCAGACTGATCCTTCCATGGAAACCCTTTGGTTAATCCTTTTGCTCAGGTCTGGGTGGTCCAGCTACACGGTCATCAGTGAAACAGCTGACCAGAACCTTCTATTTTGGAAGAACCTCTGCTGCATGAGTTCAAGCACCTGCTAGGTCCCTAACTAGCCGTGAGAACTGGCACGGGTTATGTAACCTCTTTCCAAGACGACAGACAATGGGTATGAAATCCCCAGGATATAGTAGACACTCACAAAATTTTCCACATAATGAGATCACTTTTAAAAAATGCTTGCTCGGGGTGCCTGGGTGGCTCAGTGGGTTAAAACCTCTGCCTTCGGCTTAGGTCATGATCCCAGGGTCCTGGGATCGAGCCCCACATCGGGCTCTCTGCTCGGCGGTGGGCCTGCTTCTTCCTCTCTCTCTCTCTCTCTGCCTGCCTCTCTGCCTACTTGTGATCTCTGTCAAATAAATAAATAAAATCTTTAAAAAAAAAATGCTTGCTCCCCGCTAGTTGTCCCCTCCTCTCCGACCACCGAATTTCCCCCCTGCTGGTGGAAGACCTGGGTGTGCTGGTCTTCCATGTCATGCTCCCTCCGAGGTCCTTGGTGGGCCAGGGAAGCTGGAAGGGCCTCAGACGGAAGCTACCAGAAAACCAGGGAACTGGAATCAGACCCATTCTCATGCAACTGCTCCCTCCTCTCTAAAGCCATGGAGGCATGTATGCATGGAGTATGAGGTATGGGACATCGTGGGACAGAGAAGTATGAGGATGTGATGTCAGGGGACAGCAACCAGGGACAGTTTTCCCAGGGACGATTAAATAACTAGACTCAGCCTTCCCTTCTGACTCTAACAGTTACAGTGACTCATAGATCCTTGCTTAATTATGCTCTGGCTGAAGCTGGTTTCTGCTTTTGACCTCCCAGATTAAGTCTAGAAACTCCTCAAGGAAAGCGCAGTGCCTTCCCTCCTATTTATGCTGCCTACGCAGGGCCTGGCACCAGGCTCAGCACGTAGTCAGGGGCCCGTAAAAATGATGGAAGGATTCATCATGACTGATTAATGGATGAATTAATAAATGGATGAGTTAATCGACTGAGTATTGGGGAGGGGGACCCTTGAACATTTAGCCTTATCCTTTGTGTGGGACCAGGATGGAAACAGAAGGACACATAAGCAGACCCTGAATGGAGAGGATTCTGAAAAAGAAACCTAGCATCCAGCAGAAGCCGGAACTAGTAGCAGCCCAAAGTGGCCCAACTGTGAACAGTCCAATTGTCCAACTCTGTAGCTCTCGGCGCCAACCCCCAGTCTCTGAGCCGCCAGGCCTCCCGGGCCCAGTGTCAGAACCCACGCTGTCGCGGGAGCAGTCATGCGTGTTACCCCAGCAGCCGGGCCTCACGGAGCCATGCCAACTTACCTTCCACTCCCAGGGCCAAATCGCTTCATCCAGTAACTCTGCAGACCCCTGTCCCTCTCTGACATTTGGGGGATGGCAGCTCCCAGCCCACAGTGAGCAGTTTCAAAGAAAAATGCAAAAGCCATTCCTTTTCTTTTGGCGAAGGGAGCCCCAACTGTGTCAGGCCTACTAGCTGACTCTTAATGCGTCTGAGTTATTAACAGTTCCCGTTTGCATTTCTGGGTTCTATGGGGCTCTCTCCTGGCCCCAGTACCTGCCCTCGCAGCCTGAGCGCACCCCGTCATGCCAAGCCACTGTGCACATTTCTGGGGTGCTGCTGGAGCTGCTCGTGGCCCTGGAGCACCCCCAATTACCGTGGGGCTGAGCAGGGACAATACTCCCTCTGTTCATTCTCATTATTTTGGTCCAACTTTACATGCTCTTCTCCTCCCTCTTCCGGGGAGTTCAGGACTTGAGGACACAGAGGTTTCTGGTATGGGGGACCAGTGTGCATCAGCCCACTCTGCCTCAGTGGGGAAGGGGTCCCCCTGTTTTTCGGGGCCAACCCGACACTGCCCTTCAAGGAGCCAGCAGACCTTCGGGGGGCCTGTGGCAAGTGTGGCCGCACACACCTTCACCCTCTTCTTGCAGGTGTGTGGTTAGTGGTTAAGACCTAAAGTCAGACCATCTGGGTTCAAATCTGGCCTCTGCAACTTACCAGCTAGGTGACCTTCACCAGGTTATTTTCTCTGTATCTCAATTTTCTCCTCTGATAAATGGGGTTGGGGATGTGCCCACTTCATAGGGTTGCGGTGGCAACCCGGTGAGCTATCTTTGGGCAGACGAGGTGTTCCAACCATCCCCTGGCAGTTATGGTGTCAGGGACGTAGCCCTAATCCTTGCTGTTGGCTGCTTACGCGAAATTCTGCTGTCACCTTGGCTTCTTACTAGCTGGGCGACCACGGAGAGGACAAGCTCGGATTGCGTCCCAATTTATCCGTATCCCTCAACACACTTGCAATACCTCCATCTACAAAGTCGTTCTGAGACTCCAGTGAGAGAATGTGAATGCCAGTGCTCTCTGAAAATGCTCTGGAAACTACACTGCTATGTGGTGTTGGGTGATTGGGTGACACTCTCTAGAACAGGTGACTGGTCCGTCCTGGGACAGAGGTTCCAGAACTTGACTCTGCCATCTGAAGCCGTGCTACCCTGAAGGAGGTATTTTTTTTTTTTTAAATTATGGTATAATTGATGTATAACACTATCTTAGTTGCAGGCATATGCCTTGATCTGATATTTGTGTATATTGTGGAATGATCACCATAGCACGTCTAGCTAATGTCCGTCACCACCCAGTTACAGATTCTAAGTTCTTCTTTATGTTGTTTTAATTTCTCAAAAAATTTTAATGCTTTATTTATTAGAGGTGGGGAGGGGTAGGAAGAGAGGAAGAGAAATCCTCAAGCAGACTCCCCGCTGAGCACAGAGCCCTACACCAGGCTTGATCTAATGACCCTGAGATCATGTCCTGAGCCGACATCAAGGGTGGGATGTTTAACCGACTGAGCCACCCAGGCAACTCTTGAATTTCTCAAATTTGATCCTGTAAAGGCATGAACAAAAATGTGTCCTCACCACTTCGTAAGACAAGCAAAGAGAAAAGAGCCCGGCCAGGAGGCACAGGCCTGACTGAGGTCCAGGTGTCCCATTAAATACCCACGTCGCTGGTGCAAGCCGGCAAACTTCCTTGACCAAAGTCACCCCATCACGGAAGTGAGGACAGTAAGCATGTCTTTGATCATCATCTTTGCAGCACCATTTAGAGCAGCTTCTCCTACCGTGTGTCCTGTGTGGGGGGCAGATCCGAGGAGATGTTCAGGGGGACACTCGCTGACACTGGCAGGGCCCGTCAATGTGATTTACGTGATCTACTCTGGAAGACCCAGTTGCCTTGTCGCAACACCCCTACAAAATAAATCGCTCAGACAGCACATTTATGGACATCGTAAACCCACAATTACAGACAGATCCAAACAGTATGTGGGTACCAGTGGGTGCGAAGGACCCTGGTGATGCCATTTCTATGGTGCTTTTGTTGTTCCTGTTTTGCGTTTTATCAGCGCCTGCTCATTGGTTAAATCCCAAACCGATCGCCTGTGTGCGCGAGGGACTGAACCTTTCCCTAGTGGATTTAGAGTCCTGGGAAGTCACCACATCGTAAGAAATCTCTTGTTTGCATGCGCCTTCCAGGGCCCAAGTCCTCCCCTCCCCAAGAGAAGGGATGGCCTGTCCCCATTCGTCTCAGCAGAAGCAGCATGTCTGCATCTTTGGTGGAGGGGAAGGACAGCCAAATGCAGGGTGGCCCGGCCACCCAAGTCTTTTCTGAGCTGTGAACCACACACAGCCAGATCCCTCTGGAAATCATATCATTCCTGCTCCCTGCCTTCCCACACCAAAAAGCTGAACCAGAGGACACGGGCCACAGTCAGTGTCTCACCTTCTGCCCTACCAAGCCACTAACCGTGTCCCGAAGGTGAGTTGGGAGAACACCCAAGCCCGGCACACAGCAGAGGAGAGGATCTTTGTGTCCAGCAATGCTACGTCTGGAGGACAAGCTTCACGAGGGGCTAAGTGGGCCAGCAGCAAGCCCCTCTCCAGGCCAGTCTGTTGGCGGCTGGGGGCGGTCATTTGTCAAATGCACTGTGTGCTAGATGCTTCCCTAGGTGACAGGTCGTGAGGAGAGGAAATTGGATCTGCATGAGGGTGGCTGGGAAGAACAAGCGCCAGGGGAAAGCGCAATGGAGCAAGAGACATGCAGAAGGCCGCCTTCCTGAAGTAAGTACAAAATGATAAAAATCTGTGTTGACTTTGATGAGACGAAACTCCCCCACTTGTACCTGCTGCGGACGCTGCCCATCACGGTTTGATTCGGGTTCTCGGGGAGCCAAGTGGTAACAGGCGGTGAGGCTTATGATAGATTCACATGTTCTCACCTGGTTGATTGAACCTCTAAGAATATAACCCAGAGAAGTGATGGAAAAGGAGAAAAGAAAAAGACTAACCTTATCACAGGAAGAGATAAAAAAATGCATAAATAGATAAAAATGCATATGTATATAACAGTACATACAGATAAATGTTATCTTGAGAGAAAACTGTAGACATGGATATGTAGACAGAGCTCTCTAATCCAAACATCCAGAAACAGTGGAATGACCGAGGCCCTGTATCACTAACGGTGACCTAGTCAGTGGCCACTCAGAGAGATAATAATAGAGTCTGTGCTAATGTGGGCGAATATGTGTGTAAATCACATTATGTAGACAGAACCGAACACCACCTAGCAGGTGCACGCTGATGTGAAGATGCGTCCACATACAATGTTAAGGCTCAGGGATAAATTCAGAACCATGGCGATGGTCGAAACTTTAGCTTTGTTGGTTTTCTTTCCTGTTGAATATTTCAGGGCACAATAAAAATTCGCTTTAAAAAGAGAAGTGAAGGGGCACCTGGGTGGTTCAGTCGTTAAGTGTCTGCCTTTGGCTCGGGTCATGATCCCAGGGTCCTGGGTTCGAACCCCACGTCGGGCTCCCTGCTCAGTGGGAAGCCTGTTTCTTCCACTCTCCCACTCCCCCTGCTTGTGTTCCCTTTCTCGCTGAGTCTCTCTCTGTCAAACAAATAAAATCTTCAAAAAAATAAAATAAAATAAAATAAAAAATAAAAAGAGAAGCAAGGTTGTGGTATACAGTCAACAAGAACTTGCACGACCTAAAAAAGCGATGAAGAAAAACAAAACGGAAACTCAGATCTTAACAGATTAAGAATGAGGATCCCCATGCTCGTGCCCTCTCCTTGCCCCTGCCCTGCCTTCCCGCCTCTCCCCACTATCAGGCCACCACCCAGAACTCCTCTTCATCTTAAAGGTTTGCCTTTCGAATTCATGGCTCTTTTTTCTCTGAGGTGGGAGGGACTGAAGGCTGATGGGGCATTTCTTGCTCCTCCCTGGGTCTCTCCCTCTCCAAAGACCCGTCCCCTAGGATGGAGACTCTAGACTTTCCAAGAGGTTGGACCCCACATTTCGCGGCTTGAGCTCTATCAGAGCAAGTGTGCGTAGAAAGAGAAGGCACACTCCACAGCCCCGAGTCCAAATTTGCCACTGGCAGCAGGTCTCAGAGCCCCAGATCCAACAATGGACTCCCCTAGTCCAGCCACAAAACATTTATAACCTCTCCAAGCAGTCCTCTGGCAGAGAAAAGCAAACTGTGAGCTCAGGAAGCTAATGACCTTGAAACTATCCATTTATCTTGGCCTTTCCCCTCCATGTGAGATGCCACAAAAAGTGCCAGTCTCTCTCTTTCTCTCTAAAGAAGAATGATAGAGCCAGACAGCCATGCACACTTCACCTTCACTTTTCCTCCCGGGCCAGGCCCAGGGTTGGAAGACCGATGGGAACCAGAAGGGAGAGGAAATCAGTCTTGATCATCCAGACCACCTTCCCAAATCTCTGTGTCGGGGAGAGAGCTCACCTGAGTTCGGCTTCAAAGCCTGATCTGTGTTGGCTCCTCCATAAATCTTCACAAATAGACAATGCAGATTCTTCACAAACATGCTGCCTGGAGCCAGAGGCTGGTGACACCTTGCCTGACAGGCACCATGTTGGCAGCCCACGGTGGACAGCACGGGCCCCCGCTACCCCCACCCTCTCCGGTGAGGGGAGGAGGAGGGCAGCCACCCTGAGGAATTTGAGTGTGTGAAATCAATATTCTTCTCAGTTGCCCACTATCTGCTTCGGTGGCTGCCCTCACCCTGGCACAGGGACATCGGCTCCCCGAGGGGCCCAGCAGAAGCCAAGAGCTGGCACAGTGAGACTCTCCTTTGTTTATGGTGTGTCCACTTGGGTGTGAGATGTTTCCTCTTCTCTTCCCTGTGCCACTCAATTGGATTTGAGTTAAACAACAAATCTGTGGACTGTGGCTGTGGCTGGGCCGAGGAGGCAGCTCACTTCTCCCAAGCCCGGAACACAGGCAAGCCAGCATGCCCACAAGACTGAAATCAACAAAGACAAGTACGATTCCTGTCTATTTGAAAAATGCAAAACTGGTCTTAGACTCAGAAAACCCCTTTCCCCGAATACTGCTTCTTTTATTTTGTGTGCTTTCCATATCCTCGATGACTTTTTTCTTTTTCTCCTACCCAAGCAGGATCTCCCTCCTTCAGCTGGATCGTGAGGGGGCTATGTACGCTCTTTCTACAGCACAGAAAGCCAATGCCCCCTCATCAGTTGTCTCCTGGGCACTCGTATCCAGAGCCTTCCAGAGGGCCCTGGGAAGGAAGGGCATTTTGGAAAAACATCTGGAAGAAGAATGGAGAGAACTAAGGGCTGATGCCATGGTCTCCCATTCAAATTGCCAGTTTGAGGCTTGCTCTTTCTCTCAAGCTAGTGTTTTGTTTGTTTGTTTCCTAAGTCTGGCTTTTAGGGTGAAAATATATTATTTTCAGGTAAATCCAGCTGCTTTGAAAAACTCCCAGGCTGCCTTGGATACGTGAAAAGGTAGTTTAGTTGGTGTGCTACGGCATTAACGTGTGAAATGGTTAAATTAATCCTTCCGTATGATGTCTGAATAGGTTATTATAAGGTGCTTAGAGATTTGGCAGGCTAAGCCCCATCTTTCTTTCAAGATGTTAAGAAAATAAATGTAAATGCAGGAAACACTGCATGTGAGGCATCTGCTGTCCAACTTTACGAGTTGAATGTCAGTGCAATATTTAGGAAATGTTAACCACAAAAGCAAGGTCACAAGGTGCCTGCTGGGTTGCGTCTTCTGGAGAACTTGAGGGACTTGAGACTAGGGACTTGAGACCAGACTACCTCCCAGTTGCCCAGCTCTGTTGTCTTGGTTAAGAACCTTTTGTCTTCTAACAAAGACGAACTTGACCTAGTTTGAACCAAGAGGGGGATGTATGAAAAGGTTACATGGTGTCTCATGGAATCCAGAGGCAGTGGGATGTCTCAAGGAGCACAGAAATAGGAACTGAGAGGAAATCGGGGATCCAGGCTATACTATTTATTGCTTGCCCTATTCTTCTCTGTGCTCACCATTCCCGCTGCTCTTCTGCTCTTCTCTGAAGGTTGGCTTCCTCTGCCACTGCTTTCACCATGGGGAAGGTAGTCAACCCAGCTCCTGAGTTTTGAGATGTCCCTTAATGCCATCCCACACAGAGGAAATGGCTACCTCTGCATCTGAAGTTTGTTCTGGCCACCCTATGGCTAAGCACCCCTCCACTCACTCTTGTCCTGTTCGCACTGCTTGTCTCCATTTGCTTTGTTCTTTTCTCAAAGCATCCTGTTCTTGTCGTGTGAGTTCTGTTCTTTTCGCATCTCACTTAGGATATTAATATTAGATGTTTGGATATTAGATGTTTGTACTGTGCATTTATTTGATTTTCCCTCTTCTTTTGTATTCCTTTAATTATCTTCTTTTTCAGTGTCAGCTTATTGTGTTTCATTCTGTTTATTCCAAGGTCTGGTTAACCCTGCTCCTCTACTTAGAATTGCGGGTAAGGAGAGTGACTTGATTTGTTTCTGGGTTGCTAGGTGGGTTTTCTCTGCATTGAATGTACATGTCTGTTTCTCTGCTCTTTCATAAATAGAATGATTGGGACATTTGGAGACACGAACAAGCCTCTACCATTGGCAGGCTTCAGATCAGAATAAGCAAAGGAGGAGTTGGCAAGGTGGGGTGCTGTGTTTTGTGGCTAGGATAGCCTCCAGGTGCAACGGACAGCTCTTTACCCAGAAGCATGGCATCCTCCCATAATTCTCCTTAGGCTGGGCCCCCTTTCATTTTGCCTGTGGGTAAAACACTGAGCCACCTTCCTAGGGGAGGTAGAGAAGAGAGGGGAGGGAAGCATGGAGAAGCGGTGGGCGTGGTCATTTAGTAAATAGAACTTTGTACCTGTTAACCGACTTTGGAGCATTCCCAGATTTCTGCAGTAGCTGCCTGGGCTGTCTGGGCTGATGCTCCCTCACTCTCTCAAACTCTTTGCTTCCAAACCCCCTTTATGCCCCAGGCATTTGCTGAAATATCCTATCTGCTGGTGATTCTCCCACAGACTTATTTCTATACATTTCCTTGGAGTCTCAGAAGGGAATAGAAACCAATACTTTGCTCGTTCCGCCATCTTGAGCAGGAATTACTGAATCTGAATTGCCGGTTCCAAGAGAGAAAGTCCAATTGGTCCACCTAGAGGATGGGTCAAACCCTGTTCCAACAAATGGGATGGGAAGATTTCATGATTGCTAAGGGTGACTATGGGGTGGGGGGAAGTGACTCCCCAAGGCGGTCACTACGCCCTTAATTTTAAGAGTTTAGATTTTTGTTGTTATGCTTTGTAGGCTCTTTGTTCCCTGCCTCAGTCCAACAGAGTCCGGTCTCATGGAACTCCCTTGTCGTAGCCCGAAGCACACCTAGGTCTACTGGTGAGCTGGTAAGTGTTCAACAGCTGGCTGTCTTGGGGGAAAACTCCTGATTTGCAGCATTTTCTAATTTCTGTGGTGGACCTACTCTCACCATGGCTGATTTCAAGCCTTCTGACATTATTGAGCATGGAGTTGGGGAGACATGAATGAAATTGACTGTTGCAAGTGTGTGCAAGCCACCTTAGGACCGATTACATAATCCTACCTGAAGCACGGCCAGCCAACAAAATTGGTTGAATTCATTAAGATTCTTTGACTGCAAGGAACAGAACTCAAACACAGTTAGATGAAGCAAAAAGAGAAATTTATCAGAAAGAACCCAGAGTAAATCATAGAATCCAAGTAAACACCGAATGTCCAGAACTAGGGAAAGCCCAAGGTTGCTCTCATGACCTCAGAAGCAGGCTTTGCTGGACTTTCTCTCAGGGTTCTGCCATTTTCAGACTTGATTTCTATTCTCAGTTTCTGATTCTTGTTGAAATTCCTTAGAGAGAACCTGATTGCCCTCAAGTTGGGTGTCTTCACCTGGGGAAATGTAACATTAATCTGATTTCAGTGATGATTTAGTGAAAACATGACTTCTAGGGAAAAGGACTCACTTACACAATGTGTAGGATTCAGTGCAGAATGAAAATGTAGACCCCTTTGTTTGAAAGCTGTTAAGAATTTCTAGATGGTACAAGGGAGAATTAAACCAAGCATAGGGCCTTTTAAATGCAGGACCCTGTATGACTGCCCAGGTCATATCCCCTTAAAGCTGGCTCTGGCTGAGGGGCTCTCCGCTGTGATCCAATTATGATGTCTGTCTTGGGTTCTCTTCTGAATTGCTCACTTGGGGATGTTGTAAGGCAAGTCCATGAAGAAGCCAGGTGGCAAAAGATTGAGTCTTGCCAGTCACCACCTGAGGGAGTTTGGAAGCAATTAACCCCACTTCCTCCATCCCTGCCCGTCCCCCAGCCCAGCAAGCCTTCAGATGACACTGCAGACCTGAATGACACTTTCAGCTTCCTGAGAGACCTTCTGGCAGAGGCACCTACCTAATCCATGCCTGGATTTCTAACATACGGAAGGTATGAAATAAGAAGTGTTTGTTGTTTTAAGCTACCAACTTTCTGAAGCTACTTTGTCACCCTGCAAGAGATGATGACTATAGTATTATTCATTACTTTTGACCTATTGAAATGTATTATAATTTACACATGAGTGGTTGTGTGAATTTATATATTATGTCATCTAGCTATAACTAACTTCATCCTTGCAAAAAAAAAAAAAAATGGACGAGTGATTTTAAAACATTTCTGCAAAGAAACTGGAGATTGGAGTTAATGCTGATCATTGAAAGAAACGAACCCCAAGGAAATGGCTCTTTATCAGACATAGTTTAAGGAGAAAAATAACAAGACCAAACAGATCTGTCAAGATAATGGCCAAAAAGGTCAACGTTTTTGAAATGTGGCTTTACATCCACTTGAAATATTAGCTGATCATAGCAGTACGTGCATAAAAATTATAAAAAAGTAAATGTTTATAATCTGTGCATGCTTAGAAAAACTGATGGGTTGCATGATCAAAATAGATGAGTGATGGCTGGGTCTGCATGTGAAATGGGGTTCAGGGAGAGCACCAGTCCCCTGTTCCGAGGCTACCTGATGATGACACCATCATTGCAAGGGAGGACAGGGGTCAGGTGGGCCAGGTACAGACTTGGACAGCAATTGAGAGTGAAAGACCACTTAAAATAACCAGGAGACTGAAAAACATTTCATGACAATAGGGACTAGACACAGTCACACTAGATCACAGTGACATGTGATGCAGACTCATCATTGGATAAAGAGAAGAATAATTCCAGAAGACTAGAAATCCAGAACACTCAAATTATACATGCAGTTTAAAAAATAATTTGGGTCGTGATATAGTAGTCATTCAGAGAAGTATTTTAAACATATATGTACAGTTTAACAAATCAAATCTATTGCAACTGCCCCCTGGGTCAAGAATCAGAATGTTGCCAGCAGTCTGGAAGCTCCCCAGGTAACTTCTCCAATTATGTCCTTCTCCCCGTACCCCAGAAGGGACTCCTGTCTGACATTTGTGATCATTCTTTCTTGGCTTTCCTTGATAGTTTTACCACTTTGGCATGTGTCCATAAACAATATGGTTTGATTTTACCTGTTCTTATGAATGGAAATTTTACACGAGTGGAAATCATTCTGCATTGCATCCTTTTGCCTTTTATCTTCTGTTCAACACTGTTCAAGAGTCATTTGTACTACAAAATCTACATCTATCTATAGATATTTGGTCCTTATTTTATGAATATCCTTGATGTTTATCCATTCTTAGTAGGAGAATATTGAGCTTATTTCCAGTTTTTTAGTTATCATAAGCAATTCTGCCTTAAACATTCTGGTACATGTATCCTTGTGTACGCAAACATGAGTTTCTTTAGGACACATGTAGTTTGGAAGTACAGGGTTATAAGCTGTGTATATCTTCAAATGTATTGGATAAGGCCAAACTGTTTTCCAAAGCAGTTATACCAATTAATACTTATATTTATATATGCTTATATACAGTATATATTTATATGCCGCTCCATGATGTTTAAGACTTTTCATTTTTTTACATTATTTTAATACTTGGTATTATCAAACTTTCAAATTCTTGCCAATCTGGTGGGTGTGTGGTGTTATCTCTTTGTGGTTTTAATTTGCATTTCCCTCATTAGCAATAAAATGCTTTTACACTTACGTATTGGCCACTTGAATTTCTTCTTTGGTTATTTGTTTGATTTTGCCCATTTTTCTATTGGATTGCTTTCCTCTTACTGATACAGAGTAGTTTTTTAAAAAATGTATTTTCAATTTATTGTCACTCATGTATTACAAATACTGTAACATAAATAGTTACATCTTTTCCCCACTTAGAGTGTGACCTCTTATTATTTTTATGGAATCCTTTGATGAATACAAGTTCTTAATTTTAATGTAGTCAAATTCATGTATCTTTCATTTTTGAATTTTTTTAAGAAGACATTGCATCTGTTTCTTACATGAAAATATTCTATATTATTATCTAAAAGTTTATAATTTCACCTTTTGCATTTAGATCTCTAATCTACCTGGGATTCATCACTGAAAAGATATTCCTCTCACTGATCTGCCATGCTCCTCTTTCATATATCAAGTGTCCACACACATGCATACACTTTTTCTGTTCTATTTTGCTTCATTAGGTCATTTGCCCATCCCTATGCCAATACCACACTACCTCTGCTATAACTTAAAACAAATCTGGTGTCTGGTAGAGCAAGTCTTTCTACTTCATTCTTTTCTTCAAAAGGGTCAGATAGTCTTTGTGTTGACATCAAAATTTTAGAATCAACTTCTCAAATTTTACTAAAACCTTGCTAGAATTTTGGCTAGGATCAGGATTACATGGAATCCATGAATCAATTTGGGGAAAATTAGTATCCTTCCAACTTTCCAGTATTGGATCTTGAATATTATCCATGAATATGGTATATTTCTCAATTTGTTTAAGCTTTCTTTAATCTTTCTCAATACAGTTTTGACATTTTGCCTATGCAGGTCTTCCATATGTTAAAAAATTATTTATATTAATTGCTTCATATGTCTTGTATATTTTCTTTCTGATTTATAGGAATACAACTGAGTTTTGTATATTGCTATTGTATCTGGCTATGTTGGTAAAGTCCCTTATCAATTCTAATAAGTTATCTATAGGAGGTTATTTTAGATTTCCTATGATCACATTCTTAACTTTTTTTCTTGTCCTTGCCTTAGTGCACTGACTAGGGTCTCCAGTATAACATTTAATATTATAATTTTTATGCATATATCATATACCTTTGTGATGCTATAAGCTCAACAAGGAATAAATCATGTAATGGGGTATTAGATAGGCATTTGTTGAACAAATAATTGAATGAATGAACTATTCCATCATCCAGATGGCTCATCATAACAGAAACCATAGGTGGCCAAGGGGACAGGGGACAAGTTCAAAAACTGGGTTAAAAATTAAAATCAGAACCAACAGGACAGAATAACTCCTAGAGACCCAGATGAAGGTGCAGAGTACATGGATTAGCTTAGTCAAGGACCCGAGCTGAGTATAGAAAGAGGGACAATAATTGATTTTCTTAAGCTTCTGGTACAGTGCTAGATGCTTTTAAAATTCATAATTCTCTTCCTTAAACAAATTGTGTTTTTTGTTTTGTTTTGTTTTGTTTTGTTTTGAGGTGTCATTGCGCTTCTATTCCTCTTAGTTTAAAGCGCAAATCTTATATGATCTTTTCCCTGCCCACCTCTCCAACTCTGGTCTGACCATGACCATCTTCCCCCTTCCCTCCCCTGGCACCCCTTGTTGTATTCCAATCACTCTGGCTTCTTTCTAGGTTCTAGAAAACTCCAACATTTCTCTCTTATTTGTCCTTTGCCTATCTATTCTTTCTGCCTAGGACATGTGTTCCACTATCCGTCCTCTGACTGGCCATTCCTGCTTCTTTGTCAGGTCTCTGCTCCAGTGTTACTCTCTTAGGCAAGCCTATCCTAATTTTCACCATGTAGCTTAGCTCCCTGTGAAATATACACTTAAAGCCCCTGTACTTTTCCTTAAAGGTTCTTACCAAAATAGCAATTTTGTTCCTGCATTATTATTTGATTAACATCTCCCAATTAGACTGTAAATTTCAAAAGAGAGGTAGCTGTGTCTAGCTTGCTCACTGATGCCTTCCCCAGCACCTGGCCTGTGTCTGACACACACAAGGCAGGTAATAGTCACTTGCTCGACTAAAACGTGTAGATCTTCACTCTTGGCTTTCTTTTATGTCACTGCCCCTGTGTCCTTCCCCTTTCTCTCTAGTGCCCTCAGATGCTCCCCCCTTGCTCCCACAGTCCCATGCCCTTGGTTCTATGATGCTGCTTAACCACATGGAACCCTATGTACCCTAATCTCTGGACTGGTCTTATTAAGCTCACCTTGTACTCTCAGCTCCTGCCCAGGTGTCCAGCCCGTAATAGGCACCAACATATACTAGCTTGAGTAAATGAACAAATAAATGCAAAGGAATAATGAATAATGAATAAATTGTGTATGTGTATACAAAAAGTACTTGAGGGTTTCTGACCATGGGGCAGTCTCTGCAATGAACATAACTGATTGCATGTTCGTTATGATGATGTAGTCATTAATCTCCCTTTGAGAGGACCCAAGATAGAAACACCTTACATTGACTTGCAGTCGGTAGTGAATACTGTTACAGAGAGGATCTTGGTAGTGTATGCATGTGTGGATGCGTATGTAATATAATATATATATATATATATTTTTTTTTTTTTCTTTCTAAAAAAACTGACAAAAATAAAGAAAATGTCAAAGCCTTTTAAAGGGCGCGATCACGCTGAGTAATACAACCCTTCCTTGATTTTTACATTATTTCAGTAGGAGATGTTTTTATGGCTCTTGCTAAAAATAAAAGACATTTCAGAGTTTCTCAGTAAATGAAGCTCTGCAGACTTTTCAGTTTTGTTGTTTCCACTAAAATTAATATAATTAATTAAAACCCAATGTTATTCTGATTTACAATCTGTGAGTCAATGAGTCACAGAATCTTATGCTAATGGGGCAGTTCAGCTTTCTGAGCTCTTTACAGAGATGCCATGAACAGGGGTGACAAGACAGAGAGGTCCAGAAAGAAGGACTTTTCCAACCAGGCCATGGCATATTTGTATTGCGTTTGGAATGGAGGAGTCTGAGAATAATTTGGAAAGACAACTGCTTTTATCAAGTGTAAGAAATTAGTTTAACTGAATTTAAATGTAATTACGGGAGCAGCTGGTGAAGGCTAATTTCTGTTCAGTCTGGTTTCTCAGGAACTGCACCCCCATTCTGTTCTCTGGGAAAGGATCAAGTTGCAAGCTTTACATCACTGACACCAACCCTTAGAGGCTGGTCTTGGTCTAGGTCAGTGCTAGGAGCCACAGAGGAGGGAGATTACCTCTCTCCTGGTGTCCACCTGCACTGGCTCCTCCCCCTTCCTTTGAAGAGAGACCAGCGGCCAGGTGTGAGTATCACGTTGGCAGTACTTTGAAAGGCTCAGATTCCAGCAGGGTCCATTCTGATGGGATCTCTGTCTAGATGGCACCTGGGCTAGCATCCAGGTGTTTTAGCTGCTTCTCCTGGTTCAAGATGGTACGTCCCATGTGATGAGGAAAACTGTTGACTTCAAGAACTGGAAAGTCCTTAAAAATGTTATCTACCTTGGGCAGATCGCTCCTGTTACACATTGAGAGTAGGGAGCCTGAGGAGGGTATGATGACCACCGTCCAGTGTTATTGCCGACACTCCACACAGCACAACCACACCTCAAAAATGTCAGGGTCGTGAGATTGCCCCACCGTGGACTCGACTCTCAGTGGGGACACTGCTTGTCCCTTTTCCTCTGCTACTCTCACTCCCCCCACCCCCTGTGTGCACACATGTGCTCTCTCTCTTTCAAATAAATAAATAAATATTTAAAAGATATGGGGACCACCTGGGTGGCTCAGTTTGTTAAGCGTCTGCCTTTCAGCTCAGGTCATGATCTCAGGGTCCTGGAATCGAGCCCCACAGCCAGTTCCCCATTCAGCCAGATATCTGCTTCTCCCTGTCCCTATCCCCGTTCATGCTCTCTCCCTTGTTCTCAAAGAAATAAATACAATCTTAAAAAAATAGAAAAAATATGGAATGTGTAAACCTTCTCTGTCATTTACACCCCCAAATAAAGGAATTTATAGGATTATTAGTGGAGAAGGAATTGTCACAGATAGACCAGAAGAGAGAGGTAAGGAAACCGGAAAAAGGAGCTATGGTGGAAGCCCAGTGAAGAAAGAGAGAAGGCGGGGCATCCAGGCAAACGTTGCCCAGGCAGGTCGTCCAGCCGGTTCTGCTCCTGGGCTCAAATCAAGTTAGCCTCCAGGTGCAGGAGGCCGGCGGAGTCACGCTCCCTAGGGCTTACAAGGCTCCAGCTCTGAACTGCGGCCCTGGCAGCCGGGCCTCGGCTTTCTGTCACGTGGGCAACCTCCCCTGAAGCCTCCACCTGTTAGAAATGTCACGTGAGGCTTCTCTCTCAAGGGTCCCCCAAGGACAGCATTAGCCCCAGGCCAGGAGGGCCTCAAAGGGATTGCGGAGCTGCCCATTGCTCAGAAGGTGCCCATCCAACCAGTGGCACCTGTCCCACATCGTCGTGGTCCTGCCCAGCCCTGAGCTCAGACAACACTCTCCCAGGCCATCACCTCCCCCATCGCCCCTTCTCCACCCTCATCCTGGCTAATCGGCATGTCGGTCCCTCTTCCGATAGATACCTATAATAAGGTTGTTAACCTTGGGCCTCAGTAGCCCTTAACACTCCAGAGAGCTGGAGGAGTGCTTGCAAAAAACAACGGACGGATCCCACAAGACTGGCATCAAAGTTGAAGCTCCCAGTCTCATTCTTGAAGGTCTGTCCCTATAGCCTGGAATTCAGATCAGGTGAAATTCATAATTCCTCTTACCGGGACTCGACCATCTTTTTTCTCTGCCGTGATTTTCACATCTCAGGGCTTTCTGAAATGATGGGCAGGGTTTGGAGGAGAAAAGGGGCCCCAGACGGCCTGCAGACACGAGTACACGTTAGCAAGATCTGTAGGGGGCGGTGAGTCTCATCACACACGCACAGCACCCACCGCACGTGGCTCCTGAAGGGGGTCCTGCCGAGGGCCTACAGGGTCCTCCTCCAGTTCTCCAGCTCTCGGGCTCCTGAGGAGGGGCCGTGGGGCTGTGGTCTTGCCTCCTGGAAAGTGGCTCAGCTGTTAGGCAGCTTACTGAAGTCCTTAGTGTCCTGGTTCAAACCAGCCAGCCCGAAGCCCCAACTAGAAGAACTTGCGTCTTCCATCAGACGGCCTGCTCACTCCTGTCTCCACAGCAAACCTGCTCCTTTCCAGACTATTATTTTTATATGAGACTGTCTTCCAGATCAACTCATGTCGTTCGACCCCTGCCAACAGTCTTATGATGACGAATCACACCAGGAAGACAGAGAATAGTGAGCCAGTGCGGCGGTGGGGTAGAGGGCGGGCTGGGGTTACTGCCCGCAGCCCCACAGCAAGGTTCCTGGGCTCAGCAGGCTCTACGGCTGGTCAACGAGCCTCTAGTTCAGCCCTCGAAGACCCGCAGGCGGCCAAGCTCCTGTGCAGGACGGGACAGGAGAAGCCCTTTAGGACCAGAGAAGAAATAATTTTGTTTTCTGACCATTGCCTTGCAGCTCAGCCCACGTGAGGGCTGTTCACTGAGGTGTCTCGGCCAGGTGGTAGATTTCTCCCGTTGTCCTGTAACTTGGCTTGAAGCGGAAGATGACCCATGTCACCTGGCGCCCTGATAACAGAGAGCAAATTCCAGCAAAAAGTGCCCATGCCTGGGCTGGCCATTCCCGTGCCCAGCAGGCAGCTCCCTGCCATCTGGCTACCTTAGAGGGACCACAGCCGCTCTGCTCCTCGCCCACCTGGCTTCAGCTGCCTCCCAACCCCAGTGACAGGGACAGTGTGGCCAACACTGGGCACAAACCAGCCTCCGATTTACCTGCTCTCCTGCTCTGGGGACCGGGGACCAGGTCCCCTCATGCTGTTGTGCCCTAGTTTTCCACAGAGTTGATGCTGCATCCCTTCAGGTAAGCAATCCTCCAACCTTATTTGCAAATACTGAAAACTCCAAAGCTCAAACGCATTTGTGGCATTCAGAGCTCTAACATCGGTCAGGGGACTTCAGTAAAGATTTCCTAAGGCATTAAGAGTAGACAGTAAGTGTTGGATAGACGGGAATTACAGGAGGGAGAGTATACATATGGACATGGTGATGGTCTCTTGTTCTAATATAATGTTACAAAGAGGAGGAGGTCCAGAAAGAGATCACGCAGACGACCCAGACAGCGAATGACCTGTCACAATTTTACCATGTTTCTTAAAAGGGGCTTTTAAAAGAGTGGTATCCTGGGATACTCTTACAAACCTACCACTTTATTTATTGGTTTATTTACACAATAACTCATTTCCAGAGTGGGTTATTACAAGAATACATGTGATACAATGTAAAAGTTTGGAGAGATGCATGGGAAGAATGGGAGGGAACATCTGGCATGCAGATACACAGGTCTTAAGCTTCTGTGGGTGATAGAGGTGAGCCACTCATTAAGGACGGATGATTGCTAAACACTCTCCGCTTTACTGGTGTTGGTGACATTCGTCAACACCTGTACAAACCAGGTGCTGGCTCCACATGGGGTAAGGTATGCTCCTGCCTTCAGGAAGCTCAAGGGTTTTGGGCCAAACAGAAGGGATTTCTCCTTTGGTTCATTCTCCAAGTGGGGTTCTATGACAGATTATTGGAGAAAAGAAGGTTAGGGTCAGCAACGTGGGTCGACTTAAGAATCCTGGTGGGGACTTGCTGTCTACTCGCTGATCCATGCACGTGGCATGCGTGGCCGAACCGGTAGCCTCATTTCTCCCTGGCTCAGGTCTGGCTGCACAGTCCCTCCTGGGGAGGACCTGGCCAGGCTTCCACAGAGCAGCACCCTTAAACTGTCCCCAACCAACATGCCTCCATCTGCAAAACGCTCAGCACTGGTAGCACATCTGGTGGTTGGAACAGCTCCTACTTAAGCATCTCAGAGCAACTTGCTAAAGAACCTGCATGGATATTGTTTATTTGAAATCCAACCCAGAAGAAAGTTTGGTGTCTGATGAGGAAGGAAGAAGCCTGAAGGAAGGGCGAGATCTTTGCACACTGAGGGTTTGGTGTTTCCAGAAGCAGTCACCGCCTGGCACCCCAGTGAAGGAAACACGGAAAAAAGGGATGAGGGGAGAGCTGCAGGAAATTTTTACAGCTCGTCATTAGGCTAATGCTGGGGCATTGATGGCTAGGCTCTCTGTCAAGATCAAGTTTTGTGCTCACTTAAGCAGAGTTAATACTAGCCCATTTTGAATTCATGCATTTGACTTGCTTTTCCGAAGTGAAAAACTCTAGATTGGACTTTGGCCCCATCTCTAGGCAATTTTGGAAAGAAACAAGCTGTATATTGGCACCAGAACCTCACCCTGGATTTTCCTGGGCGTGTCCTCACCCAGAAGCACCCAGAAGTCTCATATTGTCCATAGGATAGTCAGTCTCTGCCCATAATAGACCTTAATGGGGTTCACTTCTCTTTCATTCTAACTCAGTAGTAATTAATTAGCTAATGTGACTGCCAATCTTTATTTACAAAAAATAATATAGAAAATAAAATTAGGAAAAAAATATACCTAGATTCAAATCTCTACTTTTCTAGCTAATATTTGATTATTTTACACAGACTCTTTTTCAATATTAAATACTCAGTTCTTTTCTTTTCTTTCTTTCTTTCTTCCTTCCTTCCTTCCTTCTTCCTTCCTTCCTCTCTCCCTTCCTCCCTTCCTTCCTTCCTTCTTTCTTTCTTTCTTGAGTCAAAATCCCGATGGAAAGCAAGCTAAATTCTAGGGCCAGGTCTGTTTCCAGAGACTGTTGCTTCAAGGCCTCTTGACACTGGCTTTCATGGGCAGTTTTTGTCTGTCCTTGGGTCCCACTCCAGTGGATAAGGGGGCGGTGAGTGCAGGGGCTGGAAACAAGGCCTTCTCCTCTGAAAGAATCAGCTCAAATTCCAGCAAACCACCCAGTGACTGTCTTGATCCTCATTTGCAAAAAGAGGTTTGTAACACCTGCTTCACAGGCATTTTATAGGGATTAAATAAAATAATAAATGTGAGAAGCTCAGCAGGGTGCTGGCACAGAGCCATAAAGACACTCCCCCCGTCCCGGACCATCAGCCTCACCACCGTCCTCATGTTGACCTCCATATCATCATTTTCATGATCATCACTGATTCCTACCACTCATTTTAGAGCAAGTCACATGTCTTCTTTAGATCTCTGATCACCAGAGGATGGCTGGTGGTGTGCAAAGGTGGTGGGACTGGGGTCCATCCCACCTGTTGGCTCTGCCATCTTGGACAGCCCTCTTGGCCTCTCCAGAGGCTGTCACCTTGTCTGTCCAGCGGGATGACAGCCATTTCCTCACGTGGCTGCTGGGAGGCTTGGCGTCCAGGTGTGTACCATGCATCTAGGTTGATTAAAGATTGGCTTCCCCCAGGCTTCACCACTTCTTCTTCCCCTGTGGAAAACTATTAGAAGGAATCACATCCAAATGAGATGCCGCACATCTACCTAAAAACCTTGTAACGGCGTAGGCAAAATATTTAGTCTCAAATTTCATCAGGCTCTATTCTCTTTGGGCTCTGCTAGCTCACAATGGGTATTAATCACTTAATCATACAAGCTAATTTATACTCATCTGTTAATCAGTTAATGGCTCTTCCATAAGCATTTACATAATGTTTTTAGCCAGAAAAAAAAAAAAATGCAGTCTCCCTAAGGCTCCTAGAAAGTGCCTCTGTGGTGAGCCTACCCTGCCCGGTGACAGAGGCCATTTTTATGTGGATCTTCTTCCGTGATCCTCCAAAGCTGCCTACCCGGCCAGTGCCCAAGCCTCAGGCTGAGTCCGCTTGACTTGATGAGCTCTGCATTTCTTTGCCCAGATCTGTCTAACTGCCTGCCCCTCTGATGGCTGGGCTTCTTTGCACCCCCAGATGCACAGGACAACACATGTCGTCTCTACTGAGGTTAACACATAGCTGGATTTGTGTCCTATGAGCGGGCCAGGGCTGTGTGAGGAGACGGCAAGGAGGAAAGAGACTGATGTCCGGAGATCTGGCCACTTCTGTCTGTAACAAACACAAACTCGAATAGGGACAAGTGGCATAAACCAGGATAGATGGCCCCTCTCGCAAAGAGTCTGCATCCCCCGTAGAACAACCCTTGACGGTCAAAGTTAAATGATTTCTTGCCATCGCCCGTTGTGACCAAAACATTAGAGAAAATGTCTCTTCAGGACTCAGGGTCCCCACTGTTGCACCGTTTGATGGTAGAGATAAGTCACTCTCCACACCTGGGTGGCAGCTCAGCTCTGGTCAGTCACTGAGGAACAGGAATTAACCCTTTCAGTGACAGAGGCCGGCTCAGCTCGTGATCCAGCCCCTCCAGTTTCCAGACAAGCCACCTCGTGTTCTGAAGGTGGAGAGTGGATGGAACCTGAAAGAAGGCAGGTCAAAGACTGACGGAGAGGGCAGGGAGTGATTGACGGGGAGCGGGGGCGGACCTCGGAGAGGTTGAGTGATTTTGCTTCTATTAAAGCATAAACTGCAGCTTAGCTGGGGCTTAGACGTCTGGCTGCGGCCCACATTTGCAGGAACCCTCAGCCCGAGCAGCTCCTGTACCCCAAGCACATCTGTGTGAGCACTGCGGATGTGAGGGGGCTCGGCAAATGTTGTAAAATGGGCTGGATTGGGAAAACAAAGGACTTTCGCTCCCAGGTCGGCTCCTGAAGGCTCAATCCAGAGTTTCCCTCTGCCCTTAGATTTGCTGCGGCTGATGCCACTGGGGCCACCAGTTAGTTAGCCAAGGGTCTGGGATGGTCTCCAGGCGTCGCCAGCACACTGGCTTGGGAAGCAGGCTCTGAGTCCAAGGATGGACATCTCTGCGGCTAGCCATCTGGTTAAGGCTCATCACGCTAGTGTGGGATGCAGACAGGGAACAGACTTAGGACAGAATCAATAATCTGGCAAAGAGGAGGAAGTTCACAGCTTCACAGATGAGCTCCTTAGCATTAATTAACGTATTCATTAATTCAATAATAATTTATTAAGGGCATAGTATATGACAAGCAATGTGAAAGTCTTGGTTGGAAGACAGAGAGGGAAGGTACTATTATCAAGATGCATAAAGATATGCGGGGGTGCCTGGGTGTCACAGTTGTTAAGCATCTGCCTTCAGCTCAGGTCATGGTCCCAGGGTCCTGGGATCGAGCCCCATGTCGGGCTCCCTGCCCAACAGGGGTGTCGGCTTCTCCCTCTCCAACTCCCCCTGCTTGCATTCCTTCTCTCGCTGTGTCTCTCTCTGTCAAATAAATTAATAAAATCTTAAAAAAAAATAAAAAGATATGTCCCCTTCCTCTTTATGAGGCCCATACTGGAGGGAGCAAGACAACAACATAGACCATATAATTACAACAAACCTTAATAAATACTGTTTCTGCAGATGCATAAAGAGTAATAGAGAACTATTAAGGAATATGCAATTATCTGAGGAAATCCATTAAGACTTCACAGGGGAAACAGCATGAGGGCTGAAGTTTGAGAGGTGACTGGGAATTTCTAAAGGAATAGGGAAGAAGAGAAAGCGACAGACTTTAAATCAGACAGACCTACACTCTAGCCCTAGATCTAATTGTGTGATGCTGGCTTGATTACTTAGCCTCAGTGGGCCTCTATTTCTCCATCTGCAAGATGGAAACCATTAGCCTAGCTGGCAGAATTTTATAAGAATTACAGCTCATCTGCATTAAAGTAAAGTGGCATTGGGGCACCTGATGTCTGCCTTCGGCTCAGGTCATCATCCCGGGACCCTAAGATCGAGCCCCACGTCGGGCTCCCTGTTCAGCGGGGAGTCTACTTCTCCCTCTCCCTCTGCCTGCCATTCCCCCTGCTTGTGCTCTCTCTCTCTCTCTGTCAAATAAACAAATAAAATCTTTAAAAAAAAAAAAGTGGTGACTTGTTACATTCACCAGCTGGATCCGTGAAGGAGGGCATTTTAGATAGAAGGTACCGCATGTGTAAAAACAGACACACGTGGCAAGAAATAGCAGGTTTTGCAGAGAAAAAGTAGTCCAGCACATTGGGAAAGTGTGCCCGGAGAGGCGGGAGTACTGGATGCGGCTGGACAGTGACTAGCATGAGTTTACCATGGGCCAGGACTGTCCCCAGGAAGGAGAGCCAGCGCCACCCAGGGTTCCCCACCATTGCTCTGCCCAAGGGCTCCCAGCCCAGTCTTCCTGGTTCTTCCTCCTCCCTCGGCCTCCTCCGCCCATCATACTCCGATGGTCCCCGCACCGGTCCCGCAGTTCTATCCTCAGCGTTGCCATATGCCGTCCCTCCTGACTCGTCAGCAGCTACGTCTGTTCTGAGCTATATTGAAAGTTACTTCTATCACTCCTGCTGCAGGTGCATTCTTTGCTAAGAATACCCCAGGGAGCTGGATGACACGGAGAACGCGTTGCCCTCTAGACTTTGCGTTCTTCAAGAGCTGGTTGGAGAGAGTAGTGTCACCAACTCCGAAGAATTAAATGAGACAATTTCATGAAGTGCCAAGTAAATTTGTATGAGCGCATTAGCTGCTATTACTCCGACTGCTATTAGCCGCCTAAAATAGGTGACCGCTCGATACCTTTGAGCTCTTGCTATGTGCGAAGAAGCAAAAACTTCCTTTACGAACACATACTCCACCTACAACTTTTCGGGCAAACATGTTCTGCAGAGAAGAAAGCACAAGCATATGGGAGCAGTGCAATTTAATCATCACCTAATTAGCCAAACTATTTAAAATAGGCCTCACCATGATGATGAAAACATTCTCACTTCTAAATGTCGGAAGCTGTGTCTTCCTGTGATTCTCTCCCTGGAAAACTGAGCGGAGGGACCCCTGGCTCGATGTGGACATTTCCTCTCCATCACATTCAGACCTCACTGATTCCAGTCATTTCCTTTCTTTGTCACTAGATGAGGCCGGGATGGCTTCTGCCATCTTTCCTCATTTTCTCGATGTTTCCGCGAGTGGTGATTGTATTCCATATGGGCGGATATGCCTGGTAGAGCAATGACAGGAGCTGATACCTGCCGAGACTGACGACACTGCAGAGGTCGTTGAGGGCTACGTAGTTCAATCCCCCTGTAGTCCTACAAGAAGGACACCATCAGTATCTCCACCTGCCAGGAGAAGCCAAGGCTCGGAAGGGTTAGATAACCTGCCTGAAGTCTCTCATCTGGTAGATAGTACCGCCAAGATTCACCCCAGACAGTCTGCTCCTAGCTTCTCCAAGAGCTAGAAAACCCAAAAGCCATAGAAATCTTGGGGCTGAGAAGAGGCAGTCGCTGTGAACAAACCCAGTTCTTAACTCTTGTCTCCCAGTGAACCCGAACCTTCCCTTATGGAGTCTAGAGCAACCTTATTTTCAGATCGTCCAATAATACAATCATGGACCCTCACACCAGGTAAATAAATGTTTAATAAAATGTTTCTCTGAACAGCCCATTATAAAAATCGGTTATGATAGAAAAGCCCAGAGAAACCTAAAACAGAGGAAGAGGACACCGTCTTCCAAGCTGAATCAATCAAAAAGGAAAAACACTGTAAATACGGAGGATGCTTGCAAACCAAGACGAAGGCAGGAGACGCTCAGCAGTCAAGTTCTAGAGAGGATTAAAGCATTTGACAGATGACTCGACTAGTTGATTTTTAAAGACCTTTCTAAACCCAGAGATGCCATTATTCAATCAGTGATGTAATTGTACAAGTTCCTAGTGTCTGTGCCTTTAGTCATGTGGAAAAATTCATAGCAGCTCATCACAGTTTTGTGTTTCCATTGGTCTCCAGACATCCAAATTCCTGTGCATCCCTAACCCCACGTGTTGGCTCCATGGACCCCTTCTTTCCATGCACCTTATCTCCATCAATGGTCTCGCCATTTGCCAGTGACCCTGGTGCTCAGAGTCCCCCTCGGTTCCTCCTGTATCCTCACGCTCCACACCCAACAGGGCAGCAAGCACGACAAGCATCTAAAACGTCTTCCCTTGCCCTCCTATCCAACCCCACTGCAGCCGTGTTGGTGCAAGGAAATCATACTTTCGCCCCTGCTGTGGACTAAAGATACAAAGATGAAAGCCACAGCCCTTCCCTTCAAAGAGCAGGCAGGCTCATAAACAAAACTCAAGTCTCTGGCAAGAGGCATACAGGGAGTAAAATAAATGATGCAACAGATCAATATGGATCAAGCATCTTGTTACCTCACCTGTCACAAAGGGATCCTACTCACATGCCTTCTGTATCCCACCTATTACACACACTGCCGCCGTAATAGTCTCCTCTTTTTGTGTCACTTAGAAGCATTGGGGAGCAATTTGTCCACAGGGAGGCCCATGGGAAGGGCAGTTTTCTGTGTTATGGCATACATAACCCATGGTAGAAGTGACAGGTAGCTGCTAAGCACGAGAGCCATCTCCAGAATAAGACGAGAAACACAGTAATGGACCCCAGGAAAATGGTGGCATTCTACAGTTGACCGAAGGACCAATATGAGACTCAAAACGATATTCCCGGAGGTAGGAGGAAACCCCACTGAGAAAGAAGACAGGGAAGACAGGGTAACAAGAAGTCGGAAATAGTCAGTGTCAACGAAATTTAAGCAAGAAGAGAACCTAAGACCAGCTCCTGGCTGCTTACTGGTTTTTGAAAGCTAAACCTTTCTGATGATTGGATTAGAAATCGGGCTCCATTGGTTTTTGATTTGAATATGAGGTATAAGAGGGACAGGAAGGACCCTTGTATCCCCCTTTAACAAGGTTGGGAGTGAAGAGGATGCATTTAAAGCATTCTGTCTTATAGTCAATTTATTCATGCCCAGTGCCCTGGTTCTAAATGCTGAGAGCAGGCACCGTCTTCTTTCTCTTTATGTTCTCTCTTGTTTCTGCTTATCCCATAGTAACCAGAAGAGTGTTCAACGCATGTTTGTTTGTTTAGGACAATGGTAATTTTTCTGCAATTAGTTCTAAAATATTTGAGTGTGCATGGAAACAGAGGCTTCCACCAATGATTTCAAACATTGCTCATCGGGTTTTGTTTGTTTGTTTGTTTTGTTCTATTCTCTCTAGAGAAACAGCTAGCTGAGTAGGCAAAGATAAACTTTCAGAGATCACATTTGAGGAACCACAAATTCTACTTATAAGGGCCCCAGATGAGATTTATTTTTGTAATTTTGGCAGTCTCTGAACCTGCTGTGTAAGTCAACAGGAAAACGGGATTAACATCCCCGCCGTCACCACAGAACAATGTATAAATTTCTAGCGTGTAAAGCAAATTTCCACCAGTATGCCATGTTGGGTCAGACAGTGGAATGACTTTGCATTTCATTCCGTTGCCTGGAGGAACAGTGCCTGAAACTAATTGTTCTCTTTTGAAAAGCTGCCTTAGCAGGCAGGTACTAGGGTTCTGGTTCTTCCAAACCCGCTAGATCCTAAGCCATCCCACTGGCCCTGTACACAAAGCCACTTCCAACCTGTAGGAGTGACCTGATGGCAAGGGTGCTTTTTACACAGAGGAAAGAAGTCGTTTCCTATGAAATTCTCAAAAGCTCCCTTTCTGGCCATCTTGAGAGCAACTCTTCAGCAGTGCTCCCCAAGTTAGCCCCAGAATGTTCTGGTAGTCTATTGATTTATAATCCTGGCACTGGCCTCCTTACCCAATCCAAGCGGGAGGAGAAGCACCGATTCTCCACAGCTTGAACCTTGCCAAATTCTCCCAACACCTCTTAAGCTTTTTCAAAACGGAGGGCTCACCCAGCCTGCCCAGAGCCAGAGTCCATCAAGCCTTATCTGCTCTGTTGAGAGCTGGCATCCCACGGCTGCTGGCCGAGCCTATAATACCAGCAGCCCACGACACCAGGAGCCTGGGCACACAGGTCCTTGGCACTGGTGAGCCGGCATCTCTCTGGGGCCTGGGGAAGCAGACAGAAAGCCCTCGTATCACTGGCTCAGCAAGTCCCATTACTCATGGGCAGAGAGAAAGTGATGGCTCTGAAAGTAGGTACTGCAACGTCCTGATGGCGAGCATGGAGAACATGTGGGTTCCACCTTCTCCGGGCTTCAGGGCTGGTCCCCAAGCACCTTTGCACCCCCATCACGTGGGATCTGAGTATCTGGCCCAGAGCTGCAGCTTCCGTGGAATTTACACCAATGCATCTCTTTTATGACACAGATATTGCCTTGGGGCCCCGAAAAATGAGTTAGCTACCCTCCAAAACCATCTCAGCACACTTGCAAGGCTAATCAAGTCACGCTCCTTCCTGAACCAAAGAGCCTTGAGAGGAGAAGTCTAAAGAGAGATCTGATCCATGCTTAGCCTCTTTTTTAGGGGGTGCTGGGGCTTTAATTGACATATAAAAAAGCTAATCACTTGAATCCACTGTTAACCTAAAGAGGCTTGATCCTCCTTCATCCCAGCCAAAGAGGCAATTTCTTCTCTTGTCCATCACAACAGGCACTGGGTCCAAGACATGGCCCAACTCAAATCCGGTAATTCCCTCCAAGTCCATCACAACCTTCCAAAATAAGCTTGTTTGTTTAAAATAGCCTTGTCAATAGCACTCACCAACTCACACCGAGCAAACAGTGATTTATACCTGAAAAAAGGGAAAACTGTCAACATCTGGCTTATCCTGGAGGAAAGAGGGGCGAATTTACAAGCTACCGTTTTAGTCATCTTCCCTTTAAAACATTGATTTTTAGCTTCTTTTTTGTTACAAGGATGACACGTGAGCACTAGGGAAAATTTAGAAATACTGCTAAGCAAAAACCATCATCACCATCACCATCATCATCATCATCATCCCCCCACAGTGGAGATACAACATCTAACATTTTGGTTTCTGCTCCAACAGATCACCGTCTCTCTCTTTCTCAAGTGCCTCGTCACAATGGGACCTTAAGGCTCACGATCCTTATTTGGGAGGCCATCGCACAAGATGAAATCTGTGTCAAGAAATAACTATGAGCACACTGGACACTTTTAGCCACTGCAGCCCAGCAAGCCTCCGGGAACGCCTGGTCATGCTCCTTCGGTTCAAACCACAAGGCCTTCATTTGGTTCTCGGCCACATTTTAATCCCATGTAGTAGCTCTGGGCACTGGGCGGGAGCAGAGACCTGGGGAGCCAAGAGGGCTTACTGTAAGTCAACATGTTTGTTGATCCTGGACCAATGGCTAAGCCAGAGGCCAGCGAGAGCCTTGCAGGACAGGGAGCCTGAGAGCAGGGAGATGGGGCTGGAACAGGCAGCCCCCTCTGCTCCACCTGCTGGCATTCTTTCCACCGGCAGAAAGCACAGTGGTCAGTGTTCCCGTGCTCTGCAGGGCTTTGGGTCTGTCTCCCAGCAGGAGGGATGTTTATTTGGCATTTGACCAAAAACATTAGGGCTCCTCTCAGAATTTTGCCCGGGCCCCAGGATTTTAGCATACACTATGGAGAAAGGAGGTCAATTTAAAGAAAGTTTCGATAAAACAGCAACAGCAACAACAAAGCAGTCTCTTTAAGGGGCAGAGATGGGGAGGCGATGTTTCTAGGGCAGGGACACTGACCCCATTCCCATTCTAGGAAAGGGACACTGACCCCATTGAAACCGACAAAAAGGCTCATCAAAGAATCTCACCAAACCCAGCCAGTCACAAGCATGAAAAGAGGTCCTCCGTGCCTCCGCAGCCTGTGCAGGGACCAAGGGCTCCATCAGCCTCGACACAATCAGTTCTGTGAATACGGGGAAGCCTTAGGATTGCAGCAAATTCCACTGGGCAGCCAACTTGCCTTCAGTGATCTGCCAAAGCCTATCCAAGTGCTGTTTGCACCAGAGCTGGAAAATGTCAATAGGGCCAGAGCGGTGTGGGGAAGGGGGAGGAGAGTGGAAATGGAACTCTGCATCCCTGAGCGCTCACTAACAGTGGAGTTTTCCATGTTCATCACCCTGGGACTCTCAGGGGTACTGTTCCCACTTCATGGATGAGAAGGCTGAGGCCCAGGTCATGTCAGGGACCTGCCCAGGGTCCCGCACGAAAGGGACAGGGTTGGCACTGGAAGCCCCACACGCAGGTCCCGGAACTCGTGTCTTTGACCTCCACACTGCTCTCTCTCGGTCCTCTTCGTCGCACTTTTCCTGCGACGCCATTGATTGCCTCCTTTTTAAGAAGAAGAATGGAGCATTTTTATAGGTGATGATCGTGAACGCGGGAGCTGGGCTCTTCACAGCCTCCGAGCTCACGCAGGCAGGAATCCGCAGTCGGCGTGGCGGTGATGTTTGGTATTCCCGTGCTGCTGCTTAATTAAGGGAGCACACTGCACCGTGATTACTTTAATACATTTAACATTTAATAATTATCCAACACTTAGCCAGTGCTCCAGAAGACAGACGCATCCGGAGAACCAAGAACGAAAAGGCAGCGAGGGGAAGAGGGAGGCCTGGGTAGGGCAGGAGGGCTCCTGTGCAAGGAACGCTGGGCCCCTTCAAGCAAAAGCGCAGCCCTTCCCCGGGCAGGGAGCTGACCGCCGAGCACCCCGGGGGAGCCCTGTCCGCAGGACACAGATTCCGCCTGCGCTTTTCCAAGGGTGGGACCCCTGGCCCGGGGCCATCTGTGCTCTGGGCCGGACCCCAGCGGGTCTGACCGTGACAGCTGAGCGGGGCTCGGATCGCAGCCGTCGGCTGGCTGGAACAAAGCAGCTGCCGCGGCTCCTTTGCTCCCCGGCCTGCTCTCCGCTGGCCAGTGGGACATTACGGTCTTTGTTATTCACACAGCAGTTGGAATCTCTGTCCATTTAAGGAAGGAAGCCGCGGGGTAATCCAGCCCTGGCTGTGCCACGGACAAGTGACTCACTCGTTGCTGCCACGTGAACTGTGGATGAACCCCGGCCGCGGTGGCCCCGGCCCTTCCTCAGCCTGCACCTGATTAACCTAATGGGTTCCTGAGGAATATGTGTGTCCTATATATTAACTCAGAGTAAGCCCGGGGCACCATCAGCCGTGCTTTTTGTTTGTTTGGATAACATTTGGAAGTAGGAAGGGAAAAGTGCAGGTTTAGGAAAAAGAGCGAGAGCTCAACCCCATTGGTTGGCCCCAAAGGGAATCCACGCCACCACCTTCCCTGGGGAGGTGGGGGGTGGGCCTGAGGGGCGGAAGGCTGTCATCCCGTGGGCCTCCTGGCCCGGGAAAGGCTGAGGACTCGCACAGAGTGGAACACAGCCCTTGCAGGGGGCAAGCGCTGGATTCCGTCCCTGCTCCACTGCTACGTAGCCGTGGACGCTGGGCAGCCGACCCATGCCTCCTGCTACCAGCCTCCTCCCCTAGGGACTGGCCAGTGCCTGCTTCAGAGAGTTGGCGTGTGGGTAACACAAGCGAAGGGTTTAGCCCAGGGCCAGGGTGCACGGCAAACATGGATAAAGGTAGGTGTATCCATACATATGCACGTGCGTATACGTACGTGGGTATGTACGTCTGAATGTATAGATGTTTAATGTACAGATCAGGCTGTTTAGAGATACACAAACCTGTGTAATGTACACATCTGCCTATGTGGACGTGGACCCAGACATGCACAACGTACACATCGGCCCGTATGGACGTGGACCTGGACATGTGCAATGTACACATTGGCCAGCATAGACAGAGCTAGGTACACACACACACACACACATAAAGTATCTGGTGGCAGATGCAGGTGTGTATATACTGATTTGGGCCATGAGGTAGCAGGGAGCCTAGGCAGGGCTGGCAGAGGGAACGATATGCAGGGGGAGCTGCTGTTAGCAGAGGAGGGGGTGACCCCAAAGCCTGTACCTCCCTGGGGCATGAGTAGAGCCCCTCATCATAGCTGCAGTGGTAGGAAGCCGATGTTTATCAGGAGGCCCCTTATCGGAGAAGCAAAGTCCTTTCATGTTGTTTTTGCTGTTTCTAAAAACAGCAAGCAAAGGCCAGAACCGTTGCCAAGATCATTCAGGGGAGACTCCTTTGGGAACCAGCAGCAAACGTGTCGTAAGTGACCTCCTCTGGCTGGAGGGAAGAAGAAAGCCTCAGAGGGAAGGCAGTGTGGTAACTAAGGGAGGCGGTGGCCGAGCGGGCCCAGGGCCCCTTGTGGGCTGAGGACAGATGCCCACCCACCTGGGCCTTGCTGTCCCTGACCCTGGAGTTATCTTCCCAGGCCCTCAGGAGCAAAGCAACTCGGGCCGAGACCAGCAAAAGAAGGAGGACAAAGTTGTCCCCAGCAAATCATTCTGTCCCCCCAAGCCACCAGGAGCCTCGTCCCACAACCCAGCACGTGACGTGGTCCCCAGCACAGCTCTCCTTGCCCATCAGTTTCCACTTTTCTTCTGCCCGCATCTCGGCCTCCCATCCGAAGAGGAGGCTCCAGAAGCACAGTCTGGAAAGGAGAGACACGTGGAGCTCTGCAGGAAATGCCACCCCAGCTTCAGAAGGGACTTCAGACCCCTCAGCTCCGGTGAAACTCGGGGCCTCATTTCAGCCTGAGGACAAGCGCACCCGCTCAGTGAGGATGCAGGGATGTCCTGTGTGTGGGAGGCACGGGGTTTGGAAAGGAACCTCACGTTGCCCGCATATCGCTCCTTTGGGGATTTGCACACCAAAGGGGCTTTGGCAAGTTGGCTCCTGTGTTTTCCACTCCCACTGGAGCAACATTAAAACACATACAACCGGGGCGCCTGGGGCGGGGGGGTGCAGTGGGGTGGGAGTCCGATTCTTAGATTTGGCTCCGGCCCTATCTCAGAGTCATGGGATCCAGCCCCTGTGTCAGGCTCTGTGCTCAGAGCAACGTCTTCCTAAGTCTCCGTCTCCCTCTTACTTGTGCTCTCTCTCTCTCTTTCTCCTAAACAAATAAACACACACACACACACACACACACAAAACTTGCACCTATGGACTGAATTGTGCTTCCCCAAAATTCATATTTTGAAGTCCCAGTCCCCAAAATGATGGTTTGGAATGAGGGGCCTTTGAGGGACGACTCGGTTTCCACAGAGTCGTGATGGTTGGGGCCCGCATGATGGGATCCGTGTCTTTCTTTCTTTCTTTTTTTTTTTAAGATTTTATTTACTTATTTATTTGACAGAGAGAGAAAGAGATCACAAGTAGGCAGAGCAGCAGGCGGCCGGGGCTGGGGGCGGGTAAGCAGGCTCCCTGCTGAGCAGAGAGCCTGATGCGGGGCTTGATCCCAGAACCCTGAGATCATGACCTGAGCCGAGGGCAGAGGCTTAACCCACTGAGCCACCCAGGCGCCCCTGGGATCCGTGTCTTTCTAAGAGGAGACCCCAGAGAATCTGGTTCTCTCTCTCTCCCCGCCCTGTGAGGACACCGCGAGAAGGCGGCCATCCCTAAGCCTGGAAGTGGCTCTCACCAGGACTCCACCGAGTTCCGGGTTTGATCTTGGACTTCCAGCTTCTGGAACTGTGAGAAAGCACGCTTGTGCTGTGGCAGCCGCCCTGTCTGTGGCATTCTGCTATGCCTGCCCCAGCTGACAGGGACCGGGACATCTCAGGCCTGTCACACAGCAGGCGAGGTCATCACTCCCTCCTGGAAGAGGGACACGCCGGGGCCCAGGGGCCATGACACCTGTTGGCCAGGGGACCCTGTGATCACAGGAGGAACGTTGAGCTTTTCCAAAAGCAGGGTGGTTTTACTTGGCTTTTTAAATGTGAAGGATTCCAAAAAGATGTTGGGTTTAAATGTGGGATGGATATTGGTAGAAAGAATGTACGATAATACATGTTCTTACATAACGTAGAAGCGACTGCCGCATACTTTTCGGAGCACGTGGGCAGGTACAGGTGGGAGAGAAGTGTGGGGAGCAGCTCAGAATGTCACAGCACCACGAAACGGGAAACGCCGGGCACGCTGAGCCCTGGATACATTCACACGCACCCTCCTTCACATCTAGCTAACAGACATTTCACAGCGAAGACGTTAATCTCCTTCTGGTCAATAGTTCTCAGCCAACTAATCAAAATAAAACAAATCACTCATCCCAAGGGGAAAAAAAAATCGGAACTCTGTGTGGTGATGAAGGTTAACTAGACTTCTTGTGGCGATCATTTCGGAAGCTATGCAAATACCAAATCATTATGCTCTACACCTGACCCTGAAGTAATGGTGTATGTCAATTACACACATGTACGCACACGCACGCACACGCAGGCGCGCACACTCTCACGCTTATATACCTAAACCAAAGCCTTCCCTGGGCTTCTCCACATCCATGGGCTTCCATCCCCCTCTCCTTGCTTTTTAATCACAAAGTCTGGCACAACAGGGGAGGGTTAGGAGTCAGCCCTCGGCTCTTTTGGGTCCCTTTGTCAGCGCCGTGACACCGAAATCCCTCCTGAGCCCCTCCCTGCCCATGGGCGGCCTTGACCTTGCCCCTGCAGGAGAAACACTTGGCAGGGCTGAGTGGGGAGGCTCCAAAGTGGCTGGAACGAACCAAGGCGCCCATCTCAGGAGACCGTGCGACTATTGATTCTACCTGCCAGGCCTCTGGAGGGAGGGCGACCGCCTTCCCCGGGAGCCGCACAAAGTGCTAAGTGTGAGAGGTGCCTATCGGGCACACCGATCTGCCTGGGGACTACAGTGCACGCCTTTGTGAGCTGCGGCCGAACGCGGCCCGGCGGGGGAGGAGCCGAGAGACCCAGTCCAGTCTTGCCAGCCTCAGGCTGGGGGGAAGAATGCACCACAATCCGTGCTGTCTCTCTGTCTGTCCCGCGTTAGGTGATTGGCTGTGTCGAGATTCCTTGTCAGTTACAGAGAGGCCAGAGGGAGGACGTGAGAAGCAGCATCGCTGCAGAAGACACAGGACGTGGTCTCACCTGCATCAGTGTACTTGTCGGGGAGAGAAGGATGATCCCATCAAAAAAGGAGTAAGAGGAAGCTCTTGTTTCTTAACTTGTGCTTCTCCCATTGTCAAGGGCTTCTGCAGGATCAGGGACGTTCCCCGGGGAAAACAGATATTCTGAGGGACTCCATTTCGCTTAGCGCCTATAGTCAAGAACTCCCGACTAGTCCGGCTTTGAGGAAAGGAGCCTGAGGTCCCATCTCCCATCTGGAGGTTATTAGGCCCTGGGCTCCCCAGACGGACCTTGGTGCCCGTCCTGTCGTCTTGGGTTGTGATGAGCAGGAACAAGTCAGGAGTTGGCAGCGGGGCGGGGGTGAGGGGGATTGGGGGATGGCAGAATTAAAGGACATCAAATGTTCAGTCCCTAAGTATTGCCCCAGGGCACTCCCACAAGAGACTGGCTGCTGCTAGGACAGCCGGTTCGTCCCAACCTGTTTCTTCTGCAGAGTCTGTCCTTGGCCCTATGGCCACAGCCCCTTGCCTAGGCTGGCTCCGGCTTATCTCCCCAGAGCTGGGACTCATTATCTCCACGACCACTTACCCTGGTCTGCCTTGCCTGGGGTACTATGTGTTTTATTAGCTCCTCTAAATGTATGAACTCCTGGAAAGCAGTGACTATATATCTTACTCATTTGGGGTTCCCCTAAAGCTCTGAGCTCAGGGCCTCGTATGTGGCTAACATTCGAAACATGCATTCAGCTGGAAAGGAAAGGGGATAGAGTCTCCCAGCCACTATCCTGCCATCTTGCACAAAACCACTGCACAATGGGGTAAGACAGGATACGGAGGAATAGCCGGCCCAGGGCTCCGGAGTCCTCCAAGCAGCGTCCAAGGGAAACAAGGCATGGGCCTTGTCCTGGCTTCCAGGACTGACGCTACAGTGATAACACGCACACGGAAGCGGCGAAGGGGGCAGGCCCAGTGCTGGGGAGCCGGGCTTGCCCTCAGGACTAGGAGGTGGAAGGAGGGTAGAGAGGAAAGGGGGCCACTCCAGGATAGGGGCGCATCTCTCCCTGGAGATGGAGACAGGACTGGCCCGAGGGACAGCATCCCCTCCAGAAAAGGTCATTCTGCTGCTCCCCAGACTGGAAGCAGGAGCCCGCCAGGCTCCTCGGGTCTTGAGCTCCCTGTGCTTTAACGAGGAAGGAAAGAGGCTATGCTAGGAGTGACTCCGGGAAGCATCGCTCCCACGGAAACCTGCTGGTTCTGGGGGCTTCCTGCCCCAGAGACAGGGAGGAGCCCAATCAGCCATACTGCTCACCCAGGGGTCCCCCTTCTGTGAGGCTCAGTGGAGAGGACCCCGGGTTTGTGCAGAGCGCAGGAACACACAGACCCCTGTGGTGGGGGAGGCACAGAAAACACCTGCCTCCCTTCCCTCTCCTCTCCCTGCGCTGTGGAAGGTTCCTGACTGGAGGCCACAGGGAGAGGGACCACGTGGGGCAGGAAGGCTCTTTGCACTCCCAGGTGGCCCCTCTGCCAGGTGAGGAAGACGGCCCTCCCGTAGATGGTCCTATTTCTTCTCACACCCTGTGAAAGGGAAAGCATTTAAAGAGGAGAAGGAAAAGCAGGGATGCATTTTTGAGTGTCACTGCTGGAAATCAGTCCTTGTGACTCTAACGGTAATTCTATGTTACGTTTGTCTCCCCCGCAAACCACCCCCCACCAGCCACCCACACACACTGTCACTGTACTGCAAAGCAAAGTGTCTTCCTCAGTCTCACTGAGAGCCTGAACAGCCTGGGACGGCTGAGGACCTAAAGTCTCGTTAGAACTTGATGCTGCAGGGGGTGCGATGATTTTCACTGACTTCCTTACAAGTCTAAACCTTGACGCTGGGGCTCACCTGGAAGGAGCCCTTCTGTGGGAGGGGCTGGTCCGGTTTTTAGACCCCAGATAAGTAACACCGGCACACCTGCCGGTCATGTGAGGTGGGAGAGCTCAGGTCACGTGGGAAGACGGACCCAGCTTGTCAGGAGAGAGGAAACAACGTCCCAGCATCTCCACTCCCTGCTAGTGTCCCACTGTCTGTCCCCCAAAGAACCTCTTGCTGAACAGGAGGTGGTGGCCGGAGGTTATGTGGCCCTCGGTCCAGTTCACGCAAGAGGACAGACGGTGTGGAGTGCAGGGAAGTTGAGAGAAGGACAGCAAGGCTCACCTGCTGCTTGGGAGGCAGCACCTCCATTGCCCCCTGCACCCCAGCAGGCTCCCAGAGCCAGCCTCCCTGTCCCCCCCCACCACCACCATCTCCCAGCACAAGCGGATCGCGCTGACCATGGCTGGGGAGGTCGGAGACACCGCCTTGTCCTGGCCTCCACGAAGTAATAAACTTCAGCAACAGAGATGGTTTCTCTTCTCCAAGCGCCATCGCCGGATCCTTCTCACCCTCCCCCAGCCCCGCTGGGACACCTGCTGCGGCTCAGGCTGCTGGGACAGCTCAGGGCAGAGGGCAGATGGCAAGCGTGTATGGACTTGAGGGTCGCAGAGGTTTTCAGAGAAAAGATGTAACATCAGCGAAGATGAAGTGGGGTCCAGGCACTGAGTGTGAGTCCGAAATCAGTAACCTGCACCCAAGATGCAGAAAGCCCACAGCCCAAGCTTCTGAGTTTCCCAGGACAGCCCCGATCTCAAGTGCTCTGTCCCCGTCAATCACAAAACCATCGCAGGCTTCTGGTATTGAGGGGCACGTCAAAGGCATCTCTAAGCTGGCCCCCGGCTTCCGGAAGCCACACAAAATCCTTCTTTGGACAGTGTCCGTTCTAATTTGGGAACTGTGGCCCCATCACCAAGGGCAGTAGGAATGAACTTTGATCTGGGGAGACCAAGCAAGTCCCCGAGAGGGAAAGGGAAATGGGAGAGCCTGACCCGAGGGATTAAAGTCAAGGGGATCTTCAAAAGGTTGAGGCCAACCCTGGGCCACAACAGCCAAGAACACGCCCCCAAGGTCATGTGGATGCGGAGTGGGGGTGGGGGGAAGATGCTGGGGGCCTGGGCGGTGAGCGGGGAACAGAGGGATGCAGACACCTAGCCCAAGGGGGCGTCCCTGATATTGTCACCTCAGCGAGGTGGGGTTCTAGAAAGCATAGTGTTCTACCAGAAGCTAGCAGGTGGGCCATGCGGGGGGAAAGGGGTGCCGGATATCCTCCCCCTTCTCTGTCTCCCTCTGTTCCCTGGAGCGTTGACTCCCGGGCTCCTCCGCTTTGGGTTGGGTTCACGGGATATGAGGATTGACAGGAACCTGGAAGGTGGTATGAGAAAGAGGCCGGGTGCAAATTTCCTTGGTTCCTCCCAGCGGCGGCCAGTCCCTCCCCGAGAGGTCTCAGCTCCTCTCAGGCGGGGTCTCCCCACGCCCATACCTATCCCCACGCTCTTACCTCATCCCGGTTCCACGGTTGCTAGGCCCTGGGTGCTCCATCATCCCCTCGTTGGTTTCCTTAATCTGTTCACACTTTTGCTAATAGTCCCCGCAATTACTCCTTTGAATGAGCCATCTGTTTCCTGCCAGGATCCCAGTCAAGTAAATTTGGGGGAAAATGCTTGAAAATTTGCAATGCTTATTAGCATCTTAAGGCTCCAAAAAGTCCTGCTGTAAAGAAACTCTTTAATTTTGTTTTATCTACAGAATACCCCTCCCCCCCAGGGAATCCCTGTTAATCCTCACAGAGGGTCAGAAATGGTTACGGGTGGAAGGAAACTTTAAGAAAATTCATTTGACCCGATGGAAGGGTAGATTGGGAAGAACGGAAATGGGGTGATCTGGAAGGAGCACGCGTCACAGTCTCAGCACGAAGGTGTGATTTAAGTCATGAGAGTGGGAAGAAGGGAACATGAAAAATGAGGTGTTTCCAGGGTCCCTGACCTCCAGTCCCCTGGGGCTGGGCAGCCACTGTCCCCTCTGGTGAGAACGGCTCCTTTGTGAACGGTGAGCTCCATGGTTCAGCAGCCTCGTTCTCTTTGAGGGCTCTCCTCAGGGACACTTGGAGAACACTATCTGCCACCCCCAAAGCTGACAGGACTCAGGAGAAGGATGAAATCTGGTCCTTGAACCCATGCAAAGAATGGAGGCTGGACAGTGGCGTGCAAGGGCCTGTACCCTCTTCTGTCACCCATCACTGCCGAATATGTTCGCCCTGGTCAAACCTTTCCCCAGAATTCCAGAGAGGGAGCTGAGAACCCAGGCCTGCAGGATGGTAGGATCCATTCTCCATCCTTTGCAATGAGGAAAGCGAGCAGGAAGTCTGCTGAGCACGCCTGGAGTCAGAAGAGTCCTGGGTCAGGGTCAACCTAGCAAGTCCTTTCTAAGCCGCTTGGACCCGGTGGGTGACAGCCTTCCTGGGGCAGAGAACATGGTTTCTCAAGACATCTGGTGACTATCTCCCAGCACCCAGGGGCATCCACAGGGAGGAGTGGGGAGTGGATACCCTGTAGCTAGAGTGGGCCCAGAACAAAGAGTCAAAATGATAGGCTTGGGATCAATTTTGATTGAGCCAAAGGAAATTCCTGGTATCTGTGGCAACTCTCAGAGAGACTGAATACTATAAAAATAATAATGATAATAATGCAGATCTATCTATCACGGGCAATTGATGATAAATCTATTCTGCCTGTATTTCCAGAGACAGCAGATCCTCTTAACTTTCCCAGGCAGAAAGAAATCTCCAGGGACCTCCAGAAAGGCTGAAAGGGACAAGTCAGGAAACGTCAGATGCTGGAGAGCGTGCGGACAAAGGGGAACCCTCCTCCACTGCTGGGGGGAACGCAAGCTGGTGCCGTCCCTGTGGAACACAGCACGTAGGTTCCTCAAAAAGTTGAAAATAGAGCTACCCTATGACCCAGCAACCGCACTACTGGGTCCTTACCCGAACGATACAAATGTAGTGATTCAAAGGGGCTCGTGAACCCCAATGTTCATAGCAGCAATGTCCACAATAGCCAAACTGTGGAAAGAGCCCAGATGTCCATTGACAGATGAATGGATAAAGAAGAAGAGAAGATGTGGTGTATATATATATATATATATATATATATATATATATGACTTAAAATATGAAATATATATATATATAATGGACTATTACTCAGCCTTCAAAAAGGATGAAATCTTGCCATTTGCAGTGATGTGGCTGGAACTTGAGGGTCTTATGCTGAGTGAAATAAGTCAGTTAGAGAAACAAATACCATATGATTTCACTACCATGTGGAATTTAAGAAACAAAACACACGAACAGAGGGGAAAGGAAGGAAAAATACAAGAAGATGAAAACAGGTGGTTGCTTGAACTTGGGCTGATCCAGAGTATACAGTCACCTGTGTTAGATCCCCTGCCATGAACCCTTCCTGTCTTAAGACATGAGATCCCCCCATCCCACCATCACCCCCATCTGCGAAGTCACTAAGAGCAAAGTAGTGCCCAGAGTTACGGGGAAATGGTAGGCAACATTGATGGAAGTGCTGGGACAGATGACCCAGTGTGACACTTACAGGAAGTTCATTTGTCCTCAGAGGGAAGTCCCATTTGTAGATGTGGACACTGAGGCTTAAAGGATAGAAATATCGCTAGCCAGGAAGGAGAGACAGGTGCCAAAACGAAAGCTGTGCCTAAAAGCCAAAACAGCCCCTCAGAGGCGTGGGAAACAAAACAATTCAACCAGTCGTTTTGTATCTTGTGGGCGCAACCAGCCGGGACAGGGGGTAAACTTTAGTTTTACATGGGGCAGCCCTGGTCAGCTAAGCTCACCACAGGGTCCAGGCCCAGAAGCCTCACCTTCTCCCATTCCCTTCCACGGGGAGCCTGAGGACTGGCGGCTTGGAAGTCAGGACTCCGCAAACCCAGCCTCTTGCTGTGAAGGAACAGCTTAGGTCTCTCCGGGTCCTTGTGGTGCCAGAGTGTTGGGGGGCCACATGTCTCTGCCCATGGGGGCCAGACCTGGTCTCACGTCCCCTGAGGAGGACAGGACCGGAAGCCACTGCTCCTTTCTGGGGTCCTGCAGGAAACACCCCACTGTTTACTTACGTAGCCCACAGGACCCCAAGAACCTCATTAATAGGAAATGTGGCTAAGTATTTTGGGTCCCTCTTGCTAGCAACTACCTTGGAAAGAACCAAAATCAGTAGTGATCTATCACTGACCTGCCCAAGGGAACTCTGGGGGGCATTTCAGGATGAGGCAGGAAATGACTGTCCGTCACTTCTCTTGGGCGACAGTGATGAGGGCGCTTTGTTCTACTCCATTAGAAATCAGTTTGGCGGGGGGAGAAGGGACGGGCTGGGAGGCCTGGGGTTGTCCCCCCCCGACTTCTCCCTTCTCTGTGTTTTGTCACAGCCCCAAAAGGGCTCTGCAGCCTATGACACAGAGAGATCCCACCTGGATTGAGTCATGGGCTTGTGGGAGCTGGTCTGTCTATTTTCGAGAGCAAAGCAAAAAAGCGGTGGAAAACATGGAGAACTTGTCTCATAAACAGAATCAGAAGAAAGGCAGGAGGAAGGAGAATGGAGATTGGCGGTCTGTGTCTTGCCGAGTATTAAATGCTCTGTTTATATTTTCAACAAGTGATTTTCCATCCCTGGTGGAGTGCTGTGTGAGGGTCACTGAGACAATCCTTCGGGCACCGGGAAAAACACAGACCCAGCAGGGTCGTTGCGTGGGCCACTGGCTGGCTAAAGCCAAGAGTGAACAAAGTCTGTCCCATGTGCGCTTTTCCTTCCTTCCCGTGTTGTATTTGCTTCTCCACAGTGTTAGGAGCCCTCCGTGGGGGAGACTCTGTCAATCCGGCTTCCCACTTTGTCTCCAGCTCTGAGAGCCGGGCCTGGGACACAGTAGGGGCTCGGTGCCTACCAGTTGGATGAAAAGAAAGGACGCAGGGCCCCGTCCCATGCCATATTCATGCACACAGATGTGTGTGTAAGGTTATTTAGTGACGCTGAACCACACGAAGAGAGCAGAGGAAGAGGCGTCGTCCCACAGACCAGCATTGGTACCCCCACTCTGCCATCTACCAACTGCACGATGCTAGGAGAGCTTCACAGTCTCTGTGCCTCAGTTTTCTCATCTGTAAAGTGGGGAGAGAAGTCACACGAGCCTCAGTAGTGTGCTAATTATAAAAGGGCTTGGCACAGCCTCTGGTTCCTACTTTCTCCCCTCGCCAGAAGGGAAAAGAAGCTGGACATGGACAGTGACTGTAGAGGGGTAGTTGAGAGCGGGGAATCCCTTCTGGGAGAGACCCAGAGCTCTGGACGCACGGGGCGAGCACGATGCCCAGTGGAGGGACAGCCTGGGGACGGGCACTCCCAGCTGCCCAGCCTAGCTCAAGGGGGAACAAACTCCTTGAAAGAGAAGGGGCTGGCGTGGTATTTTTTTTTTTTTAATAGGCATGAGAGGGATATAGAACAGAGGACGCTCACTGCAATCTCCAAAAAGCACACCACGAGAGACAGCCATGACCCCCATGTTCTAAGCATGGAGCCTGCATAGTGCCTGTCCCCAGACTCCTGGGGCTCTCCTCTTCCTGCAACAGTGTCCTAACCAGGACAGTCCTGTCTCCCAGCCTCAGGAGAGATGGGCAGGGCGGATGAGGTGTGAACAGAGAGGGGAGTAGGAGGAGAAGGCAAGGCAGGGGCACGAAGCTGGAAGCAAGTGGCCAAGAGGGAAGGAGAGCTAAGGAGAAGTTTGGGAGAGAATGGAAGGACAGATCTGAGGCTGAGGAGTGATACTGGGGCCACCATTCATCCTTTGAATGTGCACATTTCCATCCTCAAAACGGGATGGGCAAGGCAGAGGCAGTGAGGACACCCTCCTGCCCATCCCCCCTCTGATGCCGCTCACTCAGTCCCGCACAGATGTTTATTAAGCCTTCCTAGGTGCAGAGAATGTGCTGGAGGCAGGATGGTGGGTGAGATGGACACAGTCCACGGCTTCCAGAGAGACATCTCACCTGCTAGTCACAGAAGTGCAGAATCTCAGGTAGGAAGTGCTGGGAAGGGAAGAAAGAGGGCTTGACCCAGCTGGCTGGAGCAAGGGGACCCACATCCAAACTCCCCTGCCTCGCTTCTCCTCGATGACTATAGTTTTCGGAATGGCCAGCCCTTTTCCTGGCTAGGGAGAGGGAAAGAGCTGTGTTGGACACTGGTGATCCAGGCACCTGATCATTCGCCCTGAGGTGCATGGCCATGACTGCATGGCAGGGTCGCGGGGTCCCTGGGAAACTGAGGCCCCAGTAGGGAGAAATTTGGCTGAGACCTCACGATGAATCAGAGGAGGAGGTGAGACCTCAACTTGGCTCTTCCTGATTCAGGAGCTCAGGGCCCTACTCCCCCAGGGTTTTCTTCCCCCAACCGACCTTCCTGGGGGTCGTGGCCAGCTTGCTGGAGGCTTCCCACATCCCCTATGCCCTCTGCCACCCAGCCACAGCCCCTGTCCCAGAGACAGGTCCCGGGACAGCCCAAGCACCCACTCAAACCCCCAGCCCTTGGCCTGGTGGCAGGGATTCCCAGCCCCCTCCTGGCCTTGGCAGCAACAAGTATGCGGGCTTCCCCCTCCCCCACCCCTGCAGAGAAGCTGGGCGCAGCGGAGCAGCTGGCAAACACAGAAGCAACACCTGTGTGCCAGAGAGCACAGCTGCACGGGAGAAACCCGATCCGTCCGCAGCGCCCGTCACATGCCATGTCCAGTTGTTGCACTCAGGGCAGGTTGGGGGAGCACCCGTGGCAGAGAGCTCCCCGTGGCCCAGGCGCCCAGCCCTCCCTGCCTCCCAGCCCAGCATCCATTGGTTGCTCTTACTTGCACTTGGCATTTCCAGCTGGGTTGGCCTTCCCTGGCTGTGGGGGAGGGGGTGGGGTGGGGGTTGGAGCCGCACCCACCGCCCACAGGAGCAAAGCTCCTTCACACACCCCAAGCCCTTTTCATCTTCAAAGCAGTGGCTGCCTCCTCCTTTCAAGGCCCGCACATCTGGCCAAAACGTTTGTGGACGCCGGGGCGGGTCACCTTCGCAGTCGGGGTGCCTGGGAGACACCTAGAGGCGTCCTGTGGTTTGGCTCCACACGCCCTGCCTCGCGAGGCCTGCTGGTCCCTGGGGCTGGCCACCCGTGATTTCAGAGCCCCAGGCCCCACTCCTGGGGCCCTGCGACGACCTGCCCATTTCCTGCTGGAACTGCTTCAGGAGCCGTGGTCCACGTGAACAATTAGCCGGCGCATGGAAAAGGGGGGAGATAGGATGCGGTACAGGTGCTCCAGAGGGTGGGAGGGAGAAGGAGGCGAAGAAGAAAACAACAAATTGCTTCTGGATAGGAATGTCTTTTGCCAGAGGGCAACTTAGCCAGGGAATAACCCACAGCCAACAAGGAGGCATTTATCCAGCAGGAGGAGGGAAAAGGAGCTAAGATCCCGAAGGGCCGTGCACACCTCTAACATGTCCACCTGTGCGGAGAGCCAGGAGACCTGTGATGCGTCAAGCTCCGTGGGGGGTTCAGCCCGCTAAGGAAAGGGAGAGGGTCACTGCCCAGGACAGACCCAAATGCTTCCCATGGATCACCGTGTGAATTCACCCGGTCGGTCAGCAAATAGCCAGTCTTCCTGCCCCCGCTGCAACCTCACGGAGTCATTTTAATCACGATCCCCAGTTCACAGACGAGCACACTGAGGCTCCAGGAACTAAGTAGTTTGCAAAAGGGCATCAGGATAGCAGGTCAGCAGGGCAAGATCGGAGCCCTGAGCACACGGGCCTGGAAGTGAACACATGAACCAGGGCTCTGGTTGGCTCTCCCCACAGTCCCCAAAGTGACAGGCTTCCAGGGAGGGGCCAAGGATGGTCTGACCCCTCTGACCGGACCTATGGAAAGGGGACGCTGGAGACTCCTCGTTTCCAAAGTTCTTTCTTCTCACACTAGGTCTCGTCCTTCCACTTTCCTTTCAATGGAAAACAAAACAAGATAAAATTTTACCTCCTGAAGTCATTTTACGTGGACTCGAAATTAGCTGTTGCTTGGCCACTCCGAGAGGTGACACAGAGACGGCAACCGTGTGCCCCCTCACGCCCCTGCCCGCACGTCACGCCAATGTCCGTTCTGTCACCGCTCATGGTGGCACTTTCTTGGTCCTGTACAAAATGTAATTTTCACTTGCCCCTGAAAAATCAATATGGAAAGGCTCTAATTCCCCAGATTTCGATTTTTCAATAAAAAAGTGAAAATGAAACTCTGCGGGATTGCAGCCAAAAGGGTGCCCGAGCCAAGTGCCGTCTGGAAGGAGACTTACCCAGAATTTTCCAGAAAAACACCGACTTTTGACATTGTTCTTCTCAGATGACATGTCAGCCGGCAAAGCAAATGGTGCTGATGAGACCCGCGTGGGACTGGGCAATACACCTTGGTGGGAAGGGTGCTCCGTCCAGAGAGATGGAGTGCACAGTCGTGCTGTCCTGGGGTGCCACTGATGGGCAGTGTGGTACGGGGGAAGGAGCGTAGCTTTGAAATCAAGCCACAGATGAATCACAGCCCATATCATCAGATCGTAGTGGCGTTCCGCCTTGCAGCTCTCATCATCCTATTTCCACACGAAGAAGGAGGAGGATAGAAGGGCCAATAAATGAAACAAGCACACATGGACGTGTCCACACAGGCCTGCGGCAGACCGGACCTGCAGTCAGGCTAGTTTCCTTCCTGCCCGCCCGCCTGCCTCGGTTTCCCTGTCATTGGATGACCTGGGGTGAACCGCTCATACCCTTCGGTAGCTGGTGTCGGCAGAAACGACCACAACAAACTCTCAGTTCCCCACCAGAGGACCTCCTAACCCACCCATTCTGGGGACAGACCTAAGGAAGATGTCACTACCCATCTCCAGACTCTGCAAAACAAGACCACCAGGATTCCTCAGGACCTCCTTCCATGGCTCTTCTGACAACGGATGGAGACGCAAAAGAGCAGCCCAGCCCCCAGGTGTGACCTTGTTCTATAACCTGAGCCACCGATCCTACTGCCCCATCACCCTCCCTCCCCGCCCCCTCTGCCAGCAGCACCTGCCGTCAGAAGCTTAAGTCCCAGTAGCTTCCAGACCTGTGATCTGGAGGCTGGGGCGGGGGGCAGGAGGGCAAAGGGAAAGAGGGGAAATGGAAGCTGGCGGTTTCGGGGAACCATGCACAGGGATTTCGTGACCACCTGCCTCCACGTTCAGGTCCGCTTGGATGGTACCTGGCAGGGGAGGGGTGAGTCTCCATGAACTGCCATTACCCGAAAGTGAGGGTAGGGATTCCAGAGAGGCAGAAATAATGCATGCCAGGTACAATATGAAAGCATCTTTGGGGACGACTGGGTGCCTAGTCGGTTAAGTGTTGGACTCTCAGTTTCAGCTCAGCTCATGATCTCAGGGTGGCAGGATCGAGCCCCACATCTGGCTCCATGCTGGGTGTGGAGTCTGCTTGAGGCTCTCCCTCCCCCACTCCCCTGCCCCTCCTGCTCATATGCTCTCTCTCTCTCTCTCTCTCTCTCAAATAAATAAATAACTAAAATCTTCTTTTTTTAAAAAAGCATCTTTGAATTTTTCTTGGCAATCAAGAAGTAAGCTAGTTCACCTCCACCTAATAGGAACTGGGTATTGGGGCTCCTTGAAGACAGTGTTTTCTGGGTGAGGGCGTGGAGAGGGTGAGCGGGGCTGCTGGTGATGGCAGATTTCCAGAGTGATAATGCCACACGCGACGGAAGCATCCGCCGGGACAAGGGCTGCCTGGAACCTGCCCAGGGAGTGGCTGGCACACCATCCCATCTAACGGCAGAGTTAGGAAAACCGAAACACCGATCAGCAGGAAACGCTCCCCGTAAGGGAACACCCGTAGTCCCCGAGAGGCTATTTGACGGTGATGTCAAAGATTTAGTATCTTGACGTAAAAACGCGTCCTCGAACTACAGTATTGGGTGAGGAAAGCAGCTTCTATAAAGTGTGGCATATGAACCCTTCAGGTGAAAGAGAATCCACGCATCTACGCCGCACATACACACCATGACGTGTCCTAAAAGTTAATTGCCACCACGTTATTCGTGTTCTTTGTCAGAGGATGAGCTCTCGAGTGATCATTTTCCCTTCTTCCTTATTCTCTTCTGCATTATTTGACTTTTTTTTCCTTTCAAAAAGAACTTCCTTTTCATAAAAATAAAAAAAATCCATCTCTGCAAGAAGTGAAATATCTTTTTATCTTAGTGAAAATTCGTGATTTAGCAGTGAAAAGAGCATTAAACATTTTCCTGATCTTCCAAGACATACCATGATTAATACAGAATAAAGGTGTCTCTGATTTCCCAACATTGTATAAAATACTGGAGAGAAAGGAGATCATGTAAGAGCCATCAGAAGGATCTCTCTTGATTCGAAGACATCTTCTTTCCAACCCTCTTGCAAGGAAAACTAACACAAGCTCATGGTTTTGCATAACCATTTCTTCCCCTTTTGTCTTTGGTCCTTTTCATTCAAATGTGTATTGAGCGTACTTAGTACCTAAGACCTGCTATCGGGAGCTCATCCTCTTGTTGGCTGACTTTGTCTTCTAATGAGCTTTGTTTCAGATTCATCATTTAGAATACTCAGTGGAAGGAGGCACCCACCCATCCTGGATCCTGTCGTCTATGGAGTGAGTCAGCACTGACCACAGGCACCTCTAGCCTCTCATCATGGAGTGGGGTTCCAGAAGTCCCTCCTCCAAGCCCAGGAGACATCTGTTGTCACTCAACGTTCATTCATTCTGTATTTACAGATGCCCACTGTGTGTCAGGATAGTGTGAAGTCTGGGTCTACAGCAGTGAACAAAATAAAAATCTCTGCCCTCTGGGAGCTTGTACTCTAGTGGGAGAATCTGGACAATCAAATGCCCATATTTTCAGGAGGTAATAAATGCTATAGAGAAAGATAAACAGGGTGAAGGGGACAGAGTGACAGGGGGCCAGCACTAGTTTAGATGGGGTTGTCAGGAAAGTCCTCTTTGGTAAGATGACCTCAGAGCAGAATTCTAGGGGAAGTGAAAGAAGGAGCCAGGACACCTTTGGGAAAGCATTCCAGGCAAAGAAACGGTACTGCAAAGGTTCTGCGGGAGATTTGTTCAGCATATTCCCCGAACTACAAGCAAGTCAGCTGGCTGGGGCTGAGCGACTAAGAGGACAGGGAGCGAAAGTAGTGAGAGCAAGGGTCAGAGGCCAGATCCTGCAGGTTTTGTGGGTGATTGCAAGCATCTAGGTGGGATGAAGAAACCTTGGAAGAATTCAAGCAGAGTTACATGATCTAACATGGTGGAGGCTGTATTTTTATTTTTTTTAGAAATAGGATACCAAATAAATAAAAATTAAGAGACATTGGGGCACCTGGGTGGCTCAGTCGTTAAACGTCTGTCTGCCTTTGGCTCGGGTCGTAATCCCAGGGTCCTGAGTTTGAGTCCCACATCAGGCTCCTTGCTCAGCAGGGAGCCTGCTTCTGCCTCTGCTCCTGCTCTCTCTTTTTGTCAACTAAATAAATAAAATCTTTTTAAAAAATTAAAAGGCATAATTTTAAAAGAGAAAGAGAAACGAATCGATATGCCACCCAGAAGACCAGCACGTCTTGCCCCCCAGAAAACCATTTCTGGTCAGCAGCCAGCCAATGGTCGTGGAAAGCAGAACTTGACCGCAAGCAACAGTAGGAGCTTTGAGCAAAGCGGCAAGTCCCTGTGAGTAATGGGTGACTTGTCTCTCCTTCCTTATAGTTGAGGGCATTTCTCTCCTTACTCTGTACCCTCCTTAAGATAAGAGTGAGCCCAAGCCACACCCTGGACGTGTGCAAAGGATCACAAGCTAGAGCTTTCTTTTCTGTAGATCAAACCCATCCGTCCTGTCATGGTCTCTTTTTAGCACTACATTTGCTTAAAATATATTTGTAACAAAAGTATTAATAAATTGCTAATATTTACTAGGGGTTTACAAATATTATGAACTAAATTCTTAGAAGAACCTTCAGCACTATGAATACTCCCACCTTCCTGCTGCGGGAAGAGGCGAGAAAACCGTGAGAAACCTCGTCGAGATTCGCACCAGCGGCTGGCGGCAGAGCTGGGATTCAATCCCATTTCTGTCCAAATTGAAATCCCGTGTTTCGTAGCCGATTAGCTACACTGCCCCTGTCACAGAGTTACCCACGAACGCACGCACGCACGGTGCTCCCCTCCATCGGGGATATACAAGCATGAATTCTGATTTCTTCAGAGTTTAAGGGTATCTGGGAGCCGAGACCGACACCCAGAATAAAGGAGCGTGGAAGTAGGGGAGTATTGCCCCTCCCCGCCTTCCCCACTGTGAATGTAGGCGTGGCCAGGCCTCAGAGGAAGGCTGTGGGCGGTGGGAGGAGCATGGACCAAGGGCTTCAAGGCTTATATCCTTGTTTGGCTGAGTTCCCCGCCTGGAAGGAGTCCCGGGCTTGGTGAGGTCAGTCCTTCTGCAGATTTTTCTAGCCAGAAGCCACCTCTAGAGCACTTACTACAGGCCAGGAACTCTGCTAGGTGCTTGGGGTAGCTTAATGCCCCCAGTCCTCCCTACCCCCTGGGTAACTTCCCCATTTCACAGATGCGCTAAGTGAGGTGGCATAGGTCTTACGCCTATGGGGAAGGACTACGACCCTATTCAGACTGATTCAAAAGCCAAGGTCTTAACCCTGCTCTTGCCCCAGGACCCAGTTTTATGGGTTACCCTTAAGGAGACCATCTTTTTTATATACACCAGCTCAAAGGACAGTTGGCCCCTGAAATTCCCAGTCTGAGTCAAGCCTGCTGCCCTTGGCCTCCGCCCTCTAGCACTGTTCACAGAATTCAGAGAGAGCTTTAGGACTGCTGTCCCCATTTGAAGTCCTGCCACTGTTCATAGAAGAGCCTCGTAAAGTCACTCTCAGGAACAAAGGTTGTGCTTAAAGCAGCAGGTACCCTCAGGCTGGGCAGGTGTGTCACAGGCTGGGTGTCCTGCAGGGCTGTGCTGGCCAGGTTGTACCTAGGACCTCCACGGAGGGCTTCCTCTGCCTCCCTGACCCACTGCACTCACTTGGGCCTCCTGTTGGTGGCCACCCTGGGCAGGCGTCCATGCCAGCAGGCTCATGTCACACTGGGAAGCATCACTCTGGGCAGATGGGCTTGGCTTTCTAGGTTCGTCCTGAGGGGTCTCATCCCACCGCTGGAGGCTCACAGGAGGCCCTCAGTGATGGCAGAAGCAGTCACGTCACCGGCCAGGGACACCCCACTGGCCCAGATCTTGCAACCAAGAAGATCTGAAGGCCTTTCACCTGCACACATGCCATGCCTTCTGACCCTAGAGGATGAGCGCGCCTTCACTTCCAGCCTTGGAAACACATCCAGCAGTCCCATATGGAACGAGCCCTCCTTTTGTCACCATGACTGTGGTTCAAAAGAGGAAGAGGGAGAGGATATTTATTAACTCTTGGTAAATGTAAAAGCCTCTCTATTTACATGCGTGTGTGAGCTTGTTTACTAGGAGTGAGTGTCTGGAAACGTTCATCTGTTGAAGTCAACTTAAGTCGAGCTGATCTGAACATTTTCAGATTCCCAGCCACAATGAAGTCACAGACACACACGATCACTTCTTACGTCAATGGAGATCCATGTGTCCGCATTGTACGTACGCAGCAAGAGATACCCCCAAAAGATGATCACTGAGATGTCACCGTAGTTTTCTTCAGAGCATGAGGTCTTCTTTAACTTTCCCCTGCTGTTCTTGTTCTCGTCTGTGTTATTTGGGAAGAGACTAGGGAGAGAGAGGTAGGCATAGGACATGGCTGTGTCCTCAAGGAGATGGTCCTCTGCTGATAACACCTGTCCAGAGCTGTGCACCTGTCCAAGCATTGTCACCTACCTACTGCGTTCAAAACTTCTCCACCAGGATATTCCTGCTGCCACCGAGACTGGTGACTCTGAGTGACAAACACAACCCACCAACAATGCAGATTTCTTTGAAGGCATTGTTTCTCCCTAAAATTCATACAAAATTTGTATTATAGTCTACTATATGTTATTTAGGCATAAAAATGTTCTTGGTCATTTATCATTAAGTAAAAGTAATGCTCCGGGTTTATCCTGTGGCTTTCTGTCCCTAGGGATTTCTAGGACAGGGGTCTCTCAGAGCAGCTAGGGGGTGACAGTGGCTCCAGATCAAGGCTCTATAGACTTTCAGATTCTCCGCTGGTCTCCTCCTGTAGAAGGTTCCCTGGCAAGGGATACAGGGCTCTTTAAATCCGGAAGTGCTGCTCAGGTAAGCTTGAAATAGGTCTGCTTGAAATGTATCAGAATTCTTCAACTAGGGTTGCTCTGAGAAACAACTTTGCAGGCTCTAGAAAATTCTGCAGCATTTATAATTCTACTCCAGTCCTTGACGGAGAGATATCCTATAGGTATCTTGGACTTGCCTTTGACCCCCTGGCCTAAGGATTTAAACTTCTTGGCTTTTGTTTTGTTTTCTGGCTTTTTCGGGACCTGTAAAACCTGTTTGACCAGTCCTGTGATCACAGTCCTTAAGCCCTTCTGACCCAAATGAGCCACCTTGAGTCAGACAGCTGACATCATAGGCAGCCAAGACAGCACAGGTGGTCAAGGACCTCAGCCGTCATCAGGTCAATGCAGAGCACTGTACCATATGCTTCCAGAAGGACTTCAAGAAGAGTCAAGTGCACTCTATCTTCAGGTAATTCTTGTCCCACTCTAGGGTTATTCTCACAGTTAATAAAGATGAAACCTTCTGGTCTACCTTGCAGCCCTCATCAGTCATTTAGGCTGGAAGAGACTGGCTTTGGCCAGCTAGAGTAGGAGTTGGGCAAGTCATCATGGATCTTGGCACAAATAATCATTGCGATTGAACGTGGTTGGAGATGTGATTGAGCACCTCAGGACAAGCAAAGCCCCTCTGAGAAGAGTAAAGGGTCTGTGGAGACTAGGAAACACGCGTGGGGACACCTGTTGCTGTTTTTCATGCTCTTTCTATACCCAACGTGTGGCCAAGATCACACCATGTAAATTAGAGTGACCCTTCCCCGGGTGCCCAATATAGAGGGCATTGCCAGCAATGGGTAGAGCAAAGACACTAGGCAGAAATATTGCAGTTGATTTGCTTTTTTTCATTAAGGTGATGATAAAAGAAGGATGAAGTGATGGTGTGAAAAGCACAGAACTGCTCCTCATGCTCTTGAAATATTAATATCTGGGGTCCCTGGTCCAAAAACAAAAAAGGAACACCGAACATGACCTTTAAAGTGGATTTTTAGGGCTGAAAAATGTACTGTTTTCTGGAAGCAGCAGCTAATAAATTGCTAAGTGACTTGGGCTAAGGTTTTCTGGAAGAATCCTTATTTTTATTTTTTTATTTTTTTGGATAGGTATTAGTGGTGAATGCATCTAGCTACAAGGAATAGCAAACATTGCTATCGTGACTTAGAAGAAATGGGGCTTGATTTCTCTCACACGACCAGAAATGTAGAGGCCGTAGTCAAGGGCAGGCGTAGTAACCCAGGGATGCTCTCCAGGACCCAAAGCCTGTCTGTCCTTCTGCTCGTCACCCCATTCTTAATGTGTCGGGCTTCCATGCCTGTTGGCTGACTACTGCCTGTGTCTCTGGCATCTGCATTCTGGAGGTAAGAACAAAAGGTAAAAAGAGGCTTTCTCTTGGTAAAACTTGGCCTTTTTATTGAAGAAGCCCATGGTCCTGAAGGACTTCTTCCCACAGCTCATTGGCCAGATGGTGCTCAGTGGATTCCACCAGAAGCGACCAAGGCTGAGAAAGGAGTATTTGCCATATTGTGACCCCATATAAAACTGGGGCTCTCTAAGTCAGGGAGTCTGAGGAAGACAGGTGGTGGGTGAACTCGCAACAGGACGTGCCACAGTGGTGGGGACCTGGCAAGGAGTTTGGGAACCAGTATATGGCTCAGGAACCATCCTACCAAACTCAGTTTCAGTCGTTGTCTGCTAGGTTCTTAGCCAATCCCAGGCTCCCATGACATGACGTCTGAACAAAGGCAGCAGAGCCCCAAGTATATGATGTCTGTGGCCTTGAATGAGAAAGAATGAGATCCAGCTGTCCCCTCTAATTCCATTCTAATGGTGCTGAATGAAGTCATTAGCATGCATCACCCACGAGGTGGCCTATCCATATGGCTCATGTTTGCGTACGTAGCTGTCGCTTATGGCTAAGTAGATGAAGAGATGCCTTTTCTCTATTATTTACTTTTCTTTTCTGCATGCTGAACGTTACACAAGGCTACTTAGATTCCCTTTTTTTCAACGATGTCGACAACTGACCACACCTCTTGGCACTTTCTCTCGGTTCTTCCGGGAAAGTCTGCACTCGCCTGAGCTGCTTAAAGAACCATCTAGAACCTCGTCTGTCATCCTCCTGGGTGAGAAGATTTCTGCCAGGACCAGTTGGCTCTGTAGACTTCTGCACAAGGCCAGGTGAAAAGTTCAATACTTCCATCTTTCAAAACCATGATTGGCATCTACAAACAACATTTTACAAATTATGAAAAGCTTGTGACTGACTAATAGCTCTTGGTATTATTTTAAATTTACGGAACTCTGAACAGTATGGTTATAAATGCAAGTAGTGAAATTCATAAGTGCTGGGTTACCTTCTCAATAATAACTTTACACCATGAAATTATATTTTGCTTATGCTTGGTTATGGTCTCGAGATCATATAAGGGTGCCCCTCCACATAACCAGTCCTGTTTTTTGTCTTGAAACTGGGATACTGGGGGCTTTTATTCTAAGTGTACAAAATCCTCGGGCAGGAGAAAACATGTCTAGTAAAAGAAGAGGATATGAAAATTGAGTTCCTTCTACTGAAACTAAGCCAGGCAGTTAAGAACACCCAGTAGGATACGAATGGTCATCTCATGTTAACAACCACCCCCAGTTTATAGCTGTGTGGTTTCTCCATTCCGTAAGAGAGTCATGCACTCCTTGTTGGGGAAGGACTATCTTTTCCAGAACAAATGAAAATGTCTTCACAAAGGTGTGGATATTAGAGACGGGCATATTTGGAAGTCTGGCTCCTCCCTGCCCTTGAGCAAAGGGGAAGGAGCAGCGAGTGGTAGAAGCAGGTTCTGAGTCCCAGTAGGCTGAGTACAGAGCCCATGTGCTTAGTCACCCTGCACTGTGGCCTTCCCACCCTATTACACTGCAGGCCACGGGGACCCTAAGTAGCTCACGAACTGATGACGAGGGACCTCAGCCCTGCTCTTGGGAGAAGGGGGACAGGCCGCTGGGTTGGGGAAGCCCCAGGAACCCAAGCTGGGGCAACAGAGTGTGGACCCCACCCAGCACCACATGGAACTGAAGGAGAAACAGAGGAACAGCAGCAGCACAAAAGCTACGTGTGAAAAGGCCAATCAATGAATTTGCTATCTCATGTGTGAGCCGTAGAGCTATAAAAAGAACTTCAAGCAGCTTCTCAGTCAAACCTTTGCAGGCTCCTTACCCAAGATACAGTCTCAAAATTAAACTTTCAACTCCTTGTTCCCGGCCGATTTTCATCTACTGTGTCCTCGTTTTACCTCCTCTCGGGTCCGAGTGAGCCTGCCCACAAGCCGGGTTCAGCCGGCAGCCTCACATCCACTCAGAGCTCAAGAAACCTGGTTTAACAGAGAAGCGCCATCGCCAGCCTGTATTTCAGAAGTGGCAATCACATATCCAGCCAAAGTGAAATTAAGAAATTTGCATGTCATTTATTAATATCCTTCTTGTCTGTCAGGCAGCCTTCAAAAACATGTTTTCCTCCCTTGGAAAGAAGCAAATTGTAATGAGCGCATTCACACAAAGGATCCCAGACCAGGCTATGTTTTTCCGTGGGTGTATGGAAGGTGCACAAGAAGGACATTGGCCAGCCAGTACATTCCCCATTCTCTACTAACACCTGGAACATTCGTTCCCATATACAGAGACTCCTATCTTGTCTCCAGAATGGTCTCCTCCCCAGCATAATTCATCTTGAAATCAAAAGGGTCATTCAAAATACTCCAAGATGCCTGGGTGTTAGACCAGGGAATTGTTAATTCATTAGGAGGAATCATGATATTATGGTTCTGGGGGGAAAAAATGTCCCTCTGTTTTGGAGGTGCACAGGGAAGCTTTGAGGGATGAAATGTGATGATATTTCTAATTTACTTCAAAATACTACTTCAGTGAAATAAAAAAAAAATAGATCAGATAAATTATGGTAACGCGTTCACCACTGTGGTATCCAGGAAATGGGTTGATAAGTATCCATTAGGCATCTCTCTCTACCGTTGGGTGCATTTGAATACTTCCATAACGAAAGAACAGAACGGGTGACATAGAGCTTGTGTGGAATCTCCTTGAGATCCTGCAACAGAGCTTCTTTATCTCCATGCTCCCCGCAGCCTTCCTGGCTACCACTGAAGCTCTGAGTCTGGGACCGGACATTTGCAGCCAGGAGGGAATGAGAAGTAATTCACGGCACTTTCTCTACGTACCAGGCCCCATGCTAAGTGCTTTGTACGGATTCTGTCACGGAGCCCTCAGAGCAACCCAATGCAGCAGCCACAGTAGCTACTGTTATAGCCCTGTTTCACCGACGTGGAAACCGAGACCCCGAGATGCTATGTAGCCAAGGCCACTCAACGAGTTAGTGGCACAGCCAGATTTCAACCCAGGCAGTTCATCATCAGGGCAAAGCCTCTCGCCCAGCTAGTTATCCAGTCATAGTGCTTCTCTTCTGTGTTCCATGGTGTTGTCAGATGTATACATTTTATTACATTACATAAAACTGACTAAACTCTAGCAGCGTTCTTTCTATGCGAATAAAGGCAAGTTTCAGTGGTTCCTTCATCTTTTTTGTGTTTCTCTCAGAGGACAAGTCAATGCCTGGTACCCAACAGATGCTTGATAAATGTTTATTGATTGATTTGCTCTATGGCAATCACCTAGAAGAGAAAGTCAAGGACAGCACTAGGCTGAGAACAATCCTTGAAGCCTTAGCCTTTGGCTTGGCTCCTGTGTCCCCATTGGTCAAGTAGGAGCAACGACCCTCCTTGGAAGTGTTCTGAATCCAGTTCTCAAGCTGATCTTGGCTCCTTCTTGTCTGACTGAATTCCTACTAGTAATGACAATGAAGAACTTGGTGCACATTTATATGTAAACCTGTGGAACCTGGCAGAAACCCTATCTGTCTATCTATTTATCTATCTGTGTATCTGCCTATATGTAATTTTGATCATTAGAAACCAGGAAGCAGCCAACATCTATTATGGGAAACTGGTTTATCTAGACATAAAGAAGTCTGAGCTCATCTTTGCTCCCTCATGTTCTGAAAATACACTTCGGTGGGTCTTTTGGCCGGGCAGAGGAGTAGCAAAGATCCAGCTCCGGAAGGTCGAATTGCTGCGCACAATCATGCAAAAGGTTGTTCATGTCTGGCACCTTCTGTTCTTACTTCTTTAAAAATGGGTTTAGATTATAGGGTCTCCAAAAATTACTTTCTGTTCTTGTTGGTCCGTTTATAAATTTACCTTTCAAGTGCCGGCTCACAATAGATTGGGAGCAGAGGCTGGGAGGCTGTGGGAAGCTCGTCGGCTCTTCAGGCTGCCAAATCTCCCCGAAAAGACCAGCTGAGGATTGCGGGAGCCCTTTCTGACCTTCAACAAAAGGCCCACAGGCAGAATATTGAAAACTGAATAGCCTGGTGATTGAATAGCATGAGGAATGTTCCAGGAAAAGGCCAAAGGTAAGGCGGGACTCCTCCGGGGGCAGGCGGAGCCCCTCAGTGGGACAGTGCATTTGCTGTCACGGTCATCGCAGGGAGAAGTCTGTCCTGAGGGAGAAGTCTGTCCTGATGTAAGAGTGAGCGTCTGATGAAGACTGAAGGAAGGAGGTTCTCCATTCCCTGGAACTTGAGGACTTAAGCCCTGACTCAGGGGACAAGTGACATGTTCAAGGGTTCTCCCAGTGAGTCAAGGAAAATGGCCCCAGAAACTTGGCCATAGGCCCTGGGCTCAGAAGACATCTCTAAGGAAGGAGTCTCTGTGGAGCTGGGGCCACTGACAGGGCCCCTGAGGCTGGCCTGGGTGCTGGGTGCTGGCCTTGCTCAAAAGCCAATCTTCTTAGGGTCACACAGTATGCCTACTACACCTAGTACGACCTCGTGATCTGGAAGTCTCGGGAATTTCACTGCGATAGCCTGTGTGCCCAACCTTTTCAGGCCCTGACTGGTGTCTCCTAGAAGTACTCAGCAGCCTTCAAGTGGCTTGAACTGCATATTTCTGTTGCTTTTTCACAAGCGTTTCAAACCACCGGTAATCAGAGAAATGCAAATTAAACCAACAGTGGAGTAACCTTTTCCTTCTATCGGGTTTGCAAAAGCTGGAAAGGATAACAGGCAGTGTTGACACAGGCTGAATTACTTTTGTCCTCCCCAAGCCTGAAACAATGCCTGAGAGGGGGCATTAGGAGAAAGAGCCTACAGTTAGGGTCGTCTTTTATGTAATAATCATGTTGTCAGCATCCGCTGAGACAAACATCAACAGGACCCTGAGCACTTTGTAATAGAAAGCCACCTGATTTATGTGTTTGTTAATTTGCTCGTTCATTCAGGAAATGCGCCCTGGACAGCTGGAAACACAAAGAGCAGGGAAGGAAAGTAAAAATGTATCAAACACTGAGTATGTGTGGGGCGGTGAGCAGGTTAGTTAGGTGAATTCTTCAGTGAAGTGGGGGGGCAGGAGCCCGTCTGCACAGAGAGGGGGAGTCACACCTCAAATGTCACACAGCACATGAACGCGGGGCTTCCGGACTGTGGAGGCCACCAGACAAGCTCAGGGCACCCTGACACGAAGGCTCAGAGTCCTGAATCCGGGGTCACTAGAGCCTGGCACACCCCAGAGTTCAAGGAGGAGGGATTACTCTGGTGCAGGCGGGGCTGTGAGAACGGAGCCTTTTAGGATGGGTCACGTTAACAGACGAGGACAGAGAAACAAGAGGAGCTGAATGTTCTGGAGGAGAGGCTTGCTTGGGCAAGTCCGCAGAGAGGAAGGGCCAAGGCATGCCCAGGAAAAACTGCCAATAAAGAAACAAATAGACAAATAGACCCAAATCTAGATCAGCAGAGCCCTTCTGAAATGCTGGTGGATGGACCGAAACCAGTCAGAGCTCCCACAGAAGAGGGGACACAAAAGGCCCCTGAGATGGGACCAAAGGGGACCAAGGCTAATTCCCGAGGGTTGCCCAGGGAGGGGTGGAGGCAGAGACAGGGAGGAAAAAGTAATTATGGAAAGCAGCTTTTTTTTTTTTTTTTTAAATCTCCCGCCAGCACACGGCGCCCTGACTTTCACAGACGGGGTGCTCAACAGCTGGGGGAAATGAATGAAGAAAAATTCAGCCCAGCCAGGAGCCCAGATTGTCCTGGTGCGGGAGCACAGGCCGGGTACCAAAAATAACTACAGGGAAGACAAGTGATCTTTCTCAAAGAATCACCAACTCAAGCCCCTCGAGTCCTGTTTAGTTGTGCAAGGAAAGAGGTTATTTATGAGAGGAGCCCCAGGGACCTGCAAGAATGAGTCGGGAGTGCCAGAACCTCCTCACTAATGGGATCGAGCCCAATCACTGCATTTGCGAATTCTAAACTCTTCCAGGGCCTCACGTTTCTCTAAAACCTCAGTGTGTCTCCAATTATCTCAAGAAGGGGATGTCATAAAATTCCCAGGACCAAGTTAATGTTAATTCATACCCCTCGGCTGTGAAGGGAATGCGGGTACTCACCACACAGCGTCTGGAGGCAAAAATATCACGCAAAAGTGAGCGAAGGTTGGGGAGTAATAACAGCTACTATTGATTATGGGCTTAGCATTCTCTGAGCACGGAGCTAAGTGCTTTAACATTCAGTTCAAGTGGAATACCGCCTCCATGCCAAGGGCACGGAATGCGTGGCCGCCCTCCTCCGTCCGGGTTTTCTCACTGGATCTTTGGGGCGATGCTCTCACTAACCCGATTTTGTACTGGAAGGGACCAAAGTCGTGTGATTGGCCCAATACCACGTGTTTGGTAAATGGCGGAGAAAGGATTCAAACCAGCGGGTCTGATTCTGGAAGTTGTGCCCCGAGGCACAGCCCCCAACCCCTCCTGCCCCACCGCCCATCCCCAGCCCCTGACCTCCGGACCCCCATCCAGGGCTTGGGAATGCATTGGAACCAGAGGCACCTCCCAAGCTCGCAGGACTGTGGGGCAGCCTTGGAGGATGTGGGGGTGCAGAAGAACACCACACATTGAGGCTGGTCTGTGAAAGGACAGAGTGGCCTGGAGACACCGGGAAATCTGCTCCCCATCACTTTGGATTAGAGCCCGAGGTGCATTCCAGTGCGCTGCTCGCCTTGAGACAGCAGCAGGAAGCAATTTTAGTGCTGGGTCCAGACCGCGAGCCCTCTAAACCTTTCTATCTAATTACGCTTCCATTGGCTTTCATTTCTGCAGCCCTTCTTACAGGAATACTCTATTTAAAAATAAGTAAATAAAAGAGAGGGGAATTGGAGGGGTTGACTGAGAATTTATCTAATTTCCACATCTAACTCCGAGGACAGATTCTCTTGGGAGCGGGCAGGGTCGGTGTGGGTCTGATTGTGTTTTGCGTATAAACTGTTCTGCATCGGAGTGGCTCTGTTTGCAACTAGACAGGATCCAAATTTCAGACTCATTAGAGTTTGATGCTGCAGTAAAGGTTCATTTAAGAAAAAGAGATGTCATGTCACCTTTTGCTTGTGTTATTACAGCTGTGGGAATGGGCTCTCCCAGCTGCGAAGCTTTCTTCACTATTCTGTGCAAGCCACTGAAGGTGCCTCCTGCAGACTCAGCCACACACACACACACACACACACACACAGGGCTTCCAGAACCTTCTCTGGGGCACTCACAGGGCTCAAGGAGCGCCTTATTCAGAAATTGAGCAGAACAAGCATCATCACCTTGGCTTAGCCTAGCTCTGACCTTGGACCCCTGTCCATTGTCTGCATCCCCACCCAGGACATCCATGTGGCCCACAGGCCTGCTGCTCTCCTTGTGGTGTTGGCCTGGGTAGGCTGGTCACCTGTTCTAATCATGTTGCCTTGCAGAGAACCTCCAGCTGTCCCCAAACGTCAACATTCCTGAGAATCACCTGAGGATCTTGAACTGCAGACTGTGATCGGTAGGGCTGGGATGGGGTTTGAGAGTCTGCATTTCTTAAAAGCTCCTAGAGTGGGTTCTGGAAACAGTTGGTCAAGGGCAAGGATGATGGCCAAAGCAGATGAAACAGCCACAGTCCACTATAATTTTTGTCTTCCCAGAATGTGTGTTTTGCCTTATTATTATTGTTATTTTCCAGTAACAAATCTTCAAACCTCTCCCCCACCCACCCTCACCCCCCACCCACCCCTCCGACACCAATCACAGCAATGGAAAAATGGCTCAGTCCAGGACAATCAGAATCCTGCCCAGAAAGGATATAAGGACAATGTGGGAATGGGGATGTGGGGTTTGGTGGGGGGCAAACCCCCCTGTCCTTGAGGTTACTAAGCTGGGGTGACATTGCCTTGGGGGTGCTGGCAGCCATCTTGGCACATGTAAGAAGCCCATCTGCAGTAAGAGAGAGTGACTTGAACCACAGACAATTGGAAGAGGCAGAGACCTGATGACACCATCTGAACTACTGGGTCCAGCCATACCTGATGCTAGACCACTTTGATCTTTCTAGTTATGTGAACCAATAAGTTTCTTTTTCACTCAAATTGAGTGAACACCTGTGACTTGAACATAAAACTTATGTCATGAGTCAGGCAACCTGGAGTCAAACACGGGGTATATAGTGATGGTTCATGGAGGAACTCTAAAAGCAGTTCCTGAAATGTTTGAGCAATGGCGGTTTCATGGGAATACTTGTTTAGCCCCTCTTGGTACCACTGGAAGATGGATAGCAGTCATCTGGGATGGTTTTCAATGATCTTGTAGCTAACTTTATTGTAATATCTCTGGTGAACCCAAAGGTCTCTGGGATAAAGTTAAACCATGACCTTAACCCGTCTTGGTGTCCTGGGGAACAGAGATCAGGGTAGAAGAACATATTGACAGGGAAGCCCCAAAAAGGTGGCCGAAGACAGAGCCTTAAGGGCCTGACCTGCAAAGACAAATGACACCATGAAAAGAAACTTGAGCTCCTTTACCAGGTGGTGTTAGAATTATCCCTCCCATGACGGTGCTAACACAGCATCTGGAAGTTCCATACAGCAGCTGTGTCTCCCTGGGCGTAGTGACGTAGGCAAGCTTGACTCAAGATCAGGTTCATAAATGGCCTCATTTCCACTTCTAGCCCTTGATGTCATCTCTGTCAAAATAGACCGAGACTGTGCCTACGTGAGTCGCTGGGAGATGAGCTAGTGTCTGGAGAGTAAAGAAGGAACAGAGGGTTCCTGCTTTTCCCTGTGACTTCCCCATTTCAGGTAATGGCAGCCCCACCCTTCTGAGCACCCAGGTTCAAAACCTCAGTGCCTCTTGACTTTTCTTCCCCCTTTTCGTCTCCTTCCTCCTTGCCTGCAGGAGACTGATCTGTCCCAATGCCAACTCCATCCTCCGTTCCCTCCCTGTTCTCTGTCACTGTTATTTCCCCCTGAATCCCTTGTGGCTAGGACCTTGTAGCATTTCTCCTCGAACCTGCCTTTCACACTCCCGACAGATCCAGTCAGAAATTTGAGGGACTTCTTATCAACTCACCCCTGTGGTACCCTGTAATTTTCCAGAGAGGTCACGAATGGAGTTCCCATTGCACGTGCTCTTTCTCACAATGTCATGTTGACATTCCTGCCATCGAGAGATGGAGTCTCAGCTCGCCTGGGTGGCTCAGTCAGTTATGCCTCTGCCTTCGGCTCAGGGTGTGGTCCCAGGGTCCTGGGATCAAGTCCTGAGTAGGGCTCTTTGCTTGGTGGGGAGTCTGCTTCTCCCTCTGCCTTCAGCTCCCCCTGCTTGTGCTCTCTCTCTCTCTCCGACAAATAAATAAATAAAATCTTTTAAAAAGAGAGAGAGAGAGAGAGAGAGAGAGATGGAGTCCCTCTGCTTCCTCCTCTTGAAACTGGAGCGGTTTTAGACCGGGAGAAGTGATGGCATGTGACTCCCTAGGGGCCTGGTTCTCTTGAGCAACTTGCCATGAGACCCTCAGCAGCCACACAGGAAGGAAAGGCCACTATATTGTGAGGAATTCCGGGCCACGTGGAGACACCACACATACGTGTTCCTAGTATGAGGGCCTCACTGATAGCTGGCCATGAGAGTGAACCCCTAGAAGGTTTCTTCCCCCAGCTGGTGGGTTACCTCTCCTCTGCGTTCTCCCAGCTGAAGCCACAGACATCACGGATTGAGGCTCTTCTTAAATTTCTGACCTCCAGAATCTGTGAGCGTCGTAAAATGTCTGTTCCAAGCTGCTAAGCCTTGGGGTCCTTTATTATGCAGCCAATAGACAATGGATATTTTATTTTAAAACACCCTTAATTTCCACAAAAAGTGTGTATCGATCTTTGGCTCCCAACTGACAAGAAGCTACTTACAAAAGGAGTGAGGTTTCAGGAGCACAACTTTGTGCCTCTTACCTTTCCTAGGACATCACTAGTAACTTCCCTCTTTGCAACGAAGGAAAACAAAGCAGTCTGGGTTGGCCAGAGAAAGCCCCCAGCAGCAATGTCGAACAAGCCAGGAGTAATTTGTTTCTATTCTTTTCCATGTGACTGCCGGAGGTGATCCTGGTTTTTATTAGCCCAAACTTCCCCCTTTCAAAAGATAATTCTTTGAAATCTTCTGGGAAATTAACATGGCTCAATCTGGCTCTGGGCTGGCCACCACATGCTCTCAGAATTAAGAGAAACTGAGATTTTTTTTTTTTAACCCCTTGCAGGCACGTACGGGTACCCAGAACTGCATGTTGGTCTTCATTGTGCTAACCCGCTAGGAGGACACAGCTCACACCGAACCAGCTGTTACGTTCAGCTTTACCCTGGAACAAAATTGGCCCAGTTTCATTCCGTTTCAAGACTTCTACATAATGTACAGATGTAGATATAATTCAAACTAACTAGAAATGTTTCATTTAAGAAATATCAGGAACCAGGGCGCCTGGGTGGCTCAGTCAGTAAAGCGTCCGACTGTTGATTTCTGCTCAAGTGTTGATCTCAGGGTCCTGTGATCGAGCCCCATGTTGGGCTCTGCGCTGGGCGTGGAGCCTGCTTATGACTCTGTCTGCCCCTCCCCACCTCACCCTCTCTTCTCTCTCTCAAAAAGAAAGGGAGGAAGGAAGGACAGAAGGAAGGAAGGAATAAAGAAATATCAGGAACTAATTAATATACAAAGTTAATTAAAATACACTTGTTTTCTCCCCCCTAATATTCCTTGAGGAAAATTCATTAGGAATAAGTAATATAAAAGAACTACAGCAGAAACTTTATTTTTTTTTAAAGATTTTTATTTATTTCTTTAACAGACAGAGATCACAAGTAGGCAGAGAGGCAGGCAGAGAGAGAGGGGGAAGCAGGCTCCCTGCCCAGCAGAGAGCCCAATGCGGGGCTCGATCCCAGGACCTTGGGATCATGACCTGAGCCGAAGGCAAAGGCTCAACCCACTGAGCCACCCAGGCACCTCCCAGCAGAAACTTTAAATTCCAATTCTACTCATATCCTAGTCAATTACATCAGAAGTGTTCATAATTTTTCTTCATTTTTATCTTCTCTCTATTTGGGGATTTTTGAGATTTATAGTGTTGTAAGAAATACTAAAAACTGATGTAATTTAGGCAACTAATTTCTTTGAACATTTCCATATCAAGTTTTTCTGGCAGTTGAAAAATTTTTTTTTCTCTGGAAAGTTAGATGGAGCAGAGCAGAGTAGAGCGCAAGGCTGCCCCTCACCCTCCACCCCCCTCTCCTCCAACAGCACACCTACAGTGAAGGTTCATGGTCTTTGCAGCCGATATGTCCTTAGTCTACTCTGTTCCTGTTCTAGGCAGTGGTGCTTGACATGTAACACAGGATATCCTTTGGGAGCTAGGAGTAGGAGCCATCTACTTTCACCCAGGCCGAGCACGAAGACTACATCCAGAGCTCCCTGACTGTAAGGCTTCATGGTCACTGGTGGAAGGAGGAGGAGGAGATCTTCAAGAATAGACTAGAATCCTGGTCCGGCCTGTGCACTGAGTTCACACTGTCTCACACTCCTTTGCTGTAAAGACCTAGCAATGATGGGAAAGAAACCAAAGCAAAATAACTGGGCTCAAAATAATCAGCTCTGTAATGGAAACAAAGAGTTGGGAGCAGTCGAAACCCCGGGTCTGCAGAAAGTCATGGTCTTGAATTTGACCTTCTGCAGAGTGAGAGGATCGTTAGTGCTCCTGGGATGGGGCAGGGGGTGGCTAGAGTCACTGTCATGGATAAAGACAGGGGCCAGGATGAGTCTTCTTCATGAGGCAAATCTGAGAAGTGAAGCTGCTGATAAGACAGTGTCTGGGGCTTCAGCTTCATACCCTAGAGAGACAGAGGATAAGGAAAAGGCATTGTGATGAAGAACGCAAGTCAACGTTACTATGAATATGATATCCCCAATGTTGCTGTGGGAGGAGAGCCCTAAAATAGTAGAAATGTCTCCGGATTAGAGGCCTGGATGACAACAGCTCCCTACAACTGTATAATTGTTGATAGGGAGAGAAAAATATGGGGAGGAGGCCTTGTGCTCTCTCCCACCCCATAGAGAGAAAACATAAAAATCTCCCTCTCACTGTAAGTGTATAAACCAAAATCCCCAAACATGGAGAAATCTCAGTGAGAACAAAAGCTAGAATCTGAATGTGAATTCATTTCTGATTAAATCAATTTTATGGAACAGTCCAGAATATACTTTTTGGATTCAATACCCATTCTAGATCTGTTTTATGGAACAGGCTTTTTTATATCATCCACAGTGAGATAAATGAAATAACAACTTTCATTTTAGGAGACCAAGAAAATGTGGAGTGGGAATAAATAAAAGAAGAACCAGTGTATACAGAAAAGAATCAACTAGAAAGCTTGGGAGACAAAAGTAGACTCACTTTTAAAACCTCAGTATAGGGGCGCCTGGGTGGCTCAGTGGGTTAAAGCCTCTGCCTTCGGCTCAGGTCATGATCCCAGGGTCCTGGGATCGAGCCCCAGGGTCCTGGGATCGAGCCCCGCGTCTGGCTCTCTGCTCGGCGGGGAGCCTGCTTCCCTTCCTCTCTCTCTGCCTGCCTCTCTGCCTACTTGTGATCTCTGTCTGTGAAATGAACAAATAAAATCTTAAAAAAAAATAAAACCTCAGTATACGAGGCCAGTTCTAGAATGAACACTGTGAAAGAATATAGTAATTGTAAGGGAATACTGAAGAATTTACCCAGAACACATAAACAGAGAGGTCTTATACATATACAAACATGCAGTAAAGAGATATATGGGCTAGTTTAAGAAACTCTTAAATTCATCAAACAAGATTTCAAAAATAAGTGAATATTAGAAATGGCAGAGAACTAATATTTGTAATGCTAGTAATTAAGAATTTTCCATAATTAAGACAGACATAAGATCTTAAAGAACAGTGTTCTCCAACTCCCTAGTATAAATACACATCAAGACTCAACATAGTGAGACTATAAAACTACATAGATAAAGAGAAATACCTAAAAGCCACAAAAGAAATGTGACAAATTATTTACAAATGACTAATAATTAGATGTTTGGCAAATTTCACATCAGTCCCAACAGAGGTCAAAAGACAATGAAAGAATATCTTCAGAGTGCTGAGAAAAACTAAACATCAAGTTAGAATCTTATATGAGCTCAACTACCCTTTAACAGTGAAAGTGATATAAAGATATTTTCAGATATGCAAAGATTACACTCCCACAAACTCTCACTGTAAGATGTTCCTTAGAAAGAAAAAAAATTATACCCAAAGATAAACTGGTATACAAGCATGAAAAGAAAAGGTGAGTATGGAAACTGATAAAATACTAATTGTAATTAACAATAAAGAATTTTAAAATACAAATAAAATCTGATTTTTATTAAAAAGTAAAGCTGAAGTTTTTCACAATTACAGCAAAAAAAGGAGGAGGAGGAGGAGAAGGAAGAAGAGGAGGGGGAGAGGAGGAGGAGGAGAGGGAGATGGGGGAGGAGGGGGAGGGGGAGGAAGAGGAGGGGATAGACATGATTGTAATCAATGGATTTTTTAAGAATTTCAAGCCACCAGAGGAATAAAGTAGAGGGAGAAGGGGAAGAAGCAGTCAACTTCCCAAGAGAAATCAGGGAAAAGATACTTACCCAAAGAAAAATATCAGAAAGCAAAAATCAGAGTATATTACAAAAACAAAAATCTGATTAAACTCAATGAAAAACATAGATTATCAGATTGATTTTTTTTAGCCATACATATCAAAGATTCCATTGATCAGGAAGATATAACAACTTTAAATCTGCACATTGCTTATAACATAGGCCAAAAATATAAAGCAAATATTGACATAACTAAAAGGAAAACAATTAAATCCAAAATCATAGAGATATTAACCCATCCCTCTCATTAGCTGTTATATTAAGAAGACAAAAAAATTGGTCAGAATATGAAAAAAATTGAACATGATTAACAAACTTGCCCTAACACACAGATTTAAAATACTGCATTTAAGTACTAAAGAATGCATGTTCTTTCAAATATACCTTCACCCTTTACCCATACTGAGCACAGAATAAGCCTCAAAAAATTTGAAGTATAAAAAGCATATAAAGTACATCTGACTAAAACTAGGAATCAATTATATAAAAACTAGAAAATCCCTATATGTCTATAGAAATTTTAAAAAAGAAATTAATAAATTGCTACATTATCTGAGAGTCAAAGGATAAATCACAATAGAAATTTAAAAGTATTTTGAAATTATAATGAACACTATATATCAAAACTTACATAAAGCTGCCAAACCTGGGCTTACAGGAAATTTATAGCCTCAAAAGGATATATTAGGAAAGAAGAAAGAAGTTTGGAAAAGAAAAGAAAGGCAAGTTAAACCCAGAGAAAGTGAAAAGAAGAAAATAAAAACATTAGAATAGTAGTTAATAAAATGGAAAGCATATATGCAAGAGAGAATCAGTAAGGCCAGAAGTAGGTTATTTAAAGACCAATAAAAGTATTAAATCCATAGTAATACTAATCAAGGAAAAAAGAAAAGTGAAAATATCAGGAATGCAAAAGGAGACATGACTATATGTTCTCATATACTTAAAAGATAATAGGTTAGCATTACAGGAAACTTTAAGAAAACTAAAAGAAAAGGAGATCAAATGACAGTTTCTTAAAACATTTACCAAATGGACACAAGAAGAAATAAAAATCTAGTCTTTTACCTGTTACATTAAATCCCAAATTAGAATCCTTCCCACAACTTCAGGGGTAAATTCTTCACAACATTTAATGAAAAAAAAATAGTACCAACTGTTCACAGCTCCACCACGGAATGGAACAAAACACAATATTTTCCAACTTTTTAAGACTGAGCAAGGTCATTCCCAAGAAGAAAATGATAGGGCCAAGTTTTCTCATAAACACATTTTTTTTTTTAAAGATTTTACTTATTTATTTGACAGAGAGAGAGAGATCACAAGTAGGCAGAGAGGCAGACAGAGAGAGAGGGGGAAGCAGGCTCCCTGCCAAGCAGAGAGCCCGATGTGGGGCTCGATCCCAGGACCCTGAGACCATGACCTGAGCCGAAGGCAGAGGCTTAACCCTCTGAGCCACCCAGGCGCCCCTCATAAACACATTTTTAAAAGCCAATCAAATCCAATGACATAGTGAGGATAAAATGTCACATGATAGTCAGGTTTATTCTAAGAATGCAAGGTTGGCTCAACGTTCACACATAGGATAGTAACAGAGCAACGTTTTACTTCCTGACTTGTTACCGAACTCCAGTTATGTAAGAAAACATCTTTGTTCTTAGTAAGTAAACACTGACATATTTAAGGGAAAAAGGACATAATATGTCTAATCTAGTCTAAAACAGTTCAGAAAAAATAAGTAGCATGCACACATATGTGTATGTAGAAAGAACGACAAAGGAAATGAGGCAAAACGTAAGCACCTGGTAAATACGGGTGGACGGTTATGAGAGTTTCTTATACAAATCAATTTTTACATGAGTTTCAAGTTACATCAAAACTAAAAGTTACCAAAAAATCAGTATAATTCACCTGTAAGTAGAATAAAGGAGAAAAATCATATGATTATTTTAATAAATGCTAAAAATTATTTAATAATAATTTAATAAAATATAATTATATAATTATAAATATAATTATAAATAAAATAATTTAATAAAATTTAACATCCTTTTGTGATAAAAACTATTGACAACCAACAGTTGTCATGAAGGACATGGCTTTAAACCATAAAGGTTATCTACAGAAAAACGTAAGGGAAAAAGTGTTGAAATTTCTCCTCCGAGGTCAACAATGAAAGACGCTGCTAGTAAGACTTATTTCAACAGAACTTCCAGGAAAAAGCAAGGCGATCCTAGAGAAACGGGAGGACAGTCTGCTCATACAGGCTGCCTTTTCACCAGAAGGAAAAGGTTGGAGCTAACCTGATTGGTCTTTGTTTATTTGCATGAGCCATTCTGTCTCCCTCTCCCAAGGCAAAGTGGGTGAAGCAGCAGAGGTTATTTCAGGGAAATATCCTTCCTCATGGAAATCAAGACCAAAGAACAAGTTACCAATGTTCAAGACCCTTTGAAGAAAGTTCCAGAATAATATCAAAAGGCATAAACGAAATCTTGGATAAATGGAGAATGAGACCACACTCACAGATGAGAAGATTCCATATCATAAATGTCAGTTTCCTGCAAGTCTTCCCCAATTCTCTGTATCCAGTGGGTTTAGATAAAACTTGACACACTGGTCCAAAAAATGCATATGGAAGAACAAAAAGCCAGGAATAGCTAAGGTCAGTTTTGAAGACAAAGCACAAGGAAAGGCAACAGGCCTATCAAATATCAAAAATGTGTACTAACTTTCCGTACCTAAGAGCATGTGGCATTAGCATAGGAATAAACAAAGCAGAGGCTGAGAAACAGACCCAGACATGTCTGTGAACTTGACATATGACACGAATGGCATTTTGAACCTCTGGGGACAAAATAAACTATGTAATGAATGGTACCGGGGTAAGAGGTTATCTCATGTGGAAAAACAGAATAAAAGTAGATTTTTAACTATGCATCAAAAACAAAAGTAATTACATTTGGACTAAATCCCTAATGAAAAAAAATATGTATCAGAACTCTTCACCATTTAGAAGAAAATAGAAGGGGATATTTTTACCTTCCCAGAGTAGGGAAGGATTTTTAAACTAGACACTAGAAGAACACATTGTGAAGACAAAGATTGATAAATTTGGCTAACCTGTTGTTAATACCAAATGTTTTTTCTTAAGATTTTATTTATTTATTAGAGAAAGAGAGAGAGAGAGAGAGCAGGGGGAGGAGAAGAGGGAGAGGGACAAGCAGACTCCCAACTGAGCGTGGAGCCCAAGGCGGGGTTCAATCTCACTACCTTGAGGTCACAACCTGAGCCAAAATCAAGACTTGCGTGCTCCACCAACAGAACAACCCAGGAGCCCCTGTTGTAAATAACTTTCATTCAAAAAAAAAAAAGACAGCTGCAGCAAAGTTAAACTACAAATTGCAGGCTGAGGGAAGATATTTGTGATATGCCTAAATGACAAAAGATGAAAATCCAGATTATATGAAGAAATGTTACTGATCAGTAAGAAAAACAAACAATCCAGTTGGGAAAAATGAACCTGTGCCTTTCACAAGAGAGTACCCAGGGGCTAAGAGTCAGGTAACGGCAAATTAAATCACCCCTGAAAAACAATTTCCCACCGAACAGTGGGGCAGGCAGAGGAGGGCTAGCTCTACTCAGTGCTGGTGAAGTTGGAGAAGAGAAACGGACCCTTGCTCGCTGTTGATGGTGGGGGCTGGGGGGCATGCTGGTACAAGTCCTTCAGAGAACACGACTGGTGTTTTAGAGACACATGCCCCAGCCAGGAATTCCAGCCCTAGAGACACACAGAGATGTGCTGTTTGTGACGGGGGGAAAAACAGAGACAGCTGACATCCATCCACGAGCTCATGGATAAAAACACCACAATCCAAGAGAACGCTGCACGGTAATTATGAGTAAACGAGAGCCATGTCACTAAAACAGAGATCCCTCGGACACAGAATGTCAGATTTTAGCAATGAAGAAGGACATGCGGCCAGACGGCGAGTCCAGGATGCTCACGCGCAGATGGAGCTTACAACACGGAAACCAATATTATCCGTAACTATGGATGGAAATAACAGCGAAATGTTCGCAGAAACCATAAACAAGTTCAGACGGTAGATATCTTGGGGTCAGCAGAAACGGAATGTGAAAGCATTCACAGAGGGCTTTCCCTGTTTTTAGTTTTTCTTAAAAAAGGTGACCTGGAACAAATACGGCAAACGTTAAGTTTTGCCGTATTACATCGAGAAGTCTTGGTGTAAGCCCATATAAGATTCTCTATACTTTTCTGCCTGTTGAAATACTATGTAAGAGAAAGGTCAATTATAATTCTTTTAAGTCAGTGTTAAAATCAAAAGTGTTTTGGGGAGCCTGGGTGGCTCAGTGGGTTAAGCCGCTGCCTTCGGCTCGGGTCATGATCTCAGGGTCCTGGGATCGAGCCCCGCATCGGGCTCTCTGCTCGGCAGGGAGCCTGCTTCCTCCTCTCTCTCTGCCTGCCTCTCTGCCTGCTTGTGATCTCTCTCTGTCAAATAAATAAATAAAATCTTTAAAAAAAAAATCAAAGGGGCGCCTGGGTGGCTCAGTGGGTTAAGCCGCTGCCTTCGGCTCAGGTCATGATCCCAGGTCCTGGGTTCGAGCCCCGCATCGGGCTTTCTGCTCAGCAGGGAGCCTGCTTCCTCCTCTCTCTCTGCCTGCCTCTCTGCCTACTTGTGATTTCTCTCTGTCAAATAAATAAATAAAATCTTAAAAAAAAAAACAAAAGTGTTTTGATCAGATCTGTGTACTCTCACATGATATCTATTTATTGCTTTTTAAAAATTTATCAGTAAAAATGTTTATGAAGGAACAACCTAGCTGTACAAAGAACCCTCAAACCTCAACCTCAACAGTAAGGAGCGTCTAGGTGTTTCCTTCCGTCAGGCACCCAACACTTGGTTTTTGCTCAGGTTTTTTAGCTCAAGTTATAATCTCAAGGTCATGAGATCAAGCCCCGCGTCAGGCTCTGCGCTCAGTGGGGAGTCTGTTTCAGATTCTCTCTCTCTCTCCCTCCTTCTTTCCCCTCCCTGCTTGTGCACACATTCTCTCTCTCTCTAAAATAAATGAATAAATTTTTTTTTAATCTTAAAAAAAAAAAAAAAGCCAGCTCGGCAATGAAAGGACAGACAATCCAATTACATAATGGAAACACAGGAACTGACCTTTCATAGGTGAGAAGACACAGAGGTGAGCACGTGAAGGGAGGTTCCGCACCGTTGGGGAACCACCCATTGGAGCCCCGTGGGATTGCACCTCTGAGGGCGGCTGACATCACACACGCCGTCCCGTGGGTTGTGCTGGGATCCCGCTGTGGTTTGTACATCCCCCTGATGACTGGTGAAGCTTGGTGTCCTTTACGTGGCTTTCCTCTTCTGCAAAATGTCTTTTGTCCATTTTCTTGGTGGGGTATCTTGTTGGGTGGTCTGTCTCTCCCTGATTTGTAGGATTTTTGTTTTTTTTTAATAAAGGCTGGATGAGACCTTATCGTCTCCCCCTCCGTGTGTTGCCATTTTGCTCCTACGTGTGTATTTAAAATGAAGCTCATACATGCACAGAATATCTCAGGAGGGGTTCTAGGGCTGCTACCATGGGGGAAAGTAAAGCAGCAGGAGAAAGCATGTGTGAGAGATAGGATTTTCTCCATATGCGCACTCCTTTTTTTAAATGATCATTATTTGCATATATTTTAAATGTTAAGACAAAGGAAAGCCTACCATCATCAAGCAAGTGCTAGCTTCCTTCTAGTCCTACTCCAGAGGAAAAGCATAAGATGCTTGCCCAGCTGGACCTTTGGCCCAATGTCCCTTGCCCTCCCCTTCCTCCAGGCTGTCGAGTCGGTCCACACCATCCCAGCAAAGTCATAATGAGAGCAACTCCTCCAGCCAGGCCTCCAGGCTTGTCACCCAGCTCCTCCGTGGCCCCTTGGAGAAAGTTAGCAAACTTATGTATCCTCTGCAGGCCCCACTGGCCAACGGCAGCTCCTACGAAGGTCATGGTCAGCCTCTAGTGCTCCCCGCCTCCTGTTGCAGAGGGGATGGGATTCCACTTCCAGGATGAGGGGCAAAAGGTTCCATCCACGTACACCGTGTCTTACTCACCTCCTCTCAAGGGAGTCAGTCCCCTGGTGGAGCCCAGGTGGCGAGCTGCCCTGGGAAAGGCCCTGAGAGCAAGGAATCGGGATTTCCAGCCAACAGCCAGTGAGCACTGAATCCTGCCAGCCACTCCTGCGAACAGGCAGCGAGGGTGCCCCGCAGTGAGTCCCCCAACAGGCAAGCCTTGACATTGACCCCCGCCCAGGCCGGCTGGAGACCACCGCCTGCTGAGACACAGGAGCGTGGCTAGGTCGTGCCCAGATTCCTGACCTGCAAACTGTGAAATAATAAATGTTTGTTGTTTGAAACCTTTAGGAAAAGGAACAAAAGACGAGGCAAGTCTCTCCCGAAATATTGATCAATCATCCGTCGGAGGCAAGAGACCGGACAGAACAACAATCCAGTGCTGGGACGCCAGGAAGTTCTCAAGATAATATAGTACAACCTGGGTTTTTTAAAAAAGATTTTATTTATTTATTTGAGAGGCAGAGATCACAAGTAAGCAGAGAGGCAGGCAGAGAGAGAGGGAAGCAGGCTCCCTGGCGAGCCGAGAGCCTGATGCGGGGCTCGATCCCAGCACCCTGGGATCATGACCTGAGCTGAAGGCAGAGGCTTTAACCCACTGAGCCACCCAGGCACCCCTACAACCTGGATTTTAAACAAAGGGGTGACTTGCCGTGTTTGATTTTCCGGTTAATTGGAAGAACTTTTTTTATAGCATCGTGGAGTCTTAATGTACCCCAAAGAAGAGGAATCTGAAGCTGAAAATAATTAATTTACCTCCAAAAGTTCTGATGCTTTCTTACAGCAAACTAGTAGAGTGCCCTTCACAGAGTAGAAGCTCAATAAATAATTGTTGAAGGAAGGAAGAGCAGGCGTGGGTGGGCGGGTGTTAGCGCTCTCCCTCTTCACCCCTTCCCCAGCCAGGAACTCCCTGAGGCCACGCCCATGCGCAGGGCAAGCTCAGATTCAGAAGCCAGGAGGTTGTGTGACACTGCGCAGCCCTTCACCTTGAACCTCACACCTTACACCGCACTCGCTTAGGCATAAAACAGAAAAAGAATACTTTGCATGTCAGACAGCCACAGTGAAACTCAAACAAGATTCCATATGGTACCCGCTTTCCAACTGTAGTGTGGCCAACACGTTTTGCTATTCTTATTTCTAAAACGTGTTGTCCACTGCACCGACTTAGAAAGCAGACTATGAAATAAAACATCCCCCCACTGAATGCACGGGAAAAGGTTGCTGTGGGGAAGAAAACTGGCTGTTTGGGAAAAGAAAATCCCAGTGGATCATCATGGCACGCCGTTCGCAGACACTGAATTTTAGGTAAGCTTCAAAACCTAGTGCAAATTAGAGAACATGTGTCCATACTGTCATGCAATGAAAAAGAATAAGGTACAGCTCCATGTACCGGCTTGGAAAGATCTCCCAGAGCTGGTGTTATACGAACGCCAAGCTGCAGAATGGTATTGTATACATATGTATGTATGTGCATTTGACTTACGTAAAATAAATGCCACATACACGTGCGTGCACACATATGCCACAAATTCGGAGAACGCCTGAAGAATTCACACGTCAATTGTTAACAGTAGTTGCCTCTGGGGAAGGTAACCGAACCGGGTGTGAATGTGGCATTTTAATTTTTCATGAAATTTATATACACACACACACACACACACATATACACACAGATATATATATATATGCGTGCTGGTTAAATTTTTTAAATGGGTATGTATCCATTTTCCATTTTAAAAATGAAAGGTAGTATTTCAAAAGCTACATGTAAAGAATAAAACCATTAAAAATTATGCATACATACCTGCTCTCGGCAGGAAAAGAGGAAACAACTGAGAAAGCATAAAAGCGATGCAGAAAAATCATGAAAGTGTGTCTAGAATTAACCGTATTAAATGTTCCGTGTATCCAAAAAAAGGAAAAGGTAAATTAAAAACTCGATAATTTAGCACCAAATATGCAAAGGGATGAATCCTTCCTGTTATACAGTTTTCAAAACTGATTAAGGATTTGGGGTTCCTGGGTGGCGCACTCAGTTAAGCGTTGAGCTCTTGGTTTCATGGGCTCAGGTTGTGATCTCAGGGTCATGATCTCAGGGTGGTGAGATCGAGCCGCTAGGGGGCTCAGCTCATAATCTGCTTGAGATTCTCTCTCCCTCCACTCATGCTCGCTTGCTTGCTCTCAAATAAATAAATAAATCTTTAAAAAAATTAAAAATTTAAACATAAGATTGCCGCCCCCCCAAAAAACCCCTGAGCCCTCAGACATTGAGCCCCAGGCTTTTTGGCATGCAGTGTGCATCTGAAATTGTCATCGCGTGTCCTTAGTTCATAGACAGGACAGTCCATATGGTCATGGTGAGTGACACGGTCAGCTGCGCAGGCTGCTGTGTGGGGAGCAGAGCCCGGTCCCGGGCCACAGGGTGCTGCTGCAGCTTGCTACAGGGAGGGGTCAGGTCAGCAATATGCTCCCAGCACCCCATGGCTCCCCTTGGTGAAACTCCGAAAACAGTCCTCCCTAGAGCTTGCCCGACCCAGACTTGTCTGTCTCTTCTCCTCAGATTCCTCTTTGAGGGCGAACTGAGGTCTGCTCTAAAAAAGCAGAAGTGCAGGTAGGAAGCAGTGTGCAGACCGTGTCACCCCGGGGCAGCCTCTGGATGGTCGGGGAAGCCCGGTCCCCACCGTGGATGCCGCCCGTCCCAGTTCCATGGCTGCTCTCTCTTCCTCTAACCGGACGGGGCTCCGGGGATTGCCCGGGCCGGGCCCAGGCAGAAACTGGAACCGAGAGCCCAGAACCCATTTCTCCAAAGTCACATGGCCTGGGACCAGACACTGGCGCCTCGGCCCGGAGACCCCTGTATGTCAGGGCACCGCGACACTCGCCACCCACTTGGAGAAAGAATATATCCTTGAGGTTCCTCGTGGTGTTTTTTGTTTCCATCAGTGACTTTCCTCTGCCCGCTCTGATGCAAGCTGGGAACCTGGTGAGGCACTAAGAGCCCCAACCCCAGATGTCCCTCCACACCCCGGGGCACTCACCTCAGCCTCCAGCCTCCTTTGGGGGCGGGGAGGGCGTCACCACTGCCACCACTGTCCCTCCTGATGTCATTTGGAATGAAGGGGAAATTCTGCAGCCCGTGGCTCCAATCTGGGGGTCAAGCCCCGGGGGGACAGGAGCAGACAGTTATTTCTAAGTAGAACGTTGCGTAGAAATTTGCGATGAGAAGTCCACGTCATGTCATCAAATACTTAACATTCCAGACCCGAGTACCAGCGCCGGCGCATGCGCGGGAGTTGAGCGCCTGCAGATTATGGACGTGGCCTCCTCGCCCCGGGACAGGTGATAATTCCTGGGAATTAAGCATTCAGTGTGGTGCAGGGGAGACTGCTGCTTCCGGATAAGACTCGAGCCCGATGCTTAATCTTCCTGAGTATGTATCTATAAAATTGGCATAATAATAAAAATCTCCCAGGATCTCATGAGGATTAACGGAGATAAGGTAGCCCAGTGCCCTCATTAGACAAAGAAGGCGTCAGATTCCACTCCTGCCCTGCGGTTTCCTGGTCTCCAAGGTCTGTTAGCTTCTCCCACGTCTCTTAGGGACTCGTAAGGTGAAGCCCGTAAATACAAGATCACCGCACAAATTAGGTCTCCTTATTGGGTCTACCAAGCCCCCGATGGAAAGAAATTAGGAATCCTATTTGTTAAGGTGGGTGGAAACAGCTGGGTGTCAGTATGTGCTGAAAAGCCAAGTGGCATCCCTCTGCTCACGTCTGGAATGTACCAAAGAGGAGAGTTGAGTCAGAGACCAAGTCTTCCACTGCGGAGGTCAGCAAACTCTGGCCCAGGGGCCCAGCGCGGTACCCCTCCCGCCTGTTTCTGGAAGGACAGTTCTGTGGGCAGCAGGTCATGCTCATTCACCTGTGCTTGCCTGGGACAGCCCCAGAATGGAGCTATGACAGGCCCTCGATGGCCCACAAAGCCTGAAATGCTTCCTTATCTGGACTTCTACAGAAAAAAAAAAATGGCCAACCTCAGCTCCACAGAGTGCTTTCTGTTCCTCTCTCGCAAACACCCAGAAACTAGAGGCTAAACGCTGGGAATGAGACTCTGCTTGAGGCTGACAAGCAGCATGGAGACTCGCAGGGATCCGAAGTTTGGAGATAGGAGGGCTCTCTTTGGCTTGTGTCTAGCTTATGACTGCACAGCCCCGAAGGAAACTATAGACAGAAACAAGGCTTTCAGATAAATCTGAGGGGTTGTGATCTTGGGGATTCCTGTCCCCAATCGGAGCCCCAGTTAGGTGTGTGACGGGAATTGCTTCACGTTCCTAGCGCGGTTACTTTACTTATAAATAAGGTACCATTGTCTGAACACCTGTTGAACTCCTCCTCTAGGGAACCTGACCACCTAGAAGCAGAAGTTTTAGACCAGATCATGTCTACGATGCCTTTCCACCTCTAAAGCTCAATTTAAAAGGCGCGATGGCCCTGGGGCCTTGGAGATGGTACCGCCAGAAGCAGAAGCAGAGAGTGAACATTCTCAGGCACTGGCCTTCCACCAGGTTCCAGTGATATTCACCAGGGTGGTAACTCACCCCACTCTCTCCTTTCCAAATTGAGCTTGCGTGAGCGGAGGTCCAGACCCTCAGGTGAGGGGGTCCCCCTGCAGAGGGGGGAGGTGCCGGCCGGCTCCACACACGCCCTTCAACTTGGTTATGTAATGGGCGCCTGGGCCACGCAGATGGGTCTTCCGGATTGTGCCTTTTACCCTGGTGTGAGCACCTGCAAGGACGGCTTTCTCTCTGGAGTGACGGGTCCACGTGGCATAGGGACCCTAAAGGTGCTGCCAGTGGTCTCGGGATAATTGGGACCGGGCAGCAAATGAATCCTGCGGAATCAAGACCGCTTTCGTTTTCCCAGAGCTGCAGAGTGAGGACAGCCTTCCAAAAGTTCCGAATCCAAGCCTGTGGACCCCATCATGCTGGACTGTGTGCCCCCTCGCTCCTCTCCCGGAAGACCCATTGGGGGTGGTGACCCCGGCTGGCATCTCATGGACAACACGTTGGCCCATCACACCCAGATGAGACCCGCGGCTGATGGCCCGGCGTTCGGGTCAGGGGCCGCTGGGCACTGCTCTCTCCCTGCCTCCTAAAGTTCCAATGCCAGCCTGATTTCTATCTGGAAGCATCCCAGCCCAAACATGGAACAAAAGTTCCCTCTGGCAAGCCCTTTCCCGGTTCCAAAGTATGTTTTTATGTTTGTTGGCAAATAGGACTGTCACCAGCAACAATAACAACACTGTTTCCCCTCGGCTGAAGCTACTTCATTTCTTCGTATTTGCTGCCGGGCTGGCGCTGGGCAGATGAATAATGGAGGCTCGGCGGCCCGCCCAAGGCCTGACCCCGCACCTCCAAAAGCAAACACAGGGGTGCAAATGGAGAGATTTGTTTGTTTGAACTCTCCCTGCCTGGTTTTAAAAAAGAAAAAGAAAAAGAAAAAAGAAAAACAAACCTCCCACCACCCCGTTTCATCAGTGTAGACACTGAAGTTTTATTGTTTTGTTTTTCTTTTCTGTTTTCATTTCTCACTTTTTGCCACGAGGAGCTACAGCCCTCTACTGGTGTGGGGAATGGCGCCAGCTCCTCGGTCGCCGGGGCGACCCTGCCATCTTGTGGCCGCGCGGGGGATGTGCGCCGGGAGCTGAACTCCGACGTCTGAGCATCCCCAACGCAGGCTGCTGGAAAGGGTCCTTCCATCTTTAGAGACATCTCAGGGAAATGGATGGGAGTCTTTGGGAAGGGAGATGTAGATGGATTTGGGGTCAGGGTATCGGTTCTCGATCTCAGTGCTGGTCAACTCTGTGTGACCTCAGTGAGCTGGAGCAAATGATCTTTTTATTGAAACTATTTCCTCATCTGTACAAGGAAGGTGAAGCTTCAGGGGGATGGCACATATCGAGCGATTTGTAAACTCTATCCATGAATATACATACATATATTAAACAACTCTAAGTTTTTTTTTAAAGATTTTATTTATTTATTTGACTCAGAGAGAGATCGGAAGTAGGCAGAGAGGCAGGCAGAGAGAGGGGGAAGCAGGCTCCCTGCTGAGCAATGAGCCCAATGCAGGGTTCGATACCAGGACCCTGAGATCATGACCTGAACCAAAGGCAGATGCTTAACCGACTGAGCCACCCAGACACCCCATATTAAACATCTCTAAAGAAGTGGACTCTCTCATCATCTTCGGTCAAACTTTGTTCAGAGACTCAAAACCAGTTTTGCCCCCGAACCCTCCTCTAGTATAAAGCCTGAGCCCTAGGATAAGAAAAGAAAAGGACTTCACGATGGCTGGTGCTCACTTAAATGCACACACTGTCAAATGTTCTTCTTTTTCGCTTTTCCAGTTTTTTTTGTGTTTTTTAATTTACGAGAGAGAGCACGAGAGCATGAGCAGGGTAGGGGGAAGGGCAGAGGGAGAAGCAGACTCCCCACTGAGCAGGGATCCCAGTCGGGGACTCGATCCCAGGACCAGGGGATCATGTCCTGAGCCAAAGACAGACGCTTAACTGAGCCACCCGGGCGCCCCTCACTTTTCCAGTTTATGCAAAACAGGGCTCTTGGGCCTTTCTGCGTAGGGCCGATGAGTGAATAATGAGAAATGGAGATGAGCTGTGGAGGTTAAACTTTGCTTACATGGAATCACAGAGTGCCCATTAGCGTTGAGGCTTGGGTATTTGGCTCCCTCCTCTCCTCTTAAAAGCCGGAGCCAGACGCAGCAGCGAAAGTAGCACTTATCCCAAGTCTGTGAGGCACGGTAGACACATGATGACTCATCAAACACAGGACAGGTTTGGCCGCCACTTCTGTGCAGTGGTTCGGAGGAAGCCAAGAATTTCTGGTGTCTAGCTCTGGACTTGGTGAAGAGACCCAAATATTGCGGTCCTCGCCCTGTGCTAAATCTCAGTGTTGCTCGGAACGGCAGGACAGCCAGTGCCTGGTCTGTGGCTAAGGTCTCTGAGTCTGAGCTCAGAGATCTCCTCTTCACAGCTGGCCCTTGCTGGGTCCTCCCGTTACACGGTCTGTCTGTCACTCAGCTCACCGACGCGGGAGGCAGATGTAGGGTACTTCGGGTAGCAGGATAGATAGTTCTGCAAAGAGAAAATAGCACACTAGCCAAGGGACAGCAAATCCTTGGGCAAGTAGTGCAGCAGCATGACTCAGATTTCCAGGCCCATCTGCCCTCTGGACTAGGCCCTGTTTCCTCCACGCTCACCTATTTCCAAGTTGGGTAGGCGAAGGCCTGTCCTCAGGAAGCCATCTTTAGAATTGAGCATGTCACCAGTGAGCCTGTGTTGTAGCTGGAGAAGGAAATGGGCTGTGTCTCTGGGAGGGTCCTGTGGTAGATCAGGGTTGGGGGGGCAGGGGTGGCAGGGCAAGGTTACACCCTGCCCTACAAAATGAACGTGTCCCTCCCAGTCCTTAGAGATGACATCCCAGAACTCCAAAACCAGAGAAGGCGCTTTTCCCCCACCAACTAATGCTTGCTGGGCTACCTCCAGAATCTTCTAGAAGGACCAACCTCCTCCTTGGGCTACCTCTTGAAATAGGTGCTTCTTTCTTCCTCCTTCATCTCGGGGAGAGGGAAAGCAGTCAGGGTCTTCTCGGAGGAAGGTACAAAAGCGGGGGGCTTTTCTTCGGAGGTTTCCCATCCCTGATAAACTATTTACATTCACCAAACCAGAGGAGGAATTCAAGGCTAGGTGGCCAGACTTTCGGAGCTGCCCTGCAGTGTGACCGCACATGGGGAAGGCACGGTGGACACAGTAAGACCACAGACGGAGGCATTAGCAGCCTGTGGTGTGTTGCGAAGGGGGAAATTCGGGCATCAGGGGTCACGGGCTAGCCCCGTGAGTGGCCCAGAGGTTGCAGAAATCTGGAGGGAGGAGGATGTCTCAGATCCCACCGATGGACCCACCCCTTTCATGTCCACACACTCAGCTGGATTGGCAAAGGGACACAGCAGGAGACCAGGCCATGCCAGCATAAAATAATATAAAATAACCAACGAACTAATTTATTGGGATGAATACACTTATTTTTAGGATAACGCTTTAGATGTATTTAGATACACTTATTAATATAACTCTGTCATTAAAATACCTCTCCTGTGTAGCAGATCTCCCCAAAATTAAAGAAGAGGTAGAGAAATGTTTTGAAACTAGGCTGTGTTGTATGCGTTATACAACCCACGTGATGATTTTGAACGGCCTTTGTCCCTGGTTGCAGGGAGAGGTCTCCACACCCTTGGAGTAGGAGTGTCATCTTGTCCCTGGGGGGTCCCGTGGACTCCATTTAACTTTAGGCTACAAGGAGGCTCATGGTGGGTTCCTACACAGTTTTGAGGATGGGAGCTGGCCATTTTGGAAAGACCAGTCATGTGATTGGAGACTGGGGCATTTGAGCCCCATGATGTTGGCCCAACCTTTGGAGAATGGAAATTCAAATCACCATGGCCAGTAATTCAGTTAGTCATGCCTACGTAACTGAACCCCCCTAAAAACTCTGGACAGCGGAACCTGAGTGAGCTTCCCTGGATGGTAACCATACACGGCCATGCTGACGCCGTAGCCCGTCCGGAGGCCGGCACAGCGACACGTTCAGGACCCACCTGGGTTCCCACCCTGGAATCCGTGTCGTCCTCTGGCTGGTCCCGATCCGTATCCTTTACAGGGAATCGCTATCGTACATACAGCACTTCCCTGAGTTCTGGGAGTCACTCCAGCAAATTATGGAACCTGAGTGAGTAACAGGAACCAAATTTTTAGCCAGTTGGTGAGAAGTGCAGGGAATCCCCAAACCTGCCGCAGGGTCTGGAGCGAGGGAAGCCTTAATCTGAAATGTGATCCAACTCGGGGTAGTTGGAGTCAGAATGGTGTTGTGAATCAGTCCTACGAAACTGATCCGATAGAGACCCCCCTGCAAATTCACAAAGCGGGATGCTCTGATGGGCGTTAGGTTTGTACACTTATTTGCCTCCCATACATACAAGAGGCATCCAGTAATGTGTGCTGGTTAAATGAATTATTATGTAAAAGCGAGCTCTCTGCCCACTGTCTCAGTCTGGAGTGTGACCTGCCATGCGACCTGTCGTGTGACCTGCCGTGCGACCTGCCCAAATCAGTCCCATCTGCACCTACACCCTGCCGAGTGTCCTTCCTGGGCTGGAATTTACATGTGTCCTGGGGAGACTCTGTCTGTCTCTCTTCACCTCCATACTCAGATCCCTCCTACGTGAACTCTCGCTTGCTTGCTTTCACCCACAAATGGGCCAGGAGAAGAATCTAGTGGTGCTTTCTACCACAGTCCCAAACCAAGAGCAACACCAACTAGAAAAACTAGTTCTCCTCCTTGGAAAGGGAAGGGAGCTCCTGGGAAGAGGAATCTGGCGGGCATATTTGAGGAGACTTTATTTGAACTACAAGGTTTTTTTAACTGAGCCATAATGGGCATGTAACGTTCTATTAGTTTAGGTGTATAACGTAACAATGTACTATATGTATAGATTATGAAATGATTATGAAACAATTATCAAACTAGGTTAAGTCAACACTTGTCAACAAACATAGTTCCAAAGCTCTTCTTGTGATGAGAACTTCCATGATCTACTCTCTTAGCAATTTGCAAATACACAGTGCGATATTATTAACTGTGGTCGTAGCGCTGTACATATAGCCTCGGACCCCTTTGGGGTTCACCCACCCCATCCCCTGCCTCTGGCAACCTCCAGTCTATCCTCTGTATCTTTGAGTTTGGCTCTGTTGTGATTCTATGTATAAGAGAACTCATACAGTATTTCTCTTTTTCTGTTGCTTTATTTTACGCAGCTTAATGTCCTCAAGGTCCATCTGTGTTGTCAAAAATAGCAGGATCTCCTTCTTTTATCGTGGCTCGATAATATTCCATTGTGTGTGTGTGTACATATGTATACACCACGTTTTCTTTGTCCATTCATCCTCTGATGGACGATTTGGTTGTTTTCATGTCTTGGAGCTTGTGACTAAAGCTGCAATGAACATGGGAGTGCAGATATCTTTTGAGACAGAGATTTCATTTCCTTCAGATAAACACCCCACCATGGGATTACTGGATCGTGTGGCAATCCTATTTTTAGAATAGTTTTCCATTTTCCTTTGCGGCTGCACCCATTAGGTTTCCCACCAATACCGCACATGGGTTCCTTCTTCTCCACGTCCTCACCAATGCTTGTTATTTCTTGTCTTTTTGATCCTAGCCATTCTGACGGCTGTGAGGTGAGAGTCACTGTGGTTTTGACTTGCATTTCCCCGGTGACCCGCCATGTTAAGCACCTGTTCATGGGAACCGGAAGTTTAGACTGTGTGCCCTGGAGACTTGTGTATGATAACTGCCCGGAACACATGCCTCCCTGCCCCTCCCACCCACAAATCCTAAACATTACAGAGAAAACAGTCTTAAAATCATGAGAGCTCAGGTAACCAAGAAGGTTTAAGGGGTTCTCTTAATGATCTGGACATGTTGTTCAATCCTCGACACCCAGAAGGCAGGCAGGGTGGGGGCTAGAGGAGGAAGCCATAGAGCCAGGCACCATCAAGAGAGGACCCTTGCTAAAAATGGCACCCCATGCCAGGGGATAAGGATGGGCAAACGGAGAGGAGGCTGGGAAGCCATTGCTGTGGCTGGTTTGGGAAAACCTCCATGGCCTGATGAGGGGGGACGTTTAGGTCTGAGAAGCAGATTCCCTGAAGGAGGGGGGAGAACTTCTAGTGGACAAGCCCCCTCCTCCCGCCGTTCCCTCCCCACAGCACATGGGAGGGGGGGCCACAGCACTGACAGGAAGGCCAAGAGGAAATCTTGAATGCGACTGTGAACCCACCACCAAGAAACACCAATGGCTTAGGGAAAAACCAGCCCCATGAGAAAGAGACACCAAACTCAAAGGACAGAACATACTCAAGGACTCCAGGGCAACAGAAGGAATGGGGACAGCCTGCAGAGGAGTCTCATAGGCTGGGTGACGGACGACACAGCTGCTGGAGGCAGCAAAAGCCCTAGGTCCCACCGGGGAGGTCTGACTACGCTCTGACCCATGTTTGCACAGAATCTGTCCTGCCCTCCCCAGGTAGGTTCTGTTCCCACTCTCTCTGTTGGTCTCAGAATGCTCCCATCTTTGGGGCCTACAGGCTCCATGCTTTGTTCCGGGATGGAGTCCCCATCCTGTGTCTTTCTCCCTTGAGATTCAGGCTGTGACTTACTGAGCCCCAACCTTCCCGTGATTTTTTTCTTCAGAAACTTTTGTTGCTCTCCTGGGGCCTCTCATGTCTGGAACACATGGAGCCTCTCATGCCCAATAAATACTTCCCAAAGTGATGGACCTAAAAGATGGAGCAGACGTGCCCCTAGGCTCTGCCCCTGCTCACAGGACCTCCAGAAGTTTCCTGCTGTCAACTGTCACCATTTGGGAGCCGAGTAACTGAACTCATGCTTTTCTAGATACCCGTTTTTAACTGTTAAGCTTAGTATGATGAAATATATATCCCTTCTCTATTTCCAGCTTAATTCACACAGGAGTCATGGAATTAACAAGATTTCTAGAAGCATCTAAAAGTGGTCCAAGGGCTCAGTTGATGATGGTTCTTCTCGAGGCAGGACTTGACACGCCCCAGGAACATGATTTACTATTAGGCCACCACGGCAAGACAGGTTACAAGTGTTGGAGCGTGGTGGGGTGGGTAAGGCAAAGACCAAGAATCTTCCTACTTTTAGTTTTCTAGATCATTCTAATGAAGGATTCTCAGGTTATCAGACAAATGTAACTCCCAGGCCTAGGCCCTGCGGTTAAGTCAGCTACTCACATTAAAATGGCTACTCTGGAGTCTGACGGTGTAAACAAGTAAGTGTGCCACCATGTGTATTCTTATCCACGTCTAATTCTTGGCTTTAAACACCTTTCCATGCCTAGTGCTCATATTGTTCAACCCAATAATTCCCCCTACACTACCGTCTCTTCCAGGTGTCAGGATTAACGGCTAGCACCAGAATTCCTCCTAGGGCAGGAAGTGTCTTTGCGGAGGAAAAAAATGCCTTGATTAGTGCTTGAGAAGAAGATGAGCCTCACTGTTAAGGGCCTGGGTATCAGGGGGCCTCATCTCTCTGCCAAGGACAAGGCTGCCACGCTGCATAACCACGGGGGAGGGCTGGACGGGCAGGAGCAGAAAGGGGAGTGCCACCAAATGGCACCATCCCAGGACCCTCAAAATCTTGAGCAACGTCTTCTAGACACGTTACTGCTGTGTCTGCATGACTTTCTCTTGTGAGAGCCAAAGAAGTAACTGAGCTGCTTGTGAAGGTAAACCTGATCCCGGGCTGAGGCAGCCCAGGACAAGCCCAGACCCAGGACAGAAGAGCCATGTCCCCATCAGTGAGCAACCTCCAGGAGACCTTCAGCTTCTGCCCATTTCAGGACTGGGCATTTTGAGACGTTTCATCAGGATAATCTCAGTTGATATCTGGATTAACCAGAGATGTGGATGGGAATTTGCATACAAGGATATTAATCACAGAATTACACATGATGTTGGAAACTGAGGGACCTAAATGCACGTCAGTACGGATCTGGTTAAATAAACTGAGAAAGAGAGCTATTTAGTAACACGGAAAAGTTTCAGTCAAAAAAAAGAAAAAAAATTGGAATGCTACTGGTATTACTAATACTTGGTATTTGTTCGCTTTTTTTTTTTAAATAAGTGATTTTTTTTTTCTTGAAGAAAAGAGAAAGACTAAAATTTTAACAGAACATTCCAGAGTTTGTGGGATTATAAGTGACTTGTCTTTCCTTTGGCTTACGTCTGCGTGATTTTCAAAGCAAAGCAAGGTTAGGAGAAATCAACATCACTTTTAAAGCGTGGGAGTGAAGTTCGTTTGTGTTGGTTGGCTTTACTTGGCAGGCACAGGAGAGATGAGCCAGAAGGAGGGTGAACGTAAGTGAGGTTTGGTCATCATTTATTTATGCTGGTTTAGGTAGAAACAACATTTGTTTAGCAGAGGAGGAAAAGGAATTCCAGTCTTGGGGGGGGGGGGCGAGAAAAAACAGAAGAGGGAGATAGGAAATAGAGAAAAAGTACATTTAGACTCTCTTCTGAAATGGGCTTGAATTGCCAGGTGATTTTCTGTTTCACTTTTGGATGTTCTTAGTTCCCTTTTACCAAATCAAAAAGGGTGACAGTTGGATTATGGGTGTGTTGGCAGTCACGTAGAGGGAACTTGGGTGTGTACGCGTGCGTGCATATGTCTGTGTGTACAGAGAAAGGCAACGCCTCCTTTCTGTATTTTACATCAATTATCTGGTATAAGGAAGGACAGAGCCTCCATAAAACTTTGACTCCTGCCCCTCTTCTCCAATCAACCCTCACAAAACTGAGGAAACCTCAACCATTTTAAACGGTAATCGTTTCCCAATCTGCTGCCAGGTTGAGCTGTAAGAGGTCAGGCTTGACGTCTTACGATCTCAAAAATATTTGAGGAAGAAATTATATCAGATGTCTGCATGAGCCTAGTGTCCCATCCCCGTCCCTGGTGTCAAAGAGACACAGCTTCACATCTTGACATTGACCACCAAAGAACAGCATCACACTGGTAAAAGATCTTACAACTAATTTTGTAGACCATGGTATGACTTAGAATTGAGTACGGGCTTTGTCACCTGTACTCTCCAACCCTGGCCAAGCCACTTCACCTCTCAGGGCCTTGGCCACCTCCCCTGTAGTCTGAGCACTTAACTTGGGGCATTTTCAAGGTGACCTCAAGCACCGGAAATCGATCAACTTTTAATTGTAGAATTTATGTATGTGTGTGTGTGTGTGACCAAATGGAAGACAAGTGAGGGCACAGGTGACAATTTCAATGATATTTAATGCTCATGGCTCATGGGGAAAAGGAAGGGAATAATCATCTTTTGAGCAACCCCGGAGAGTCCAGACATCCTAGAGTAATTCCACAGTTTTGGAAACTGAAGCTCAGATTTAAAGCAACCTGCTCAAGATCATCTAACTGTTAAGAGCCACAGGCAAGAAACGGTATCCAGACTAACTCCAAAGCTGGGATTGGCAAGTCAGTACATCTTGGAGAACGCGCCTTTTCATGAGGCTCCTTTGGTGTTGAGGTGTGGTTGGGTATCCCCTGGACCTCGTCACTCTCCTCAGTCCGGGCACTGAGCTCTCACCCCCTCTGCCACTAGGCTGGTCACCACCATTCAAGACAACGCCCATGAGCACTATGATAGCTGCCAATGGAACCTTGAGGTTGGATGAAGAATGATGACAGCCCCCACGCTCCCAGGAAGGTGACCTTGCTCATGAGATGTGTGTCCCAAGGTGTGAGCTGAAGGGTAGTGGAAGGTAACACCTCAAGACTGTAATAATCATGGCCCCCACCATGTCTCACTATTCCCAGACCACACACACCTTCCCACTGGGGGTGTTTTCTGCTTCCCCAGGGGAGGCCACCTCCCACCTCCCATCCCCAAGGTGCTGGGAACCACGTGACTCAGCCAAGCTTTTCAATACTGCACTGACTGCCATTTCTGGAACACCTGCTGGTCTAGGAGCAGAGGATGGGCCAGGACACAAAAGCTGCCACCGCCTTGTTCTAGCCACCACACTGCATCGCCTCTTCCAGCAACTTCTGTTCATGAAAAAGTAAATTCCAAAAGTTCCACATAGGCTATTCCATTCAGGGAGGCTCATTTGGACGGAAAGAGTAAAGCACCAGGAAACGACTAGTTGTTCTCTCACTTAAATCACTTAAAATATTTATCCTAAGGGTTAAATCCAATAGGAGGTAGAACAGTCACATGGCTTCCATCGGCGCTAGGACAGCTCCAAGGGTCCAGCCGCGAGACGTGGGCCAAGCCACCAACACTCTTTGAGCCCGAGTTCCCACCTCTGGAGCAGGAGGGACTTAGGACAGGCGATGCCTCAGGCCCCTCCATCTCCGGAGTCCGCCATCTGGCCCAGCCCCGCGGCGTCCCCCGGGCGCAGGCGGCGTCGTTCTAGAAACCGGGTCTGGTGCGGTCGCTTGGCGTTCACCTTCCGTGACTTTTCCGAGTTTCCTTCCTCTTGGCTTCGTGGAGCGCCGGCCTCCTTCTGCCACGAGCGCCGCCGATCCAAGGCCAGAGCCGGCTGCCAGCCGCCGCCTCCACGAGGCCCCGCGCGGCCCCGCGCCCGCCCAGCTCGCCTCCCCGACGGCTCGCAGGTGCGGCCTCCGCGGCCCTCCAGACACCACCCGAGGCGTCCGCTGGCCCGGGCCCGTCGCGGTGGGGATGCTGGCGCCAACCCTCAGGGCTCCCGCGGCCTTCAGAGGCGCCGCGCACCGACGAGCCCCCGCAGGGCCCATAATCTCACCCCATTTCACAGATGGGCCCCGGCGGCCCCGCAGGACCTGCTCGCCTTCCAAGAAGGAACAAAGGCGAGGCGTCAGCCAGGGCAGAAATCAGAGCGTCGGCACTCTCCCAGAGCCGTGCACGCTCCGCAATCGGTCATGCGTCTTTTTACCTTTCCCAACTTCGTGGGATTTATATATAGCCTGCATCTTGTCCCTCCGAACTCGGCAGGGCTCGCCATCAGTCACTGGGCTGAACACCTGGAACTCTGTGGGGACCATCATTAAGAGGATGCGAGGCCAGGTGTGGTTTTGGACCAGAGACCGATTGGAAGAGGGAGGATTTCTCACTTTCCAAGTTTACTCTGCTCAAGTTAAAACAATTAACCTCCTTTCCCCTTCAAACAACTGTTCTCCGCAGTTTTCTACCAGCCAGAGCCAACCCGGAGACACAATGTCAAAAGTGGACTCTCTACCCTTGAAGACTTTAGGGGGAAGAGGCAGGTTTGCACCCTTCCTCCCGGCTTCCTTCTGCCCTCGCCGCCCCCTGCCCCACCCATGTCACCACCGCCCTCTGGGTGCTAGACCTCTGGAGAGCGGGGGTTTCTCCAGCGCGGGCGTCGGAACGAGATTGCAGCTAAGGGGGGTTTGGCCACAGTTAGGCCCCCAGATTGGGCCCCACATTCACCCCCGAAGGGTGTGCCAGGAGAGCCAGCAGGGAGGGCAGGACAGATGGCAAGGTTATGCCCAACCACTTGGGTCTTAGCTCTCTTAATTGATGTAGCCCTTAGCACATTGCCCTTCTCCGGCTGCAACCGCCCCCAGGACACACAACGCACGCGCTTGTGCACACACACACACACACACACACACTCGAAAACTCTTAATGATATTCATATCTTTTAGGAACCCACCTGTCTCCTTCTTACATAATACAGTAGCTAGCGGGAATTGAATGCTTATCCCATTCTGGGCACTGTGCTGGGTGATACTCTTGCACCGATGTCCTCCCTTTGCAATCCTCTCAACAACCCTATGATAACGTTGGTGGCCCACAAACTGGAGTGGATAAGCCGGGTCCCCCAGGCAGTACTGGCCATCATCTGACAGAGCGCCTGGGTGGCTCAGTTAGGTGCCTGACCTTGATTTTGGTTCATCCAGGTCATGATCAGTTTTGGCTGCTCTCAGGTCATGATCTCGGGTCTTGAGATCGAGCCTCCCTCCTTCGGGCTCTGAGCTCAGCACAGTCTTGCTTAAGAATTTCTCTCCCTCTCCCTCTGCCCCTCCCCACCACTCACACTGTCTCTCTCTCAAAAAATAATAATAATAAAATAAAATTTTAAAAATTAATTAATTGTAAGTTTTTAAATAAAAAAAGAAAACTACTGGCCATCATTTGAGATCCTCTCCATGATGTGGGGGGCACTTGCAGGTGTGCGGCATTGCTGGTCTGTGTGAGGCAGACCCAGGCAGCCCTTGGCACCTTTGTGCCCGAGAGGGAAAGTCACACTTGCCCATCTCACATAGGCTGGTCTTTTCCTGAGGCGACAGGGAGGGATGCTGATGGCCTGCCACCCCTCCTGAAAACACTGTCCAGGGCAGGGTCTTCAGATGATGGGAAATAGCTCAGCATGGAAATTGAACTGATCGTCCTGCAGAAATGACCCAAAGCAGTGGTTTTCAGACATGGTGACACACAAGACAACTGGAGAGACTATTTAAATCCTAAATATATACCCCATACCAATGAAATTAACTGTACCCCATACCAATGAAATTAACATGCCATTGGAAACCACCCATCAGAATTTTTCAAAAATATTTTTAAATTTTCCAACAATCACAAGTCTGCGGAAAGATTACATGCTGTTGTGGGCGGAATCTTTGTGCCCTCCAAAATTCTTATGTTGAAACTCCAGTGGGATAGTATCAGAAGGTGGGGCCCCTGGGGGTGATTAGGTCATGAGGGTGGAGTCCTGGTGATCGACAGCAGTGCCCTCATGAGAAGAGACACATAAGTTCGCTGCTTCTCTCTGCTCTCCAGCCTGTGAGAATTTGACCATCTGCAACCAGGAAGAGGGCCTTCCCCGGGAGCCCCGGTATACCAGCATTCTGATCTTGGACTTCTAGGCTCCAGAACTGTGAGAAAAACATTTCTGTTGCCTCAGCTGCCCCATCTCTGGTATCTTGTTAGAGCAGCCCAAACTGATTAAGCTACAAGTACGATACGAAAAACCTTTTCCTAAACCAATTGAGAATAATTTGCCAACTTAGGGCACCATCTTCCCCACACATATTTGGGCCTATTTCTTATAAACAAGGACACAATAAAAAACCCCAGTCAGGAGATTAATGTTGTTACATCTCTACCAACTCATCCTCGGATTCTTGTTGAGTTTCACCAATATGGTTGAATAATTAAAAATATTATTATTGTTGTCCGGACAACATTTTTAAAAGCAAGAAGGTGCACTTCAGAAATCACAAAGTGTGGTTATTGGCCAGGGGTCTTCAGTCTCCTCCAGTTTGGAAAGTTCCTCAGTCTTTCCTTGACTTTCAGGACCTTGATACGTGTCAAGACCATGCAGGAGAACATCCCTCCCCTTGAGTTCATCCAGCCTCTCCTGAGAAGGTTCAGTTTATTCACCCTTGACAAGAACGTGGCGGAGAGGATGCTCTGTCCTCCTTCCATCCTGTCAGATGGCTCACAATTTTGATCTATCCCATTGCCGACGGCATCCGCTTTGACGTCTTGATGGAAGGTGGTGTCTTCCAGTCTTCACCACTGTAGAGTCACTCCTTGTCCCTTTGTAAAGTCATTCAGATTTTGTGATGAGAGGCAAGTGGTGAGTTGAATTCTGGGAGTTTGGCCAGCCTTTGGTTATTTTTACACCTTCCCGGCTGATCCCAGAGTGCAACCGACTTTGGGAATCGGCGGCCTAATTCCTCCCTGTGAAATAAGCATCAGCAAAGACACAGGGGCCTTTGTGACATGAGTTAATAATAACGAAAGCTTACACGGATTAGCCAACATCTATCAAGCCCTTATGTGCCTCCACTGTGCTCATTAATCAGTGTGTATTGTTGCCATCATCTAGCAGCTCACGGTTATTATTCATGCACGCCCCAGATTCTTATTGAACGCCAGCTATGAGCCAAATACTTCTAGGGGCTGGGGATACAACTGTGCATGACAGAGATCCAAATCCCCTTTCTCGGGGAGCCTACACTCTAGGATATCAAACCATACACTGAACACCATGCTAATTGCTTTATGTTCACAGTAATGATGACAATAATAATCACGATTCATCTTTCCTGAGCACCAACTATGGGCCAGACCCTTGGATCACCACCACGACAATACTGAGAGGCAGGTGCTTTTATTATGTACTTTGGAACTCATGTCAGGGAAGGAAAGGCTCTAAGGCACATAGAAATGTAGCCAATGAAACATTTGATACATTAATTATGTTCTCTTTGGCGCTAGCAAAGATGATTGTGGACCCTAGGACTTTTAGAGAACCACACCAAACTAACAAATACCACATGACATGCATCAAGCTAGCAAAAATTAGAAAGTTGGACAGTATCAAGTGTTGGCAAGGATGCGGGTCATTGCGACCTTTGCACAATGTTGGTTCAAGTGTTAGCCAGTGCAGCCAATTTCGAGAGCATATTTTATGTGTATTCCCAAGAACCCAGGAAATTCAGCCTTGGGTAGATACACTGGAGAGATACACACAAGTTCATGAAGAGACATATACAAAGAAATTCGTGTGGAGCTGTATGTACCACGGAGTTGGAGGCAAGCAAGGGGCCCTTATTGGGGAAACAGACAAGCAAAATATGTTACTGTATTGGTGAAATACTTCGCAGTAGAGAGAAGAAATCACCTGGACTCAATAAAACATGGGCAAATCTCCAAATCATAATGTCAATCCAAAAATGTAAGAAACAGAATAGTTACAGCATAATAACATTTATAAGAGTTTTAAAACAACCAGCAGACCAACACTGTATTGTCCAAGGTGTATACGTACACATATGAGTGGTAGAAGGTGGATTGGAAGGGGATGCATTAAATGCATGTCTGGGCATGCAGCAGGGACTGGGAGGAGTTGATAATAGGACTGTAGCTGGAGGACCAAGGGATACAATAGTAGCTAATTAAAAAAATAAAAGAAGGGGTGCCTGGGTGGCTCAGTCTGTTAAGGACCTGACTCTTGATTTCGGTTCAGGTGATGATCTCAGGGCCTTGAGATTAAGCTCTGTGTTGGGCTCCATGCTGAGCATGGAGCCTGCTTGGGATTCTCTCTCTCCCTCGCCTCTGCCCCTCCCCTGCTCTCTCTCTCTCAAAAAAGAAAAAAGAAGAGTTTTATAAGGACAATTCCTTGCTATGGATTAGTGAATATGACCAACTTGATTCTGTGCCTGATTTGATTCTGCCTGGGAACATAGTTAAAAGGTGGAGTAATGAAGGTCTTTCAAAAAAGATATACGAGGGACACCTGGGTGGTTCAGTCCATTAAGCATCTGACCCTTGATCTCAGCTCAGGTCTTGATCTCAGGGTTGTGAGTTCAAGCCCCGCATTGGGCTCCACACTGGGCATGGTGCCTACATAAAAAAATTATATATAGATAGATAGATAGATATATCTATATATATAGACACACATACACACACAAATAAATATAAATAAATATAAAATATATTTATATAAATATAAATAAATATAATTGTTTATATTTCTACAAAATCATATATACATACATATATTTGTTCCAGAAAGAACTTCTTTACACTCAACCCTCTTCAAACCAGTCCTCATGGAAGGAACAGGGTCTTTGGGTCACACTGACATGCTTTTGCATCGAACTGACCTAATGAAGACAGGCCCACACTGATGTTCACCCCGACCCCTAGCAGAAGAGCCCAGTGGCCCCACACTTTTCTGACACCTGTTCTCCATAATACCCTTGTCCAGTGACAGAGGCTTCCAGGAAGAAGACAGAGTTGTCCCCGTCAGGAAACCCAAACATGGGTCCTAGCTCTGCCACTTTCTAGCTGGGTGACTTTGGACAAGATGTTCAACTCCTTCAAACATCTCCTCCTCTTTCAAAGCAGGGACTATGCTACCTAACCAGAAGGGCTCTTTGGAGAAATCAATAAGATTTTGCATGAAGGAGTCATGGCCATTTAGATGCTCCCTCTCTCCATCTCTCTATAGAACCTCAAAGGTAATCAAGTCTCTCTATCCATAATACTAAACACCCCCCAACAATGGCATGAGCCCTGGACACTGGTGGCAAGTGGGAACTGCACACGTGGCTGGGCTGCTCTCCCTCAGACCCCCACCTGCTGACCGGGGAGGCACTGGTGGTCCTGGCCTTGCCCCAGTGTGGGGCAGCCAGGTGGGCAGGGAGTGCCTAAAGGAGAGTGGGGGTAGGGGCTCCCTGGCAGCCCACTCGGCTCCACCAAGTGGCCCAGTGTTTTCCAAAGTGTCCACCATGACTGGTCATGGTCTCTGCTGCACTTCCTTCGAAGTATATGGCACCATCTCCCACCCAGTCATCAAAACCCACAGCACGGCAGACCCCTGTCCTTGCCCAGTGTCTAATCCCCAGCCAGGTCCTGTGGGTTCTGCAACCAGGGAGACCCTCACAGCCTCCCTGGCTGCCCAGAAACTATCCCAGCCCTCAGAGCACCTTGCCTCCAGGAAGACCACCATGATGCCCATTTTCCCTCCAACATGGAGCTTCAGTCTAGAGAAGGAAGCTTGCTAAACCTATACCAAGAAGCCTGGAATCACCAATGGCGGTGTACGGTAGCAGGCCTTGGAAAGGGGCCAGGAGAAAAAGCAAGAATGCATTTAATCCAGATGCTGGGAGGGGAAGGAGAAGGCACGTCTAAGGAAAGCAGGTTGATCCCACAGTATCCTTTCAGCCGGGCTGAGATCTTGGATTTCAGCCTCAGTGTTGGAAAGCCTTTGAGGGGTGTTAAGCCAGAGAGAAGGAGAAACATTATCTGACTGATGTTTCACAAAGGGGGCTGGGGCTGTAGACAGCAGGTTGGTGGGGGGGGGGGGTGGTCATGAAATCAGGGGTCCCTTCTTGTAACCCCACAAGAATGGGAGAGGTCTTCGGGGCTGCCTTCAGTATGTGCCTTCCTCTGTCTTCATCCTGCTTTGTGATAGTGTTGAAAATCACTCCGTTTCTTCCCAGGGTTTAAAAAAAAAATGCAGGGACAGGTGTGTGAGCCCACTTCCCACTAATGTCCTGAACAGCTGCCGGAACAGCTCTGAGTCCCATAAAGATTCCAACCGGGATGGGAACAGGTGCGACCATCTCTTCTAACCTGCTGATTGGCAATTTCAGTGGGTTGGCACCAACCCGTCTACCTGCAAAGAGCCCGGATGGGGTCTTCTGCTCAATGAACAATGGGTCAAAGGGCCCAGGGCTCCAGGAGAGGAGCTCACGGCGGCTGCGAGCGTGTGACCAGGGTTTTCCTCGGGGCTTTCACAACTGAATCTGGATTTTGCACAGCAAGGGAGGCTCTTATGCCCCCCAACATCATGTTCAGGTTTTGTTTTGTTTTAAGATTTTATTTATTTATTTGAGAGAGAGAGAGAGAGAGAGAGCACAAGCAGGGGGAGCAGCAGGCAGAGGGAAAGGGAAAAGCAGGCTCCCCACTGAGCAGGGAGCCCGACTCGGGCCTCCATCCCAGGACCCTGGGATCACAACCTGAGCCGAAAGCAGAGGCTTAACCCACTGAGCCACCCAGGTGCCCCCATCATGTTCAGGTTCTTCTTTACCTTTCTCCAGGGCTTATCTGTGATCTTCCATCCCCCTCTTCAAAGACACTGGACTGAGGTGTCCCTTCAGCCAGGAGCCCTGGATGCTCGTTCCTGCCCCTCTCTGCTTTCCTCCCCTCCTGAGGCTCGGGCAGCAGCACACCCCACCAGCCAACCTCACTGCAAGACGCGTGAAAACCGGAAGTGCGAGCTCTTTTCTCATCAGTCAGTCGGGCCACAGATGCGGTACTGTGGGAGCCGGGCTCTGCCAGACAGAGGCTCTTGTTGGCTCTCCTGTGCCACCATGTGGGCCACGGAGCCCAGCAGGGTCGTAATGAGGATCTAAGGGCTATCCATCACGGCTGCACATAGAGCTTTGAAACCAAGTGTGAGGTGACATTCTGGAAAAGGCAAGACTCTGGAGACAGTCAGAAGGTGGCTAGGAGTTTGGGATGGGGGAATGGGGTGGAAGGGGAGAGGAAGGGATGAAAAGGGGAAGTAGGGAAGATTTTTAGGACAAAACTATCCTGATACTGTGTTGGCAGACACATGTCATTATACATTTGTCCAAACCCACAGAGTACACATCTTTTAAGTTTCCTAGACTCAGTTCCACCGTGGTGGGCAGGGTTACCCACACACAACCCCAAGCCATTCTTGGACCCCAGCAGGATGTCTGAGAGTTCAGCTCAGTCCCAACGCTATCTGCTTGGAGATAGCGTCGGATCACACAGACCAAGGGTTCCATCCTACAAGACTGCCCCCTGCCTCCCACTTCAGATGCCAGTCGTGGGCCCCAGGCTCTCTGCATCCCTGCTTCTGGTGACCAGCTGTAGTTCGGAGCTTCCAATGACCTCCTCCTTAGGTCTGATTAATTTAAAAGAGCAACTCACAAAACTCAGGGCAATACATACTTACATTTACTTGTTTATGAAAGGATGTGATAAAGGATACAAATCAATGGCCAGATGAAGAGAAGCACGGGGTGAGGTCCCCAACACAGGTCCCCAGTGCACCTTCTGCCTGGCTCTGTGGCACGTGGGAGCATCTTAGAGCCCCAAGTGTGGAAGCTCCCCCCAAAAGGGCCAAAAAGCCCACATGTCCTGTTTCCCCCCCCCCCCTCAGTCTCTCCCCTTTCATGAATTTGCACATCCATTGAACACACACAAATCCTCTCAGCCGGAAGTTTCTATCATTCAATCTTCACCATCAAAGAGGAAAAGCTCTTTGTTACAGGGAGTCCCGGATGCTTTTCAGGAGCGCAGTGCCCTGGGCTGCTCGCAACTCCCACCTTGAGCTGGATGGCTGTTTAAACTTGAAAGGGAGCTTCCTTACGGGTTAACATCCGGGGTGAAGATGTACGAAGCTTGTATCGATGTCGTTGTTAGCAACCACCGCTAAGTGACAAGAAGAGGCTTCATCAGACCAGTTAGGAGGAAAAGTTAAACAGCAAACTCAAGTATTTTCAGAGAGGGCTTTGAAGAGGTTTTGTTTGTTTGTTTGTTTTGTTTTTGTGTGTTTTTTAAAGAGTTTATTTTTATTTATTTGACAGAGAGAGTGAGAGAGCACAAGCAGGGGGAACAGATGGGGAGTGAGAAGCAGACTCCCTGCTGAGCACGGAGCCTGATGTGGGACTCGATTCCAGGATCCTGAGATCATGACCTGAGCTGAAGGCAGACGCTTAACCATCTGAGCCACCCAGGCGCCCAAAAATGTTTTCTATGAATGTACACTTATATACATCATTGGGTCAGTGGAATGCATGGACTTTTGTGTTTCTTAAGCACAAAGACATGTTTCTCATGGAGAGAAATTAAAGGGAAAGGTTACATTTATTTACATCTGTATCCTTTCTCCTCTTTTAGACTTCTAAACATTTAAAGGTCAAGGCTCTTCTGATCCATCTTCCTACCTTTCCCCCGTCACTTTACCCCACTGGAATCCAGCACAGAATCAAGGTTCAGCAAATGCTTTGAAAAACGCCAGAGCAGGGAATCTCAAACGGAGACAGGGAAGTAGGAGATGAGCGTCAAGACAGCACCATCGATATATTTCTCATTGCTATGTGACAAACTACATGACTCAAAACACTGAGCTCCTGTCACGTGCCGGGCAGAGTTGTAGGGCCCAGGGATAATCACCGGGCAGAACTGACCAAATTTCCAAGATGCTCCCATTCTCAGAATGAAGGCCAATGGTTTTGTGAGGAAGCCAAGTGCATCCCCAGAAAAGTTCGAGGTAAAAGTACAGTTATCAGCACCTTTCCCGTCATACTCCCCAGGCTAAGTTCATCATTCGCTTTTCCTCTGGAAATGGATGTCATTAGGGAGAAAAAAATGCAAAGAAAAAAATCGTACTCTCTGAACTGTCACCTGGAGTTCACACACTTATGTCACCTAATGCATGGATGGCATCATTGCCCGTCTGGAGGTACAGAAGGCAAGCCTCAGGGAGGACACGTGACTTGCCCAGAGCCACAGAGCACGTAAGACACAGATCTGGGACAAATTCCCCAGGTCACCAAACCACCCCACCCCACCAGTCTTGGAGCTTCACATTTTACCACCCTGAGTCCCCAGAAGCAAGAACCCGGTGGCAGGGCGGGGGGTGTGCTTGGGTGCGTGGGAAGAGACCATTCACCTCGGCCCGGACACTCACACTGCACTCTCAGAAATGAGTGTGGTGGCGAATAAAGGCTGCAGAAACGTGACCCAAGCCGCCCAGCCCCTGAAGGTTGGCTGCCCCCAGGCTGGTGGAGAGTGAGGCTGTGACAGCCACCCCCACCCCCATTACCGCTGCTGCCCCTCTCACTCTCAGAAATGTAACAGTGCAAACGTGGCGGACCCCAGAGGCAGCAGAGGGAGCCGAGCCCCTGGGGCCGGCAGAAAGATCCAACCTTCCCTCCTGCCCCACAACTGACTGCTCAGACCTCAGCTTTGAACCGGCTGAAAGACCAAAGGCCAAAGGCTCTTTCACAATTAGGAGGTTCTTGAGTTATTTTAGGAGTAAGACCTCCCGGGCTGATAAAGTTATATGGCCACGGCTCTGGGCTGAATGTTCATGTCCCCCACAACATGTATATGTCGAAATCCTAACTGTGATGGTATTAGGACGTAGAGCCTTGGGAGGTGATGAGGTCATGAGACTAGAGGAGCCCCTTGGGCGGGGGGAGGATTAGCACCCTTATAGAAGAGTGCCACCAGGAGAGGGACATCGGGGGTCCTCCTCGTGCTCATTGATTCTATTGTTTCAACCCTTTTCCCAGACTTCACCCCCCACCCCATCCCCTCCCAACCATCCGCCCCTTCTCCTCCATCATCCTCCCTGCTGGGACAGCAGGTCTCAGCCTCATACCAAGCAGAGACCTCTGAGAGTTTGGTTTTGTCCAGCAGACAATGGGAAGCCTCTGACGGGCTTTGAGCAGAAAAGGACCCTCCTCATTAGGAAGATTCCTGCTGGTGGTGGTCCCCAGAATGAGCTTGATGGGGGAGAAGCTCTTCTTGCTTCTAGCCCAGAACCTGAAGCCCAGATTCAGTTCAAGACAGTGGCGCACTGGTGCCACCTGGAGGCCGCCAGCCTCAATTACAAAGCAGTGATCTGCGAATCAGAAAGTGGCTTTCCGGTGGGGACGAGGAAAACAGCCTGTTCCCTTGCACCGGGCCAAAAAGAACAAGGCTTCAAGGATGTGCTGGGCTAGACACTGGAGGGGCGGATCCTTTTTCCAAGGAGATTCTTGAGTTGCTTTAGAACCAAAACCTCTCGGAAAGGGCTAGAGAGACACCCCCACCAGACTGAAATCCGTCCCGCAACAGATTTGTCAAAATAAAGGGAAGTCATTGCTCGGAGGAAGGGGCCTTGTTTTTGTCACCCACATGATACAGTCCAGGGGCCTGGTGACATCTGCTTTAGAAGCCCTCAGCCACTTTGGAAAGAGAGGGAGGCTCTTGGACAGAGTGGAGAGGCTGGTACAGGAAGGACAGAGCTCAGATCCTGGTTTCTCCACTGCTTTTCTTTCCCTAATGTTCCCATCCTTTACAGCACAGCCCAGGAAGCAAGTAGCAAGTAGGCAATGCTAGAGATCAGAATGAAGCAGTTTTGGGGAAATGAGGACAAGGGACGCCTGGAGGATTCAGTCAGTTGAGTGTCTGTCTTCAGCTCAGACCATGATCTCAGGGTCCTGGAATTGAGTCCCACATCGGGCTCCTTGCTCAGTGGGGAGCCTCTGCCTGCCGCTTCCCCTGCTTGAACACGCGCTCTCTCTCTCTCTGAAAAATAAATAAATATCTTTAAAAAAAAAGAAAGAAAGAAAGAAAGAAAATGAGTACTAGACCTAATTTCTGAAACTCCCTCTTCCTGCTAGAAGCCCCTTAGTTACAGACTGCAGAACATAATTCTTGTGATATTACGTGATTTGTTTCTCTCTTCTTTCCAAACAGGAGCAAAATATTCTTTATCGGCTTTCCCGGGGTCACTGAGTCATGGGAAGTTTATTACATTATGGCTAAAATCTCTCTTGCCGTTCACTCTATCTCCTTCCCTCTTCCCTTTTCTTAAGAACGTTTCTCAGTGGAGACAAGCGAGGTCATTGCTCTGAGTCTTTGCCAAGACTGCATGGACTTCTGCTTATGGACCGGTGGGAACTTACAAGCAGCCGGAGCTCAGCCATCCCGATGTGCACAGGAAGAAAGGGAGAGTAGTTTACTCACTCAGGACTCAGGCAGCCCTGTGAGGTTTTTATTATCATGCACGTTTTCAAGCTAATGAAAGAGATGTACAGAGAATCCTTTGGCCAAGGACACACAGCTAGCAAGTAGAGAAAGTAGAATTTGAAATCCTATGCTTGCCTGACCCCCAGATCCGCCTTGTTTTCTGCAGCATAAGAATTTAGGGAGAGGATGGGGCGCCTGGGTGGCTCAGTGGGTTAAAGCCTCTGCCTTCGGCTCAGGTCATGATCTCAGAGTCCTGGGATCGAGCCCCACATCGGGCTCTCTGCTCAGCAGGGAGCCTGCTTCCTCCTCTCTCTCTGCCTGCCTCTCTGCCTACTTGTAATCTCTGTCTGTCAAATAAATAAATAAATAAAATCCTTTAAAAAATTTTAAAAAAAAGAATTTAGGGAGAGGAAACCCCAAAGGTTAAAGAGGCAGTGGGAGGGAAAATGAGGTTGGGTCTCAGGGCTTATGGGGAGTATGTTAAGGGTACCCCAACATTGGTTATGGGAGTGGGGAGCACGAGGGGAGGTGCTGGGGAAAAGGAAAGCCCCGACCCAGGAAGGGTAGCAGTCAGATTTGGGGTATCCCCAAGTCAAATGGTTAAGAGGAGGTCCTAGGAAGCCAGGGGGAAAGCTCAGGTCTCTCCTCTTCTGACTGAATATCATGTAATGCCTTTCACTTCCTCCTCTGTTCTCAGAAAAATACGTGCTATAAAATCAAAGTTCACGTTCTGCAATTGGCTTCCAAGAGGGCTGGGCTGGTTTTACCATGTTTTCCTTTGAAACTGCCTCTGAGATTTGTCTTGCCCCCGTTCCCCTCTCAGAGGCGGCAGTGTCCAGAGGCTGAGCCACAGGGAGGAAGTGGGAGGTGCCCCCAAGGAAGCAGTGATGAGCTCGGAGACCGGGCACACTGAACAGTGGAGTGGCTTGAATAAGTAAGTACACGTAGGGAAGGTAATGGGAGCCTTATTGGAGAAGGGACAGGAAGCGAAAGGGGAAGGTTGGGAAGGAAGGTTATAACTGGAAGTATAGTATCAGCTCATTGTGTTTAAACAAGTAAACAGGGGCGCCTGGGTGGCTCAGTGGGTTAAGCCGCTGCCTTCGGCTCAGGTCATGATCTCAGAGTCCTGGGATCGAGCCCCGCATCGGGCTCTCTGCTCGGCAGGGAGCCTGCTTCCTCCTCTCTCTCTGCCTGCCTCTCTGCCTACTTGTGATCTCTCTGTCAAATAAATAAATAAATAAAATCTTAAAAAAAAAAAACAAGTAAACAGATAAATATGTTAAAAAGAAAACCGCAGGCCAAAATTGGTGTCACAAGGCCAAGTCACAAAACCGGGGCTTACCACCCAACATAACCACAGTTTCAAACTCCCCCAGATCAGTTTCAGCTGGTCAGTCAGGAATTTTCTGACTGGCACCAATGAGGTCATCTGTCACATGGGTCCCCTCCACCTCCAAAGGAAGAGGAGGTTATCCACCTAGTAAGTCCCCTTGCCCTTCCTCTTATTAAATGAGAAAAATTACGCCGAGTAAATTTTGAAGATCTAATTGGCTCTATGAATCAATTCGTGCATCAGGCAACATCCCGTCTAGAAAGTGGAGGGGAGCACCAAAAAGCTACAGAAAGGGAAAGGTTTGAAAGGTATTGAGCGAGCAGAGAAAGGGAACTATTAGCAAAGAATATGTTGTTTGAGGCAAGGTCACCTACCAAAGGGAAGGGGAGGGTCTATTTGTAAACTGTTATACGTCACATACTAGTGCATTTCCTTTCTCGGGCGTACCATCCACATTTGCTACTGCCAAAAGTTTTACCAATGACTCTGCTACCTTTCCCTGGGCTAAGTTGTGCCTCAGCTACTATTAGCAGTCAAGAAGCTTATTAGAGCGAGCTCTTGGGATTAACACCCCCTGAGGAAAAGAACCAAGTGATGGGAAGAAGTTGGACTACGTCATGGTTTCAAGAAAGTCTCAGCTGACCCCATGAGGAGCTCTGATACTGGGATGCCCCTTCAGAGTTTTCATGACTTGAGGCAAAAAGTCTGAGCCTTTATGTCCTGCAAAGAACAGTCATTGGATATAGGATGTCCCCAGAAGGAAGACATGACCTTGGGCAAGATGGCTGTCTGCAGCCAAGGATAATTTCTGGAGGGCCGACAGCTGAAGGCACTCAGCCAGCGGCACTCCCAGAGTCCTTCAGATCTGCAGGGGAATGGGGATGGAGACCATACCATCCTGCACCTTGCAATCTGGACATAATTTATCTTAATGTGCTCACTCCCCCATCAAGGTTCATGCTGTCTACTTGGACATATGGTCGCTCTTTCATGATTATTTCACTTGTATTTACATTGCATCCTCCATGGCAGAATTATTGAACTTTAGGACCTTAAATACCAAGAATTGTGATGGGTCTAAAAGGCAGGGAATAAGAATGGGAGCATCATTTTCCTCTGGGTAATTTTTCTAGAGACAGCCATGATAACCTAAACAGAGTATTTCTCACACTTATTTAAGAACAGGATCTGGAAGCTCAGAATTCGGTAAGTTGATCATTTTGCTTTGAAGTACTCTAAAGACGCTGTTGGACATCCCTACCCACCAGGATTCTGTTAGAGCAACTCAACACTGCATTGACATTTCACCCCTACAGAGATGTTAATCACTTGATAAGTTAGTTGACATTTGAGATTCTGAAAGTTGGGGAATGGAACCACCCTTCCACCATTCTCGTTTATCTTATAAAGGACTTTTGTAGAGAGGAGTGGTTCCTTCTTCACGCAGAGGACACTGACTACAAAACACAGCTCAACACAAGGGGTTCTTTGGCTAGCTACTGAAGATGTTTTTCTCACACAGTCTTTCCCCCAGGGGAATCTGGCCTATGGTTTCATGGCCGCTGTTCAGTGTCACGGTTGCTGGATTTCTCTGGAGCTAGGCCACCTCAGGTGTGAATGAAAAGGAACTGTTTCAAGTTCAGCCTAAACCCATGGACTGTGAGGCCAGAGGGAGTCATTCTGACTCACAAGACTGAAATGATGTGTGTTTGGTAGCTATGGAGCTTTTCTAGTCCCCAGGAATTCCCCAGGACACGAAGCTTGCTGAATGTTCCAGGGGTGCTTAACGGTCGTTAACATCAGCCTATGGGGAGGAGAGCCCCAAGGTGGGGGCTCTGAGTTTGTGGTTTGGCTTGTTTTTTTTAATTTCTTTTTTTTTTTAAGTAAATTTTATTTGTGCCAACATTTCCCTTTCTTTTACTTTATTTATTTTGGAAGTAATCTCTATACCCAACGTGGGGCTTGAAGTCAAGACTCACATTCTCTTCCAACTGAGCCAGCCAGAGGCGCCTCCATGTTATTTTTAGGTCAGAAGAAAAATCCATGTTTCAGTTCAATTATATTATAAATATCCACCAGGTAATAACATGTTTGGGTTTACCTTGTTGTTCCGCCCACCAGTCACACATCAGCGTTCTTTTTTTTTTTTTTTTAAAGATTTTATTTATTTATTTGACAGAGAGAGATCACAAGCAGGCAGAGAGGCAGGCAGAGAGAGAGGAGGAAGCAGGCTCCCCGCTGAGCAGAGAGCCCGATGCGGGGCTCGATCCCAGGACTCTGAGATCATGACCTGAGCCGAAGGCAGCAGCTTAACCCACTGAGCCACCCAGGCGCCCCACACATCAGCGTTCTTAAGGTAAAAAGACATTGGTTTTGAAGACAGAGAAGAAAAGGGAAGCCCAGGTTGTAAGATGAACATGGGCCCTATTTGCACTTTACTGTGGTATTTTAGGATGGCAAGATTTAGCAAATAATAATACAGATGTCCCATTAAATGTGAATTTCAAATAAACAACAAATAATTTTTAGTATAAGTATAGCCCAAATATACATGGCATCCCATGAAGTATATCTCAAGTAGTGCATGGCTTCCTGTACTTAATCCGGCAACCTTACTGGATTTTTAAGTGAAACGAGTTGAGCTTTGTTAAGAGGTTTGCAAGGTCGGGAAGACCAACAATGTGACTGCCTCTGGCAACCAGAAGGGTAATGAATCCAAAGAACCATAGAGAAGAGACAAAGAGGAGACAGAGAGGCTGGGAAGATGGGGGATGGGAAGACCCTAAGCTTACCTCATCCCATGGATATAACTAGATAACCCCCACATCTGATAATCTAGAAAATGGTCTGAAGACTGGCAGAACAGACTCCACAACCAAATGTGGAGAAAAAGGCTACATCCAAGAGGGTATGAAAGGTAGAGATAAAGTCAGGAGATAAAAGTACCCATAGGACCACCCAGGAAGGACATGAGGGTGTGGAGAAGGGAAAGGAGAAGACCCTCAAACCCATAAAAGAAAGACAAATCCCTATAATGTTTGGCTTTGAAAACCAGAGGGGCCCAATCTCATGAGTTCTTTCAACCAGTGGAAAAGACTGGAACTTTACAAATCAGTGGGCTTGGCTCTGGAAGAGCAAGCAGGGTGAGAAGAAACTGAGTCCCTGCCCTTAAAGAATAGCACAGAAAACAGCCTGCTAAAATAGAGCATAGAACAGGCAGATTGAAAAATGCCTGGGGCTTACAGGAGGGAGAGTCATTTACTACTCTCAGAGAGTATCCCAAGGGACAGAGATCACTGGGAGACTCTTCCAGGAACAAAGGAGCAGGCAGGAACCATTTAACTCGTCTGTCCCCCCAGCATAAACACATGGTGGCCACCAGCAAGAATGAGCACAGTGCTGACATTCACTACCTAACTTGCTTATACCCAGGCCCCCCACCTCCCCAGGCTTTGGTGGATCTGCTCCCTCCAGCACAGCCTATCTCAGTACCAGTGCTGCAAGTATCCTCCAGAAGACCAGCACAAACCTTGCCAACACCCAGTCTCTCCACTCAAAAGCTTTGCAGGGCTTTGAGTCCCAAGACGGCAGGGTGGTAAGTCCTCTCCCATGGAGGACCAGCACACACCTTGTTAAAAACTGTGCATCCCACTCCAGCTGGCCCAGTCCCAGTGGTGTCAGCACATCCCCTCTGCTGGCCTGCAAACCTTGTGGGCACTGTGTGCCCCACCCACTCCAATACACTTGCTTGGAGCCCATTTAAACTGGGGTCATAAGCCTGGTAGTGTGCAAGCAGCCCCAAAAGGGACCAGGACCACTCCAGAGTCATTCCCACCCCATGGAGAGGGAAAGAAACCACACACACCAGTCAGATTGTAGCCCCAGCAGTGGGCCAGGGGCAGACAGTTGGGCTGATGGCGGTCCCTGCCCAGCAATGAAAGCTTCTCAGGAGACAACACAGGAAAAGAGTCCTGTGGTTTGGTGCTACTGCATCTCAGGCAGATGCCTGTTGTGACTCAAGCCCAAGACAGCCCCAGACTGCTCCACTAATACCACAGGGGTCAAACACTGCCCGTAAGAGTCAAAGGAGCCAGAGAAGATGGCTGGAATGACAGAAAAAGCAGTCAAATCACAAGAGTAGAGTGCATGCAACACACATAGGAGACACTCCTGAAGTGTCCGGTTCCTGTCAACAAGAGACACTGCGCTACAGGACACTATATGACCTTTTCTTCATAAGGCCACTACCTTCAAGAGTAGGAGACATAGATGACTTTCCTAATACACAAAAACAGACACAGAGAATTAGACAAAATGAAGAGAGAAAGAAGTATTTCCCAAATGAAAGAACAGGACAAAAACCACAGCAAGAGACCTGAGCAAAATGGAGGTAGGTATTATGCCTGCTAGGGAATTTAAAGTAATGATCATAGGGGCGCCTGGGTGGCTCAGTGGGTTAAAGCCTCTGCCTTCGGCTCAGGTCATGATCTCAGGGTTCTGGGATCAAGCCCCCATCGGGCTCTTTGCTCAGTGAGGGGCCTGCTTCTCCCTCTCTCTCTGCCTGCCTCTCTGCCTTCTGGTGATCTCTCTCTCTGTCAAATAAATAAATAAAATCTTTTAAAAAATAAATAAACTAATGATTATAAAGATACACAGTGGACTTGAGAAAAGAGTGGAGAACATCAGTGAGACTGTTAAAAGGAGACAGAAAGATCCAGCCAGAGATGAAGAACACAATAAATGAAATTAAAAATACACTAGATGGAATAAATAGCAAACTAGAGGGAGCAGAAGAAATAATTAGTGACCTGGAGGACAGAGGTATGGAAAGTTATCAAGCTGAGTATGTGAGAGGGGTAAAAAGAGCAAAATGGCCTTAGACTTAGGGAACTCAGCAACTCCATCAAGCTTAATAACATTCACAGTACAGGAATCCCAGAAGAAGAGAGAGAAAATGGGGCAGAAAATTTATTTAAAGAATATAATAGCTGAAAAACTCCCTAATCTGGGGAAGGAAACAGACAACCAGATTCAGGAGACACAGAGATCCCCCCAAAAAATCAACAAAAGGAGGTCCACATTAAGACACATAGTAATTAAAATGTCAAAAACTAGGGGTAAAGAGAGAATTTTAAAAGCAGCAAGAGAAAAGAAAACAGTTACATACAAAGAAAACCCAACAAGCTGTCAATGGATTTTTCAGCAACTTTGCAGGCCAGAAGAGAGTAGCATAATATATTCCAAGTACTAAAAGGAAAAAATCTGCATCCAAGAATACTCCCTCTAGAGAGACTGTAACAAGAGACAAAAAAGGACATTATGTCATAATAAAGGGGACAATCCAACAAGAAGACATAACAATTGTAAATATTTATGTACCCAGCATGGAAGCATCCAAATACATAAAACTGTTAATAACAAACATAAAGGAAATAATCAATAGTAATACAATAATAATAGAGAACTTTAACACCCCATGCACATCAATGGACAGATCACCCAAACAAAAAATCATTAAGGAAACATCAGCATTGAATGACACACTGGACCAGGTGGATTTAACAGATGTATTCAGAACATCACATCCTAAAATAGCAGAATACACTTTTTTTTTCAAGTGTACATGGAACATTCTCCAGAATAGATCACATATTAGACCACAAAACAAGTCTCAAAAATTCAAAAAGATTACCACAGTGTTATGAATCTAGAAATCAACCACAAGAAGAAATCTGGAAAGAGTACAAATACATGGAGGTTAAACTACATGCTACTAAACAATAAATGGGTCAGCCAAGAAATCAAAGGAGAAATTAAAAATGTATATGGAAACAAATGAAAATGAAAACACAATGATCCAAAATCCTTGGGATGCAACAAAAGTGGTTCTAAGAAGGAAGTTTACAGCAGTACAGGCCTACCTCAAGAAACAAGAAAAATCTCAAATAAACAACTTAAATTTATACCTAAAGGAACTAGAAAAAGAACAAACAAAACCTCAAACCGCAAAAGAAAAGAAATAATAAAGATTAGAGTAGAAATAAATGATATAGAAAACAAACAAACAAAATAAAACAGATCAATGAAACCACAAGCTGGTTCTCTGAAAATTTGTTTAACAACAGTTTGATAAACCTCTACCCAGAATCATCAAAAAAGTGAAAGAGAGAGAGAGAGGATTCAAATAAACAAAATCAGACATAAAATAGGAGAAATAAGAACTGAAACCACAGAAATAAAAAGGATTGTGAGAGAATATAATTAAAAATTATACAGCAACAAATTGGACAACCTAGAATAAATGGATAAATTCCTAGAAACATATAAATTACCAAAACTGAAGCAGAGATAGAAAGGTTGAACAAACTGATAACCAGCAATAAATATCAGGGATCAAAAAACTCCCAATGAACAATAGTCCAGGACCAAATGGCTTCACAGGCAAATTCTACCAAACATTTAAAGAAGAGTTAATACCTATTCTCTTCAAACTATTGCAAAAAGTAGAAGAGGAAGGGAAACTTCCAAATTCATTTCATGAGGCCAGCAGTACCCTGATCCCAAAACCACAAAAAAACACACCAAAAAAGAGAACCACATATCAATATCCCTGATGAACATAGATACAAAAACTCTCAACACCTCTGGGACAAATAATACATTATATGTTAATAAAAATAATTTTTTAAAAATCCTCAACAAAACACTAGCAAACCAAATCCAACAATACATTAAAAAAAATCATTCACCATGATCAAATGGGATTTATTCCTAGGATGCAAGAGAGGTTCAGTATTTACAAATCAATCAACGTGATACATCACATCAATAAGAGATAGGATAAAAATCATAGGATCATCTCAATAGATGCAAAAGCATTTGACAAAGTACAATATTCATTCATGACAAAAACCCTCAACAAAGTGGATTTAGAGCGAACATATCTCAACATAATAAAGGCCATATACCAAATGTCAACAGCTAACATCATATTCAATGTTGAAAAACTACAAGTTTTTCCCTAAGATCTGGAATAAGGCAAGGATATCCTTTCTCTACACTTTTATTCAACACAGTACTGGATGCCTTAGGCACAGCAATCAGACAAGAAAAAGCAATAAAATGCATCCAAATCAGTAAGGAAGAAGTAAAACTCGCACTATTTGCTGATGACATAATAATACAGAAAATCTGAAAGATTTCACCAAAAACTACTAGACCTGATAAGTGAATTCAATGAAGTTTCAGGATACAAAATTAATATTCCGAGATCTGTTGTATTTCTATATACTAAAAATGTAGCAGAAAAAGAAACTAAGAAAACAATCCCATTTAAAATTGCACCCAAAAAAGTGGAGGTGAAAACTATAAACTCTGAAAACTATAAAACTCTGAAAATTATAATACTTTGACAAAAGAAATTGAAGATGACACAAATAAATGGAAAGTTATACCGTGCTCATGGATTGGGAAAACAAATATTGCAAAAGACTCCATACTACCCAAAGCAATCTACAGTTTTAATGCAATCCCTATTAAAATATCAACAGTGTTTTTCACAAAACCATAACAAATAATCTTAACATTTGTATGGAACCACCAAAAAAACCCAAATAGCCAAAACAATCTTGAAAATGAAAAACAAAACTGGAGGTAACACACTTCCAGATTTCAAATTCTACTACAAAGCCCGTAGTTATTAAATCAGTATAGTACTGGCACAAAAATAGACAACAGATCAATGGAACAAAATAGAGAGCCCAGGAATAAACCCATAATCTTATCATCAATTAATCTTCAACTATGAAGGCAAGAGTATGCAATGGGGAAAAGATAGTCTCTTCTGTTGTGAAAACTGGACAGTTACATGCAAAAAAATGAAACTGAACCACTTTCTTACAACCATACGAAATAATGAACTAAAAATGAATTAAGCACCTAAATGTGAAGCCTGAAACTATAAAAATCCTAAAAGAAAGCTCAGGCAGTAATATCTCTGACATCTGCCATAACAACATCTTTTTAGATATGCCTCCTGAGGCAAAGAAAACAAAGGCAAAAATAAACCATTGGGACTAACATAAAAATAAAAAGCTTTTGCACAGCAAAGGAAACAACTAATGAAATCTAAAGGCAACTTATGGAATGGGAGAATATACTTGCAAGTGACATGTCCAATAAAGGATCAGTATCCAAAATATAAAGAACTTACACAAGTCAACACCAAAAAAACCCCTCCAAATGATCCCATTATAAAATGGGCAGAAGGCATGAACAGACATTTCTCCAAAGAAGACATACATACAGACACCCCCTCAGGCATGTGAAAAGATGCACAACATCACTCATCAGAGAAATGTAAATCAAAACCACGAGATATCACCTCACACTTGTGTGAACAGCTAAAATAAAGAACTCAAGAAACAACAGTTGTTGGTGAGAATGTGGAGAAAAAGAAACCCTTATCCACTCTTGGTGGAAATGCACTGTGGAAAAAAGTATGGAGGTTCCTCAAAAAATTAAAAATAGAACTACCTTAGGATCCAGTTATCGGACTACTGAGTATTTACCCAAAGAACACAAAAGCACTAATTCAAAGGGATACACACACACACACACACCCATGTTTATTGGTGTCAATGATCAAATGGTCATTGGTCAATGGTCAAATTATGGAAGCAGCCCAAGTGCCCATCCATAGATGAATGGATAAAGAAAATGTAGTGTGTGTATATATATATAACAGAATATTAATCAGCCCCCCCAAAATGTAATCTTGCCATTTGCAACAACTTGGGTGGATCTAAAGAGTATTATACTAAACGAAATAAGCCAGGCAAGAGAAAGACAAAAACCATATGATTTCACTCACATGTGGAATTTAAGATACAAAACAAACAACAGAAAAAAGAGAGAGATAGAGACAAACCAAAAAACAGACTCTTAAGCATAGAGATCAAGCAGATGTTGACGAGAGGAGTTGTGTGGGGGGATCTAGGTGAAATAGGTGAAAGGGATTAAGAGTACACCTACCCTGCTGAGCACTGAGTACTAAATGTAATGGTTGGATCACTATATTGTATACGCGAAACTAATATAACATTGTATGTTACACTGGCATTGAGATAAATAATAAATAAATAAATAAATAAAGACAAAGAGGAAAGTAAAACTGAGTTAGACAGCCAAACAAAATTGGACTAAATTAAATAAATAGTGTAACATGATTTAACGTAAGTCAATTTTAAGCAAAGATTACATGCCAAAATAGAGCAAAAGTTTGGCTTGGCCAACAGCTGAGGGCCTACAGGTCTCTCAGGACAACCCTCTCTTCTTGACCATCCAGGCAATGAGGGGGCCTTGTCCTATGAAGCTACAGTCACTGGAGCAGAGTACCACAGTCGACAGATCAAAGAAATAGGATTAACACTGACAGGAAGTATGGCTTTCGTGATACAAATCACATGATAAAAGTATGTAAAGCCTGAAGAGTTCCATCCATGATAGTAAGACAACAGGCTCCGCACTTAGAGAAAAATCATTAAAGTCACTGGATCTTTCCCTTCAGGAGGATTAACATAATTGTCTTTGCCCTTGGTCATCTGGAACACTCAGAGAAGCCACCCCCCCCCAAAAATAGTAAGCTCCCCACTGGCATCTGGGTCCTGGGAATGATTCTAGAAAGCCTGCTCACCTCCACATTCTGCCTAACTGGATGTGGAGCCACATCTAGGCTTACTGCTTCGTGAACAAGGCCCTGACTCAGGGAAGTGGGTTGATGAGGAAGAGAACCTAAAGGAAACAGGTAGAAATGACCGCCCTGAAGGGAATCACAAATCAGAAATTCAGCCTACAAATCCTAGGAACAGTTAAACTTGACTTCCTAGGCCAGGATCAGCCTGAAAAGTCTCCATGGTGTCCCCACTCCTAGATGTGACCTGACAGATTTATAATGAGAAAATTATATACAAAAGTGTTGTTTTTTTTTAAGATTTTATTCATTTGACAGAGATCACAAGTGGGCAGAGAGGCAAGCAGAGAGAGAGGAGGAAGCAGGCTCCCTGCAGAGCAGAGAGCCCGATGTGGGACGCAATCCCAGGACCCCGAGATCATGACCTGAGCTGAAGGCAGAGGCTCAACCGACTGAGCCACCCAGGTGACCCCAAAAGTGTTATTTTTTTTAAAAAAGTTATCTTATACCTCAGCCTTGATTATTTGCAAATCTCCACTCTAGTACCCATTTAATCACATTCAATGCTGGAGCACTGGGGTGGCTCAGTAGGTTAAGCAACCAACTCTTGGTTTTGGCTCAGGTCATGATCTCAGGGTCATGGGATCAAGCCCCATGTTGGGTTCCATGGTTGGCACAGAGTCTGCTTGTCCCTCTTCCTCTGCTCCTCCCCAGTTCATAAATAAATAGCAAAAATCTGTAATCACATTCAATGCATAAGAGAGCATGGAATCTGAGTTGGAAGTTCAAGTTCTGTGACCTTGCCAAGTCATTGCTGTTTGCTTGGCTTCTGCCTCTCCTGACACATGGCAGGGGGTGCACCAGGAGCTCTCTGAGGTTGCTTCCAAATGTGTGATTTTGTGATTCTATGATCACTGAAAGTGCATTGTCAGAGGGCCCAGTAGACATTCAGGTGAACCTGCTCAATGTCTTTATTTAAAACTGTCATTATCATTATAACATCTCTGGATAATGTTCCCGGATCTGAGAAAACAGAAACAAAGACCTTGGTAGAAATGACTTTGACCCTTCTCTCCTCCTTCTCTGGATTGTCTCTGTCCCCAGATCAGGCTGGACTTTTGGTTTTTAGGAGTGATTCAGAAAGACAAGGGCAGTATTTGTACAAAGCCACAGCTCTCGTATCAACAATGAGAAAAGAATGATCTGCCACTCTCCTCTTGTTTTCTTTCCTCTTGCACGGAGGCCCGCTGAACTGGTTCGCCCAGCTGTGGAATCACGAGTACATTTTCGAATGGTCGTCAAGAAGACGTTCAGAGTGGTGCCAAGAAAAGACAGTAAAAGACCACGGTTAAGTGCAAAGACTATCCAGTGTATAAACTCCGTGGTGAACAAAAGAGCCATCTGCAGTGGCCATTCAAAAAAATCATGACTCAGAAATGACCTCTAATTACAGAAGTACATTTACTTTATTCAAACATTTCGTTGGTGGATTAAAACACAAAGTTTGCTTTCTGGTTGGAGAACATACCACAGCTATGACTCAATGCTCTCTGACCAGTGACTTTCAGGGGAGAAAAAACAATCCAGGCTGGTTAATGAGGACTCACATTAGACGTGGGCTTTCCAGAAACCTGATTAAAGTGGCTTCCCCACATTATAGAGAATGTGAATTTTTGTCATTGTTTCCTCTTTTCTTCCTTTCACTGTATTCTTTTCAACATAAATCCATTTTGGACAAATTTGGGGGAAGTTTCAATGTTGAGCAAAATAAGTCCCCTGTGCTTCAGTTTCCACATCTACTAAAACAGAGGGAATCAAATGTTCTAAGATAGGTAAAAGCATTGTTTCAAGACTCTGAAAACAATGCCTGGGTTGCAGCAACTATCCCACCAGTGTTTACAACTAGTACTTTTTTTTTTTTTTTTTTTTCAAGAGAAAGAGAGGGCAAGCATGCACCCATGACATGGAGAGGGGGAGTGGCAAGGGGGAGGGAGAGGGAAAGAATACCAAGCAGATTCTCCATTGAGTGTAGACCTCACCTCCAGGCTGATCCTGGGACCCTGAGATCATGATCTGAGTTGAAACCAAGAGTCCAATGCCTAACAGACTGAGCCACCCAGGCATCCCATTAACTAGTATTATTTTATTGAAAATTTTGCCACAATCTCTCACTTCCCTCCACATTCCATCCAATATGTCCCACACATCAGCCACACTCTATGGTCTGCATCTTGTTTGTTATGGGTTATATTGTGTCCCAACCCTGACAAGAGGTCCTAACACCCAGTGTTCCACATTGTGACCTTACGTGGAAATGGGGTTGTTACAGATGTAATTAGTGAAATTTGAAATTAAGATGAGGTCAGAAGGGAGGACCCATAATCCATAGAACTGGTCTTTCTTCCTCTCTTTCTCTCTCTTTCTTTCTTTCTTTCTTTCTTTCTTTCTTTCTTTCTTTCTTTCTTTCTTTCAGATTTTATTTATTTATTTGAGAGAGAGAGAGAGACTACAAGCTGGGAGAGGAGCAGGGAGAGAGGAACAAGCAGACTCCGCACTAAGCATGGATCCCAATACAGGGCTCAATCCCATGATCCTAGGATCATGACCTGAGCTGAAATCCACAGTAGGACACTACTGTCTGAGAAACAGCAGGAGGAGGGGGAGCGGGGAAGGGGGTATTGAACACAGAGAGGTGAATGTGAAGAGACCCAAGGAAGGCAGAGATGAGAAGATACCTCTCCAAGCTGAGGAATGCTGCAGGTTTCCAACAAACTCTAGAAGAGAGAAGAGACACCTGCAATAAGTTCTCTCAAGCCTTCAGAACCAACCCTGTCACACCTTGATCTTGGACTTCTAGCCTCCAGAGCTGTACCATAATCCATGTCTGTTGCTTATGCCCAGTTTATGGGACTCTGTTACATCAGCCCCACCAAGCTAATACACCGTGCATGGACTGAACCTCCCACCTCCCTGTTTCTAGCAATGCTGTGCGGGCTAGCTGATAAGACCTCCCCTATCATCCCTACCAGTGGGAAAATCAGTCCATACTTCAAACGTCATATTTGTCTGCTCACCTATCAGAATTAAGCCATTTTCTACCATTCTCTCTCCATGCCACTCTTAATTCTTATTACAGTCCACATGCATTATCAGCTAATTGGGACTAGGTTGATCTTACTAAGGTCTATATTATAATATACATTCTAAGATTATAAGTCACAATCCAAATTTCAAGGATGTATTTTTTAAAAACTAACCTTCCAAATTACTTACAAGGTTATCAGTACATGTAGGGAAAGGTAAATATTTCAGCGAGCAACAAACTTTGATGTAATAGACTTATTATATAATATTGTGTATTACACATTCATATAATACATTTGAGGCAGTGCCTTCACAGGAAGTCACATGCGTTTGAGGGTCATGTATTTGCTGTGATGCTCTGGGCAGCCGCACATGAGCAGCTGCTCAATCTCATTTCCCTTTACACCCCTTTCCATGCTTCCACCAGACTGAGCAACTTACTTACCCAGCTCCATGCCTCCGCACCTGTGGCTTGCTCAGCCTCGAATATGCTTTCTGTCTCTCCTTCGGGTCTCCCTTGCGTGGCACGTTCTGATTGCATGAGGGCCAGTGTCTCCGCAATGAAAGAATTCACCGGAGGGCAAACAAAAGAGATCGTGGCAAATCAAATGCACCACAAGGGAGCAGCAGGAAAGACAGCAGAGGAGTGCCGGTCTGCCAGGAGGCGGTGGTGAGGGGCTATAGTTACAGGGTAGAGTGAGGAAGTATGGGAACGTACAGGATTTTCCCTTTTTTGGCACTCTTAGGAACTGTGCCTAGGTCCTAGGGTTATTTTGGGGTGGGTCACTTAATGAGCCTGTTTGTGTCACCTCATCAGCTCAGTGGTCGCTGTAGGCCCTTTTGCCTTGCTCAAGCTTGCCTTGCTGAGCCTTGCTCAGGCTCGAGCCTGTTGCCTGAAAGCAACCTCCAAATCTGGATCATCATGACTTATGTGTATTGAGCCCTTACTTGGTGGTAGGTGCATTAACTATACCATTTATTCATCATAATAAATCTGTGAATAGATATTCTTATCTCTGTTTTATGGAGTGGAAACTGAGCTTTTAGGGGTGAAATCAATTTCCTACTGCCCACAGCTGATAAGTTGAACCAGGTCTGTTGTGGTCAAGCTCTTGCCCAATTACTTTCAAAAATTCTCTTTTAGGAGCGCCTGGGTGGCTCAAGCAGTTAAGGGACCCAAGCTTTGGTTCAGGTCATGGTCCCAGGGTCCTGGGAATCAAGCCCCACATTGGACTCCTTGCTCCTTGGGGAGACTGCTTCCCTCTCTTCCTCTGCCTGCCACGACCCCCGCTTGTGCTCCCTCTCTCTCTCTCATCAAATAAATAAATAAAATCTTTTAAAAAAATAAATAAAATAATTAAAAATTCTCTTTTAAAAATTCAGGTATTACCCAAAAAATTCAGGTATTACATACAAAAAAGTTCACTCTCTTTAAGCGTGTAGTTTGATAAGCTTTGGTAATGGTATGAAATCACCACCATTGTTACAATATACAATAGTTCTCCCACTTTAAATCTTCCTTGTGCCTCCTTGATTGTTGATCTCCCCACCCACGCTCCAGCAACCCCCAATCTGCTTTCTGTCACTATAAGAGAAGGAAACAGTATACAGTCTTTTGTCTTCTGTGTTTGACTTCTTTCACTCAGTCAATGTCCTTGAAATTCATCCATATTTTTGCACGCATTAGTATTTTGTTCCTTTTTATTGCTAAATGATACTTTACACTATGGATATACCATAGTTGTTTATCCATTCACCAGCTAATGGATTTTGAGTTGCTTCCACTGTTTGACTACTAAGAATAATGCAGCTCTGAATGTTCACATGCATATCTTTTTGTGGACATACGCTGTCATTTCCTTGAATAAATACCTAGGAGTAGAATTGCGAGGTCATATAGCAAGTCTTTATGTTTAACTTAAGAGACAGCCGTGCTATTTTCCAAAGTGGCTGTACCATTTGGCCCCACCAGTTTTACTTCTTTTCTTCTATGTATACCTTGTATTTGTTTTTCTTGTCTAATTATATTGCCTAGCACATTCAGTACAATGTTAAAGAGAAGTGGTGACAACAGATACTCCGTCATTGTTCTTGATCTTAGGTAGAAAATATTGACATTAGTTGTAGGCTTTTCATACATATTCTTGGATTGAAGAAGTCCCTTTCTGTTCCAAGTTCCCAAATGGATTTCTTACGAAAGGGTGTTGAACTATGTCACATGCTTTTTCTGCCTTTATTGAAATGATCATATGACTTGTCTCCTTTATCTTATTAATAGTGTGACTTGCCTTGACTCATTTTTAGATGTTAAATAAATCTTACATTCCCAGGATAAGTACCACTTGGTCATGATGTCTTATCCATTTTATATATTGTTGGAGTCAATTTGTTAATATTACTTTTGAGGGTTTTTGTGCCCATGTTCATGATGAATACTGGTCTGAAGCTCTCTTTTGATCTCATTTTCTGATTTTGGAATCTAGGTATCATTGGCTCCATAAAATTACTTAGAAAATGTTCCCTCCTCTATTTTCTTAGCATTTGTATAGGATTGATATTGTCATCTCCTTAAGTGTTTGGAAGAATTCATCAGTGAAGCAATCTAGACCTAGAACTTTTCTTTGTGGGAAGGTTTTTAATTATGAACTCAATTTCTTTTATTGACATAAGGCTATTTGAGTTTTCTATTTCTTCTTTGGTCAATTTTGATAATTTATATTTTCCAAAGATTTTGTGCATTTTATCTAAGCTGTCAAATTTATTGGCATAATATTTTCTTTTTAAGAAAAACTACCTTTGTAATTCCTATAGAATCTGTAGTAATTAATGTCCTTTGTGCCATTCCTGACATTGAGAATTCATGGCATTTTTCATTTCTTAATCAGTCTGGCTAGAAGTTTATCAATTTTGTCAGTCTTTTTAAAGAATAAGGTTTGGTTTTATTGATTTTCTCTATTTTTTTGTTTTCTCTTTTATTGATTTCTGCCTTTATTGATTTATTGATTTTTTGTTGTTGTTCCTTGATTTGGTTTTAAATTGTTCTTCTTTTTCTGTTTGTTTTTTTTTTTTTTTTAGATTTTATTTATTTATTTGACAGAGAGAGATCACAAGTAGACAGAGAGGCAGGCAGAGAGAGAGAGTGAGAGAGGGAAGCAGGCTTCCTGCCGAGCAGAGAGCCTGATGCGGGACTCGATCCCAGGACCCTGAGATCATGACCTGAGCCGAAGGCAGTGGCTTAACCCACTGAGCCACCCAGGTGCCCCCTTTTTCTGGTTTCTAAGCTTATACTTCATATCACTGATTTGAAGCCTTTTTTCTTTTCTATTACAGACATCTAAAGCCATGTGTTTCTAAGTACTGCTTTAGCTGAATCCCACAAATTTTAATTTATTCAATTTCCTTCAGACATTTTCTTTTTTTTTTTTTTTTTGGTTGTTTTATTTTTTATTAACATATAATGTATTATTTGTTTCAGAGGTACAGGTCTGTGATTCATCAGTCTTACACAATTCACAGCACTCATCATGGCACATACCCTCCCCAATGTCCATCACACAGTCATTCCATCCTTTCTACCCTCCCCTCCAGCAAGCCTCAGTTTGTTTCCTGAGATTAAGAATCTCTTATGGTTAGAAAATTTTCTAACTTATCTTGTATTTCTTCTTTGATCTATTGATTATTTAGAAATATGTAGTTTAATTTTTAAGCACTTAGTTTTTTTCCTAGTTATTTTATTTTTATTGACTTAGAATTAATACCATGATGGCCAGATAATATACTTGATATGATTTCAATCTTTAAAATATTAATGGAATTTATTTTATTATCTGGAATATGGACCAGGCTGGTATATGTACCATTTGCACTTGAATTTACATATTTTGCCAGTTTATTATATCAATAACAGTTAAGCTATTGTTGACTTTTTTGCCTAGTTCATCTATCAGTTGCTGAGATAAGGAGATATTAAAATCTCTAACAATGATCAACAATTATTTACTTACCTCTTTCATTCTGTCAATTTTTGCTTCCTATGTTTGAAACTGTGTTATTCAGTGCAACACATTTATGTTTTAAATGTCTTTTTCTTATTAATGAACCCTTTTATGATCATGTTGAAGTTCTTATATATAAATCTTATAGGTATGTTGTTAGATTTATACTTAAATATTTCATTGGTTGGGGGGGTCACTAAATGATACTGTGTTTTTCATTTCAAATTTCACTTGTTCATTGCTGGCATACAGAAAAGAGACTGACTTCCTTTGTACCTTGCAAAGTTTTTTTTACAATTGTTTACTAGTTCTAGGAGTTGTCTTGTTTTTAATAAATTATTTCAGATTTTGTGTATGTATATGGTCACGTCATCAGCAAAGAAAGACAGTTTTATTTTTTCCTTCCCAATTAATGTACATTTTATTTGCTTTTTCTTTTGTCTTACTGCATTAGCTAGGACTTTCAATACAGTGTTGAAAAAGAGTGGTGAGGGGGAAACCCTTGCTTTCTACCTGATCTTAGTAAGAAAGCTTCTTCTTTCTCACCATGAGGTATGATGTTAGCTATAGGTGTTTTGTAGATACTTTTTATCAAGTTGAGAAACTTCCTCTCTATTTCTAGTTTACTGAGAGTGTTATCATGAATAGGTGTTGGATTTCATCAAATGCTTTTTCTGCAACTATTGATTTTATCATGAGATTTTCTTTTTTAGCCTATTGATGTGATGGGTTACCTTACTTGATTTTCAAGTGTTGAACCAGATTTGCATACCTGAGATAAATCCATTTAGTCATGATATATATTTCTTTTTATACATTCTTAAATTCAATTTGCTTGTATTTCATTGAGTAGTTTGGAATCTATGTTCATGAGAGATATTGATCTGTAGTTCTCTTTCTCAATAATGCCTTTGTCTGGTTTTGATATTTAAGTAATGCTGGCCTCATAGAATGAATTAGAAAGTATTCCCTCTCATATTTTATGGAAGGTATTAGACAAATGTTCCAATTTGTTCCTTAAATGTTTGGTAGAATTCAGTAATGAATTCATCTGGGCCTCATGCTTTCTGTTTTGAAGGTTATTAACTATCGATTCAATTTTGTTAATAGATATGGGCCTATTCAGATTATCTTTTTTTTTTTTCTTGTGTAAGTTTTGACAGATCGTGTATTTCAAGGAACTGATCCATTTCATCTAGGTTTTCAAATTTGTGGGCATAAAGTGATTCATAGTATTTAAGATGCTCTTAATGCCCATGGGATCTTTAGTAATGTTTCTTCTTTTATTTCTGAATTAGAAATTTATATCTTCTTTCTGTATTTCTTATTTAGTTTGTCTAAAAGCCAATCAATTTTAGAGGAGACTGGAAAGATGGCATAGTAGAAAGACCCTAAGCTCAACTCATCTCACAGATACAAGAAAATAACACTTATATCAGCATAAAGAACCCAGAAAATGACCTAAAGACTGACAGGAGAACTCCACAGCTAAAGCTAGAGAAAAGGCCACATTGAAGATGGTAGGAAGGGCAAAGACACGATTTGGGAGCGAATGGATCATGGCTGTCCATGGTGGGGAGGGAGCCAGTGGTGCAGAGAAGGGTGAAAACCAGACTATAACACAGGGGAGCCAGTACAGGGAAGACAAATCCCCATAACATTTAGCTTTGAAAGAGAGAGGGGATAAATTTCATGAGTTTTTACAACCAGCAGCACTTAAAGCCTAGAATTTTAAAAATCAGCAGGCTCAGCTCTGGAAGAGCCCAGAGGACAAAAGAAAGCTGAGCCCTTGCTCTTAAAGAGACAGCATGACAAATGGCTTATTCAGATACAGTGGAGAACCAGCAGTTTGAAAAACACTGGGGACAGATGGGAAAGAGTAATTTACCCATCTTAGAGAAGAACTGGAGAGGCAGAGATCATGGAGAGACCCCTCCAGAAAAGAAGGAGCTGGAACATGCCATTTCCTTTCCCCACCACTCCCCCCATCCCCAGCATAAACACAGTGAAACACCAACTCTCTCTACCTAACTTGCTTACACCAAAACCCCTCTTCCCCTGTGCTTCAACAGATCCAATTTTCCCTGTCACACTTGCCTCAGTCTCTGTGCTGCAGGCACCCTCCCCCAGAAAGCTGGCACAAACCCACCAACACCTTGTCTCCTAACCTGCACATTTTGCAGGATTTCAGTTCTGGCAGCATTGGTGGCAGGTCTCATTTCACAAGAAAATCTCTATTAAAATGCACCCCACGCCAGGGCTCCTGGGAGACTCAGTTGCTTAAGTGTTTGACCCTTGGATTCAGTTCAGATCCTGAACTCATGGCTTGTGGGATTGGGCTCCACATCAGGCTCCATGCTCAGTGGGAGTCTGCTTGGATATTCTGTCCCTCTGCCCCTTTACATGCTCATGATCTTTCTCTCACTCAAATAAATAAATAAATAAATAAGTCTTTTTTTTTTTTTTTTAATGCACCCAACCCCTGCTGGGGAACAAACACTGGGACAATAGGCATCGAAAGCCTCTACAGACAACTGGACCAAAGCAAAAAGAGGCCAGGACTCAACAACAGAACACACACAATGCACAGAGGAGACACTTCCTGAAGTTCAGGTCCTGGGAACAGGGGACACTGCACTGTGGGGCACGACAGTACCTCTTCTTCATAAGGTCATTACCATCAGGAGCAAGAGACATAGCTGACTTTTTTAACACAATGAGACAGACATAGGGAGTTAGACAAAATAAGGAGACAAAGAAAGAGTCCCAAGTGAAAGAATAGGACCAAACCACAGCAAAAGCCCTAAGCAAAATGGTTATAAGTAATATGCTTGAAAGAGAAGTTAAAGCAATGATCAAAAAGATACTAACTAGACTTGAGAAAAGAGTGGAAGACATAAGTAAAACTATTAACAGAGAGAAAAAAAAGGAACCGATCAGAGACAAGAAACACAATAAATGAAATTAGTACTCAGTGGCATAAATAGAAACAGAAGAATGAATGACTTGGAAGACAGAATAAGGGAAAGTAACCAAGCTGAGCAAATGAGAGGAAAAAAATTATTCAGATTAAGGACAGTCTTAGAGAACTCAGTGATTCCATCAAGCATAATAACATTCATATTATAGGGATCCCACAAGAAGAAAAGAGAGAAAAGGGCGCAGAGAATTTATTTGAAGAAACCATAGCTGAAAACTTCCCTAACCTAGGGAAGGAAACAGACAACTAGATCCAGGAAGCACAGAGATTAGCCCAGAAAATCAACCTGAGGAGGTCCGCACCAAAACATATAGTAATGAAAATGGCAAGAAATAGTGATAAAGAGAGAATTTTAAAAGCAGCAAGAGAAAAGAAGACAATTACATACAAGGCAAAACCCATAAAGCTATCCACAAATTTTTCAGCAAAAACTTTGCATGCCAGAAGAATAGCATGATATATTCAAAGTAATCAAAGGAAAAAATCTGCAGCCAAAAATACTCCCTCCAGTAAAGCTATCATTCAGAGTAGGAGAGAGAGTTTCTCGGACAAACAAAAGTTAGAGAACTTCATGACCACTAAACCAGCCCTACAAGAAATATTAAAGAGGACTCTTTGAGTGGGAAGGAAAGAACATAAGTGAGAGTGCGAAAAGTAAAAACCACAAAAGCAATAAAAATAAGTATGTCCATAAATATTGGCTAAGAGATTCACAAAATAAAAGGATGTAAAATGGGGGGGAAGAGGAGCAAAGAATGGGTTCAAACTTAAATAAACATCAACTTGATATAGACTGCTATATGTAGATGTTAAATACATATATAATGGTAATCACTAATCAAAAGCATTAATAAATATGCAAAGAATAAACAGAAAGGAACCCAAGTATATCACTAAAGAAAGTCAAGAAACCCAAAAGACAGCAAGAGAAGAAAGGATCAGAGAAAAACTATAGAAACAACCACAAAACAACTAATAAAATGGCAATAAATACATCCCTATCAACAATTACATTGAATGTAAATGGACTAAACACTCCAATCAAAAGACATAGGGTGACAGAGTGGATTAGAAAGCAAGGCCCATCCATATACTGCCTACAAGAGACTTATTTCAGACCTAAAAACACCTCCAGAGGCTCCTGGGTGGTAGAGTTGGTTAAGTGTCTGACTCTTGGCTTTGGCTCAGGTCGTGATTTCAGGGTCATGAGATCGAGCCCTGAGTTAGGCTCCACACTATGCAGAAGGAGTCTGCTTGAGATTTCCTCTCCCTCTCCCTCTGCCCCCCACCCACTTGTGCTCTCTCTCTAAAATAAATAAATAAATATTTAAATGATTTTTTTTTTTTTTAATAAAGACACCTGCAGACTGAAAGTAAGGGAATAGGGAAACATTTATTGTGAAATCGATGTGAAAAGAAAGCTGGGGTATCTGACAAATTCTATTCTATCTCACAAATTGACTACAAATCCATCTGACAAATTCTAATGGACAAATAGACTACAACTATTTCTACTGTTCTTTCCCTCTTTCCTCTCCTGGTGTTGTAATTACTCATGTTGTAACTGGTAGTTGTCCTATAGTTCTTGAATATTGTGTTCTTTTTTTCAATCTTTTTTTTCTTTTGTCTTTTTTTTTCTTTCTGCCTTTCAGACTTGGAGGTTTCTACTGCTAAATCCTCAAGTTCACAGATTCTTTCTTCGGCCATGCTCAGTCTGCTAACAAGTCCACCAAATGCATTCTTCATTTCTGTTACGGTGTTTTTGATGACTAGCAGTTCTCATTGTTCTTTCTTAGAATTTCCATTTCTCGCTTTCATGCTTTCTCCATATGCTGACTGCTTTAGCCATTAAAGCCCTCAGCCTCTTAACTGTAGTTGTTTTCAGTTCCAGCTCTGAAACCTCTAACATTCCTATCATTTCTGAGTCTGTTTCTGGGGCTTATTCAGTCTTTCCAAACTGTGTTTTTTGCCCTTTGTGATTTTTTTTCTGGATACCTCACTCGGTGTACCAGGTCAAAGTGTCTGCTGTAAATAGGCTTTGGGTAAAGGGGTGACATGGTGCAGGGAGGAGATGCATTCTACAGTCCTGTGATTAGGTCTTGGGGTTTCCATGAGCCTGTGCCCCAGGACTGTCGGCTTCATCTCCTTCTTAGTCCCCTCCCTCTCAGGTGGGAGAGGATGGCCAGAGGGGTTTGGAGGAGGGTATTCCTTCCTGCAGGCCAGTTAGACTCTGGGTCAGGCTCTGGTAAAATCATTTTCCCTGAGGGCAGACCTTGTTAAGAAAGAATGGTCTGGTTGTTTCCAATGGTTCTTTTTCCCCTCCTCTACCAGAAGCACGACAGGAAGGAGGTAAAACTCACAAAAGTGTGGGGGCCCCTACGACTGGGTCCTCCTGAGGTTTCTGTCACTCATACCCGTCCACGCTGAGCCCCCAGCAGTGTGTCCTGTAGTGCTCAGAACACTGGGTCCCATGCAGGTTCTGTTCCAGGAAGTTGTAATTCCCTGGATTCCCTGGATTAGTCTTTCAGTCACAGCAGCTTGTCCTGTGACTTCACCTCCCAGACAGGCCCAGGGAGAGCTGTCGCTGTTTCCATTTGTTCAGCTTTTTTTGTTACGAGGGAGTGAGTAGCGACTCCTGAGCTCCTTACGCATGGAACCGGAAACCTAAAATCTTTGACAGTTATTTTTACTTTTGGTCACTCTCCGGAGTCAGCTTAGGCATTCTCTGACTTCTGTGTCTGGGATAAGTGTCCCCTCCATCTGCCTTGCAGGTGTCCTGTGCTTCCTCTAGTCACAACCTAGAAAATCAGGCCATTGTTGGGATAATTACGGCACAGGACCCAACCTCTGCTGGTCATGGAAAGCTTTCCAGAGGATGGGAATATCAGAGCCCTGAGGACAATGACAAGTGAACCAGGTGGAAAGAGCTTAGTTGTTTCCATGACCATCACCCTTTTTAGATTCTAAACGCCTGGAGGACAAACTCCACATTTTATTCAAATTAGCATTGCCAGTATTCAGTAATTGTTGAAGGTGGGGAAGGAGTGAAATTTAATAACTGGAAAATGAAGGAAAGGGTGGTCTATCAGTTGGGAGCAGAAAGTACCAGAACAAACATCAACCTGTGTCCAGGGAACCACCAGTAATAGTCTGGGGCACTTGGAGCAGCGTGTTGTCTGGGAAGAACCAGGACAGACAAGCCGGCACCCACTGATGGAGGACCGTGAATGCAGGCAGGGCAGGGGAGCTGCAGGCCCGTGAGCAGAGAAACCCTCTCTATGCACCCCTGTTTCCTGCAAACAGTGACCCTGGGCAAGTCATTCCTACAGTAGGGTTTCATGGATTCCACATCTGAAGCTGAGAAGTGTTTATAAAATGAAACTCTTTTCAAAATGTATTTATTTGAGAGACAGAGAGAGAGAGAGCATGAGCAAGAGGGGTAGAGGGGAGAAGGATAGAGAATGTCAAGCAGACTCCATGCTGAGTGTGAAGCCTGACATAGGGCTTGATCTCATGGCTCTGAGATCATGACCTGAGCCAAAACCGAGGTCAGATGCTTAACTCACTGCACCAGCCAGGTGCCCCTAAAATAAAACTCTTAATGGGGAGCCTGAGTGGTGCAGATGGTTAAGTGTCTGACCCCTGGTTTTGGCTCAGGTCATAAGATTGAGCTCTGCGTCGGGCTCCACACTCAGCACAGAGTCAGCTTGAAAGATTTTCTCTCTTCCTCCCTCTTCCTTTGCCTCTCACCCCACTTGTTTTCTCTCTCTCTCTCTCTTTCAATCTCTCAAAAAAATAAATAAAGTCTTAAAAAATAAACTTTCAACATTCCAAGTGAAGGATGGATTAACTTTTTGCAAATATGGAAAACCTGTGATAGCCTGGCCAGGCCCAGTTTTTCTGCTTGACGGATGAGGGTCACAGCAGTTTCCAAGCATCCCCTCTCCCAGGGCACAACCCTCCACGGCACCCCAGCCCTGGAGGCCTGGTGTAGTGGGGAGTGCCAGTCCCCCGAGGCAGAGAGAGACCTCTGAGTCAGCGAAGTCCCCTTGCCTCTGGAAAGGGTAGCATTTCCTTGGACACTTTCTCATAGCCAAAGAAGCAATGTGGGAGCCTGGAGACAAGCACCGGAAAGGACAAGACTGCTCTCATGAGCGCTAGCCTCGGCCAGGTGGGTTTTCCTTGGCATTTCTGGCCTCAGACCTTCAGCAGCTGAAGGCCTCCAGGATGTACCCCTGGAACAGGTTCTGCCAGCGGAGCTCTACCACTAAATTAAAATGTTCCGTTACATTGCTATGAATAATTAACTGGGGGACCTTTCTTCAAGCACAGCATGTGACACTGCAGGATAAGGCAGAGCGGGATTAAAGGAGAGGAGAGGCGACAATCTGTGTTGCTGGATGCCTCTAAGTCATTTTTTAATTTTGAAATTCACAAGGGTGGAAACAGATGGCTGATAGGATAACTTCAGCCGCCTGCCTCGTTCAGCCGGCTCGGTGAACTACAAGTCAGGAGAGTTCCCACTAAAAATCTGTTTTCTCTCCAGAAATCAGAAGCCCTGGCATCACTGGACCCATTGTCCCATGACAGCTCAGCTGTTTAAAGCTGATGGCAGCTGCCCCCTCGTGGGGCTTGAACACCCTCCGGTCCCTGCCGCCGGCCCGTCACCACGCCGGCCCGTCACCACGCCGGTCACGTAAGTACACCCACCTGACTCCTCGCTGCAAGGCAGCTAAGCTTTCCGACCCCTGGGTCGAAGATTCCTTAGCTCTTATAATTTTTTAAAATTATTTTTCTGAAGAGTAAGTAAATCTATTCTCATTTTTATTTTTTTTATTTTAATCCCAGTATACGATGGGATATTATTCAGCCATTAAAAAGAACGAAATCCTTCGCTCTTTGTAAACTTGCTTCTCTTTCCAGCCTCTTCCCTCATAATGGGCAAAGGTGGTTTTCCTGTCCTGAGAATCTCTTAAATTATTTTTATGAGACACCATAGATAGAACCCGGACAAGGCTCGCCAACCTTCTTATGAGGTGTGAAAAAGTAAAAGACCAAGCGTCCAGAGAAATGATATTTGGTTCTAGGTCTTCTGCTGCTTAGTTTGTGACGACCGTATGCGTGGCCATCAGCCCCACGCCTCCACGGGAAGGTGCTTGGTTACGGGCTCTGAATGGATGAACACACCTTACCAAGGTCTCAGGCAGTGTCCGCACTTAACCCGATGGTTTCCAAGCTTCCTCCAGCTCTGCGGTCTGTGACTCTGTAAGGGCAAGAGTGGTTTTCTGGTGACTTTATGTGCTGGAATGACAGGGTGACAGGCAAAGACTGGAAAGCCTGCCTGACGTTCATTCCAGTTGCCTAGAGCCTGTAAACACTCGTTGCTTCTGTGCTAAGTCTGGATATGCAGAGTAACAAGGTGCAGGGTCCATTTGGGGCAATCTCCTGGGGTTGGGGAATAAGAAAACCGGTGATTAACACAACCCCCAAGCCCATACCTCTTGCATACTTGTGCCAACATCACCTTGTGTTTTTGTTTGTTTGTTTGTTTTGTCTTCTGCCCTTCCCTCTGGGAAACTACTAGCATCTCTGAGTCAGAGCATTGCGGTCCCCTGGCTGAGAGCTTCTGCTTGCGGTTGGGAGAATGGAGCCTCTATAATGATGTTAGTTACAAACCAGAGAAGCTAAAATGCTCATCCCTCTGGGAGAGGCAACCCGGACCTCAGATTGCATTAGGAGCTGCATGCTTAACAGCAGCTCATTTCCTGGAAGCTGACTTCACTTGGGGGAGTGGAGAGGAGGCAGGGGAAACGACACAGCCCAAAAGCCCAGGCAGGCCAGGAAAGGGAGATTCCTGTCTATAATGCACGGGTTATCAGGCAAATCTCAGCTGGTGGTCAGCTCTTGTCAAAGAACTCAACAGGCATCAACCTTACTTTTCCGTAATTTTATCCCTAAGCTGATCTACTGCATTGAAAAGAGATCACCATTTAATGAGAAGGCAGAAGATGGTCCAGAATAAACCAACCTGGGGGGTGGAGGGGCGTGGGGGGAGGAGTCCTGCACGCCCTTGCTCGGCAATCGCTTTGGGGCTGTCCTAACCTCTCTGCTCATGCACTGGGCGCAGACTGAAATGTAGGGGTCTTGCCCAAAGCCTAGCCCCAGGGCCATGCAGCTGGTCTTCTGATATCCACCAGCTCCTGCTCTGCCCCACAGCTCAGCAGCCTCCTCCCTACGGCTATGCCATTTATGTCCCGCACAAGCCCTGGGACTCATTCTGATCTGAATGAAGCGTGAGGGCTTTAACATTCTTAAACACAGTTCTCTGGGACTCAAGGTGAAGTGGATGGTACTTGTGGTCTGGTCCCTGGCAACGTTAACTGGGTATTACTTTGTTCTAAGACTGAATCTCCAGGGGCACCTGGGCGGCTCAGTGGATTAAGCTGCTGCCTTCAGCTCAGGTCATGACCCAGAGTCCTGGGATGGAGCCCTGCATCGGGCTCTCTCCTCTGTGAGGAGCCTGCTTCCTCCTCTCTCTCTGCCTGCCTCTCACCAACTTGTGATCTCTGTCTGTCAAATAAATAGATAAAATAAATCTTTAAAAAAAAAAAAAAAGACTGAATTTCCATTCTCAACCGACGGTCCCTTTCTCATTATGGGCCCCTGGGTTTTTCCATTTTCCGGTAACACCCCAGAAACACCTTCCCTCTACCCCTATCCATGCCTCTGGGATCCAGGCCCTCCCACCAGATTCCTTCTCCTTCTTTTTTTCTTTTTAAGATTTATTTATTTATTTGAGAGAGAGAGAGAGAGAGAGAGAGCGCACACACAAGTTGGGGGAGGGGCAGAGGGAGTGGGAGAAGCAGACTCCCTGCTGAGTATAGAGCCCGATGTGGGGGTCAATCCTACAACCCTAAGATCGTGACCTGAGCTGAAATCAAGTCAGATGCCCAACCGATGGAGCCCCCCGGCGCCCCCTCCCAGCCACCTCCTTCGGAAGAGCCGGGATGGCTGGCATTCGCTGAGTGGCTTCCACACGCTCCCACTGGGGCTGACCCTTTGGCATGTTGGCCCTCTATGTCCCCACAGCGCGTGTGCGAGGCAGATCCAGGCCCCAGTGGGGAGACGAAGAACAGGGAGGATACTGAGGCTCAGAGGCAAGAGGCCATTTCCCGAGACCACCCAGCCGGGAAGCGGAGGAGCAGAGGTCTGAAGCATGGTCAGCTTGGTTTAAGGGCTTCTTGTTCTTATCTCTCCACCCTGGGGACTGTCAGGGACCGAAGCACAGCTCCAAACAGCTGAATCTGGCCCCCCCACCTGCCGGCCCCCCTCCCGGAGCCCAGCGACTTCCAAGCGCTGCTCAGCCTAGATCTGCTGCAGCTCAGTCCTGTCCTCTTATTCGGGGTCCCTCGCTGTGAAGACTTGACCCCGTGTTGCCAACAGGCTTTGGAGGAGAAAAAGCAAACAAACAAACTCTGGAGCCCCTTCGGCGTCAAGTGGACTCGTTCACTTCATAGCTTGCTGTGTGACCCTGAGCAAGTTTCTGAGCTTCTCTGAGCCTCACTTTCTTAGAATAAAGGGTAATGACAAAGCCTCACCCCAGAGGGGGTTGTACAGATACACATCTGGCTACCTTTAAAACCTGGAATTGAAAAGCTATTTCTCTGTCCATGCATCCGAACTCCTTGTTTAAAACTTTGTTTTAAAGCTGAATGTAAGGGTGCCTGGGTGGCTCAGTCGGTTAAGTGTCTGCCTTCAGCTCAAGTCATGATCCCAGGGACCTGGGATTGAGCCCCACATTGGGCTCCCTGCTCCACGGGGAGTCTGCTTCTCCCTCTCCCTCTGCTCTTCTCCTCTGCCCCACCCCCGCTCATGGGCGCATGTGCACATGTGCTCTCTCTCTCTCTCTCTCAAATAAATAAATAAAATCTTAAAAAATAAAATAAAGCTGAGCATAAAAAACAAAACAGAACTGAGATGACACTTGAAATATCCCAGATGCTGTTGCAATTGAAATCAGGACACTGCGTGGCCCACAGAAGAGGGTGTAACAACGTCACTTGGGCATTTGTTAAGAACGTCGCCGACAGGCAGCAAAGGCAGAGGAAAATCACGGGTTCCAGGCACACATCTAGTAGCAACGCCTCTTTCCAGGAGGGGCCTCAGCAACCACTGCTGACAGTTTTCTTCAGGCTCCATCAATGTTTGCCGTTGTTTAAAGACACACATTAATTTGAAGTCTCCTCCCATTCTCTCTGTAAATTACAGCATTCAGATGAAGTGGCAGCTGCTGTAATTAAGACACAGTTAATTGCCTATCTCCTTAATTGCAATGATAGGATTTTGACAGTTTGGTAAATAAGAATTGTTTGGTTTCCTCTGGCAACTTCAGCCTTGGCTTCCCTCACAAACGCTGAGTCACCCAACTCCGGGACAAAGGGCTGTGGCTGCAGGAGACGGGCGGGGAGGAAGCAGGTTCACCTGCAGTCCCGGTCACCTGAGGCGGAAAACCACAAAAGCAGGAAGTGTGGATGGTGGTTGCACAGGAGGAAACACACACAGGTCAGGAGCTACCGAGCGCCAACCCCGCTTCTGAGTCCACGTCTTCCCCCAGCGCACGAAGGATGCTTCAGAGTGGCGGAGAGGGACGGTGGGTCAAAGCCAGATCTTTGGGGTCACGTGGCCTGGGGCTCAGAGCCTCCCTGTACCTTTTCCGCATGTTCTCGAATGCTTCCTGGTCTCATTGGCTTCTACCAAATGGATTTCGCAGTCGCTGCTTCATAACATTTCGAGAATTAAGAAAAATTGTCTTGTCAAGAGCCTTAGCAATACATCAGGCTCGTGATGAGTGGCCAGCAAATGCAGCCACACAGCAGGCGTGACGCTGGCTCCAAAGCAGACGTCAAGGAATGTGCTTGCAGTTTTTCTTTTCCGTAAGCTAAATCTGGACCAGAGTCTACCTTTCAGGTTCCCATCCCTGGCATTCCTCTCGGGTCTTGCCACCTTCCAAAAACACTGATTCAAGGAGCCGGAGTCCAAGCGATTAACATCAGAAAAACTGGACCTAATTTTCAAAGCCTCTAGGAGGCAAGGGGATGCCGTGTTTTACGGCGCTGCAGAGACACAGGAGAGAAAGAAAACAGGTTTCCACGATGAAACCCTACAAACGCTCATATCCCACCCTGGTCATTAGTAGCACTCAAAGCGTGACTGTTAGCTCTGATCGCACTGTGACAACTCTATTATTTGTCAGTCCTTGCTGCCCACAGGCCACACTAAAAAGGGTCTTAGTGACAATGACATCTGGCTCTTTCTCGGGTCCACTGGTTTTGTACTCAAGCTCCTGTCCTCCCAGAAGCATGAAGTGAAGGAAACATTGGTGTACGAGATGTAACACTGTTTCAACGAACAAATGGATGGAAGGAAGTGAATGGGGGGAAGATCTCCATTTAATAATAAGTGCGGGGCACCTGGGCGCTCAGTTGGGTAGGCAGCTGCCTTTGGCTCAGGTCATGATCCCAGAGTCCTAGGATCAAGTTCCGCATCGGGCTCCCTGCTCAGCGGGGAGCCTTATTCTCCTCTCCCTCTGCCGGCCGCTCTGCTACTTGTGCTCTCTTTCTTTCTGTCAAATAAATTAAAATCTTTGATTTAAAAAAAAACTATAAAAGTAAGAGTGACTGTAAGGAAGGTGCCTCTTGTCATGCTCAGCACAAATACGGCTTCAGCTCTAGAGAGGGGGCTTAAACAAGATCAGAGCTCCCAGTGCTTTAATCTAAACAAACTCCAAAGGAAGGCAGTCAGGGGTGTTCTGGGGGCTTCCCCATCCTGAGGAAGCCAGCCTTCTTCAAGCTTACTCTTCCAGCCTCCTAAATGCATGGCTTCCATTGCATGGTCGCAAGCTGCTCCAGTCCCAGCATCTTAGCTGCATTCTTAGGTCAGGAGAAGCCCTGAGTTAGGAACCAAAGCTCAGCTATCTAGTGAGTGAGTGATTTTTTTATAGGTGCCGGGACAGAAACAACTGTTATAGCCACTGATGCCCGATGAGATGTTACCACGTGCCAGGCACCGTGCTACGTGTTTTATATGGTTTGGTTCTCTCTTCTCCACAGCAAAACCTGTGCTCTAGATAATAATAATGTTATTATTGCCACACGTCAACCAATGGAGACATTAGCGACTAGAGATTAAGAAATAACAAATGGGGGCACCTGGGTGGCTCAGTGGGTTAAAGCCTCTGCCTTTGGCTCAGGTCATGATCCCAGGGTCCTGGGATCGAGCCCCACATCAGGCTCTCTGCTCAGCAGGGAGTCTGCTTCCTCCTCTGTCTCTCTGCCTGTCTGTCTGCCTACTTGTGATCTCCGTCTGTCAAATAAATAAATAAATAAAATCCTTTTTATAAAAAGAAAGAAAGAAAGAACAAATGGAGGGGCACCTATGTGGCTCGTCAGTTAGGCATCTGGCTCTTGGTTTTGACACAGATCATGATCTCAGGATTGTGAGATCAAGCCCGGTGTTGGGCTCTACACAGCATGGAGTCTGCCTGGGATTCTTTCCCTCTTCCTCTCCCTCCCCCTGCTCGCATGCTCCCTCTCTCTCCCTCAAATAAATAAATAAATAAAATCTTTTAAAAAGAAAGAAAGAACCAATGGAACTGGGAAAGCAGCGCAGAGAGAATTTGAGCCCAGGTCTTAGCGAGAGCAAATTTCTTGCTCTTAACTAACTTATTAACTTAAGCTATTTCTCACAAAGAAGGGATGATACACGAGGGTCCTAAAACATCAGGTGTAATGGGTGGACACACAGGTAAACAGTACATAGTGACCAGGTATGTGCAAGTCAGGTGGGCGAGGCAGGCTGTCTAGATGAGGACTGAATGGAGATCAGCTAGTCCTACAAAGGGAGAAGGATGTGTTCTAGATCCAGAAAACAGCACACAGAATGGCATAGCCATCGCGGATTGCGAAGTGGAAGCTGGGCTCCACATGTTATCTTCTCAGTCAGGAGGAAAAGAAGGGATCAGTGAGGAAAGTGCTTCATTTATCATGAAGAAGATAGCCTTCTACGACCACCCCTACAGCAGATGTTTTACTGTGTGTCATTGGCCAGAGCCAAGTGAAGGCCACTGAGAGACACAAGGAAGGACAGAAAAGCCACAGGTGGCTGAGATCGGCCATGAATTGTCCACTGGGGCTGGACCCTTGCAACTGGAACTGAACTGGGTTTGTGTCAGCAAAAGGAGGGGCAGGGGAAGGGTGGTGGGAGGCAACCAATAGGCTCAGCCCAACACTTTAGCACCAAAGCAGAGGGTGAAGCGAGAGCAGCCCCATGAGACTAACGAGGGAAGGACAGAAATTACTTAGTGAGGTGTTAGGATTGAAGCCTGAGGGAGAAGGCTTTTTAGGTAATTCCCAAATATATGGCTAGGCTGACTGAAATGTCGGTGATTTAATTAATCACTGGAAGGCACTGAGATGCATTGTCTCAGTTCCGGCTGCCCTAACACAGTTCCACAGGTGAGGGGGCTTCGACAACAGAAATTTATTTCTCACACTACTGGAGGCTGGGAAGTCCAAGATCAAGGTGCTGTCTGATTCAGTTCCTGGCCAGAGACTTTTTCTTGGTTTGAGGTGGCTGTCTTTTCACTGCGTCCCCACATCTAGAGAGAGAGGGAGCTCGCTCGCTTTCTTATTCTCCTTTAAGGGCAATAAATCCATCATGGGGACCCCACCTTCATGACCAATCTAACCCTAATTTCCTCCCAAAATCCCCATCTTCAAACACCATCACACTGGGCATTGGGGCTTCAATACATGAATTTTAGGGTGACAAAAACTCCATCCACAACACGCAAAAAATGATTTTGTGACCTAGAAGAGATTCTAGGTTTGGGATTCTTCAGGAACTTTCTTACCTCTTGGTTCATTGGGAGGGACAAACAAAGCAAGTAAAACTGTTTTACATCAGCCTCCCTATAATAGTCTATTGTCATAATCACTTAAGTAGAAAGCAGTTGGAGGGATGCCTGGGTGGCTCAGTCGTTAAGCGTCTGCCTTCTGCTCATGTCATGATCCTAAGGCCCTGGGATCAAACCCCGCATCTGGCTCCCTGCTCGGTGGGAAGGCTGTTTCTCCCTCTTCCACTTCCCCTGCTTGTATTGTATTCTCTCTCTCGATGTCTCTCTCTGTCTCTCTGTCAAATAAATAAATAAATAAAATCTTTTAAAAAAGAAAGAAAGCAGTTGGGGTGGCTACCTGATCTTATTTCTCCAGTGGCTACATTATTGATATGTGACCCCAAGCCCTGATGGACAGGCTGTGTCATTTTCATATCAGTTTCAATGCCACAGGGCACCAGGATGCCCTGTGTCTCTGGGATCCCAGGACCTGCCCTGGAACCTGCTTCCTGAGGTTTGGCGATTCTCATCATTCCTCCACTCTAACAGCCTTCCAAGAAATTAGTTCTTTTCATCAAGTTAATAGTAATCACGTATTACTTAACATATATTACTTAACTTCTAACAATAGAACTTAAAACCAAAAGAATTTTATCCACCTTGATCAGGTTTTTTTTTCATCGCTTTATAACGTGTGATTGACATACACCTTGGTTAAGTCATTCAAAGCATATTAATATGCCACAATCTCTCATATGTGGTATTCTTACCAAAAATGTCTACTTAGCATCTAATCATGAAGAAATGAGGAGAAAAAATGAAATTAACACATAGACATGTTATATGTCAGCTAGTGGGGACTCATAAAGCAAGTCATTATCATTGGAATACCAACCAAGTCACTGTTAGGGATTAGAAGGGGCCAACATAATTACCAGACTTAATGTGTGAGCTTTGATTGGCTCCTGGATCATTTAAAATAATCAACTTTACAAAAACACTTTGGGCTCAATTTGGACTGTGTATGAACGGTATTATATAGCATTAGCGTTACTTCTGTTCAGTGGGACAATATGCTGGGGTTGGGTGACAAATATTCCAATTCTTCATAGACAAGCTAAAATATCTAGGGTTAGATGTCATGATGTCTAACTTCAGATGATTCAGAAAAAAGTATATAGATAACATGACAACATATGGAAACCCGCAAAACACGGTGGAAGGTACATGGATGTTCTCTGCATTATTCCTGCAACTTTTCTGTGAGTTTGAAAATTTTCTAAATGAAACAGGGAAAGTTCCCAGTGTGCAAAGTGTCTTACAGGACAGATTTATGTCAATGAGGCAGAGTGACATGCCTATTCTACCTAGTTCTTGAGGCTGGTCCTGACCTATATAATTATAATTAACTTTTGCTAACTATCGGAGGGCTGCCACAGGCATAATCTCTTAAAATCCTGATGGGAATGAGCCTCACATGGTAGCTTTTAGTGTCCTACTTTATTATAGCCAGAGTACAGAGTCGACCGGCAGAGCTCCGTCCTGGCCTGTGTCTGACCTTGCACCACCTTGGTTTTCCTCCTTCGCTTGGGGCCAGTGCAGGAAGGAGTACCTGAAAGGTCCAGCTGAAATATTATGGAGCATTTGGCTGACAAGGGAAATTTTTATTTTAATTTTGTTATTTTTTAAAATTGAAGTCTAGGTGCTATACACTGTTACATCAGTTTCTCATGTACAACATAGCAACTGGACAATTCCATACATGACCCTATCCTCACCACAATCAGTGTAGTCACCATCTGTTGCTATACAGCATTATTATGATATTACCGGCTATATGCTCTATGTGGTACTTTTCATCTCTGTGACTCATTTGTTTTATAACTGAGAGTGTATAACCCTTAATCCTTTTTTTAACTCATGAAAATTGTTAGAGGCATATTGTGTTAGAGAGCTCTGAAATTTTTGGAATTTTTTTTTTTAATTTGTGTATAGTTGACACACAATGTTACATTAGTTTCAGGTGTATGACACAGTGATTTGATGAGTGTCTACCTTACATTGCCAAATGTAGCTGCTATCTGTCACAACAGAATGCTATTACAAGACCATTGACTACATTCCCTATGCTGTACCCTTCATTCCCATGACTTGTTCACTCCCTGACTAAAAGCCTGTATCTCCCTCGCCCCTTCATCCATTTTGCCCATCCCCCACCTCCTTCCCTTCTGACAACCATAAATTTGTTCTCCATATTTATAGGTCTGATTCTGCTTTTTGTTTGTTTATTTGTTTCTTTTGTCTTTAGAATCCACATATGAATGAAATCATATGGTATTTCTCTTTCTCTGACTTATTTCATTTGATATCAGACTCTCCAGGTCCATCCATGTTGTTAAAAATGGCCAGAACTCATTCTTTTTTATGGCTGAGTGCTATTCCATTGTAGATATATACCACATTTTCTTTATCCATTCATGTGTAGATGGACACTTGGGTTGCTTCCATATCTTAGCTATTGTAAATAATACTGCCATAAACATTGGGGTGCATATGTCTTTTCAAATTAGTGTCTTCATTTTCTCTGGGTAAATATCCACTAGTAGAATTACTGGATCATATGGAGATTCTATTTGTAATTTTTAAAATATTTATTTATTTATTTATTTATTTATTTGAGAGAAAGAACAGAGCAGGGGAAGGGACAAGCAGACTCCAAGCTGAGAGCAGTGTCTGACACCGGGCTCAATTCCATGACCTGAGATCATGACCTGAGCCAAAATCAAGAGTCAGAGTGCCTCTCTATTTTTAATTTTTTGAGGAACCTCCAATACTGTTTTCCCCAATAGCTGCACCAGTTTGCATTCCCACCAACAGTGCACAAGGGCTTCTTTTTCTCCACATCCTCTCCCACACTTACTTCTTATCTTTTCTATGCTAGATATTCTCACAGGTATGAGGTGATGTCTCATTGTGCTTCAGGTTGATATTTCCCTGATGATTAGTGTGGAATTTTGAATTTTTAAAGAAGATTTCAGGACACCAGAAACTTGAGAATAATTTCTGAATCACTGCAAAGAAACATTTTCTTTGTCCTGCATCTTCTTTTAAGCCCTCTTCTACCGGAAGAGTATCTAATGGTCATGCCCCATCCCTTCCCCAGCGTTTGACTGGAGGCAGAAGGAGCATAGAGGGCTTGTGGTTCTTCTAAGGGGAGAGGAATTTTGCCTTTGGGTGCATTCCTTAGACAGAGCTTTCCGGGCAACACTCTCTGAGGCAGAAATTGCCTAAGGAAGTTTGTTACTGTGTGCTCAAGGAGCAATACTTACAGGATCTGACAAGTGGACAAGCTGAATGCTGAACGGTGACCTAGTTGCCACAGAGGCCCCAGCCAATGCTCCAAGGCTAGAATGGAACTTCTGAGATGTCCCAAACTGGGGCCAGGAGGCTAGACTTCCGAACCCCATATTAACCACTCACTGGACATGGGTTGCCCCAGAAAGGGTGTGGTAATCTTCACAGAGGCCACTCTTTTTAGTTGAAAGACATTCTTGGGGGGAGGAACTGAACTATGATCTTTCAGAAGGCAATAGTTTCAGTTGGGACACTAGAACCTCAACCCTAAATGGGGATCCAGGAGATGTAATCTGCCTCAACTGAGCTAAGATCCAGCCAGACCAGTGTTATTGTCATGTCTACTCTTCTTGATCTAGAAGAGTTTCTCAGCCTTTCTTTATCTTTCTTGAACTTCATCATTTTTAAAAAGAGTTCAGGCCTTATGTATTTGGAGAATACATAAGCTTGTCTATCTTACCTTATGATTAGGGTTCAGGTCCTATGCTTTTGACTCACTGTCTTTCCTCTCAACAGATTCTGCACTTCCCCACATGTGATGTTGTTACCTGGTCTCATTAATCTCGTGGCCAGAAGGGGAGAAGAGGGTAGGTTCTGATGGCAAGGGGCAGGGGAGCTCTGCATTTTCTCCTCACCATCAAGGAAAGGAGGAACAACAACCCTTAACAGAGAGGAGTAGGCCACCTCCACGGGCCCAGAGAATTTAAACGAGTCTTGAGTTTTCAAGGTCCTGAAGTGTAATGACCTCTTTTTCCTTATCCCAAAACTTAGGTTGCCACTCCTTTTTCAACCATGACCTTGACATTGTCATAGCAAAGTTTTGGTATTGCTCTCTGGGACCCTGCTACCCTTAGATTTCAGAACTGATCCTGAGTCTCACCTGTTTCTACCCTCCTGCTAGAGCAAATCAGTCGCTCCATAAGCTGCGAAGGGGGTATTCTGCTTTCACATTTTGCCTAATTCATGGTTAATCACCCTGAAAGGTTCACTGTCTTACTGCAAAATATATAGGTACTCATCAAGAGCCATCCAATTTCATTGCCTTATAATTACTTATTCCTCTAACCTTTCAAATGCCTAAGATAGACTGCACCTGCCAGAGTGTTCTATCCTACTCAAATCCTATCCTTTTGTACAGTAAGGAAAGTCTTTTCTTTTTTTAGAGATTTTATTTATTTATTTGAGAGAGAGAGAGATCACAAGTAGGCAGAGAGGCAGGCAGAGAGAGAGCGGGAAGCAGGCTCCCCACTGAGCAGAGATCCCGATGTGGGGCTCAATCCCAGGGCCCTGAGATCATGACCTGAGCCAAAGGCAGAGGCTTAACCCCCTAAGCCACCCAGGTGCCCCAGTAAGGAAAGTCTTAACAACTGCTCCACCACAGAAAGCCTGGGGCCATCCTTGTTCCACTTACCACCAGTGTGGAGGTCCTCACCCATAGCCTGCCAGTGGGCAATGCAATTTCGATATTCAGTTCAAGGTCAGCTTTCTTGAGCTAACTCTTTCAAATCAGGTTCACTGGTGGCGGGTGGTGGGTGGGGGAGACCTCTGAGACAGAGAATTTCATGGAGGTGACTTATTGGGGAATAGTCTCAGGAACTATCCCTGTAATAGAGCAAAAGGACCAGGATTGGGTAGAGGGAGAAAATGAGAAAATGAACTCAGACACTACAGTATGACCTCAGCCAGCTGATTCCACAGGGACCATTGGAGCTGGGACAGCCCTACAGAATTGTCCACACTGAGGCCAGGGGCCTTTGTGTCCTTCTGCTGACCGGTCCTTGGAGGCAGGCTGCCTGCAAGTGGGAGCCTTAAGCACGGAAGACAGTTTCCTTTGGCCAAAGGCAATCCTTGGAGAGGGATTGAACTTGAGTTATCAAGAGGCAACACACACTCTAAGCAGGTATGGAAACGCTTCAGTCTTGAAGGAGAGAATGTGGATGGGACACCACATTCTCCACCACATGGATTATCACCCTTTTTGTAGTTAAAGAGCTCATCACCCATCTGAAAGTCACCTTCAGACCAGAGAAGTAGAGGAAGCCAGCAAAGTCAGCAGAGGAATGGCCAGGAAACCTGTCATGTAGGGCTGGCTCTGTGTTCAAAAGGAGGGAGGAGAGGGGATGTTTCAGGAAAATAGGTGAGGAATACTCAGCTCACCGTCTCTGTCCTAGAACATAGCGTGGGTCACTCGAAGCCAGGATTTCTTTTGTACCTATCTTCCTGGGAGTCTAAGCGTACCATGGCACCATGTCCCATAATAATTGTAATATAATTAATGAGATCAAATAGTAACAGTAGTGTCCCCAGATTGAAGGATTTCATATTATTCTAATGTTCTTAGCCACATTTTTCTATGCCATCTGAATTATGAGAAATGTATTATTTTAAGAAAATATTTAGATATTCTGTGAAGTTGAGGAAGATCTCAGAGCTCTCTGATGTCACCACGGGGAGAAACTTGAGCCTAAGTGGGGAGAGGATGACGCCCAAACAGTGAGCTAACAGTGATCCTGGGAAAGAGTTTCTTAAAGAATATGCTTCTAAATTCGAAGATAAGATTTGGGTATAATAAGAAATGTGATGATTGCTTCCCTGGATAGTAGTCAGGATAACCTTGAAAATTTGACCTTTTGAGACAATCAAATGACAATATGATGTGGTGGAATGATAAATAGCTTTATGACCAAATTTTACAGGAGGATCCCACTAATCCTCTTCTAACCAGAAGAAATAGTTTGATATTTACAAAACCCAGGGGGGAAATGGAGGACATTTTAAAGCTGAAGAGAGAATAAAGGATTATATACTAGAGGTCACTGAGCTTGGCATGAGCTTGAAGAAATTCATATCAATTAGCATCTTCATGCACAAGAAGTCCTTATTTTTAGAGGGATTTACAGTGACCTAAAATCCATGCAACCTCTTCTACTGTGTAGATTACTCATATTTTTTAGTCAAATGTTTGTAAACTTACTTGATTTGTATTTTTATATTTATATATATATATGGCATAAAACTACTTATTATTTCCTTCCTTCTGCTGGTTTGGGATTTTTGCCCTTTTTCCAGCTCCTTTAGGTGTAAGATTAGGTTGTGTATTTGGGATTTTTCTTGCTTCTTGAGATTGGCCTGTATTGCCAATAACTTCGCTCTTAGAACAGCTTTTGCTCCTTCCCAAAGATTTTGGAGCATTGGGTTTTCATTTTTATTTGTCTCCATGAATTTTTTTAAGTTTTTTTTTTTTTTTTTTAATTTGTCAGAGAGAGAGGGAGAGAGAGCGAGCACAGGTGGACAGAATGGCAGGCAGAGGCAGAGGGAGAAGCAGGCTCCCCGCCAAGCAAGGAGCCCGATGTGGGACTCGATCCCAGGACGCTGGGATCATGACCTGAGCCAAAGGCAGCTGCTTAACCAACTGAGCCACCCAGGCGTCCCCCCATGAATTTTTTTAATTTTTTCTTGGTTGACCCATTCATTGTTTACTAACATATTATTTAACTTCTGTGTATTTATGCTCTTTCAAGATTTCTTCTTGTGGTCCATTTCTAGTTTCATAGCATGGTGGTCAGAAAAGATGTATGATATAACTGCGATCTTTTTGAATTTGTTGAGACTGGTTTTTGTGGCCCAATATGTGATCTATTCTGGTGAAGGTCCCATGTGCCTTTGAAAAGAATGTGCATTCTGCTGCTTTAGGATGGAACATTATGAATATATGTGTTAAGTCAATCTGGTCCAGTGTGTCATTCAAAGGCACTGTTTCCTTGTGGATTTTCTGTTCTGATTATCTGTCCACTGATGCACATGTAGTGTTCAGGTCCCCTACTATTATTGTATTACTATCAATTAATTTCTTTATATTTGTTATCAGCTGTTTTCTGTATTTGGGTGCTACTGTGTTGGGTGCATAAATATTTACAATTGTTATGTCTTCTTGTAGGATTTTCTCCTTAATGATTATATAGTGTCCTTCCTTGTCTCTTACAGTAGTCTTTAATTTAAAGTCTACTTTGTCTGATACAAGCATTGTTACCCTGCCTTTCATTTCATTTCCATTTATCTGATAAATACTTGTCCATCCATTCTTTCAATCTTTAGGTCTAAAATGAGTCTCTTGTAGGCAGCATATAGATGGGTCTTGATTTTTATCCATTCTGTCTCCCTACATCTTTTGATTGGAGTATTTAGTCTGTTTACATTCAAAGTAATTATTGATAGGTATGTACCTATTGTAATTTTGTTACTTGTTTTATCGTTGTTTCTATAGATTTTTTTTTTATCCTTTCGTGTCTTTCTCTTTTTCCTGGCTTTGTGGCTTTCTTTAGTGATATATGTGGATTTCTTTCTCTTCATACTTTGCATATCTATTACTGGTTTTTGATTTGTGGTTACCGTAAGATTTGTATATAATGAATATATAGCAGTCTTCTGTATATAGCAGTATATATTAAGTTGATGAATACTTAAGTTTGAACCCATCCTTTACTCCTCTCCCCTCACCCCACATTTTATGTATATAGTGTCATACTTTACGTCCTCTTATTTTATGAACCCCTTGACTGATTATTATAGATTATTTATTTTTACTGCTTTTGTGCTTCCTACTATTCTTACTCTTAATTATGGTCTTTCCTTTCCACTCAGAGAGTCCCCTTTAACATTTTTTTTTTAGATTTTATTTATTTATTTGACAGAGAAAGACACAAAGAGAGAGGGGGAACACAAGCAGAGAGAGTGAGAGAGGGAGAAGCAGGCTTCTCGCCAAGCAGGGAACCTGATGCAGTGCTCAATCTCAGGACCCTGGAATCATGACCTAAGTTCAAGGCAGATGCTTAAGAACTGAGCCACCCAGGCATCCCCCATTTAACTGTTTTTATGGGGTTGGTTTAGTGGTATGAATTCCTCTAACTTTTGTTTGTCTGGGAGGCTCATCATCACTCCTTCTATTCTATCCTTGCTGGATAGAATATTCTTGGCTGCAAGTTATACATTTAATATATCATGCTACTCTTTTTGGCCTGCAAAGTTGAAAAATCCACTGATAGCCTTATGGATTTTCCCCTGTATGTAACTGTTTCCTCTGGGCACTTTAAAAATTCTTTCTTTATCACTACTCTTTGCTATTTTAATTACTGTGTGTCTTGGTGTGGATCTCCTTTTGTTGATTTTGTTAAGGGATCTCTGTGCCTCCGGTACCTGAATTTCTATTTCCTTCCCCAGATTAGAGAAATTTTCAGGTATTATTTCTTCAAATAAATGTTCTGTCCCCTTTCTCTTCTTCTTCTAAATCCCTATCATGGGAATATTATTACCATGGATAGAGTTACTGAGTTTCCTAAGTCTATTCTCATTTTGCATAATTACTTTTTCTCTCACATGCTCAGCTTGATTATTTTCCATTACTCTGTCCTCCAGGTTTTTGATTTGTTCTTCTGTTTCTAGTCTGCCATTTATTCTGCCTAGTGTACTTTAATTTCCATTACTGTGTTCTTCATCTCTGGTTATTGGTTTGTCTTTTTTTTTTAATCTCTTTGTTAAGGGTCTCACTGATATTCTCCAGTGTTTTCTCAAATCCAATATCCTAACGACCAGTGCTATAAATTTTCTATCAGACATGTTACTTATCTCAGTTTTGTTCAGATCTCTTGCTGTGATTTTTGTCCTGTTCTTTCATTTGGGACATATTTCTCTGTCTCCTCATTTTGTCTAACTCTCTGTGTCTGTTTCTATGTGTGAGGAAAGTCAGCTCTTGAAAGTAGTGGGCCGAGTGAGCAACTTTAACAAGGTGGAGCTGGTCCTTTGCCAGAAGGAATGTGTCTCCTGTGCCAAGGCGGGTCCAGCTGGTACAATCTGGAAAGTGTGCATAGGTGAGGCACACAGTTTTAACAAGGTGTGTGCATAGCCATGGGAGATGACAGGTCACTGCCACAGAGATCAAGGCCCTGCAAAGTGTGTGATCAGGAAAAGTACTGAAAAGGTTTGCATGGGTCTTCTGGGGGAGGGGAGCTACAGTAGGGACTAAGACAAACCCAGGGGGAGGCAGTGAGGCACAGTGTAAGCAAATTAGGTAGTGAATGACAGCTCCCCACTGGTTCCTGCAGGTGGAATTGCTCTGTGATTAATAAATAAGTCTTCCTCCCCTATGCACCAGGCATTTTTCAAACTGCTGCTGTTTCTAAGCTGTGTCTTTAGGAGCTGTTTGTCATGCTCTTTAAGGGTAGGGACTGTTTCCAACCACCCTCCAGGCTCTCCCAGACCAGAGCCTACTGATTTTTAAGGTTCCAGGATTTAAGTCCCTCTAGGTGAAAGAACTCTAGAAATTTGGTCCTTTTAGTTTTCAAAGCCAGCTGCTGTGGGGATTTGTCTCCACCATGTGGGCTCCAGGCTGCGAAGGTCAGTTTCTCTTCCCTGTCTGAGACTGCAGCTTCTTCCCTCCTGCTGAGGACCATGGTCTATTTAGCTCCCTGCTGGGACTCTGCCCTTCCTACCCTCTTCAATGTGGCCTCTTCTCTCCATTTAGTTGTGGACTTTGTTCCACTAATCTTCAGGTCATTTTCTGGGTTATTTACACTGATGTGACTGTTATCTAGTTGTATCCATGGGACAAGGTAAACTTAGGGTCCTATTACTCCACCATTTTCCCTAACTCAGCTATTTAACTCTTTTTTTTTAAGATTTTATTTATTTATTTGAGAGAGCGAGCAAGAGCAAGAGAGCAAGAGAGAATGAGTGGGAGAAGCAGATTCCCCGCTTAGCAAGGAGCCTGATGTGGGACTCAATCCCAGGACCCTGGGATCAGGACATGGGCTGAAGACAGACACTTAACCGACTGAGACATCCAGGCGTCCCTCAGCTATCTAACTCTTAATGTCAATCTGTTCATATATTCAGAATGATGTCTAAACTGACATTCACTAATCTTGGACACCAATAATTTTTGACTTGGGAGATCTATGTTCATTTTTTAACTTTTTCTTTGCATTTTTTTTTTTGTATTGCCAGATATATTTCCATGAATAACATGAGGATATTTTGTTTGTTTGTTTCCTTCATGGAGTACATGGATTATTATTCTTAGAATTAAAAATTAACATATTTTAATGAAAATGTAATTCAACTTGGGCTTCAGTGTCAGACAAGGCTAGATTCAAATCCTGGATTTATTACAGCCTGGCTGTGTGACTTCAAGCAAGTCCCCTAGCCTCTCTTAGCCTTCATGGAAAATGGAGATATTTACCTTCAACAGCCATGATTGGGGTTTGAGATGGTCTCAAACAGTTAACACAGTGCCTGGCAATAGAAGGTGCTTACGCAACAAATGAGAACCATGTATCATTTCTATTAGTGTAATCCCAGTGTGTTGCTTCTGTTTGTATCTTTAAATTTTCCCTACTTTTCTACTTTCAACAAAGTGCAGTGTCACCAAGAATTTGGTATTAAACAACTATCGTGTCTGTTCCATGTGAGCGAGGCTGCCAGTGGGAGTTACCCTAGTCCCTAGGCTAGGGTACATATGCTCTCTCCTATGTACAACCTAAAATTGTATGGGCTAGTTGCAAACACTATTTCCTAGTTGCAAACACTATTCAACTGAGAGGTGTTTCTGTATCCAGGCCAGCCTACTGCAAAAAACACTGGGGTTTTATGTTGTTTCATGTGTTTTTATTTTTGGTAAAGATTGGTTTGAATGAGCACACTTGTCATTCTGTTCTTCTGAGGTTATGACTTGCTGTTAGTAGTGTTGCAATTATGACTTGCATGTAGTAGTGTTACTGTGACGTTCCATGGATTGTAAACAATTACATTCCATGGATTGTAAACAATTGTAAACTGTATTTGTAAACAATTAAAAGCTTCCTTTGGCGGCTTCCTTCCTGGATGGAGCCTAGTCTAGTCTCAGACTCATCTGTCCCCTGTGTACCCTACTTCCTCAATTCTAGCTTGCAGAGGGCGTTACTTCCTAATACAACACCACCCAGATCTTTAACCTTATGTTGTCCTTGGAATAATCTTTACAGAAAAGAAAGTTCTAGTGCTTAAACAGTCTGGGTTATATATCCACATGGTTTTCTTTTCCATACTGATTTTTCACCCTTTCTTCCTAGTGCAGCTAGGCTCTCATGGAGACCAAAGCATCCCTACTTTTTATAGGGCTGAGACCTGAAAAGCATCACCTAGTAAAATTTTCTGTCCCACAGTGCATCACAATACCGTTTGAATTTTCTATCCCACAGTGCATCACAATACCCTTTGAATGATGTAAAAGGATCAAGTCCTATAACTCTGCAGTGTGCCTTTGCAGGATATCCAACACCAGGAGGCAGCTGAAATAACCGCTGTCCTCAGAAGACTGCCTTTAAGAACAAAGAAGGTTCTACGCACTGCAGCCCAAGCAGGTAACACCAGTCTGGTCATTACCACCCAAACGTCTCTCCTCTCACTTAGTGGTTGCATTACTAAATAGCTGGTTGAATTTTGGATGCTCTGGAGATAACCGCTCACAATTAAAGAAACTCTGTGGCAAAGCATTTTGAAAAGCCAAGAAATCTTTCAGAAAGGGAATATGCATACCTCTCAGCTTCAAATTATTGAGCAGATTTAGCTCAACATTTTTTTTTCTTAGAAATGAGGTCTTTAGGGATGCCTGGGTGGCTCAGTCGGTTAAGCATCTGACCACTCTGGAACCCAGAGAAGAGGACTTCTAGAAGATGGCACTAGGGGATGGATATCCCCAGGGGGCCAACTCCCCCCAATACCTTGCTTACCTGTATCACACCTCCAAAGTAAGGAGGCCCCCAGGACTCTGGGGTTATGAAGTACATCTAGAAAACCAATTGTTGTGGCTTATATACCAGTTTAAATGCCTCTCCCTATTTCTTGACTTTTCCCCAAATTACCAATAAATAACAGAATCTTGGGACCCTGTCCAATAGCCTGCCTCTTCCCCTTCTTTGGACAGATTAATTAAATGATAAAACTTGCTAGTTATTTAATTGAGGTTCACAAGCTAGTTATTTAATTGAGGTTCACAAGCTGACTAACCTTACCAGGCAGTTACTACTGGTTCCACTCACTACCATACTGGGAGGACCTAACCTCTGACGTAACAAATAATATTTTTAGCTCTTTTCTACCATAAAAATTGATGCCAACTTAAAATTGTAAACCTCAGAAAGCCGATATCCATGAGGAAAGCGTATCACATGCTTTATATCAGGGAAAATGTTCAGGTGAGACATCTGTTCTTGGAGCCTTTTCCTTTAAAATTATGAAAGAGGGGGTTGGGAGTGGGGGTGGGGCATGGCCATTCAACTACTGGAAAGGTAACTTGTCAAGGATTCTGTTTCAGCAGCTATGAGCTTTGATTGCGTATCAACTTGTGCAACACTGTGATTAATATCTGACTTCAATTCTTCCACCAGGTAAGTAACATAAGAGCAGGACCACATGTCTCTTGCTAAATGCTTTTTCCCTCACGCCTAGTGCAGTGCCAAGCAAAGGTAGTTGATCTGTATCTACTACAACAAGCAGTTGTTGTAGATACAGATCAATCAGTATCTGTTGAGTGAATCAATGAATCAGTGGCACTGTAGCAGAAGGCGAAGGGTCTTGGAGTCAGACAGATTTGTGGGTTTTTGCTTGTTTAGTGGCTGTGTAACCTTCAACATGAAATTTAACATCTTCTAGATATTCAGGATATGATCAGGACTCCTATGAGGACTGAGTGAAGTAGTGTGCGTGCCAACAGTTGGGGGGATAACGAGCATTCCCTCAGAATGAGGTCTCTTCCATCCCTTTTCAACAGAGGGTGGTTGATCTTTTTTAAAATTGTTTTGGCTACTTTAGTTCCCTTGCATTTCCAAATAAACTTTATAATAAACTGGTCTACATCTACAAAAACTCCTGCTGGGAAGTTTGACCAGATAAACCAGATCAGTGTGGAGAGATTGTCATCTTTGTGCTGTCGAGTCTCCCAAACCATGACCATAGTGTATCTCTCAGATCATCTTTGATTTCTTCCATCAACATTTTTTAGCCTTCAGCATCCAGCATCTGTACACGTCTTGTTAGACTGGTGAATAATGTTTCTCTCTTTTTTTTAGCTACTGTAAATATTTGTGGGGTTTTTTTTTTAGTTATTTATGTGAGAGAGAGAAGTTGGGGTGATGGGGAGGAGCAGAAGGAAAGGGACAAGCAGACTCTGTGTTATGTGAGGAGCCCCATGTGGGGTTCAGTCTCATGACCCTGAGATCATGACCTGAGCCTAAACCAAGAGTAGAACATTCAACTGACTAAGCCACCCAGGTGCCCCAGTAATTGCGTTTTAAATTTTGGTTCCAATTATTTATTTACAGTATAGAAATGTAAGGCAGCGGGGTGGCTCAGTTGGTTAAGGGTCTTTGGCTCAGATCATGATCCCAGGGTCCTGGGTTCGAGCCCCTCTTCAGGCTCCCTGCTCAGCAGGAAGCCCGCTTCCCCCTCTCCCTGCCCTCAACTCATGCTCTCTCTCTCTCTCAAATAAATAAATAAAATCTTTTTAAAAAGTAAAGTATAGAAATGCAATTATATGTGTTGATCTTGTATCCTATGATCTTGTTAAAAACAGTTATTTGTTTTAAGAGTTTGTTTGTAGGCTCCTTGGGATTTTCTAAGAGTTTGTAGGCTTCTTGGGATTTTCTACATAGACAATTATATCATTTGTAAATAGGGACAGTTTTCTTCCTTTCCATCTATATGCCTTATATTTCCCACTCCAGCCTTATTGCTCTGTGTAGGAATGGTGAGAGAGACATCCTTTCTTTGTTGCTGATTTTTAGGAGGAAATCAGTCTTTCACTATTAAGTATGATGTTAGCTATACATTTCTATAGATATTTCTTACTAGGTTGAAAACATTCCCTCATGGCTGGCTGAGAAATTTTACCATAAATTTTTATCACGGGTTTTTAATCAGATTTTTGACTGTTATTCTATTTTACAGAATTCTGATGTAATCCAGGAAATATTCTATAATTTCCAAAAGTTGATGAGAAAGTTGACAAGATAAATCTTTTTTTTTTAATTTTTGTAATTTATTTGATACAGAGAGAGAGAGATCATGTAGGCAAAGAGGCAGGCAGAGAGATGGGGGGAAGCAGGCTCAATCCCAGGACCCTGAGATCATGACCTGAGCCGAAGGCAGAGGCTTAACCCACTGAGTCACCCAAGTTCCCTGACAAGATAAATCTTATATCTTTTTTTCTGAAGTCAGTATCTTGACTATTAAGGCTGAGGAAGTTTCTTGCAATGTATATCTCATACTCGTTTACCTTAGTTTAATTGCTTCTTTTCAGTTGGACTTTTGGCTAAGATCAAGTGCGTTACCTTAGTTCACCTCCTGAACTTCAGCATAATAAAAAATTCTATTGTTAAACTTTAATTTCCGTGTCCTGGGAGTCTAACCATAATGGTTTATGGGCCAGTGTTAATTAACTGGAAGTGGTTAAAATTCTAAATAGGAGTTATGAGGACGCCCAAATTTTATCTCATTCTTACAAATGTATCTTAAGAAATAAATTCCATAGAATCAAATATAGTTATGCCAGCATGACCAAATGTCCAACATTACAGCTGGGTTTCATAAATTATGGTATATTCAGTTACTCAGTAAACATTTATGAAATGCCCACCATATGTCAGTTATTATCTTTGGCTCCTAGGGATATAGCTATGAGAACAAAAGACACTTTCCTGCCCTCTTGGAGCTTACTTTCCAGCAGGGGGACAGACATAAATAAGGTACATAAATAAACATGCAATATAGCAGATACTGATGAGTGTTTTGGAAACAAAGCATAGAGCATGGATAAGTTCGGGCATGGGAATGGAATGGGGTACTAGTTTAAATAAAGTGAAAGGTGGACCTCACCAACCAATATAAAGGAACATTAAATATTAGAATTAAGTACACTCTATAGCAACATGGTAAACTTTTCATATCTTATCAAAAAAAGGATATAAAATAGCATGTCTGCTGGGGTCAAGAATTTAAGTATTTGCATATATATAGATTATAAAAAATGAAAACAGTTGTTTGTGGATAATTTTAATATTATTTTACAGCATTGTTTACTCTGAGCATAATTATGTTTTCAGTTTAAAACAAGAAAAACATTTGGGTGCTTGGGTGGCTCAGTTGGTTAAGCATCTGACTCTTGGTTTCTGCTTGGGTCATGATTTCAGGGTCATGAGGCTGAGCCCTGAGTCGGGCTTCACGGTAAGCAGGGAGTCTTCCTAAGAGTCACTCCTGCTGCCCCTCCCCCTCTCTCAAATAAATAAATCTTAAAAAAAAAAAAAAAGAAAAGTCTGTAAGGTTCCCTAAGGCTAATTTGAAGTTGAATGAAATGTGTGAGGAGGATACAGAGAGAACTCACGTTTGCTCTGAAAAATTTTATTTGGGGTACAGCTGAGAAAGAAGCTTCTACTGAGGCGACTAATTAAAATTACATAGATTTTTTTTCGTTACGTTGTTCAGGGTGCCGAGAACAGTGGTTGTGCAGGGTTGGCTGTGAGCATGGAAATGATGGCAAGTTTAACATGTGTTCATAATTATCTCATTCAGCTTTGGCATGCAAACCTATTTTTTAAGATTGACTAAAATAAAATGTACTGACATGTCTTCCTGCACACGACATTTTCCTCTGCGTTCAAGAGATGACAACTAATCACACAAGATGTGACTTGGTATCTATGTGGTAGCCCAGTTTCCTAAAGATGCAGAAAGACAGGTTACAACCATTGCCAGACAACGTCTTCCGATGATTCCGGGAGCTTATGCTTAGACTCCATGCGGGCTGTTCATGTGTTCTTCTGAAAATGTTTTTGTGGCATGGCCAAAGCATGGCAGCCCGGGCCTGGCTTATTCCCTCTGGTGTTGATTCAGAATTTCTAGGCACTGAGCAATCACTCTATCGTGAATGGCAGACGCAGTGTTGTCTTCATGAGGCACAAATGTCCTGAATATCTTGCATTCTTCTCTCCAGCATGTCACTTCTCGTGAAGGAAAAGCCCAGCAGCAGTCACAAAGCTTTCCGAGTTTAGGCAAGAGCTCGATGGTATTTACTCAAATTTTCTCTTCTGTCCTTTCTTCCCTTTTTATTTTTTTCCTAATAATCACACAAGGGCTAAAAGAAAAAAGAAAAAAACATTATATAATGAACAGGTTCCATTGGATAGCCAAATAGTCTGTGACAATGTAATCTGGCTTGAAAATGTTCGAGTTGCTTGAAAAACACACTCAGACGTGACAGAACGCAGCTAGCTGGCCTGTGGGCAATACGTTGACTGATGTTGACTAGAGTAGGGGAGAGGGAGGCCCCATACACTGTTTTCTCTCCCAGGGAAACCTGTCTCCCTCCCAGTTACTGCCACCTGGGGGCTGTCCCAGTTTTGTTTTGGCTGGTGGTCAGGGTGTCCTGGGGTTGTTCAATATAGCTTAAGAATACTCTCAAGATAACTGTCTCTGGAACCAAATGGGTTCCCATCCTGATTCCTCAGTGACCTTGTACAAGTTACTCTACTTCTCAAGCCTTCAGGTTTCTTGTCAGTAATGTAGTGGGACCACTTCACAGGGTTTCTAGAAGGCTCAGAGAAGTTAGTTAATTCATATCACCTGACACTTAATATATGCCCGTAGGTAGAAACTCAAATTTCTGTTTTCTCAAAGTTGCTGTTTTGGTTACAGAACACACACACGCATTATTGCTCACTTGACACTCCAGAGAGGTATTGTAATCAACAGTGTACAGAGCGAGGGGCCTTCGTCTGTTCCAGTTGCCATAACAAATTACTGCAGAATGGGTGGTTTCTAAACATCAGAAATATATTTCTCACAATTCTGGAGGCTGGAAGTCCAAGTTCAAAGCGCCCGTGTGGTCAAGTTCTGGTGAGAGCCCTCTGCTGGACTGCAGGCTGCCAACTTCCTGTTGGCTCCCCACGTGACAGGAAGAGGGCTGAGCTCTCTGGGGTCTCTTTCCTAAGAGCACTAGCTCTGTTCATGGGGGCTCCACCTCCAATACTTTCCAAGGGCTCCGCCCTCAAGTACCACGGCTTTGGGTTCAGGGTATAACATGTGAATGTGAGGGGCCCAGAGGTAGGGTGTGAGACTCCTTTCGGTGTTCTCCTGCTACACTGTTCTTCGACATGTTTATGCAAATAGAGGCCCAGCTGTCTCTATACACATATAATATGAACACAGTACAAAATTTATAAGGTGCACAAAAGGTAAACCATAAAAGAGTAAGGCTTTGTCCCTCCTCTGTCCACCAGGAATTCCCTTTGTTTCCCCAGTCTTGACTTTTTCTCAAGTGAATATTTATTTTTTTAATGAATGAATTAATTTTTTATTATGTTAGTCATCATACAGTACATCCTTAGTTTTTTTTGTTGTTGTTGTTGTTGTTTGTGTTTTTTTTTAAGATTTTTTATTTATTGGACAGAGATCACAACTAGGCAGAGAGACAGGCAGAGAGGAGGAAGCAGGCTCCCCACTGAGCAGAGAGCCCGATGCGGGGCTCGATCCCACAACCCTGGGATCATGACCTGAGCCGAAGGCAGAGGCTTTAACCCACTGAGCCACCCAGGCGCCCCACATCCTTAGTTTTTGATGTAGTGTTTCATGATTCATTGTGTGTGTAACACCTGGTGCTCCATGCAATCTCTTCCTCTGATTCCCCCCCTTCATTTTCCCCTTCCTTCTCCTAATGTCCTCCATGTTATTCCTTATGTTCCACAAGTAAGTGAAACCATATGATAATTGACTTTCTCTGCTTGACTTTATTCACTTAGCATAACTCCTCCAGTTTCATCCATGCTGATAAAAATGTTGGTTATCATCCTTTCTGATAGTTGAGTAATATTCCATTGTATATATGGACCACATCTTCTGTATCCATTCATCTATTGAAGGGCATCTCAGCTCCTTCCACAGTTTGGCTATTGTGAACATTGCTGCTATGATCATGGGGTGCATATGGCCCTTGTTTTCAATACATCTGTATCTTTGGGTTAAATGCCCAGTAGTGCAATTGCTGGTTTATAGTGTAGCTCTATTTTTAACTTTTTGAGGAAACTCTGCACTGTTTTCCAAAGTGGCTGTATCAACTTGCATTCCCACCAACAGTGTAAGAGGGTTCCTCTTCCCCCACAACCTCTCCAACATTTATTGTTTCTCGCCTTGTCAATTTCTGCTATTCTAACTGGTGTAAGGTGGTATCTCAGTGTGGTTTTGATTTGAGTCTCCCTGATGGCTAATGATGATGAACATTTTTTCATATGTCTGTTAGCCATTTGTACATCTTCTCTGGAGAAGTGTCTGTTCATGTCTTCTGCCCATTTTTTTTACTTATTTGTTTTTTGGGTGTTGAGTTTGAGAAGTTCTTTATAGGTCTTGGATATCAGCCCTTTATCTATAGTGTCATTTGCAAATATCTTCTCCCATTCTGTGTGTTGCCTCTTTGTTTTGTTGACTGTTTCCTTTGCTGTGCAGAAACTTTTTTATTTTGATTAAGTCCCTGAAGTTCATTTGCGTTTTTGTTTCCCTTGCCTTTGGAGACATGTCTTGAAAGAATTTGCTATGGCTGGGGTTGAAGATGTTACTGCCTATGATCTCCTCTGGGATTTTGATGTATTCTTGTCTCACATTGAGGTCTTTCATCCATTTACTCACATTGAGGTCTTTCATCCATTTAGAGTTTATCTTTGTGAATGGTGTAAGTGTCCATTGGTCTATGTGTCTGTTTTTGTGCCAGTACCATGCTGCCTTGGTGACCACAGCTTTGTAATATAGCTTGAAATCAGGCAACGTGATGCCCCCAGCTTTGTTTTCCTTTTTCAACATTTCCTTGGTGATTTGGGGTCTTTTCTGGTTCCATACAAATTTCAGGATTGTTTGTTCCAGAACTTTGAAAAATGCCATTGGTATTTTGTTTGGAATGGCGTTGCAAGTATAGATTGTTCTGGGCAGCATAGACATTTTAACGATGTTTATTCTTCTGATCCATGAGCATGGAATGTTTCCATCTTTTTGTCTCTCCTTAAATTTCTTTTGTAAGTGTTCTGTAGTTTCTAGAGTATAGATCCTTCACCTCTTTGTTTAGCTTTATTCCAAGGTATCTTATGGTTTTTGGTGCTATTGTAAATGGAATCGATTCTCTAATTTCTCCTTCTACAGTTAAACATTGTTAGTGTATAGGAAAGTACCTGATTTCTGTGCATTGATTTTGTATCCTGTCACATTTCAAATGAATATTTAGATGGAGTAGTCTTCTGTGGCAAGTCTTCTTCTCCAGTAGGTGACCAATGCAATATGAATTTGAGCCTAGAAACAATATGTATTGTATGTTCACATCTGGGAAACACAAGAAGTTTGATGTAGAGGATGAGCCACTTACAAAACCACTGAAGGGAAAATGAGAAACAAACTCTGGGGAAGGCCTTCAAGAAGCTTCTAGAACGCCTCCACAAAACTGACCCATCGTGGGAGCAGCTACCTGGGCCCTACTCAGGAAGCTGCTTCCAGAACCTCCTCCCAAAGCCGCCACCACTGCCACTGCAGCACCCGCTCCACACTCCCAAAGATGGACAGCAGGGTTCAGCCACTGCCTTCAATACACTTGCCTCTTGACACCCAATGCTGGAGAAACTCACCATACCACAGCTTCCCAGCCTTGCCTGCCAGTAGAAAAGTTCCAAGCAGCAGTCAGTGGCCTCGGTCTTGTTTCCACCTACTGAGTCTCAGTCCAGTCTGTGGGGTGGGAGGAGTCTAATTCCTATCCAGAGCTCTAGGTGCCAGGGATTCTGGGTGTGAAACACAGAGCCTGCAAGCTTATGTAGTAGGAAGGCACCCTAATCAGGGTGAGAACCAGCTCAGTGGTTTCTGGTTTTATTTTACTTTTTTTTTTTTTTAAGATTTATTTACTTATTTTAGAGAGAGAGCAAGGGGAGGGGCAGAGGGAGAGGGAGACAAGCAGACTTCCTGCTGGGCGAAGAGCCTGATGTGGGGCTCAGTCTCATGACCCTGAGAACATGACCTGAGACAAAATCAAGTGTCGGACCTTTAACCATCTGAGCCACCAAGGTGCCCCAGTAGTTTCTATTAAAAAAAAAAAAAAGCATATCTGTATGTATTGGCTTATGTTTTTCACCTTTTTTTTTTTGTCCTTTTTTTGCAAAAGCCATGGTTAGTCTATCCACTCCTCAGTTTTCTTACTGTTATTTCTTTCAAGACAGACTTGGTGGCACTAGACAGCTCCTGCGTGGAAATGGATGGTAGAGTATGTTCACACAATATGATATATAGTATGTAGTGTGTATGGATTTGCAATATCGACCTTCACTCTGTAATATTTTTTAGATTCCCATCCATCATGGCTGCCATCCGTCTTCGAGAATTTATTGACCGCCGCCCAGTGATCCCACCCAGGTAATGTCCTTGCAGACAGAGATGCCATCCAGAGCTGCTCTGGGGCAGTCGGACACCTGGGGGGCCAACTTGCTCACCTGCTGCTCTCTGATTGACAGCTGCTCCCAGAGGTTCCAGTGACATTTCTTTGGGTTTGGGGAAAGTTAAAGAAAAAAATCCCACACTCATGGTAAAATCCAAGCAAACAGGCAACTTCGAACTCCCCGAAGAGGGAAGGATATTGGTTTTTGCTTGGAAAGCCCACATTTTAGTGGGGGGCCCTTTACTCTGCTTGGAATCAAACAGACTCCTTCATCCTTCTGCCATATGGGGGGGTGGTTGAACAGATTGAAACTAAGTAGGATTTTTATGCTTTCTCCCGATTCATAGATGGCCCAAGACTAACAAGTCCTAGATGTGTTTTACTGTGCTAAATTCATTGCTGAGAGATAGTGGATAATAATCTATAGATCCTAACCTTGCCTTCCCTTCACCACTGGCCATGGGGTCTGCAAAGGGTTAGAAGCTATGAAATTCAGGCAGGAACTCTCCCATAGCAAGTGACTTCGGGGTCAGCCTCTTTGGCTTCGTGGTTTCAAGTAAGCCTCATGTTTTGTTTTTGTATCTAGTTATTTTTAACAATGTTTAGTCAACAAAGATAAGTCCTTCTGCTTCCAGAAATTACTGAAGTAGGGGCAGCGAAAGGATGCTTTGTTCCTAGATACTGTGAGTCCTCTTCGGACAGGCTCCAGACTACCCTTAACCCACAGGAGGAAGAACTGGAGGAAGACAGGGATGGGTTCCTGTATTTCCCAGTTTCTGCCTCCCCACAAGCCCTTGGTCTTTCTGAGTGTGTTTGAGGCCTGTCTTGTCCACTGTCGGGTTATTTAACTGTGGGTCATCCTGGGCAAAATGGAAACAGACCTCCCCCAGATGCTGCTGCCTGGAGTTCTGTGGAACCAAGTCAGAGTCACTGGGCCTGGCCTAAGCCAGCCTGTGGGGAGTCTGAGGGTTAGGGTAGGACGCAGTGCAGGAGGCAGGGGGTCCATGAAGTCCTAAAGGCGGGGGGGCGCTGGATTCTGTTCTCTGTGCTCATCCATCGGAGCCCCACAAGGAGGCAGGCTGCTTGAACTAGGCTGGGGTCCCAGCCTCCCCACCGTACTCACGGTGGAGCTGGTCCTCGTGGACTTGACGCCATTGATCTCTGCAACAGTGGGTGGGGGGGCAACCCTTCATGAAGTTACTCAGTGGTACCTCTGAAATGTTATCTCCCACACTCAGCTGCCTCTCCCCATCACCGACAGCCAACTGCCCACTCTTGTCCTCCTCCCTCCCGTCCTCCAGAGGGCGCTCCATGAAATGTAAATTGGATCAAAGCCCTCCGTTGCAGGCAACCCTCCAGGCACTGCATGTGGCATAAAATCGAAACTCTGCTGGGGCCTATACGGCCCTCCGTGAACTGGCCCTGCCCCCGCTTCAGCCTCCTCCCTCCTACTGTCTTTCCTTTGTTCCCCCAACAGGCCCGCCTTGCTCACACCCAGCGCATATTCGCTCATTTCATCTTCACAACGACTGTGCGGTATAGAGGAGAAACTGAGGCATGGAGTAAAGTGACTGTCCCAATCCTAGAGATAGGATTTGAAGCCACGGGTCTGGCCCCAACATCTGTGCTCTTGATCCCTGCACTTGGCTGCATGTCCAGGGAGGTCCCTGGGGTGGGCTCGTTTGCCCCCCTCTGCCCACCACTGTCACCTCTGCGGAGCCGACGGCCACAAGCAGTAGTTCCTCAGTGCGCATTTGTTGAAAAAAAAAAAAAATGAACATGAATCAGTGAGTATCTTGTCACAGATTTGTGGCTTGGCATCCTGCTGACTGGCAGTCGCTGTGGAAGGCACGGACCTCCTCCTTCCTCTCAGACAACATCGGGTCCCTCCCTACACACCCAAATCTTGGCTCCTCGTGAGGGAAAATGGAATCACACACTGGCAGGGGCACCTGATAAAATTAAATATTCAAGGGCTCACACAGCTCCCTTAAGAATTGTATCAGATGCAAATGTGACTTGCTGTCACCCCCAGGCGACAGGCCCCACTCAGGCAGGGCTGAGGGCCAGGTTGGTCTACAAAGCACAGGATGCTCCCAAAACGATTGCTTCGTATTGAGGAAGCACAGTGCAGTGTGGAAGAGAAAAGATAGCAAATTTCTGTCAAACATAAGATGGATTTTTAAAACACCACCTGAAGTGGTGTCTGGGAGACCCAGAGGCAGCTGTTCCTTCCCAGAGCCATGACAGCACCTACCACAGATCACCAAGGATGTTCACATCGTCTGGTTGACTCATGGAGTCATTCCAAAGGGGTGATGGTGCCCCACACTTTACTGACAGGGAACCTGAGGGTCCCCTCTTCCTTGAGGGGATAACGAGTCTGGGAGATGGGAGAGCAGGCATGGTGTTGTCCCATCCTCTGTGCTGACTTGCTCACGTCCTCTCTAAGTGACTCATTCCCTTGAGCCTGTTCCTGACTGGCCCAGCGCTTACTCATTGTGTGTGATGAGTTAGTGCCTGAGTGTGGTTTCCCTACCAGATCATGAACTCTTGGGTAGAAGACAGTATTTATCATCACTGTGTCCCTAGCACCTGGCCCATGGCGGCCACAGTAGGGCCTTCAATGGGGAATTGTCTCACTGAATGGAAGGCCGTATCCATCAGGGCCGCACTATTCCTTCTCCTCTTCCTGTGGTGCATGACCTCTACTTCCTATCTGCCTGTGAGAGAACCCCAGAGTTCCTATAGAAATAGCACTGAACTCTTCTGGAAAAAAGCCATCCTGTGTACACGGAGATGACTCTGGATGCCCCATGGAGTTCAGCGAATGGGGTTTGATCTGGCGTTTACCAGGCAGGTGATGTTCGGAGAGCCCACTTGACCTTTCTGAGCCTCAATCTCCTGTTCTGTAACAGGGTGTTCATAATATTTACCTGGCAACGTGACTGGGAATTAGATGAGATCACCTTCCTAAAGCCTGAGGCTCAACACAGACATAACAGAGGACGGTCACTTAGGAGCATGGGCCACCTCCGGCCTTGGGGCCAGGTTCTTGAGGGATGAACACTCTTGGCTTCTCCTGTACATACTGAATTTTGTCCATGGATAAGCCCAGATTTCTGCTCTGGCAACATGCACCCGCCCAGGGGAGAGGTTGGCTCTCGCCTAGACAGAACATGTCACCTGAAAGAGCTAAGCTGTCAGAGACTGCTAAACAATGTGTGGGGGAATCAGACAAAGCAGGACTCCTGCTCCCACACGAGAAGGAAAGACCTTCCTACAACTTGTTCAGGAATCTTGAGAGCCAAGTTAACGGATGGGCCTAAGCAGAGCCCGGCACGTCTCCTCAGCCAGGTCCTCTCCCAAGCCTCTCAGGAGAGGCCAGCTATGGTGAGGCCTCTGGGAACACGGGCTGGCAGGCCAGGGTGGGCATTGCCCCTCATTAAGCTCCTGCCAGGGAGCTTTCTCCTGTTTGAGCTGAAGTTAGTCACACAAGGTGCTTGGAAAGTCTACCCAAAGAGTTGGAGGCAAAAGCCGCCCTTTATTCCCCAAACCATTCTGCTTCTCCACCCAGCCCTACTTCCCTCCAGCACCCACTCACACACTTTCCCTTCCTTTCTCGACTCCTGGGCCAAAACCCACCAAGAGAGATTCCCCAGGGATGGCGAGCAGGGCTTATTACCCAGTGCTGGCAAAGAAGGGCTTCTCCATTCTCAAAACAGCTTTGGCAGACTACGTTCAAGGAGCAGGGCTTAGGTGACTCACCTGTATACAGCAGGCACTGGTTATATGCATGCTAGGGAAGAACCCATGGTCAAGACTCAGCCTACTGGAAATGGCACAGCAACTGTGAGAAAGCAGTGTGGCTTTGGAACCCCACCTGGGTTCTTAACAAACCATAACACGGCCCTAGGGTCATCTCTCCAAGGTAGCGCTTCAGAAACGGGATGGTGCCCAAGAAAGTCCCTCTCCCAGGCGCTCAGAAATGTCATTTTTTCCGTGTTATTGTGCCAGTTCCTCCCGCTCTGTATGACTAAATCCCTGCTATTATGTACTCTTCAGGGCTCAGTCACATCATCCCAGCCATGGGGCAGGTCCGGACAGCCTGTGATTTTCTGAAAATCAGAGCTCCCTGAGGTCCTGTTTGCCGAGACAGGCAGACCCACCCTGTTCACAGTGCTTGCCTTTCATACTTTCTAGACAGCGAGGTTCCCACCGGCCCCCACACACTCCACACGGATCCCAACCCTGGCCACGTCTTGGCTTCTAAAATTCGCCTCACCTAGAATCTCTTCTCCATCCTACTTGCCTACCCCCACTTCCCTCCACACAGCTCAGGGTTTCTCCGGTAGTCAGTGACTACCATTGCCTCTTGGCCAGTCTCTATACCTCTAGTCCAATGGTCCTCCACTTTGTGGTCCACGCTGCCACTGGAAAAGATCTTTCTAGAATAAAAATGTCCCTAAGCCTTTCATCTTCTTAAAAATGCTACCAAGATTCCGTGTCACCTAGAAGAGTGGTTCTCAACCTCTCAAGACACAATGCTCTCTTTATTTATAACAAATATCTTGTAATGTTCCTCCTGCTCTTCTGAAATAAAATCTGCAAATAACATAATCCAACTACATGCAATTCTTAAATAACTACATATTGCAGGGACTATAATCTATGAGGAAAAGTAATTGATTATAAAATAAGATGTCCTTCAAAAGGTGAGGTCTGGGCACCACCGCACCCTCACCGCGCCTCACCGCACCTCGTCTCGCCTTGTCTGCCCCCAGTTCTAGGGGTTCAGCTATCCGCCCTGTCTCACCTTCACACCCAGAAACACTTCCTACCCCCTTTGTTGCCTCAAAACTTCCTCAAAACCCAACCCTCCCCAGCGGGGCTAGGCTTCCTCCTCCAGCCCAAAGCGCCCTATGCATTAAGCTTGTTCATTTCTTGCATCATACGCTTAATCATCACAATTTAAAAAACAAAAACAAAACACTCGTGAAAGTTTGTAAATCTACCCAAAGTAGAAAAAAAAAATCAGCATAAGAAACACCCATTTATCCATTTTCACATTGCAACAATTATCAGCATTTGCCCCCCTGGTTTTATATGGCTTCTTGTTTCTTTTTCTCATATTTTGAAACTAATACCTGACAAGACAAATATTTCCTTATGAATCTTGAGAACCAAATCCTGAAAAATGGTAACAGAAGATATTCCCGTCAAGAAAGAAATTCCATGGGTTTCAAGAGCTCCTTGCCAGGAACCAGGGGCAAAGTGCATGGAATTTTTTATCAGACCACAAGTGGCATTCTTCTGTAAAGAACTAATGGTAGTAACTTCTTTTTTATTTTTTTTTTAATCCCCCTCTTACTTTCTCTACTAGTATATTCATCACTCATCAGGGAAAGGACGTCCAAGGATATTACCCCGGGCAGCTGGCTAGAGTCCATTTTGATTCTAGTATGAAGAGACACCCCAGGTGAGACACCTTACCAAATCTTAGTTCTCAAAAATTTCACTAAAGCGAGAAGAATAAGTGAAAAAAAAAATGGGAGTCACAAATTGTAGTCATAATAGTAATAAGAACAGATAATTGTTATTTAGGGGCGCCTGGGTGGCTCAGTGGGTTAAAGCCTCTGCCTTCGGCTCAGGTCATGATCTCGGGGTCCTGGGATCAAGCCCCGCATTGGGCTCTCTGCTCAGCAGAGAGCCTGCTTCCCTCCCTCTCTCTCTCTCTCTCTGCCTGCCTCTCTGCCTACTTGTGATCTCTGTCTGTCAAATAAATAAATTTTTTAAAAATCTAAAAAAAAAAAAGTTGTTATTTAATGGATTCAAAAAATGTGGAAGGAGCTACACCAAACTGTTAAAAAGGTTTTTTCTGAATGGTAAGAGGGCGGTATTTGATTTTATTTTTTATCTTTTTCTCCATTTTCCAGATTTTCTCTAATGAACATGTATTACTTTTATAATCAACAATAAATATAGAATGATATGAAATCATCAAAGAAATTTAAGAAACATCATGAGTTCAGAGTTTCACCTTGTTCAAAAAACTTACCCTTCCTGAGACTCAGTTTCTCTCTCAGTAAAATTTTGAATTTGGCCTAAATGGTTTCTGCCTTTCCAGATGCGATTTTTAACAAGAAGAAAAGGAAAAAATAAAAAACAGTCACTTCGATATTATTTTCTAGTTTGGAGAGGCTAGAAACCATAGTAGTTAGGAGCCACAATTTGAGTTAACTTTTGAAATGGTTGATCGTGGGCAACCTTCTCTCTAAATCCTTCTCTGGAGTCAGTTACCTTATCTGTTAGGTAAAATAATTGGTGTAAAATTCCAGAACACAGTAAGCATTCGAAATATGATTGCTATAATTTTGAACTCATTGTCTAATATATTTTACAAATTTCTTCTCTTAATCACCTTTACTATAGTCAACTCTAGATTAGCCTCCATGTAAGGAAAAGGGAGCCATGCCATCTATTAAGCAGCACAGAGTCTTAACTTAATAGAAGATCAAACTAGAAGTAGCATTAAAGGTCATTCTGATCCAGTTAAGTGAATAAGATTTAGCCCAGAGAAGTGCCATGTCTTGTACCTGAGGTACAGTTGGTTGGTGTGAAAGCTGGTACTTGGAACTATGCACGTTTTCTTGATTTTCAGTTCAGGGCTTTGTGTTCTAATTTAAATACACAATAGACTAAACTCTTGTCGAGGGTGGCCCCACCATCAGGGCACTCTCCCCATGGGTTCTGTGGGCTGTGACGACACCCCCGACTCCAATACCCAGTACCTGAATGTCAGTCCTCACCATAGGATGGCTCAGGCAAAGGGAACCTTGACTCTACTTCTACTTGACTCTGACGAGACTAGTGCCCGCCCAAGACCAGCCTTAAGGGGGAAACTGAGTGCACATACCACTCAGTGACTTTAGTAAGCTTCTAGTTAAAAAGAAGGAAAAGACAAGCCCCTAAGCACTTTCCACTCCTCTCACCAAAACAAAACAAAGCAATAAAACAAACAAAAAAATGGGAAATAATGCAGTTCTTGGGACAAGTCCTATCTTCAGTTTTTTGTGGTTGTAGTTTAATTTGATAGGCGTCTCGTGGCTTACCTTCCCCAGATATATTCCTCTACCAACTTAGTGTTTCCAGTATTAGAATCGGATCCTTTGAATGAAAGTCTTATCTTCAGGACACTGATGTATTACTTGAAAATGGCGACTCTTCTGGTTTCATAGAAACACCCAAGGCGAAGGCAGAGTGGGCTGCCAGTCCAGCAGGACAATCACCAGGATGTGGTTCCAAAGCCAGGCACAGAAGTGACCAGACATCCGGGATGGTCACACAGAACCCAACCTCACAAAGGACTGACCTGTTGGTCAGGCAACTGATGTTTGATCGTTGCGGGGGTGTGGGGCATGCCCTTGTAGGGAAAGGAGTGTTCCTGTCCACCATTTAGGGTAGCCACTTTACAAGCCCCAGTGCCTGTTAAGCATAAAATAAGAGCAAGTGGAGGTGGGCAGGAATTCTTGATGTTTCTCCAAGGTGATGAACCATGGAGCCCCTTCCACCCACCAGATACCCCTCCACCCTCCACTCCCCACCCCCAACCTGTACCACACCCAAACCGTAACATTCTCGCCCTTGCTTTTCCTGAACTTTGGACAGAACCTATCCATTTCTGCTAACCACTCATTGAAGAAGGCCCATTATAATCAAGTTTTTAACCCAAATATGGAATCACAATACATTATGATTATATAGTTTCAGTCACCTTGTTTAAATGTGATTAATTGGGGCGCCTGGGGGGCGCAGTGGGTTAAGCCTCTGCCTTCGGCTTAGGTCATGGTCTCAGGGTCCTGGGATCGAGCCCCATATTGGGCTCTCTGCTTAGCAGGGAGCCTGCTTCCTTCTCTCTCTCTGCCTGCCTCTCTCCCTACTTGTGATCTCTGTCTGTCAAATAAATAAATAAAATCTAAAAAAAAAATTAAAAAAAATAAATGTGATTAATCATGGTGACCCCATCAAGTAAGACTACATCCTACGAATAGATGATTGGGTTTAGATGTTCCTAAATCTCACCCAACATCTGATATTTTTCACACCTAGAGGTGCTCATTTCATATAATTTATAGTTCAAAAATACCCATGTTGGGGTAACTGGCTGTCTCAGTTGGTAGAACGTGTGACTCTCAGTCTCTGGGTCGTGAGTTCAAGCCCCACATTAGGAGTAGAAATTACTAAAAAAAAAAAAAAAGGAAAATAAAATAAAATTTAAAGATATGCACGTTTATTACAACATTCAGAAAACATTAATAAAAAAAGAATTGAAATTACCCATAGTGTCACACTCAGAGATAATCATGCAGAATATTCCAGATCTACATAAAATGGAATGAATAGTATTTTTTCAAAGATTTTATTTGAAACTTTTTTTATTTATTATGAAACTTTTAAGATCTGTTTTAGCACCTCCCAAATATACGATACAGTATTATTAATTATAATCACCATACAGTACATTATATTTCCAGAACTTACTTTCTGGAAGTTTATCCCTTTGACCTCCTTCACCCTTTTTACCCCATCCCCCACCTCTGCCTCTGGCAACCACCATTCTGTTCTCTTTTTCTATGCATTTGTTTTTTTTATATTCCACATTTAAGTGAGATCATATAGTACTTGTCTTTCTCTATTTGACATTTCACTTGGCACAATGTCCTCAAGGTCCATCCCTGTTGCAGCAAATGGTAGGTTTTCCTTCTTTTCGTGGCTGAATAGTATTCCGTTTTATACGCATACACAACATCTCCATCCATTCGTCCGTCAATGACCACTTCGATTGTTTCTGTGTCTTGGCCTTTGCAATTAACACCACAATGAACGTGGGGGTGCAGCTATCTCTTTGAGACAGGAATTTCATTTTCTTTCTGATAAACATCCAGAAGTGGAATTACTGGATCATATGATAGTCCTATTTTTCATGTTTTGAGGGACCCACATACTGTTTTCCACAGGGCTGCATCAGTTTGCATTCCTGCCAACAGTGCACAAGGGTTCCTTTTCTTTCTTTCTTTTTTTTTTTTTTTTTGCCAACACTTCTTATCTCTTGCCATTTTGATAACAGCCATTCTAACAGTTGTGAGCTGATAGCTCGCTGTGGTTTCCATTTGCATTTCCCTGACAATTAGTGACTTGGAGCCCTCTTCATGAACCTGTTTGCCCTCTGTACATCTTCTTTGGAAAAACAATGTCTATTCAGATTCTCTGCCCATTTTTTAATCATATTGTATTTTTGCTATTGAGTTGAAGGAGTTATTGAGGTATTTGGATATAAAGTCCTTATCAGATCTATGATTGGCAAGTATTTTCTGCCATTCTGCAGGTTGCCTTTTTATTTTGTTGGCTTCCTTTACTGTGCAATAAAAGCTTTTTAATTTGATGTAGTCCCATTTATTTTTTTGTTGCCTTTCCTTTTGGTGTCAAATCCAAAAAAAAAAAAAAAAAAATCCTTGCCAAGATTGATGTTAAGGAATTTACTCCCTATGTTTTCTTCTGAGTTTTATGGTTTTAGGTCTTACCTTCATGTCTTTAACCTATTTTGAGTTGATTTTTGTGTATGTTATAAAATAGCTTTATGTGTTGCATGTGGCTTTCCAGTTTCCCAACACTACTTATTGAAGAAACTATCCTTTCCCCATTGTATACTTTTGGTTCCCTTGTCATAAATTAATTGGCTACATAGATGTGGGTTTATTTCTGTGTTCACTGTTCTGTTCTGCTGATCTATGTGTCTATTTTTATTCCAATAGTATACTGTTTTGATTACTGTAGTTCATAATATGAAATCAGGAAGGATGATATCTCCTCTATGTTCTTCTTTCTCAAGGTTGCTTTGGCTATTTTGGTCTTGTATGGGTCAAATCTTAGGATTCTTTGTTCTAGTTCTATGAAAAATGTCCGGAATTTTGATAGGGGTTGCATTGAAAATGTAGGTTGCTTTGATAGTATGACCACTTTAGCAATATTAATTCTTCCAATTCATGAGCACAGACTATCTTCCCGTTTATTTGTGCTTTCTCCCATTTCTTTTGTCAGTGCCTTACAGTTTTCAGATTACAGTTCTTTCGCCTGGTTAAATTTACTCCTAAGTATTTTATTGTTTTGATGCAATTGTAAATGGGATTGTTGCCTTAATTTCTGTCTGATAGTCCCTTGTTAGTGCATAGAAATGCAATAAATTTTTGTATATTGATTTTGTATCCTACAACTTTACTGAATTCCTTTATTATTTCTTTTTGAGATTTTATTTATTTATTTGACAGAGAGAGACACAGCGAGAGAGGGAACACAAACAGGGGGAATGGGAGAGGGAGAAGCAGGCTTCCCACAGAGCAGGGAGCCCAACACAGGGCTTGATCCCAGGACCCTGGGTTCATGACCTGAGCTGAAGGCAGATGCTTAACGACTGAGCCACCCAGGAGTCACTACTGAATTCCTTTATTAGTTCTAACAGGTTTTTTTGTGGAGTCTGTAGGGTTTTCTGCATACAATGATGTTATTTGCAAATAGAGACAATTTACTTATTTTTTTCCTATTTGGATACCTTTTATTTCTTTTCCTTGCCTAATTGCTCTGGATGGGACTTCCAAAACTATGTCGGATAAAAGTGGTGAGGGTGAGCATCCTTGTCTTATTTCTGATCTTAGAGGAAAAGCTTACAGCTTTCTACCTTTGAGTATGATGTTAGCTGTGAGCTTTGTCAGATAGGGCCTTTATTACACTGAAATATGTTCCCTTGATACCCACATTGTTGACAGTTTTTTTTAAATCATAAATAGATGTTGAATTTTGTCAAATGTTTTTTTGCATCTATTGAGATGATTGTATGGTTTTTATCCCTCAATTTGTTAATGTGGCATATTTTGTTGATTGAATTACAGATGCTGAACCATCCTTGCAGCCCAGGAATAAATCCCACTTGATCATGGTGTATGATCCTTTTCATGTATTGTTGAATTCAGATTGATAATATTTTGTTGATTGAAACCTTGTTCTTTATAATACTTTTGAGATCATTCACATCCCATACAACTCATCCATTTAAAGTGTTCATTTCAACTGAAACCTTTGTTTAGACCTAATTCTGTATTGCAGACTCTTTCCCATCTCAAAATTTATAATTCTACAGCACCACTTTTAGCGGTGTAGGGTACTCTTATATATATTCATATCATTTTCTAAATAATCCCCCTTTTTTTCACATGAAGATTATATCCATTCCTTTATGATCATAAAATACTTTGGTGAGCATTCTAGGAGCTAAGTCTTTGCTGACATTCCTACTTTCTGGAGTTGCTGCGACAAGGTATATGCACATTTTAAGGATATCAATACTCATCACCAAAGTATTCTCCCACAAGTTGCCCAGTGAATGTGTACTCCCAGAAGTGCATGAAGCTATTCCCCCATTATATACTGATTCTTCTTTATTTTTACCTTCAGAGGGTAGTTATCTGAGTGGAGGTACAGGAAAGTTATAACTAATTTCAGTTATACTGAAAAATTACAATGGGAAAGGGCATTGGGGAGATCTGGAGTACAGGAAGTAGCCACGCATGAGCAGACCCTACAGAAGTTTTCATGCAGGTCACCTTCTGTAACCTGTGATTGGGCAGGAGGAAGGATGTTAAAGCAGGGGAGCAGGGAACCAGGATCCCTGAGCCACCCACTGAAAACTGCTGGGCTGACCCTGGAGCTATGGAGTCTTGCCAATGGCATCTCGGTAGCCTCCTGGCCATTTCCAGAGAGTGGATCTCAGCTGATGAGAACATGGAATGCTTTTCTTCTACTGGGTGGTCAGTAAGCTCTTTCTATTTTCATTTAGACCTCTCATAGACTTGACAATCCCACCCCAGAGAAAACGTCCGATTCAGCCTCAACTAGACCAACAAACTCTCATTCGTTATATTTGTTTCCGAAGACATTCAAAGCCTGCTGAACCATGGTATAAAGAAACCACCTACCAAAGAGACTATTCTCTGCCATTTTACAAGATCGGTAAGTCAGGTCAACCGCTCTTACTCTCTGAGATCAGCCTCCCCTCAGATGAGCCTTTCTCGTGGGTTCGCTGCCATCAGGGACCAGTCAAATTGGGGGAAAGCATTCATGTGTGCCTAAAGCAGGAAGAATTTTGAGACTGAACCAAGGCTGCTTCCTCCTCTCCTCTTTTTTCTAGCTCCCTATGGAATCAAGGATAAAAATGCACAGATGTTCTTGGTAGGAAGCATACTCAAGTGTGACTACATCTCACTGAGCCCCTTGTTACTCAACAGATTCCTTATTGTGCCTAAACGTATTATTAAGGGAAATTTTTTTCTTTCTTATTCTTCCATTTTAAATGGCTTTATAACAATTATTTGACATTTGAAGACATATTTCAAAAATTTCAAAAATTTCTGTCTATGTTGCAACCTGTGTGAGTATGAACAACCAAGCCCCCACACCACGTGACCCTGGGGGTACACACATGGACACCGATGTAGACATTACCTGTATTCCTGTTGTCATTGATGCTTTGAATTTTAGCAAGTGGGAGGAGTTGCTGCATTGACAGACTTTCTAAATGAGCAAACCTCACAATTTCTGGGGGCTCTTACACTGTAGCAGACACATATTTTGTTCTCTTAAGAGCTTTTAAGGTAAGTGTTATTACTTACCCCATTTTACAATAAAGGAGATCAAGTTGCAGAAACAATTAATTAAGCAGCCCCAGATCACAGCACAGTAGGTGGGAGAAGCAGAATTCAGACCAAAGCCATTTGAGATATAGGATTCTGTGCTTGACCCTTAAGCAATACTGCCTTTGTCACAGCTGAGAGTCATTTGCATTACTATTTATTTAATAATTTTCTTTCTTTTTGCTTGAACAAGAACAAGGAAATGCATAGAAGGACAGCAGGGGTGGTGGCTGGGGGTGAGAAGGATAGGCCCTTCCTTCTGTTCTCCCCTTTGAAGGGCAGCGGCCTAGATGGAGTGCTAGGCCAGAGATGGGGCTCAGGTCCCAAGGGAACCAGGAATCACAGCAACCAGGAAGACGGGAAGCAGATGGAACCAGGCATTCTCCAGTCAGTGGAGCCACGGAGATGGGGCAGTAGAGGAAGCCGGATGGAGCGGAAATGGGCAGGAGGCATCTGGCATGAGAGGTTACCAGCAGTGAAAAGCTGGGGTCTGGGAGGGGAGAGGATTGGAGGCTGAGAGAGGAAGGAGGTGCCAGGAGGGAGTGAGGGATGGTGGAAGTGAGGATCCCCGGGAGGGTTGTATTAAAGAAGTTTGGGGTGGGTGGGAGTGCATGTTAGGGGCTGAAGGGTGAGGCCTGGGGGGAACAGACGCCTCCAGGTACTGAGCAGCTAGAAAGAATTGGTGGTCAGGAGGTGTCAGTGGGGCTCCTGTCCCCACAGAGCTGGCTAAGCAGCTTGCCTTTTCAAGACTGACTGAGTAGGAAATCGTCTTCCCTCCCACGTGGGAATTTGGGTGGGCCTTGAGTTACCAAAACGATAGTAAACAGGACCTTCTTTACAATTGCTCTGCTATGAGGGACTCCAGTTAGACGGACATAGAAGGTTTTCTCCTGTGCTTGTTTTAGACAATTCCTAATTTTTTCCAAACCTACAGCCCCAGGTGAGTGTTTAGCAAAGGGGTTTGATATTTACCATCTCCTGTGTCCCTAGCACCATGCTGGGTGCCAGGGGAGGAGGTGAACACAAGTCCAGGCTCCGACCTCAGAGACGGGAAGTTCCCAGTCTGATCGGGAAGATGAAGAAACCATCAGCCTATCACTGAATGATTGAGAAGCGACTAGCAGAGTAGGAAGATGGGTCTAGAACATGAGGCCATGGGGCCCCAAGCTGGGCCCCGCTGGAAGAGGTCTGAGGCAGAAAAGTGGTGCACACTGCAGACAGGGACCCTGCAGCTAGAGGGGTGAGCCTTGTGGAGGGTGGGGGAGCAGGGAGCATGCCAGACATGAGGACGCTGGCCTGTCTGGGCCAGGCAGGAGGAAGTGGGGGATCCCATGCAGTTGGCAAATTAGGACAGAATGGCTGGAACTGAAGAGGAGTTCAAGGAGGGAGTCTGGAAAGTTTCATCTGAACAATCAGAGCCATCTTAGGACCTGTCAAGGGAGAGCCCAGGTGGCCTCGGAGGCTATTGGTGAGTCGGCCTGCTCAGGATGGGTTGGAGAAGGCACGACTATGTTGGCAGTCAGGCAGGATGGAGTTGTGGAAGCGTGGGCAGGACTGGGGCCTTAGGAGCTGCTGGCCTGCACATTCTAGCTCTGCAGTGTTGAGCAAGACACTCAGCTCCTCTGAACTTGCCTGTGCCTGTGTAGAGTGGAGATTCAATGTCTGCATTTTAGGATAAATTGTTACTATTTAAAGTATCTGTCCTGTGCCCAGAACTGTACTAAGTGGGATACCCAAGTGTGTCCACACTCGTGGTTGCCATGAGTCCTAACAGCCACCGTGAAAAGAGGTCTTATTATTTACTGCATGTAGCAGAAGAGAAGACTGAGTCTTAGAGACTTCAGGAAACTTCCTCAAGCTGGTAAGTCGTCAATGCAGGTCATCCAGATTTGTCGCACTCCCAACCCTTGCTCTTGAATTGAACTGAGGAGGCTTCGTGGGAAATGGGAAGAAGACTCATGTGGTGTAGGAGCTGGAGTGGGAAAGGTGATATTAAGAGAGAATTCATGAGAGAGGAGAGGGAAATTAAAGCTCATTGCTTTCCACGTCTGGCAGAATTGTCGGTGCCTCTGATGTAAAGAACCGTTTTTGGCAGAAGTGTCAAGTTGGCATCCATAGACGACTGAAATAAGGCGCTGGAAAGCACAGGCAGGAAACTTAAGATAGGAACAGGGTCAAACAGTCCCCTCCCCTGGGAGGTCTGAGGCCTAACCCATTCAAGAGGTAATTTATGTTGAAATATTCACGGCTCCAGTCACTGAACCACGGATTGAGTGCACATTAGTCATCTTTCCTGGAGTAATGTAGCATTCCAAGGCCTAGTGACTTAGAAGATGAATGATGATGATTTCTATCTTTTAGCTGGGCAGTTCGGGCTCAGGTCTCTCAAGGGGTCAGCCAGAGGTCAGTGAGCCCTCGATCATCTGAAGGCTTGACTGGGGCCGGAGGATCCATGTCCAGGGTGGCTCATTCACATGGCCATCACTCATACGCTGGCTGGCGATGGGGTTCTCGGTGCCTTTCCGAGTGGGCTCCCCATAGGGGTGCCATGGGTCCTGCCCTGGAACAGCCAATGAAGGGGGAAATTGCAATGCCTTTTATGACCTAGGCTCAGAAGATACACACTGTCACTTCTGAGGTGTCCTACCAGTTGCACACAGCCAGCCCTAAGGCAGTGTGCAAGGGGATGATATAAGGCACGGATGCCAGGGGGTGAGAATTCCTGGGATCCATCTTGGAAGCCAGCAACCGTTAGATGATTCGCTCATCGGCACCCATTATGAAGTAGCCACTGTATGTCTGGTGGGGGTTGACGAGATACCTGCTCCCAAGGAGCTGACATTCTTTGGAGAGGGGGTGAGGTACAGAGCATAACTAAGGACATTTTTAAAAAATTATAGACTGGGGGCGCCTGGGTGGCTCAGTCGTCAAGCATCTGCCTTTGGCTCAGGTCATGATCCCAGGGTCCTGAGATCAAGCCCCGCATTGGGCTCCCTGCTTTACAAGGGCCTGCTTCTCCTTCTCCCACTCCCTCTGCTTTGTTCCTTCTCTAGCTGTGTCTCTGTCAAATAAAGAAATAAAAATCTTTTAAAAAAATTATAGACTGTAGTAGGGCTGTAAGGGAAATGAGCAGGGTGATAAGTGCGGCTAAGGGAAGTTACCTTTAATAGTGCAGTCAGGGAAAAAAACCTCTATACGGTTTTAGCTGAGCCCTGGAAAATAGCAATGAGTCACATGAAGAGCATTTAAAGGAGCAGTAAGCGTGAAAGCTTGAAAGCAGGAAAGGCCTCAACGTGTTTGAGGAACAGAAAGGAGACAGCAGAGCTGGCGTGTAGTCAGTGAGGGTATGCATAGGAAGACGCCCAGGTTCCACTCCAAGTCCAAAGGGAAGATCTGAACGGGTTTCGAAGAGAGGAGGGCCCTGTCATTTGTATTTTTAAAAGATCACTCTGACTGCTGCTAAGACCCTGTTTGGAGATGAACAGGAGGCAGGGCAGGCAGACCAGTGAGGGAACCGTTTACTAGTTTAGAACAGAGATGATGGCAGCTTGGAGCAGCAGGGAAGACGAAAAAGAATGAATGGATTCCAGAGATATTTTGGAGGTGACATCAGTGGGGTTTGGTGATAGATCTGCTGTTGAGAGCACTTTGATTCATTCATCTGTGTTCTTTCAGTAAATAATTTGAGAGCCTACTTGGATGCCAGGCATTGTGCAAGGTTTTGGCAATACCACATCAAGCAAAAATAGACACAAAGTTTCTATGTTCAGGAAGCTTCAGTGGGGAACGAGGAGAGAAATAAGCATACAATTTCACCTGCCATACATGCTAGGAAGCAGAGTTTATGTGATGGCGTAGGAGCACTTAACAAGTCAGAAAGGGACAACAACAAGTCTCTGAGGAAATGATGAGCTAGAAGTTCACCAGGCAAGGAGTCTGGGAAGAGCTTCCCAGTGAGTAGGGCATGTGCAAAAGCCCTGTGGTAGGGGCGTGACATGTTTGAGGAACTAAAAAAAAAGTACCAAAGAAATAGACGAAAGCACAGAAGTCAGGAAGGGTGGAGCTGGCTGAGGCTCGAACAAGGAGAGGGTTTACAGGTCATTTTCAGCTGTGACACCTCTAGGCTAAGATTAATGGGAAACCAAAAAGTTTGGAAGGAGGACAGAGGTGACATGATTAAAAACACATTTTGAGAAGATTGCTCTAACTGTGGAGAAGGAAAAGGAGGCAGGCTGGGGAGTCGGGTGGGGCAGAGATGAATATGGTGAGTCAGGAGGCCATGGCAACGGTTAGGCTAAATGTTCTTAACCTCAGTGACATCACTTTTCGCAATCCCAATGCCCAGGACAGAACCAGACCGTTCAAACCTGGATCTCCCGCTGGGAGAGGGTGGCATCAATACCTTAAAATCTTGCCAGATTAATCCCACCATGCAGCCAAGTTTAGGAAGCAGTGGTTTGGCGGCTGATATAGCTGGGAACAGTGGAGAATTGGATGGATTTGCCAGATACTTGGTTGGCCATTGTTTTGTAAACAACAGTCAGGCAGGCGAGACCCAAGAAAGAGGGGTCATAAATCTGAGCACTGAGAGCGAACACAGCAGGGGCTCAGTCAAGCATTTGTTTGAATCAAGAGGCTGACTCCTTGAAGGAGTCTTTTGGGGGAAGGGCTCCTCACAGAGTAAGCTGGATGGTAAGTTGTGTATCAGGATGGTGGGTTTTTTCCTCTTGACCATCTGACCAGTCCTTGTGATCAGATTTTAAAGGCAGGGCTTAGGACTGATTTGTATTTCATGGTCAGTTCTTATTTCTTTTTGGGAATTGGTGAGAAACAGATTAAATAGAGATCGTGATAGATCAGTTATTACGCAAGAAGTTCTTCTTCAGTAAAAAATTCCTCCTCAGGGCATGGGGGCTCATTCATTTCTTTAGGGAATATTTAGGCAACACAGACTATGGGCAAGACACAGTGTAAGAAATGAAGACTTTGTCCTCAGAGAACTTGAGCTTGGGAGGATTAGGATGGCCCCTCAGACAAAAATTGCCCTTGTATTCCTCACCCTGGCACCAAATACTTAAAAGAACTCATGCTGCAAAAATAAAATATATGTTCTCAATAGCAGTGTGACCCTTAGATTCTCTGAACTTCCGTTCTCTCATCTGCAAAAGGATAAAAATAGTATCTACCTAAGAGAACTGAGATATCCAGGTGAAGACTTTAGCGTTCTACATGTAACATTTATAACCCTTCAAAAAAAAGTTAGCCATTATATTATTACTGACAAAGAATCAGCACGTGCCAAAAAACAAAAACAAAAACAAAAAACCCAAGGCAATGGAATTGTATCTTATATAGGGATTAAGTTCTAAAACCAAAGCCTAAGGTAATAATCACATAGAATCAAAGTTATCCTTGAAAATCTCTTAAATTGTTCCAAGTGAAAATATTAAATGATATTAAATTATTAAAGTACCTGGAGTAAATGGTATTCAGCAAGTTGGTTAAATTTTCTCTGTAGTTCTCAATTAATCATTTTGTTTTTCGATGATGACTTTCAAAGACGTTACCCCCACAATTCCACATGAACAATAATTTCACTTTATCAAATGGTAAGGAAATCCCAAAAATCATTTCACACGTCCTTTCCATAGTATTCCCCACCCCAAATTTGCATAGCATTTTTCAGGCTCGATAGCATCTACTGTCTGTGGGCATGGAGATTTAGAAGGAATCCCCCACAAAAGTCTGTTGAATTTACCTCGTTAAATGAATGGGTCATTCGGCTCCACGGCAACTCTGACCAAGGATCACTGAGGCTGGTGAATGGGATTCCTCACACTCCTAAGCCACTTAGATATATTTCCTGAAACACAGTGAAACCCTCCAGAAGGTCAGACTTGCTATGTTAACCCCACCGTAAGCCTCGGGAAGTCACATGGTTACTTACTACGGACAGGTACACACTTTACTAAATTCGATTTAAAAAATCCTTCCAGGGATGGCATTTCTGGTCATACTCCAGGGTTCAATGAAATGTTATCTATTCTTAATATCAAGAATGTTTGTATCTTTCCATGCTATTGACATGCTGTGGCTGGTGGAAGAGAGCAGGAAAAAGATCAGGGACTTTGGGGCCAGATAATCCTGTGTTGGGTCCCCTCACAATCCTGTGAACTTGGCCAAGTTCATTAATCTTTCTTAGATGGTGAAACTATGGGCGGGTCTGTGAGGATTACTGTGGATATTAACGTAAGTAAAACACCGAACACAGTGACAGCACTACACATAATATATTTGTGTTATGATGCTATCATTGAAACGCTCTGCTTTTTGGTTCATCAAGATGATTGATGTATTTAACCCCAGCCCTCCTTGAAAGCTCACCTTTGGACAGCAGAACTGTGACTGTAGATAAGAGGTTATAAAGTACAAGGGAACTCCAGTGGGTATGACTTTAGGGATGGTAACATCTGAAGTTTGACACAAACATCATACGAAATGATCCGTAATTAATGTAGGGCTTAAAGGGTGTGGGGGTCTAAAATTAGGATGTCCAATGCCAATTTATATGGCTGATTTAATTTTATTTACATTTGGGCCTAATTCAACGGTCTGCCTATTGATCAGAGATTGAAACACAGGAATAATCTTTTTTTGAGTTTCAAGTGCTTTTCTCGCCCTTCTTTTACATATTATATTCATTTGTCTTAAATCCACCAAATTATTTTGTTATTGCACAGAATTGTTGTTGACCATATGTTAAAATTTAGGAGTGATTGGTCTTAAAATAAATCATTAATTTGTTTTAAATTTCAGATTGGGACCAGAAATTAGCCACAATTTCATCTAATCCTAGACCACTAAATTCACTGCCAGAGTTCTACTGTTGTGAAGACAGGCTGCTTTGAAAGAAAACCTTTTAAATTAACATAACAATGGCATTTGGACAAAACAACATTCGGAGTTCCTAGTTGACACCTTTAGATTAAAGTAATAACAGAACAACTTTTGACTTAAGTGTGTATCCAGATGGCTACAATCCTGAAATATTTACCTGTTGCAAATTCTTTTCAGAATTAGGTGATCAGCCTAGGGCAGGGAATCGAGAGTCAAGTTTAAGAGAACTTGCCATCTGTTCGCACATCAGCCCCGACACCAGTCTCATTGCTGGTGCTGACAAACCATCTTACATATAATCCAGCAGTTATACGGGGGACCAGGTAAGAATATTATCCGTTCAATAATTGCATCACTGACTGTTGGAAAAATAAAAGTAAAAGAAGAACTTGGGGATGTAGCCAAGAAGGAAAACTGCCAACACCACAGACCCCAAAGTTGCTGTGGATGTAGTGACCTATGAGACTGGTAAAAAACAAAAGAATTAATTAAAATTCTTAATTAAAAACAAAAGAATTAAAGTCTATACACAGAGAGTGAATACGCCTATCTGAACAATTGGGCATCAATTCCTCAGGCAAAAAACTAGAGGTTCTTTTCTAAAGAAATGAAGGATCCTGAAGAAAAGAATCCTACATTCTGGCCCCTAGTAACCCCCAACATACAAGTTGGTTCCCCACTCAACACCCCAAAATGAAGCCTACCAGTTGATAAACTTCCCCCAGGAACACAATTTCTGGTTGTGTTCCATTGCCATGGTCTCAGATGTGAAGAGCTAACCATCACCTGAGAGTTGGAAAAACAACGTAACATGAAAGACAAAGACCAAAATAAAGAGAAGAAATGATGCCGGAGGAAACAATTCAGGGAACACCAAGGAGCCTAAACAAAGCTAACAGAGTAACATTGTCATCTGACAAAGGATGCCTCAAAATAATGATATCCACTAACATGAACAATCTTTCCAAAGCTCTTGGAAATGAAAAATATGATTGCTAAAATTAAAAATCTGACAGCTTTGGAAGAAAAATCTGAATAACTCTTTATGGAATAGAAAGGCAAAGAAGATTTTTGTTGTAAGAGACACAGAAGGGCACCTGGGTGGCTCAGTCTGTTAAGTGTCTGACTCTTGGTTTTGGCTCAGATCATGAGATCAAGCTCCACATCAGGGTCCACACCCAGAGGGAAGTCTGCTTGAGATTCTGACCCCCTTCTCCCTCCCCCCTGCTGCTCTCCCGCTACTCAAGTGCTCTCTCTCTCTTGCTCTCTCTCTCACACAATAAATAATCTTTTTTAAAATAAAAATTAAAAAAATAAGAGACCTAGAACAATAAATTAGGGGGTCCATCATCTGACTAATAAGCATCCTAGAGACAAAACAGAAAAAATGAGAAAATCATCAAGGGACCAGAAACTTCTTATATGCAGGGGTTTATACTGTGGCCTCACACATGAAAACACAGAAAATTAAAATAACCAACTTTCAGTTTCACTGATTTTCTCTGTTGTTTTCTAGTCTCTATTTTGTTTCTCTTCATTCTCATCTTTACTATTTCCTTCCTTTTACTGGTTTTGGGTTTATGTTGCTTTCTTTTTTTGGCACCTTAAGGTGTAAAGTTAGGTTTTTGATGTGAGACCTTTAATAACTGTTTTCAGTTTCCTGAACTGAACTGCCCATGCTTGCAACATCCCATGGTTTTACTGTGTTGTGCCTTCGTTGTCATTCATCTTTTAAGTATTTCCTGATGCCCCTTGTGATTTCTTCCTTGACTCACTGGTTAAAAGTGTGTTTTTACATTCCCATTGTTGGGTGCCTGGGTGGCTCAGTGGATTAAAGCCTCTGCCTTCGGCTCAGGTCATGATCCCAAGGTCCTGTGATCGGACCCTGCATCAGGTGCTCTGCTCAGCGGGGAGCCTGCTTCCACCTCTCTCTCTCTGCCTGCCTCTCTGCCTACTTGTGATTTCTGCCTGTCAAATAAATAAAAGCTTAAAAAAAAATACAGTGTGGTGATTTAGTAAATTTAAACAACTGTGCAACCATCACCATAATCCAATTTTAGAACATTTCCATCACCCCATAAAAATTCTTTGTGCCAGGGGTGCCTGGGTGGCTCAGTCAGTTGTGTCTGAATTCAGCTCAGGTCATGATTTCAGAATCCTGGGACCCAGCCCTCCATTGGGCTCCCTGCTCAGTGGAGAGTCTGCTTGTTCTTCTGCCCCTCCCCCAGCTTGTGATCTTGCTTTCTCTCTCTCTCTGTCTCAAATAAAATCTTAAAAAATTCGTTGTGCCCATTTGCAGTCGCTCCCCATTCCCGCCCCCAACCTCACAAATCTACTCTCTGTCTCAATTAAATTGCCTTTCCTGGACATTTCATGCAAGTGAAATCATGGGATATGCAGTCTTCTGTATCTGGCTGTTTTCATTTAATGTAATGTTCTGAAGTCATACCAGGGACTTCATCCCTTTTTTTGCCCATTATATAGATATACTACCTTTTCTTCATTCATTTGTGCAGCATTTGTAAGTCTGTGTGGACATATCTTTTCATTTCTCTTGGCTAGACACCTAGGAGTGGAGATCATATTTTACATTTATAATTACTTTTTAGAAGAACCTTGTAAAATGCACCAGTTTACACTCCTACCAGCAATGTATAAAGGGTTCCTATTTCTCCATATCCTCATCAATACATGTGTGTCTTTTTGATTGTAGCCATTCTAATTGTTGTAAAGGGATGTATTGTTTTAGTTTGCATTTTCCTAATGTGATTAATGATGTTGCTACTTCTTTTCTTGGTCATTTGTATATCTTTGGTGAAGTGTCTATTCAAATATTTTGACCATTTTTGAATTAGGTTATTTTCTTTTTAATTATACCAGATCATTATATATCATTATATACCCTGGAGACAAGTTCTTTATAGATACATAGTTTGCAAATATTTTCTCCTTATCTGTGGCTTGCCATTTCATTTTCGTAGAGGTATCTTTTGAAATATGAAAGTTCTAAATTTTGATCAAGTCCAATTTATTTTTTCACTTATAGATTGCATTATCACTATCATCTTCAAGAAGTCTTCTGCCTAACCCAAGGTCATGTATGCTGTCTACAGGTCACTCACTCTATTTATTTAGGTTACTCACTTTAGATAAAAAATTCAAGTAGGTTGAAAATGAAAGAATGGGAAAAGATATTCTAATATCATACAAAATAGACTAAGGCAAAAACTGTCACAACAAAGGACTTATGTATTGATAAAAGAGTCATCAAGAGATATTAATAATTGTAAATACATATTCACCAAACAACAGGGGCCCCAAATATATGAAGCAAACATTGATGGATTTGAGGGGAGAAATATTTCTGCAATAATAATAGTCTTCTGCTATCGTTTTTTTAAGATTATTTATTTATTTATTTGACAGAGAGAGATCACAAGCAGGCAGAGAGGCAGGCAGAGAGAGAGGAGGAAGCAGGCTCCCCGCTGAGCAGAAAGCCCGATGCGGGGCTCGAACCCAGGACCTGGGATCATGACCTGAGCCGAAGGCAGCGGCTTAACCCACTGAGCCACCCAGGCGCCCCCTGCTATCGTTTTTTAATGTACTTTCCAATGACATGAAATGCCATTTTAAGCCTCTATTATCAAGCTCCCATGTATGTTGCAGCTACCTCTGAAATGCCCAGTCCATTCCCCTTGTGTATTCATTCATTCCCATGACAACATCACTTACTCTGACTACAGGAGCTTAACAGTGTTTTAACACCTGGTGGGGAACAACCTCTTGACACATAACTTTTTTCAAAAATTCTCTTAGGAATTCTTGCACATTCATTTTTCCACCAAAGTTTCAATATAATTTTGTCCAGTTAGACAATCCCCTGGCAATTCGGACTGGAATGGCATTCAACTCACATACTCAATTGTGAAGGACATTCAGCTCTATCAATCCATTAATATATAAAAAATAAATATATTAAAAAGGGCATCTCCCCACTGAAATACCTTGTTCTGCCATTTAGTTCCCTTCTACTGCACTTTAAAATTGGTTTCAGTTTTTCTGTGTCCCTGTTATGCCCCCATAATCATATCTATTACATTTTGGCCTTGACCTTTTTTCAGGGAAAACATAGTTTGGTTATTTGGCAGAGTCCTCCTCCAACTTTTTGCCAACTTTACCTGCCTCACCAGCCCCTCATTCATTTTTTTTAGTTGCTCCAACTTTCCAAAATGTTTTCAGCCTCTGGGTCTTTGCCCTTGTTCCTCTGACTACTCACCCTCTTGATCTGTTTGAATCCTGTTTCTGCTAACGGCCATTTCTGACTCTTTCTGAACTGAGGTTAAGTTCTCCTTCCTAACACCCTGAACTTTCCTATTATGGCGCAGATCGCTTACAAATACATTTGTCTGGCTGCTGCCTTACAATATACCACCGCACCCCCAACACCTAGCAGATTCTAGCAAATACTCTTGTTCAGTAGAGATTACTGTAATACAGTTACCTAGGATTTCAAAGACAACTGTATCTGAAGAGCAGAACCTCTCTCTTAACCAACTTACAGCTCACTTCTAAAGACTGAGAGGCGAGAATCACTCAACCTGGTCAAAATTGAGTAAATGTCTATCAACATCAATAGATTTGCACTTTTTTTGATTAAAAAAAAAAAAGCAGTGACTTGGAGAATCAATGCTTTTTTTCTTCACTTGTTTTTTCTGGTAATCTCTATACCCAACGTGGGGCTCAAACACGACCTGGGACCAAGAGTCACATGCTCTTCCAACTGAGACATCCAGGTGAAGTCTCAGTTAAGAAGGGTTTTTTGGTTTTTGTTTTTTTCTTTTTTAAGTTTGTTTATTTGTTTAGTAATCTCTTTGGAGAACGAGTTCTTCACATCTGCCTCTGGACCATTACTAAAATGGTTTCAGTAACACAACACTATCAGCCAAGATGAGAATGTGGACTTAAAAACCCCATTTCAACTCAACCTGATCTGTAGTTCAAGTAGGAAGATAAAGGGTAAGGAGAAATAAAAGCCCATTCAACTTCCATTAGCATAAATAAAAATTATTTATTGTAATATTAAATATGAATTTTACACAAAAGTCATTATTGATTGGCAATGGGCTTGTAAGATCATCTGTACTATCCTTTTTGTTTATTGAATCCAGCAAGGCTGGCTCTATTTCAGAATTTTCTGAAGTATTAATAAAAATATGTCTAGTGAAGACAAAAGGTATTTACATTCTTTTCTAAGTCTGTTTTGATGTATCCCCACCCCATCCCTACATACTACAGGAATAAAGCTCCTCTTTTATATACTAGTATTACCAGTACTTCTTTTACTAGAACAAAAACACAATACACAAACCATACTAGAAATATTTGGTTCCTTTTAATCAGCTATTGATGGTATAATAAAATAAATTTAAGTGGCACCTAATTTAAACATTTAAAATAGTTCACTGAAGGATAATCTACAACACAGTAGGTTAAGCCTAACTGTCAAAACACCTCTTTTTTTCCAAGAAAGAAAAAATAAAGGCATGATCAAAATTATGACTGACAATTTGGGTTCATGTGGACACTTATAGATAATTCTGTAGGCATACTGGCAGGCACAATGTTGAAAATCAATCCACTAGATTTAGGAAGTAATGGTAAGATAAAAAAAAAAAAAACAGCTATACATTTCAGAGTTAATGCCTGAAATTAAAGAAAAATATCCACCAATTATCACAACGATCTTTTAATGACTAATATTTTTAAACATTAAGATTGTTGTTTTAGGGAACATCTTTCTCTGGACATTTAATTAAATGCCCAATGTATTAAATAATTTACAGTGAATTAAGTTTTGTGTTCTGTACAAATTAAAGGATACATGAATATAATCCCCTCCCCCTCCCTCGCCAAAGCTCAAATTTGCAATGGTCTCAGCAGAAAATAAACAGTTCACAAGTTAAACAGAATTTATAGCATTACAAAAGTTTACAGAATCCTCTTTTCATCATTTTTTTCCTAACAGCAAAGATCACACTGACAAATTGAATGACCAGAATGTAAAAAATATTTGTGCAAAACTGCATTAATTGTTCTTCCCGTTTAGTAGAGATAAAACCTAAGAACGCACAATGACAAGAGTGAAGAAAAACTACACTGAAAGGAATTCTATTTTAGATTTCAAACAACACAGATCATACTATGACTAAACACTGAAAGAAAACGTGGCACCGTGAGCAGCAGGAGCAACACATGACTCGGCGATTCTGCCAGAGGAGGCGGCTGACACTGGAACACGCCAGAAGTTTCTCTCCACATCAGCCAGCCATCTTCAGGGACTGGAAACAACTCTAGGGTTTAAAACTCACTTTGATGTCTTTCTTCTTGAAATTTGCAGATCATAAATGAAATATTTAATAAAGTCCTTTCCCTCCCTCCTGAAGGAGTGTTTCTTGCGTCACTGGAAATCCTTAAAAGAGCTGAATCATAGACTCTCTGGATTTACCTACCCCGATCCATTTCACTGGTAAGAGAAGAAAGTACAAGAATAGTATCAATTCATTTATAATGTTCAATCCTTGGGATGAAAAGATCCTCACTCTTCTCAGGGTCACTATTTAACTTTCCAGGTGCCTTTTGCTATCCTTTGCTGTCCTGCTAGAAGACCAGGCTGATTTCTAAACGGAACACACCAGTGCAGGTGTGTGCCTTACCAGTTCCAGTTTTAATCACGTGGTATTTCCAAGTCTTCAATGCCAAATACTTAGGTTAGATTAGCAAAATACTGGCCCAAACCACCAGAGACTTAAAGAACCCTGGATTAAGTCCCTAATTACTAGATAAGATCTAAGCATCTTTGATAAAAGCAGGATGCTAAGAGATGACAGTGTAACTTTTGCATCTCAAAGAAGTAGAAACATCTGGAAGAGAATACTATTTTAACTTGCACAGACTGAACCAGTCTATAGGAATCTCTAAATATTATACCACATGGGTTAACCTTCACGGAATTTTATACAGGACATTGTTAAATTCACTCTCACTTGTATTTCAAAAAAATGTTGACTAAGAGCCATAGCAAACATGCTAAGTTGGACATCACGCTGGCTGGGGCAGCTAGCAATCTGGAAAACAAACTAGTATTTGAGACAAACCACAATACAAATCAGAATAAGTGCACAATAGATTCTACAAAAAGGACACCTTCTACCCACTTTGCTTTTGTCTTTCCAATCTCTACCAGTACAAGTAGAAGAAGAAGGCAATGTGTTAAAAACTTCCATTAACTAGTCACAGCTATAACCTGGTTATGCCTAACTCCCTGGACAACTCCCTGGCCAGCTTGTTTTTTAATAAAGTTTTATTCTTTCCTCTCCTCTTATATTTTTTCAAACTGGATTTCCTATTTTCTGTACCAGTAATTTCCTAATTATTCAAGCAAGCCCCCAACTCCCAAGGGTAGTTTAATCGCAAATGGAAAAACCACAAACCATTTTTGGTGGAGGTGAAGATACAAAAGGCTTTGTGACTAAGAGGGAGAAAGCAACAAGCATGAATGTCACGGGGTAAAATCCAGAGTAGTAGAGAATTAAGACAAAGTCAAAACAGTGTGAGGTAACCTACTGTCTTCAGGCATACAAAGGATTAAAGAAAGATGACTATATTTACTCTAAGAAATAAGATTATTTTTCTATATTTTCCAGGGCACTGATGCAAATCACGAACACTCTACAAAATAATACTGATCTTTCTTTTATTGTATCTCAAAGGTAGACCGTTAAGTTAGAAACAGAAGAAAGACCGTTGTTCATAAAGTACACTTACCTGGAATTTGAAGCTCATCTTCAATAAATCGAACGTAATTTTGTGCATTAACAGGCAGTTCTTTAAACGTCCTTGCATTTGATATGTCTGTGCTCCAACCTGGCAGTGTCTTATACTGAACTTCAACTTTATTTAAGACTTCTTGGTTTGCTGAAAGTTAAAGAGTAAATCTATTTTTCCATGGTGGAATGCTGCCTGTTGCCAAACAGCCTTTTGCTATGTCAAAGGTTCATGATCTCTTATGAAAATCCTTGGAGCCAGAGGAGTTCTGGAATGCAGTTTCCCAGAGTGCAGGAAGGTCAGACAGGACACTGACCACCTGAGGCAATGTTTTCATAACCCAACACAGTCCTGCAGCGGCAGGCTAATTCACTAGAAGCAGAGAGATTATCAGTTCTAATAGCAATTCAAGTTTTGCTGTCAAAGGACTTTGGTGCCAAACTTTAACCTTTCCATTTTTAGAGCTTTTTAGATACCCCACTGTGGATTAGAGATTATGGACCTGCATACAGGTGGCAACCTCACAGAAAGGAGACTTGCAAACGTGCTCTCATCTGGGAGATCTACTGATTTTGGGATTGTACAAAGCTGACCTGGAAATTTTCTTTATTATCTCACCTAACCATTTTCTCTGTATCTCCTATCAGGAACGGAAAATGTACGAAAAGAAAGAACAGTTTAACTAGAGCTGTCACAGCGGATGCTGTGGGGATTCTGTCCAAGCTTCCCACGTCGGGACTGAGACACTCATTCCCCCGCCCGTGGAAGCACTGCCCACGGAGGACTAGCGCTCAGAAACTGCCCCCCGCTGAAGGGAGCTGCCTCCTTGGAACAGCCCAAATCCCACGACTGATCAATGTGGACAACAGGCAGCACAAAACCACAGGTTCTGAGAAAAAGAAAACTCCCAAGCAAGTCCTGAAACTACGCAATTCTCTGCCCAGGGATAATTTCCCGGCCACTGGAAGCCACGACACCAGAGTCAGTGGAGAACAGTGGCCCCACTGAGCTGAGAAGGCGGATAATCAGGTTTCAGGGAAGCTGAAGTGGCGAGAGGCATCACGGTCAAGTGTCAGAGGAGGGGCCTATACAGGGAGCTCCCACCCCTCCGAAGTCCATGTGAGAGTCCCAAAGCTAACGTTCAACTTCACACGGGAGGGACGCATGGGATCACCGGAAGGCTTACCAGATGTTAGCTGTCACACAGTTGAGGGGACAGGTTCTAGAGGACAAGCAGTGCTAAGAGAAGGGAAGGGACGGGATACACTGGAGCTCCAGCACTGCCCGACTAGAGTGATCTCTTTACACCTTGGTAACTCTCCTGGCGTCCAGCTGGGAGAGCAGAAAGGCTGCTCCTTAAAATTTAAAAAAACATGTTCACGAGTATAACTGACTACAGACCCTCCATAACAAAGCCTAAAACCAAGCTACCGAGATCCACAGAGGAGACAGAATTTGGAGATGGTGACCCACACCAGGTTAAAGGTTTGGGAAACACCCGGGGCTCTTCATGTAACTATATTAACAGAGCAGAAAACTGAGCTTATGCAAGTTCAAGATGATCAGCCAGTAATTCAACTGTCCCCTGAAACAAGAACCAACACTCTTTAGAGGAGGATAACAGAATCTGAGTCACTACAACATTAAGCACATTCAACCAGAAGTCATTGGTCATAGAAACAGTGATCCACAATCAAGGAAAAGAACAGTCAAGAGAAACCAGACTGGAGATGGCCCAGATGTCAGACTAACAGGTAATGATTTTAAATGTGTTTCTAAGAACTTGAGGTGATCCTTGGTTGCCAAGGACTGGTCATCACCATCAAGTCACAAAACCTGTACCAGCCTACCAAGTTTCATTCAAGTGCATATTCCTTTGTTTGGCATATTCCCAGGCTTATAGGGTGACTAAACAAATGAACAGTTCCTATTTCTGGAAGCTGGAAACATTTATGGAACTTCCTGAGTAACTGAAAAAATCTTATAACTAAAGATATGCCTGAAGAAACACAGTGCCTCATGTAGGAAGTCTTCCTACAACCACCCACTTATGACATAGGAGATGAGAAAATCATTCCTGTGGCTTCGACAACAGGGTGGGTAAATGTATTAGGAGCCTGCTTACTCTTTTGAGTAGCACTCTTTTCTCCTACCCCACATTTCTCCAGGAAGAGAAGCATGCCTACATAGAAGTTACTTTCAAAGTAGGGAAGATGAGATTCGGGAATAGCACAGCTGGCTGAGCTCAGAGGGACCATGTTTCTCTTTCCTATTTTGAGTCTGAACACATGCTTACTACTGTAATCCAGGATTCAAATGCACAGCAGCTATGAAACAAATGCCAATAACATGTGAATATACTTGTGCTATCCACAAAGAGGGTATCAATACCTATACCACAATATCTATACCACAAACTACACAGAACTTCATGAAATGGCTCTAACATGTTCACCTAATAATATTCTTTATATCACAGACAGAAAAAAGTACCTGGGAAATGAGGTATGATTTCACCATCTAACTTGTAAGCAACTCCAACTTTAATTTCCGTAAACATGTCCAAAATATCCAATTTGGTAAGTGCCAACCTAAGTGGAAGGAAAGGCAATGTTCAAACAGCAAACCTCTTCAAAATACATCAAATCTCCCAATAAACTGGCTGGGAAATAGTTTTAAAGGAAAAATCTGTACAATTAGAGAAAACAGTAGGTTTGGCATTCTTATCTACAAATTATTTTTTTATCCTTTATTTGTTATTTGCTGGAAGTTAAATCAAATTAATACAAACAAGAATACATTTGTTTACATATTTATGTACATGTGTGAACAGCAACTTTTCACTGAGTGATTTCAGGGAGCCAGGCAGGGCGCTATATGCTCTCACTGTATTTCTCACCTAATTTTCAAAACACCCACACGAAGTAGGTAATATTATTATCTAGATTTTGTTTATTTATTTATTTTTAAGATTTTACTTATTCATTTGACAGACAGAGATCACAAGTAGACAGAGTGGCAGACAGAGAGGAGGAAGCAGGCTCCCTGCCGAGCAGAGAGCCCGATGCGGGGCACAATCTCAAGACCATGGGATCATGACCAGAGCTGAAGGCAGAGGCTTTAACCCACTGAGCCACCCAGGCGCCCCAATTATTATCTAGATTTTAAAGATGATGGAAAAGGCACAGAAAGATTCACTTAACCAAAGTCATGGCACAACGCGTGAATCTGAGATTTGAGTTAGACATTAATCATGCCCTAAATGGGTTATATTGCCTCCCCTCCATATAAGCAAAACGCACCATCTACCTATCTCACTTCCCTCTATACTGACATGCACGGGGGAGTAATAGGATTCCTTTTTCCCAACTGTGGATGTGTAGGAAGACAACCTGGGGCCTTTTCCCGTGGGTCCCTTCCCCTAGATCTTGGTCCACTTGAACCCTGAGCTACGAATTCATCTGGAGTCTAAACAGTGAACTTTTTCTACCAGGGTACTACTTTTCAAGCTTGCACTCCACAAAATGTAACCTGTGGTCATGAACTGTAACTTAGTTCCCTGAAAGAAATGTTTCTAAGAATACTTACGCAGTAAATCCATTAATCATATGAGCATATTTGAGCAAAACCAGGTCCAGCCAGCCACACCTTCTTTTCCTACCAGTGGTTACCCCAAACTCTCGACCTCTTGTTTGTAATAATTCTCCAATTTCCTAGAAAACAGAAAATAGGACTTTAGGATTATAACACCAATGCTGTAAATCGAGCAGAATTACGCATAAGATCACATAACAAGTCTTATAGAGATGAACATCTTCCAAAAAATTACTCAGTGGAAGACAGAATTCCATACCAATGATGTGTGAAGTAGGCATTATTTCGAACAGATCCACTTTTGGCTTCAATTTTTACCATTTCTGTAAAACCAGTATTTTTTACAATGTTAGATAACTTCTTAAAATTTAGATTAACATATAAAATGCTGCATATTAGAAACAAGGTTGTTAATTAAGTATTTATTAAATTTATTCAAATAGACAAGCCAATTGTTCCAAGAACTGCAGTTCATCCTCCTGAAAATCATAAGACAAACTCTCAGCTAGTCAGTAGTTCTGGACAGCACAACGCCCTTTCAAAAAGAATGAAGGCTGATGGCAATGCTCAAGATCTAAGCCACAGGGGTGGCTGGGTGGCTCAGTCAGTTCAGTGTCTGTTTTCGGCTCAGGTCATGATCTCAGGATCCTGGAATTAAGTCCTACATCGGGCTCTCTGCGCAGCAGGGAGTCTGTTTCTCCCTCTGACTCCCGCTTCCCCTGCTGGTGCTGTCTCTCTCTGACAAAAAAATAAAATTCTTAAAAAAAAAATAAAAATAAACTTAAAAAAAAAAAAAAAGATCTAAGCCACAGCCATTCCTTACAACCCAATTTTTCACTTATCATCTATCTATTCCCTCATTTACACCTTTCTGATTTCTTGTATTCTGACATCAATCTGTCAGATCTGAATCCCAGCTGCGTCCCTCTGTGTGACTTTGCACAAGTGATTTCAGCTCTCCGTGCCTGTTTCCTCTTGTGTAGAAGGGGGACAGTGACACCACCCAGCTCACCGAGGGTCGCGAGGTCCAAAGAGCTTCTGAGGATACAATACTTGGACAGTGCCTGGCCCGATGTCACCACTGCAGAGGTGTTGGCTAGGATTAGAGCAAGTCTTGAAGTCACTCTTCTCAGCCCCAGCTCCTAACAAGCTCTTGGTGAAAGGCAGTTCTTATTTATTTATTTATTTATTTATTTTAGATTTTATTTATTTATTTGAGAGAGAAAAAGAGAGAGATCACAAGGAGGCAGAGAGGCAGGCAGAGAGAGAGAGGGGGAAGCAGGCTCCCTGCTGAGCAGAGAGCCTGACTCGGGGCTCAATCCCAGGACCCTGTGATCATGACCTCAGCTGAAGGCAGACACTTAACCAAATGAGCCACCCTGTAAGATTTTTATTTATTTATGTTTGTTTGTTTGTTTGAGAAGAGAACAAGCGAGAAACAGGGGATCTAAAGCAGATTCCACTCTGAGCACGGAGCCCATGCAGGGCTTGATCCCACAACCACAACATCACAATCTGAGCCAAAACCAAGAGTCGGACACTAAACCAACCAAGCCACCCAGGAGACACAGAAGTTTTTATTTTAAAACTTTCAGAACTGGATCTAGTGAAAAACAGACTTACATTGTCCTGCTCTGTTGGGAAGGCACCAATGCCAACTCGAGTTGTGTAAGCTTTCACGACCCCGTACACTTCCCCAACATTTTGAGGGGGCATTCCCAAACCGGTACAGACACCTCCAACCGTACAGTTCGAAGAGGTCACAAAAGGGTAAGTTCCTAAAAAAGAAACAAATATTATACACACACAGATATACATTACTCTGAAACAATTACTGTAAAAAAATATGCATTTGAGTACATTCTAGGTACTGGACAGACTTGACTATAACCGCCCTCTCAAACCTTCAGCCTTTAGTCTTGAGCCCTTCTGTCCAGAATGAGAGCAAACCACAGTGGTCAGAGCTATCCCCGCAGTGCTCATTCTGGGGAGGCTCTTCCAGCGCGCGCAGTCAGTCAGCTCTGTATGGCAGGTACTCACCTAATGGATTGCTGAATAATTTCATGCCGAACCCCGGGCGTTATTCTACTATGCAGACTTTTTTAATCTACGTGTTTTTAACATGTTCCTATTGTTTTAAAAATGAATTTTTTATTGTTTTCTTCATACAGATTTTTAAGATACAGCCACAATCTAGAGTGACAGCAGTATACTAAGAATTCGGTGGTATTCATTATCCTAGCTTCTCATCTCTATTAAGGGAATAATCCAAAAAATGACAACAGAAGCTAAGAGGAGTGTACTCCTTCATCCCTAAAGATCCTGTTCCTACTTGAACTATCCACATCTAACCAGACACTCTGCTTTCTTTCCAGATTCCACAGGCATATTATGGAGTCCAAAAATACATATCTACTGTAATAGAAATAATACTTTTTCTTTAATTGGTTTACTTGAGAGTCAAAAGCCAATGAAATGTCAGTAAGAGCTGAGAACACTGACTTATCTTTTGAGATCATGTTCAGAGAGAAAGGCCAACAACCTAATGGGGCAGTAGGTGGAAGACATTAAAGCCTTAACTTTTTGAAGGTGGAAGAAATGCCCTAATCCACTCAGAATCTTAGGCCCAGGGAGTTGAGCAGATTTCCACAGATCTTAGGATATGCATGTTTAATGACAATGTTTATTAGTTCTCAATATTTAAAAAAAGGCTGAATTAAAGATCGTTCCACAGGACTCCTCTAATAATCTTAGTTTCAAGCAAACAGAGCATGAACCAAACATTGAAATCAGTTTACAGAATCCTAAACCCACTGACCCAAATAGTGATTTCATTTTTCTAATAAACTATAAAATGTAATATATGCATTGTGTATTCTACAATAGTGCTTAACGAAAAAGATTAGTAGGTGACAAATGTCCATCATTCCTAAATATACAAGCTAAAAGCCTTGTTTTAAAATCCGTAAAGGGAAACATTAATTATTTATACCCTAAGTACTTCAGGACTGGGTTAAGCTCCGGCAAGTCATAGCTCCCTTACCAAAATCAATATCTAAGAGTGCTGCATTTGCGCCTTCTACCAAGATTTTCTTTGGTGGTCCATGCAGGGCCTCGTAGAGGAAATAAACTCCATCTCTCACCATTGGTTTAATCCTTTCCATATAACCCTATAGATGGAGACAAAAACCAATTTCAGTGTGTGCTAATAAGTTCCCAACATGATCGGTACAAGTAAAACTCGCCAAGTAAAACCCTGTGACAAAGCAAACTTAACTCATGCAAAGCAGAAGGGGGTTGGTGATGGCGCCCACCCTACAGTATATTTGGATTAGCTCTGGTCTCTCATCTTGATTCTCCAGAACCAGAAAAGAGACTCCAGCTCAAAATCAGTGGAGAAACAATGAAATTTAAAGGTTCTACGTTAACCACTGCCAGTAATGATGACGGCCTTCCATCCTTCAAGAACCAGCTCTCGGGAAAATAAAAAGGGCTGAGTATACTACATTGTGCTTTTATATTCTGGGAGGTATTTAAAAAACTGCATTTATAATCCATGTAACCAAGAGCTTTGAAACACGCATCCAGGGACTGCCAAAATGTTGGCACGGTTCCTCAGTGACGTGGCCGAGCATGCAAATAGCAGTAACCGTTACCATTCTTTTGCTACAGTATGCCGTCCGCTATGGCAGCATCTCAGCAGCGTTACTAGCAGATAATAGCAAATACTATTTTACACATGAGCATTCTAAAACGCTCACAAAACATATTAAAAGTATTAATAATACTGCTTAATTTTTGAACTCAATTAGAAATGCAATATAAACAAGAGTTCCCCCAAGGCCTAAAGTATAACTACAATAAAATCTAGTTTAAACCATGTTTCCTATTCAGCCAGTCTAATATGGAAATTCTACCATCCACTCATGAACTCACTGAACATGTTATATCCATACCACCCCCGCCCCCTCAGCTCTAGCCTCTTGCTTATTATTCCTGGTTTAGACCTTTCGTTATGCCAAAAATGACCAGGGCATTCACCATGTCCCTTATTCCTTAAAGTGCTGATTGGATATCTACCACCTATTAAGAATCTTCTTCTCCAACTCTCTTCACAATTATTCATCTGCTTTACATTCACATGAAACATGGATAAAACAGAACCAAAAAGCCATATCCACACTTTAGTGCATAAATATTTCCAAGTTGCCGGTAATAAATTTGAAATATTTGTTGCATGACAGAATGAAAAGAAGATGGCAGTCTATTCTAAGCAACGAGCAATACACTGAAATCTAAATACCCAACATTCAGACTCTTCCTTGGAGGTCCCCCTATCCCCCCGCCGCCCCTGCTTAAGGAATTTAGTGAGTAGATATGCCTAAGGTCTACAACCATTCTAGAACGGCATATGAGGTTTGTAAATTCCTATTCAGCTCTAGAATTCACATTCATACTATTTATAGAAGAGAAGAAGTAATAATCAGATACATAGGGCCCAGCTCAAAACACACCAAACATCAGGGACGAATGTGAGGTGGAAAGGGTAGGAGATTTGCCTACTGACGAACTCAGGCACCACTGACACCTAAAAACAGCCACACGCGGACCCAACCTTTGGCCAATCACCTAGTTTGTCTTTTAAGACAAAGAGCTACAGACACTGGCCCCGTGGGGCATCCTTCCAGGTCTGCACAGCTAGCTTTACAAGTTATCTCCTGCTGCCTGCCCCTCTGTTGATCTATGCTCCACAATGCTAGAAGGGATTTTTATTTAATACAAATCTAGTCTTTTTTCTGCTCAGAATTACTCAATAGCCTTTCATTAACTCCAGGATACAAAGCCAAACTCCCTATCACTGCGTATATAAGACCAATACAAGACCCGTGAACTCCTACTCTCTGCTCCCTACTCAATCTTTTCTTTCAGTCACATCATGTGAAGTGACTCAAACATGTCCTGTCCTTTTAGGTAGGCCTATATGCTTTTAGACTTAAAAAGGACAAGTAATTTGCTTTACTAGTTCTTATCTTCAATGCTTTACACATATTTGTGTGGCATTTATTATACTATAAATTATTTAACATATAACTTCTCACAGTGTAATTTCCATAAAGGAAATTAACACTCTATGTTCTTAATTCTTATGTTTGCAGGTCCTAATGCAAAACCTGAATGAATGAAAGGTCTTAGATGCCAATCTGGCAAACAAGTTTTAAAAAGGACATGAAAGCACTACCTTGAGTTTTTGTAATTCGCCTTCAATGTCGATTTCCAGAGTGGGGTATATAGATTTGTACTGGTTAGCCAGAACTTTGAACCTGAGAAACACAGATAAAGCGAGACATTAGCTCAACTAATAATAGTCCAAATAATATCATTCAATTCAAATGGTTTCTGTAGATAAGTGGTTTTAATAACAAATGAATCCCAAACTGAAGCTACATTCTAAGAAACAAAATCTAAACAGATCAATCATATAAATAATGATACACTCAAAAATAGTATTTTTTTAAAATGATTTTATTTATTTATTTGAGAGAGAGAGAGAGAGAGCATGAGAGGAGAGAGAGATCAGCAGGAGAAGCAGACTCCCCGCCGAGCAGGGAGTCCGATGTGGGACTTGATCCCAGGACTCCAGGATCATGACCCGAGCCGAAGGCAGTCGCCTAACCAACTGAGCTACCCAGGTGCCCCTCAAAAATAGTATTTTTAATTCAAATTTAGGAATACCAAAAACATAATGTGTGTGTGGAAGATGAAGTGTGTGGAGGGAAGGGGAAGAACTTAAATCTGTAACAACACTGAAATCTGAATTATATTACACTGTGTGAAAAATATAAGGGGACGGTCTACACGATGCTTTTAAAAGAGACAGAGGTAAAGCCTTTGATGCCGACTGTTATTAAATGCAACCACCAAACTCTCTGTCACTGAGTCACCATAAAGCTTCGATGACGATTAGGTTTCTCATGGAGATTTTTCTAGAGAAAGTGTCAATGAGGCAATTTCTATTTTTTAAGGTGAGTTTGGTACACAACAGTTCACCAGTACCTAAGAGCCTAATTATGTCTTGGTGGGCGGGGGGGGGGGGGGGGTCTCCAGAACTGAAAATCGGAGGGTCAAGACTCTAGGAAGTGGTAACCCCACCAAAGCATCCCCTGAAATCTGTTTCTCAGCAAACCATTCCAAACCCCAATCCTTAAATATAATTTTGGCTTTGCTTTCTTGGAGTACTGCTAGGATATCATCATGAGGTTACTTTTCGTGAAGTTTAATTTGAAATTAAGTAATAAAAATAACTTTACAGTCCAAATTAAACCAAAAAAGTCAACCACCAGTGATTTTGCATCCTGGAATTGAAAAATTCCAATTTGAAAAATTCCATCCTAGAATGCCAATTTGCACCCTGGATTTGAGAAATTCCAAAAACCCCATTTGCTCTTTCACTCTGAAAACCAAGTTAGTTACCTCTCAGAGAAGCCATCAAAGTCAGAAACCAGATCACACATCCGCAGTCCACTCCGAGCAGCTTTGGAAGAATAAACTGGGCCAATGCCCTTTTTTGTGGTACCCAAGCTTAAAAATAAATCAGAACAAGCTTTGAGTTAGACAAGAAAGATGGAGTTCTTGTGGTCAGATCATCACATCAAATGAAGGTACTTAGACTATTTTCTGTCTTTGCTATTTTCTATAAGTTTAATTTCACAATCCTATTGATTTTCTCTAGAATCGAAACAGGGTATTCTAATAATTTTTTCTTAAACCTCTGGCCTACAATTTAAACATTAGGGTCTGGATATGCTTAAACTGCACCGAAAATAAAAACAAACAAACAAAAAAACCTACTTTTTTCCTGCTTGTTCTTGTCTCTGTTGCTCCTGGATACCATCAGCGGCTTGATGAAAATCGAATACTGAGGGGAAAAAAAACAAATCACAATTGTTGTCAAAACAAAGGTAATACAGGAAGAGCAAAACATACTGCATTTTGAATTACTTAAGCTACAAATCCCTTAGCCTAATTTCATCAGGACTAATCAAATGGATGCATTTTATTTTTTTAAAAAGATTTATTTATGGGGGAGGAGACAGAAAGAGAAAGAGAGAGAGGGGGCACGAGCAGGAGGGGCAAAGGGAGAGGGAGAGAGGATCTCAACCAAACTCCACGCTAAGTGTGGAGCCCGACGACCTGAGCTAAAACCAAGAACTGGGACTCAACCAACTGTGACACCTGGTACCCCAAGTGTATGCGTTTTAAAAAGCAGCAACAATGGTGGGAGCGAAGGTTTAGTATGCCAACAGGTATACAAATAGGGAAATATGCCCGATTGTTCATTCCTACTAACTGCAACCTATGTTGTGGTTTTAGGAACTGTCAGTAAGAGGGTACCCCACAATTCTATGAAGTTCAGTTTACTAGGATACCCTCTTTCTTCAGCTTCTATCCTCCAGACATCTCTGGGTTATTCTGCCATCTCTCTCTCTCTCTCTCTCTCACCAGTCTCTCACGAGCTTCCACTGTCTCCAGCAAAACTCTAGCCAACTAATAAGGGTGCATATTTCCACTCCTGGACATCTCGAATTCATAATTTTTAATGCAACAAAGCCATCTTTCCAAGACACAAATATGATGTCACTACCCCCATGCCTTTAAAAGTCAATGGCTTTCTATTGCTCGAAAGAAAAAGGATAATTTGATGTGGCCTCTGTGCATGGATAGCGCACTCTTTCATCTGGGGCCCCCTTTCTGCCCTTGGGTCACACGAACAATTTTCCGCAGCCGAGGCTACAAGGCATACCCTTCCGCCTGAGTGTGCCTTTTCCTGGGCCTGGACGCGCAAGCGCACTCACGCCCACATGCTCACTCTCTCTCGCCAGTATTTTATGAGTCTTGGGACCATGTCAGTTAGCTTACCAGCTGATTTCCTGAGCCTACAAGTTCTCAAATATTTAACCGACTGAGTAAATAGCGACTTATGGGACAGGCAGGTCTAGAATTTGGTCTTCAAACTTTTTTTTTTTAAGATTTTACTTATTTATTTGACAGAAATCACAAGTAGGCAGAGAGGCAAGCAGAGAGAGAGAGAGAGAGAGAGAGAGAGAGAGAGAGAGAAGCAGCCTCCCTGCTGAGCAGAGAGCACCAAGTGGGGCTTGATCCCAGAACCCTGGGAGCGTGACCTGAGCCGAAGGCAGAAGCTTTAACCCACTGAGCCACCCAGGTGCCCCTGGTCTTCAAACTTTTAACCAAGGCTTCTTTTGTTTCAAAAAAAAAAAAACAAAAAACCTTATGGGAATATAATTTACGTACCATAAAATTCACACACTAAGTACAACTGGATCATTTTTCCGTACATTAAACCATGGCTTCTTTTCGCTAATGATTGCTACTGTACCCAGTAAGTTGAAATGTATAAATTTTAAACAGAATGACTGATATGAGGTTCCTAGAACTAGTGGTGGCATGTGTAAAAGAATTATTTGGCAGTGTCAGAAAACTAATGTTGTAGTTATAGATGTAGAAACTGGGGAAAAAAAAAAAATCAAGGAGATCAGACCTTAAGCCACCATCTGATCAACCCTAGCCTCTAGTATTTGATCCTAAAGCCTTTTTGCCCTAAGTTCCCTTTCTGAGACACTGCAGAATTGTCAAGGCACTCATCTCCTCTGCCTGGCAAAGTTAATAAGTGCAGACTAATGGGCTTCCCTAGTGGTCTCATGGGGAGTTCTAATACTTCCTACACTAGGTGATCACAATATAGAAACTAGATTTTCATTGTGTGATTTAAAATTATCCTGTAAATCACTGTCTGTCTCAGTGTCACAGAACTGGGTGAGATCCTTAAACTACAGTGGCCTATCATACACCACAAGATATTTACGGGAACGTGCAAAGCAGTATTACTTGTAATAACTCAATATTGGAAATGACTCAAAGTTTCATCCATGGTAAAAATGGATAAACTGTCCCATATTCATAAAAGGGGATATACAATTCAGCAATGAAAGTAAGATACTGCTTCATTTAATAATATGGAGGACTCAAATGGGCATACTGCTGAGTGGAAGTCAGACACAACAGATTACATGAGTGTGTGATTTGTATAAAATTCAAACAGAAAGGAAACCAATCTATGATGAGATAACAGTGGTTACCCTTGGTGAGGGGGACTAGATAATAACTAGGAAAGGTCATCAGAGAAGCTTTTTTTTTTAATGGAGATATACAGACATACAACATTAGTTTCAGGTACAGAACATGACTGGGTATTTGTATATACAGCAAAATGACTGCCACAGTGAGTTTAGTTAACATCCAACACCATAAACAGCCACAGATTTTTTTTTTTTGTGATGAGAACTTTTTTTTTTTTTTTCTTAACTAGACTCCATGCCCAACGTGGGGCTTGAACTCACACCCCTGAGATCAAGACCCAACATCGAGAGCCGGATACTCTCCTGATTGAGCCACCCAGGTACCCCATGCTGAGAACATCTAAGATCTATTATCTTAGCAACTTTCAAATAATGCCATATGGTATTATTAACTAGAGTCGCCATGCTGTCCACGACATCTCTGTGACTCTTTTATCCTGTAACTGGAAGTCTGTAACTTCTGACCACCCTCGTCCGTTTTGCACACCCCTACCAACTGCCTGTCTCTGGCAGTTACCAATGTGTTCTTCCTGTCTTTGAGTCTGTGGGGTTTTGGGGTTTTCTTGCTCAGAACTGCCCGGACTATTCCACTTCTTTGTAGTTCCATACAAGTTTTACGATTGCTTGTTCTACTTCTGTGAAAAATACCACTGTAATTTTGAGAGAGATTGCACTAATCTGTAGATTGCTCCGGGTAATATGGACATTTTAACAATATTAATTCTTCCAGTCCCTGGGCACAGAGTATCTTTCCATTTATTTGTGTCTGACTTAATTTCTTTCATCAGTGTCTTAAAGCTGTCAGTGTACAGGTCTGTTACATGCTTGACTAGCAGAGTAGCTTTTTCAGGCACGATAAAGGTTCTGTATAACAAGGTAGTCAGTGGTGAAAGGGGTAAAATACTGTGCACTTACTGGGCATTTTGCTGTATTGTGTGCTATGTTAAAATGTTTACTTATTTCTAACAATAGCTATCATATACAATAGGAATTAGTTTACTGTCACGTTCCTAATTTAGTATATAGCTTATAGCCTTCCTTTCTCATATACTTTTGAGGGGCCAGAATAGTTCTTAAGAAGCTGTTTCATTAAATTCCAACCTTGCTAGTCAGGACAAAAACTGAGATGTTGGAGGAGACCATTTCTTTTGAAAGAAAAGACATTTTATATTTAAGTATCTGCTTTATCTTCTATGTTCAAATGAGTTACAAAGGCACATGGCAAATCACAAGTAAATGGTTGATGGAAAGCAGGTAAACCATATTTTTCAGAAGTTAATTTAGTACTTGCCATAGAGCTAACGGTTTTTAGGTTTTTCTAGGCCCCAGGGAGCTATTAGGGAAATCAACATAATTACTTTCATAAAGCTCCGTCGTGGCATGGAGCCTTAATACCTCCACTAACACTGTTTTTGAGAGAACAGTTTTTGTGTGAAGTTGTGTTGAATATCTCTTCCATTTGTACTGAGGACAAAAAATGCTGCCTTGGGGACTCAGTTTAATTTTTATAAAAGATGATTATGCGTGTTCAATAGGTAAATTTCATTAACACCATCTTTTTTTGTTATTATCATTAAGTTTTATTAACACTATTAATGTTACACCGTATGAATGTGTCTAGTGTGGGCCTCAGTACCCAGAGTATCCACTTTGCTGATGTCTCCCATCTCCTCAGGTCTTCTTTCCTCAAAGTGTTTTTTGGTTTTTGTTCTTTAAATTGTGGTCACTTAACGTGAGATCTACCCCATGAACAGATTTTTAAGTCACAATACAGCACTGTTATCAACAGTCTCCATGTTGTACTACGTGTCTCTGGAACCTATTCATCGGTCATCCCCTTCAGCAGATGCTGTGAACGTCATCTCCATAATGAAATGTCCCCAGCCACTTTATCTCAAGTTATAGATCCCCACCCACCTCCTAGAGACTGCCAGATGGTCCACGGGGCTCCTTTCTCTCCTTGGAACTCATCGCTATGTGCCATGGCACATTATCACATGTTCATCTCATTTATTATGTCTCCCCCTACTATACTATAAGTTCCACTAGGAATTTTCATTGGTCTTTTCTGAATCCTTGGTGCCCACCACCATACCAGGCACCACACCAGTTCTTTCATCAGGGAGTTGCTGAGTCAAAGAACAGACCACCCAACAACCTGCATTTCAAATGTTTAAAAAAATTTGAAGTCTCAGCCACTTCTCGGGTCTCTTTCTCTCAACAAGGATCTCTTATACCACAAATTTTGTTATGTGTTTCAATGAGACAGGGCACAATTATAATAGATAGTTTCTTGTGTACTTGCTAAAGTATGGTAATTGTAAAGAACCGGCCAACAATGGACTCCTTCTTAGATTTCTCTGTAAGGAAGTTGGCTGTTCAAAGCAAAACTATTAAGAACACATTATAGAGTTTATTATGATGCGGACATGAAATGTAGGACAATAATGACACAAGGGACTGGAAGAGGGAAACTGAAACATTTTCTTATAAAAATCTTGGGTTATGGGGCACCTGGGTGGCTCAGTGGGTTAAACCTCTGCCTTCAGCTCAGGTCATGATCTCATCAGAGTCCTGGGATGGAGCCCTGAGAGCCCTGCATCGGGCTCTCTGCTCAGCGGGGAGCCTGCTTCCCCCCCACCCCACCGTCCCGCCTCTACCTGCCTCTCTGCCTACTTGTGATCTCTCTCTCTCTGTCAAACGAATAAATAAAATCTTAAAAAAAAAACCCTTGGGTTAAATGTTATTATTTTAAGGTGGATAATGATCGTTTAAAGTTGTATATTATAAATCCCAGAACAACTACCAAAATTCACAAAAACAGGAGGTGTAAACTAGTAAACTAATAGTGCAGATAATATTTAAAATGTTAAACCTAAAAGAAATCAGCAAAAAAAGAACAAAGACAAACAAAAGGAACAAACAGAAAAAAGATATAAATGCGATCATACTGATAATTAACTATATTAAAAATAAATGATTTAAACACTTCAATTAAAAGCATACATTGTCACAATGAATAAAAGGCAAGGCTTAACTATATTTAGACTATAATAAATGTCCTGTAAATATAAAGATATAGATAGATTAAAGATTATTAGATTGAAAAAGACCATGCAAATACTAATCTCAAGAAAGCTCGGCTGGCTAGGGTGCCCGGGTGGCTCAGTTGGTTAAGCGACTGCCTTCGGCTCAGGTCATGATCCTAGAGCCCTGGGATCAAGTCCCACATCAGGCTCCCAGCTCCACGGGGAGTCTGCTTCTCACTCTGACCTTCTCGAACCCTCTCATGTTCTCTCTCACTCTCTCTTTCTCAAATGAATAAATAAAATCTTAAGAAAAAAAAAAAAAGCTCTGCTGGCTATATTAATATTGAAGTAAGCTTTGATATTAAGGAGTATTAAAGAATAAGGAATATTACCATAGAAAAGGAGGACATTTCATCATGATGAAAGAGTTAACTCATCAAAAATGTAAATTTAAATACACATGCAATCTACCTGAGCTTCAAAGCAGACAAAGCAAAAATTGACAAAAGCTGAAAAGAAAAATAGGCAAGTCCTCAATTCTTGTTGGAGGTTTCAACATGCCTCTTTCTAGGTGACTGACAGCAACCAGGAAAAAAATCAGCTAGGACACAGAACAGCTCTACTCAAAAGAACACGTATTCTAAGTGCATGTAGAACACTAACCAAAACAGACCCTGTGCTGGGCCAGAAAACAAGTTTCAACAAATTTAAAAAGATGGAGATCATACACAAAGTATATTCTCCGTCTGCAACAAAATTAGAAATAAGAGAAATCAGAAAAATCATCCAATATTTAGAAATTTAAATATTTCTCAATAATTCATAGGTCAAACAGACATCACAAAAACAATACCAAGTATTTTCTACTGAATGGAAATAAACATACAAAATGTCAATATTTGTGCAATGTAGCTAAGGCAGTGTGCAGCTTTAAATGCTTATATAAAGAAAAGAATGGTCTGAAGTCAATGATCTAGTAAGCTTCTGAAGAGGCTAGAAAAAGTGAGTAAAACATGTTAGTCCAGCACAGTTTACTTCAAAGAAGTTATTTTCTTGCATTACTGAAGCTACGCACAGACTTCCAGCCCCTGACTGTTATCTGGAGGCACAGATACTTAAAAACTTTGATGGGCTCCTCTTTTTTTGCTGTTTTTAAAATATAGGCAGGCTCCATGCCCAGGGTGGAGCCCAATGCGGGACTTGAACTCATGACCCTGAGATCAAGACCTGAGCTGAGGTCAAGAGTCAGACCCTTCACAGACTGAGCCACCCAGGTATCCCTACTGGCGCTGCTCTTAAATGGGGGTCAAAGCTAAAACCAGAGTAGCCACTGCCTCAGGGGACACCCGTACTGAAATACAACGGAAGAGTTTTGTACCAGTCCAATCTCTCTTTCCAGGTTATTGTCTCGATAATTAACAATTCCATCACCTCAGATAGGAGAGTAATAGGGAAACAAACTTCAAATTTGTTAGTGGGGCTGAAATTACCTTGAGAATCCAGTTTGCTCTAACTAATCGTGGAGGAGAAGGCTACTCTGAATAAAGTCTGGACCATTGAAAAAGCTGCATTATTACATTTAAGACGCAAAAAGTTCACTCAATAATTTGCCAGAGAGCAGTACTGCTTTTACATAATTAATGTGCAAATAAATATTTTGATGCAGTGTATTTTATAACAGAATTAGAGATGTCTTGTGAAATACTGCTTTTATGACTCATTTGGTTAGCTAATTCTTTCTTCAGAAATTGGTAAAACTGAGCCTAGTTAAGGACTAGGCTTAACAAAAGACCAAAAAAGAAAAAAAAGGAAAACAAAACTAAGATTTCATATATTTGGAGCCCAACTATATAATCCATCCTATTTAGCCTTCACTAAAATTAAAGAAAAATTGGCTGCTAAATGCAACCATGTGACAAGTTTCTGACAATAAGACAGTTAAATGCGTTATGTGCCCCTTACCAATATGAGCTCTGTCAGATATGATAAGCCTTTTTTCCCAGCCTTCCAGACCTAGAGAAGGAGAAAAAAGATACAACGTATTAAACACTTTGTATAATATCTCATTTCTTTAGAAATACAATGTTTAAAAGTGTTTTTCACAGAAGTAATCACTTACACATCTTGTCTTCTGTATAGGAAACATGTTAAACAAGAATTTTCTCACCTGTCATTTATTATATCTACACTCATTCACTTATTCTGTCTTTTTAAGTATTTTATTCTAAACAGCTCCAAATGTAAGCCAACCAAATCCACATAATATACTTCAAAGAATCCAAAAGCAAATGGGATGGAAAAGGTCATTACTGTTAGAGGCAGGGGAGGGGTAATTAGCTGCAGAGCAGGAAAGGGTTTTCCCAAAAGACAATTATAAATGGGTGGGATTAAATGAAATAATAAAATGTTCTCACTAATTCCTCCAAAGCACTATCAACCACCGACCTTACTACAACGACTTATAACACCATATACACATCTCTCCATTTAGCTGTGAATGCCTGAGAGCAGGGACCATGAATTTTCATAGCATGGGGCCTATCATCCCATAACTGTTCAAAGAACTACTGCTGAATGAATAAATGAATCTAAATGGATATGTTTCTTTAAAGACAGTGCCTTAGTGAGCTACATGCATTCTAAGAATAAGCTGCGAGGCTCTAAACATTTTCAAAGCTAGTATCTAGATAGTAAAACTTTGCTGTTAATTTTGATAATATCCAAAGATGTGTCTCGAAAAGGATTCTTTATAAAGAGGAAGTGCTAAAAGTGAAATGGGAATATTAAGCCTCCCCCTCTATAGCTGTTTTTGACATGTGAGTACGTATTCTAAAGTTAGCTTCAGGCATATTATACAGAAAATATTACAAAGAGAGTAAAGCGGATTCAGCTGATAAGACAGGCCAAAAGGAAAAAGAAAGGAGGGCAAAATTTTTAAAGGGGATTTAGGAGAACAGAGGGCAACATGGGAACCAGCTGACCAAATTCAAAAGCAGCCAACGACACCTAAGTAAAAAATGCAGAGAGGACAACAGAGATGGTAGGAGGGCAGGCAGGAGTCAGATTTAGTTGCTAGGAACACTTGAGGTTGGGTTGTTGCTTTTAAACCTGAACAATGAACTTCAACAACATAATGAAACTGAGTATTTTAAATAGGAGCCAAGCTAAAGGGAAACAATGCTTTTCCTCAACTGCGTATTATTTGCATGACCAAATTCCCCACCAAACCCTAGCACGGCAGCCAAAGTGAATGTAAACAGCCTTCCAAAAACCCAAAAGAGATTACTAGGAAGGGCAGGAAATGAAGCCTTAAAACACATTTTTTTTTTGAGGAGCCGGAAGTAAATACCTGTCACAGAAGAAGCATCTCCTTCACTTGGAAGGAGGGAGGTAAACAACCCACTTTTATCCCTGGGCTCTATAACCAACAGAAACAAGACTGACTGACCCGGTGTGCAAAGGGGACCTCACTGGTTTCCTGACTCAGGAAGTTAATGTTTGGTTTGGGAGATGGGGACACCGACTTGAGCACAAATGACAAAAAGAACTCAGGAATCTCTGAGTCTCACCTCCGGTGGACAGTAATCCCAGCAGCCTATAGACACTCTGCGGATGACCCAGGTGTGAAAAGTCCGGGCTTACACAATGACCATAATGTGTGTGTCTTTTGTTTAAAATACTGATTAAAATGAATACAATTTAACTGAAAAAGCTGCCCCACAGTAACCAGCAATTTTAAAGTATAAGACAAAATGTTAACTTTGTCTGACGTGAGATCCCAGTGCAATTTCCAAAAAACAAACTAGTCCCTAGGCGAAGTGGTCATTCTTTCCATACCTTTTCCTTTTTGGACATTTTTCTCTGCTTCCTCAAATAATCCAGGAAGATGAATTACCACACCATTTCCTAAAGGAAAGCAAACAAATCCCAACCTTAAATATCTATACTTACAATACAGACATCTACGATAACCCTTACCTAGAATAGTGTAAAAATGAAAACTTTGACAAATGGGACATCTGATCAAGGGAGTTACCACAGAAATGATTCCAGTTTTAAACAGTAGTGTAATGTAAATACATAATACATAGAATATAAAACACTAATATTACATTCAGTATAATTTGAAATTTCTTTAAAACAAAGTAAAACTGATCTTTTGAAAGAACCAAGTTGCGTCGTTCTAGGCAAATGGAACAAAGTTACAGCAGACACTAAATCAAGGCCTTTCAAATTAGGGAATCATATCCTATTAGTGATGAGAAAGTTAATTTAGTGGGTTAAAAGTGATTAGCATTTTTAAAGATTAAAAACTAGAAGACTGCAGATTGCATCATGTTATAAGGGTTCAGAATCAATCCACAAAACACCCCTTATATTGCTCTCTGTGCATCAGTGTTTGGAAAGCTAACCTGATGATCTAGTTTATAAAATTAAGATTGCCAATGACAGTTAAACACAAACTATTCCAAAAAGTATTAGCGTTAAAAGACAGAGTTGTAAAATAGCCAGTTAGGTTTATTCCAGAAGGTACCAAGGTGAAGACTAACAAGGGATCAATGAATCATTTGAGTAGTGAGAGATGAAATCAGCTCAGATAATGAAAAATGAACACAATTATCAACTGGGGGGGGGGACCCCAAGTGGTTCGGTTCATACACTTACCAATGAATGCAGTAACATTTGGGTTAATTATTCCACTGGGTAGAAGATGAAAATCATATTCCACAGAATCTACAACAACTGTATGGCCGGCATTATTTCCTCCCTGAAAGTACAAGACAGGGGAAAATTGAACCTGACAATAAATATGACGAGTAACATATCTCTAAAGTGAATTAATCATTTCTTCCTAAAATGTCAATAGAACTTGAGAAAACCCAAGTATGTATCTCCCACAAATATATACTCTTCAGAGGCTTCACGTTATTTTGGCTACCCTCTCTTCTTTCCTCATCACAGTACCCTGGAGTGGTTTCTTTCCTGACAGGAACTAGGAAACTGGGGAATTCAGCTTTCTGGAACGTTGACAGACATACACCCTCTTAAAAGAAAAAAACGTGAAAAAAGTACGGGGAACAATATTTTGTTCTTGGCACTCTCTAGGACATGGAGCAATCTAATTAAAAATCCATGATATTTTATCTAAACGTAGAAAAATCCCTAAATTAGGGGTACCTGGGTGGCTCAGTGGGTTGGGCTTCTGCCTTTGGCTCGGGTCATAATCTCAGGGTTCTGGATGGAGCCCCACATGAGGCTCTGTGCTCGGAGGGGAGCGTGCGTCCCCCTCTTTCTCTGCCTGTCTCTCTGCCTACTTGTGATCTCTGTCAAATAAATAAATAAAGTCTAAAAAAAGAAAAGAAAAGAAAAATCCCTAAATTAGAAAAGAGGAATCTAACCAGTTACCCTAAGTTGATGTAAATATTTACGTAATTCCCATCGTATTCAGAGTATCAAGCAGCTCTGTGACCTGAAATTTGTATTTATCAACTGGGAAATTTCCCAAGGAACTTTTAAATTTATGAGTCAATCCTGTGAGTCTGTTTGGTACCAGTCCCTGAATCCACTCATTTCTGGATAAAGTAATATACTGGGTCAAGGTATCCCTAAGCGGAGAAACAGACTATAAACCCACAGTGAAACTTCCTGAAGCTCAGGCCTAAAATGGTCAAGAAGAAGCAAGATATGAAGTCGGGTTCTAAAAATCAGGTGCACAGCAGATGGATCAAGTGACCAGATAATTTTTCTATTTTTAAGTTTAAAAAACACAGAAGAAAAATCAACCAACTGATTATATGCCTAAACTTCTATACTTTGACAGTAACAAAAAGTTTAAAGCAAAAAACTAGGAATATATTTGCAACAAATAAAAACCTTAACATCCCGGCTGGACTTTAAAAAAATTCCAATCGAAACTACGTCCCTTGAGAATGACTGGTTTAACTTTATCCCGTGGCTATTTTTGACAAGATGAATGTTATTTACTTTTTACCAAATCATCACCAATCAGGAATTCACCAAAAAAAAAAAAAAAAAGCCAGAAAACAGGTCCTGCAAAGGGAAAAAAAAAATCCTCTAAAAAGTAAATGCCTATTTAGACTGTGTTTCGCACAGATACAAAGCAAAGAATTCCTTACTTAAAGACTAGTGTACGTCAGGTGTGAAAAAGACTGCAGTGGGGACCTGAAGTCTGGAAAACAATGGGGGGATGGCAAGCAATACCTCCTTGCCTCGATACAACAACAGGACCAGTGACTATTTCCTTCCTATTTATTTTTTAATACGAAATATCTGCATATAATACAAAAGGCACAGACGGGACACACAGTGAAGTCTTCCTCATGCTCCTCTCCCCACCCGCCCTACCTGGCTCCAGGCCAGCCAGCTGCCACCAGTTTTTGGTGTCCTTCCCGAGGGAATTTTGCATAAGCGAACAGGTATTTGCGTGTTGTTTTATTCCACACATACAAGTGGCAGCAAACTACATACTCCTGGGCAGCTTGTTTTTATTAAGCAAATCTGGGCACACATTCCTCACCCTGCAGCCAAAGCATCTCCTCCTTTTAACAGCGACACTGTCCTGCTACTCATAAGGACACGGAATTTATTTACCTGGTCCCACCAAAGAGGCAGCCCGGTTGTTTGCAACCTTTTGTCGTTATAAACAATGTCACAGTACACTTCCTGGTGCACACTTTATTATTACTTCACACTTGTGCAAGCTTATCACCAATTCTGATAGACTCCCAAGATAAAAATAACTCAGGACAATTCTTACTTGGTTTTTGTTGTTGTGGTTTTTTAAGATTTTATTTATTTATTTGACAGAGACAGAGATCACAAGTAGGCAGAGAGGCAGGCAGAGAGAGGAAGGAAAGCAGGCTCCCTGTTGAGCAGAGAGCCCGATGCGGGGCTAGATCCCAGGACCCTGAGATCATGACCTGAGCTGAAGGCAGAGGCTTTAACCCACTGAGCCACCCATGCGTTTAAAAACCTTACTTGGTTTTTAAAGAGTATCTTTTACTCTATCCCTCCTACCAATATTAGCCTTTTTATCAGGACTTTTTATGATTTAGGAAACCTCCCACAAACTTTCAGGAAAAATCTTTTCAGAATATGAAGCTCATTAAAATTTCTTGAGATCCTATGAAGATGCTAAATTCTAAATTGTTATAAATCACTAAATCTAATAAATTTTTACTAAATTGCTAAAGCATTAGTAATTTTCCACAAGAAAACCAGTCAAGATTATTTCAGCAAAATCATTTTATTTTGTTGTCATTTTATTTTGTTATTTTTTATTTTATTGTTTCCATCATTTGCTTAAGATAAAAAAAAAAAAAACGACACCATAACTTTTGAGAAGACCTTTGAAGTAAGTCTCCCTAATTTACACAAAATTATTTTTATAGAGATACCAACATATATCTTTTGCTGAAACTATTATTAACTCGGTGGTGCCCAATTATGATCTTATTATGTAACGAAACCCTACTTTGATAATATTTTACTGAGATAGGCAGCACTGGTGGCAGTAACCGTAATAAAGACATGTTTCTTTCTGTGACGCAGGTGGTTGTGAACTGAGCCATCGTGATAGATGATGTTAGGAGGATAAACTGCCTTAATCTGTAAATTCTTCCAAGTTTACAGGTGGTGGTTTGGGCTGGAAAAGTTCACTGCAAAAGGCTTGAATCACTTTACTGAACTGCTGAGCTCACTCCAACATTAACCCACCCCTTCAATAACCAATGTCCTACAAGGCTTACTATCTGATTAAAATATCATTTAAATTCTATTTTGTTGAGCAAGAAAATATGGTTAAATATATCCAGAATAACGCTAGATTATCCTATTAAGGAGCTAAGGGAGAAAAATATAAGTGTGCTTCTTAGGATAGCTGGTCATTAGTGCCCTAAGGGGAAATGGGGGTATGACAGCTTCTAATCTTAAAACACACAACCGTAGAAACAAGATTCTCAAGGTGAAAAAAAAAAAGATTCTCAAGGTGAACAGTGAAGGAGCTACTAAGGAGATTCTTAACAAGGCAATCCATACATGAATTAAGTTTAGGATACGGCCACGTTTTACAAAATGCAACAGATGAAGCTTCAAATTTGAAGTGTCTATTTGGATGCTAACATTAAAAATTTATATTTTATATGTGGAGTATACAAAATTCACCTTGGGAGCTCAGGCATTTGTCTCCGAACATAGATTATACTGGTCCAAGGAGAGGTCACATGCGTTAGCAAAGAGCAAAACAAGGTTTCGACAGGAACACCACTGCCAACCACCGCCTCACCCACCCACCCAAACCCTCCAGGGAATTACAAGGGCAGAGTCTGAACCTGGTTCCACATCTGTGATCACACTGCCTCTCCCATGAGCAAGCAACTCTATGAGCGGGTGCCAGAATAAGCAGCAAGAACGCATATATTTAATCAGTTTAATAATTTCTTGTAAGTAGCACTGGGGAGGCCAGATAACTATATAAATGTTAAGACATAAAATATTTTCTTGCCTACTTTTAACAGGAACATACCATTTGCTTTTCAATGCAAAATTTCTGCAAAACAAACTTGATAAATTATCCCTAATTTATATAGTACTAATCATGTGTTCAGGTTATCAGTTAATATAAACAACTACCTCGTGCTGTTTTGCTAAATACCCATAACACATGATCCCAGTCAGTCATGTAGCATTTAACACTTAATTATCAAAGTTGTATGTTTTATATTATGTAACTAAAAACACAGAATATTGTGGACTAGCAATTAATGTTGTTTTCCAGATCAATCAGATCAATAGAGAAAAGGTTTTTTAACTATTTAAAATTTTTAATATTTTTATTTGAAATATAACTTCTCAAACCCCAAGAAACAAAAGACCAGCATGAACCCAAAGTGACTCCATATTACATGGCAACTTTCTTTAAAGAAAAACACAAGTTTATAATGCCTTACTGATGACTGAATACCAAGAATAAATGCAAATTCATTGTATTAAAGAATAAATATACAAAAAAAAATTCCAATCAGGTCTCACCAGTCACAAAACATCCCCTAATTTGGTATTTATTTTACTCATTTTCTTTGACTATTACTGTTACATCAGGATTAAATGTAAAAAAAAATTATTAAATATGCTTTTTAATGACCAAGAAAAAAATGTCCCCATTGACAAATTAGAAGATGATGAAGGGGTGAAAAAAGAAGAAAAAAAAAAAAAAAGAAGAAGAAGAAACTAAAATTCTACGTTCTCAAAGCTTAAAAAAAAAAAGTCAGTTTCTGACGTATACTTTTTCATTTTTTTAAACCACTACTGAGATAGTTCATTTTCATTGTTTTATAGTTAAAATAATAAAAACCTATTTAATTCCAAACATTCTTCCCTCAAGAAAAACCCTAGGTCAAACAGTTAAGACTATTAGCAGACAATTCACAATAATAACCCAAAATTAATATCTCCTTCCGTATTTTCCTATCTATCTGAAATTAACTCTAGGTCAGCCATACCTTTTGTGTGTTCAGTCCCTTTTCTTTCCCTTCCTCCCTCCTAAACCCCTTATTCTGCAAATCATAGTAATCATTCCCTCTGGCCACAGTAATTGATCCAGACCTGGAAACTTGATCTAACCTAAGCCTGAGACAAGCTCCTCTCCTCTAGGAATTGATTTTGAGAGCAAGGAGGGCAGTTAGTTTAGTGACGCTTGGCATTTAGTGACACCGTGCATTGAGGGGCGGGGGCGGGGAGGCTGCCAGTTCTGGCTGCTGAGATCCCAGGAACTGCCTTTACCTAAGGCTGCTCTGGGGACTGGCCACCCAGCTCCTGCCTCAAACAAATCCCCATTTTGCTTAAGATGGTCTCTCTCCATTGCTTGCAAACAAAAGAATCCAAATGATTCACAACACAAACTAACTGCGACATAATATGTATACAGCTGGCTCTCTAAAGTTCACATCTTGGCCTGGTGATAAACTGAATATAAAAAATGATTAACTTCCAAATCTTAATAGTTATGTAGTCCAGAACAAAACTCTCAAACACTACAGGGATGATATAATGGTATTTAGTTATTTTGTAACTGTTCTCAGCTGTGTACTTAGCAATTTGGTTTTAAGCTTAAGAAAGATTGTTTTCTTTCCACGGCTTGAGAAACCTCTGGTTCTGAGGGAACCAGAAGCTGTCAAGCCGAACTCTAGAATAAAAGTTTGGATCAGGAAATGCTGATATGTGCAAGTTTCTAATTGAGAAGCTCCAAGGTCCAGGGGAGATTAAAAAAGAAAGAAAGAAAGAAAGAAAGAAAGAAAGAAAGAAAGAAAAGTTTGGAAGGGAATGAAATGACATTGGTCTGCAAAAGTAACTACTTACCAAAAAAACCCAACAACAAAAAAAGTGACTCCTGCTTGTTAACTCAAGTTTGCTATTAGGTCTTCCTTTACCCCAAACTATGCTGCCTGCCACGCCCCAATTTCCTGCTGTGATCCAGGAGTTAAAGACGCATCCACAGCCTCCTGCAGGGTTACAACCTCCAACAATGGCATCTCTACCAGCAATGGTAGAGGCCCAAGAGTCCAGGGCTAACAATCTCATGCACACAGCCGGGAGGCATTTCTCAGGCCACTCAGGCCTCTAAAATGGTCTATGTGTCTTCTCTTTGTCCTTTCTGCTCTGAATACATGAACACTCTATATTATAATGATTGAATTATCCGTCAAGAACAGTGAGTGTTTGGATTACAGCAGAAAGAAGCAATGCCTCGGACCCCACACCTCAGAACTATTCCAGCCACCAAAATAAGGGTCCCCATTTCTGGCCTAGAGTCTTCGAGCACCTTAGAAACCTAACAATCTTTTGAGACAATGCTTATTACCTGTGCTGGTTTCTTGGTAAAGAGCTGTGTCTATCTTTCTAGTTGAAACATTTCACTATTCACCAAAACTAAAACACTTGTTAATCCACAGCAATAAAGTAATTATAAACAAGGATATCTGTTCTTTTTTTTTTTTTTAAGATTTTATTTATTTATCTGAGAGAGCCAGAGAGAGACAGAACAAGCAGCGGGGAGTGGAGAGCGGGGCCTGCAGCAGGCCAGGGAGTCGGAGGACCCTCATGACGGAGCCGAAGGCAGATTCTTAACCCACTGAGCCACCCGCATGCCCCAAGGTTGACTATACTTTATGAAAAGTTGTATAATTGCAATTAGCTTATGATTTCAAAGTAGAACAGGTTAAGTTACCCCCAGTAAGCTGAACAATTAAACTATTCAACAGTAACCAGATACACTAGATAGGAAGAGAAAACATATACAGGGTATCTGAATTTCTTTTTTGCAAAGACATCCAAGCACACTTCTCGGTTATCTTTTAAGGCTTTAAGATACCCACTTTACATTATTACAGTTAACTTCCAGTTTCATACACAGATAAATACACATGATGAAAAGCTTTGGAGGTTCTTAGGTCCAAATCAAGAAGCTTTTAGACTCTAGGTAACTAAATCTAATATACACACTTACTAAACCAGGGTCCCGGAAGGGAAGATCATACACGCAACCAAAAAATGCATAAACCAATGATGTGTGATGCAGCTCTTTGTAAATGCGTGATTAAAAACTCACCTAATCATTGTATTTATAAAAACATTTTCTTAAAAACACACTGAAATTAAACAGCAGATTTCAAGTAGAAAAAAAAATTCTCATAAATAAAACGTTTCCTTTAAAAAGGTTTTAAAAAGCTTAATACCAAAAAAACCCATTTTTAAAAGACAAAATCCCATTTTTAAAAGAATTCTATTATACTGAATTAAATACAATTAAAAGTTCAGTGCAAAGAACCAAACCATATTGGAGCCAAAGTAGCCCTGGGAACGGTCTACTATTTACTCTTCTCAGTTGTTGTTTGCCAGGCAAACTAAATACCTCAAAGTCCCTTTTTCCACTGGTAAAAGTATTCTAATGGTTACCAAGCTTCACTTTTTGGTATGTAGCTCATCGACAGGGATCTTTAGTGTCAAAATATAACAGTCCCCAAAAAGATAATAGAGTTAAATTTGTATCCAGTTATAGTAAATTATTACCTATTTTTCAATCTACCATTTCACCCTAGATTTGTTCTGGGCAACAGTCTGTTCTAAAGATAACTTAAACTTAAAATTATCCAACTAACTAACCCAGTCCCACCAAAATTAAAGGAAAAAAAAATTGATCAGATACCACTAAGATGACATCATTATTTAAAAATTTATGCCTCAGGGCGCCTGGGTGGCTCAGTGGGTTAAGCCTCTGCCTTCAACTCAGGTCATGATCTCAGGGTCCTGGGATCGAGCCCCACATAGGGCTCTCTGCTCAGCAGGGAGCCTGCTTCCCCCTCTCTCTCTGCCTACCTCTCCGCCTACTTGTGATCTCTCTCTCTCTCTGTAAAATAAATAAAATCTTTAAAAAAAAATTTATGCCTCAAAAGTAAAGAAAATATATTTTTAAAGAATTATATATCATATATACTGTTATATACTACTGTACTATTACATACAAATGAGAGGATTTATAGATCATGTATATCAATAGAATAGGCTTAAATAGTGAACAACTTGGGACATCCTCATTAAACTTTCAGATCTACTGCCCTCAGCAGACAAAAACTATTTACTAGAATTACATGGCATTCAACTATGCTGAGGAAATACACAGAGATACAAATATCAGTTATCTATTTTCAAGCAGATACAAGAGATAAGATTTTAGTATAATCTATTAAAGCCTTTGAACATAATGGCACAATATAGTAAGTATTACTTAAAATACTAAGTAACAAGTATTAATTCAATAAATTCTGGGGATTCCACCTTAAAATCATGCCATCACTCAGTTAACTTGACCAAGGAGATGTTAAAATAATCTACAGGAAAGGGTTAAGCTACTGGTTTCAAAAAAATTTCTAGAGGTGATCCAGTCACCTAATATGTATTTGTTGAGTATTTACTTCCTCTCTGCCTCATAGAGCACTTGATGCTATGGAAAAAGACAACAACAACGAATTAAGTCCTCTTTTTGAGAAAACTTCTAGCAGGGAAAACACAGTAATCCAAGAAAGCAAGTATACCACACATTGGTATACAATTATGTAGTTGGGAAATACTATGAACCAAAACAAAAAAAACATAACAAAAACAACTCATAGTCAGGGGCACAGAAAACAGCAATTATTTTAAACCTGGAAGAATGACTTACCTTAAACCCTAATTCTCTACCATCTTCCAAATTACAGGAAGTGATCTGGGAGGTAATTTTAGCTGTATAAAGTCAAGGCATTACATAACACTTTAGTTATCCCTTTTAAATTATCTCTCAATTTTTCTGATTATTCCAAGGAGAAAGTCTCAGTTTGCTGTTCTTAGGTCTTTTACACTTTTCTTTCTTTCTTTCTTTCTTTTTGAACTTAGCTGGTTTCAGAGCCTTCTGTGAATGCCAGCATCTAGCCACAAGTTAACATTTTTTTCATTGTATTTACTACACAGCAAGCTTTTTATATATATAACAAGTGACAGAATAGACTTTCCCTTTATAATTAATTTCAGTTAATATTTTCTCTTTATATTAACTTTAAAACCTTGGGGGGGGGGAACACCAAGAAATGAAATATTGTTCTGGCTATTCCCAATCACAGGCGACTTCCAAGACTACGTTGTTTGCTTTCCAGGTGAACACTAAGTAAGCCCTCGCTTAAGAAGCAGTAGAAAGTGCAACAGTTAAAATCTCTGTAGTTTCTACTCAACAAAATAAAGAAAATAAACTATAACAGTTTACTTTGGAGGATCTGGAGGGGAGGGGGAGACAGCAAGAGACTTTCTAAGAAACCTACTTTTAAGCTGCCAGAAAGGGGCTTTCCTCTGCCCATACCTTAACTCTTTGAAAAACCTGTACCAGTATCCTTCTCCACCTGACCTTGGCAATACTTGCTTATGTAGCAGTCGTCCAGTAGACTGTAAGCTACTTGTGGGCACAATACCTGCATTTTAAACTTCTTAATTCTGGGGCCAAGCAGTTCCATAAGACTATCACCTGTAGATCCTCATTATGTGATTGCTGGATAAATGAACTAGGCCTGGAGTCCTACACTTCTTTGTCTTGAAAGACATCAGTTTAAAATTAAGATGTTTCTAGTGATTGTCCTTTGATGCAAGTTCTATACACATATTTATGGATCTAGAGAATTTACCAAATTATAAATAACTGCATAAAAATCCTGAATCTGAAATATAGGCCTTAAGTGCACTGATGATGAAAATGCCACTCTCTTTGCATCTACTCTTTCCAAAAGGCATTTGATATATTAAAATATCCATTTAAGTACAATGTCAGTTTTTCTTTTAAAAACTTTATTTTGGAAAAAATTTCTTATGATTCTATTGTTAAACTATGGATACATTATATGTATACCACTGCTCAAGAAACAATGTGTATAAAATTTGAGTTTGGGGCATAACACTTATTAAACTCCAACAAAGTAACTGTTTTCAGTAATACACAAAATTTAAAATGATCAAACAAGGCAATTCAAGCTTAAAATATCTTCTCTAATGTTGATTTACCCCAGAGTTCTACACACACTAAGAACTTCAACATTCGGTAGTCTTCAGTTTTATAAGCCAGGAGAACTTCATTAAGAAGTCAGCTTGCTAGAGTTGGCCAATTAATATAAAGTTAACCAAAGTGAATCATAAGAGATATGCTTCAATCTATTCATTCTGTGTCTACTTTCACTAACAAAACTAGTAAGAATCCTTCTAATGATGAGTTCTTAAAAGGCACCAGCATATGAAGATTTTAGAATTATATAAAGTTTGCAGGAAGTTGAAGTTTACAGGAGAGAAAAGTCTGCCTAACAGGTTTGCTCAAACGTTCCTCCTCTATCTTCAATTAACAGTTTAAAGCCAAACTTGGCTCCTTCTCAATGACTTCTCTCTAGGCTTTCCAAGGGCATCAGATGGGATTGGTCCACCACCTTCTTCAAGAGGACATTCATGATAACATTGTAACACCTCTTCCAATCTACAAATTAATTCCACTATTTTTCAAAGAAACATTACAATTGAGGATCTTTTAGAATAAATGCTACTTATCGTTACATTTCCCAAACCTTCTTACAATCCATAATGTAACTCAGACTAAGTATTACTATTTCCAGAAAAGGAAGAGCTCCGGAACGACATGGAAGGGGACAAAAAGGCCCAGTCTCTCTCCCTTTTTACCCAACAAGAGTTAGGTATTCTCATACTTCTTTCCCTACAGCATGGCCAGATCTGATTTTAAGACAAAAGCAGGGTGAAAATTGACTTGCAGAGCAACTTCTTAGGCAACGTTGGGCAGGACTTCAATGGAAACAAACTTAGAAGTAAGATATTAAATCAGGTTAGTACATCCCCAGAGAGATGGAGGGATAGAGATCCAAAGGTGGGGAGAGGTGGTGGGGTGCTAGTGGTAATACTAAGAGGCAACACCTATCTCAGCTAAGAAATGGGCAGGGAGTTTCTGCATGCAAAAAAAAAGACAAATCAGAATCTCTGTATTTAGCTTTCTCTGTGTGTGTGATTACCTTTGTTCCCGCGTGCTCAGAATGATAATCGGTTTCAGGTGAATAGCCTTCAATCCAGCGGGCCTACTAACTTGTTAGAATATATACAGCATGGCATCCTCATTGTGCCATGTTCATGAAGAAGAAACCCTGTCGCGAGGTAAACAGCAACTCGTTTCAGACATATTACAATTTGTTTTGAAAGTGGTTATTGCTCAACTAGCTCGAATTTTGAAATTGGTAATAGTTATCTAAGAGCCTTTACAAAAGCGTAGCCTAGAGGCTGCTTCAAAGCAAGCGACAAATAGGAAGAAAGCTTACACTGAAAACCACGTGTCTCCCGGTAGGAAGTACATTACCAATCCATTTCCCGAAAGTTCACTTTCCATGTGAGCGTAACAATGTAAATATTTCTAAACCCCAGATCTGACATCCACGTATTTACTTGCCTCACTCGCAAAAGAGCTGGGATTCTCTCCTTTGGGACCAAAGAGTAAAAATCATGTACCCTTAATATCAACACGCGGGATACGGAGTCAAAAACCCGGGCCATTAACGGTCCAAAGGCGGGGATGGGTTCTCATGTCAACAAAGTGGACCGGAGGCGGCAAAGGTCTGAACACCGGGGGCCTGCAGGTGGGGGAATGGCGAGTGGCTTTTCGGGCGCGTCGGAACAATCCAGTCCCACTTGGTCTCGCTGGGTGGGTGGGCGATGGGCGGGGGGGCTCGCGGCCGCGAGGGGTCTCCGCCCGGAGTCGGGAGCAGGCCTCTGGCTGCAGCTCCTCTAACTCAGACCGTATCCCACCCCCACCCCGGCCCCAAGCTCGGGGCTGGGCACTGGCCCCCAGACGGAAAATTGCTACTCCCCAGGCATCGCGCATCTCTCAGGGACTCCGGGTCCACCCTGGTTTCCTCCAGCGCCACCGCAACCCTCAGCCCAAGACCTCAGGTCAGGGGTCTCTGACCTCCCGCCATTTCTCCACGTCGCCGCAGCTCCGAGCGGGAGAGAAACTCAAGGTGACACCTTCTTTGGGACGATGGATCCGGGTTCCGCGCCCGCGCCCTCGGGCCCGGCTTCCCGTCACAGCCCGGTCGCCTCACCTGGCAGCGGCACACGATGTCGGCGTCCTGCGCCAGCAGATCCACCACCTTCCCTTTGCCTTCGTCGCCCCACTGCGCGCCCAGCACCACCGTCACCCGGTTCCCCCCGGGTCGCGCCCCGGGGCGGCCACAGTCGCCGTTGGGCAGGGAGGATGCCGCCGGGTTGGTCTCGGCGAACGCCATAGCTCCAGTGACGCGAGGAGAGCCCCAAAGAGACGCGGGCGACGACGAGTGCGCGAACTGAACTGCTCTGCGGCCGCCAGCCACATGCGGAGGAAGAAGGAGCCAGAGGCCGGCCCCGCCCCCGCCCCCGCCCCCGCCGGGCCGCCACCCTCCAGCCAGGCCCCGCCCCGCTCTCCGCCACAGCCCACTCAAGGGGCGACCATGACTGCCCCGCGCAGGCCGGTAGCCGCAGCACCGCCCGCAGGAAGAGGCCCTGGTGGCGGCAACCGCCGCCACCCGGGACTGAGGCCACGCCCCTTCCGCAGCCTGGCGCGCCACCCCAGAGCGAGCCCCGCGAGCGGAAGGGGGCAGGGGCGGGGCCTCCAGCGCGCTTCGCCTCGACGCCCCGCCTACCTGCCCTTCTCCCGCTTTTCAAACCCGAGAGGCGCGGAGGTGCGTGCTCAAGCGTCGCACTACAACTCCCGGCATGCAACGCCCTGGGCCGAGGCGACGTTTTCTGGGGCCATGCTGTTTGTCGTCTCCAGGTCACCCTCTCTGAAGGCGTTTTCAAATTATTTTTTGACGACTTGTTTTTATTAAGGGTTAGGGGTACTGTGTGCGAAGCACAAAGGGTGGAATTCCAAAATACAAATGGGATGGAATGGAAACGTACAGATACATAATTGGGAACGAAAGTTCTACAAGTAAAAACAGAAAGGGGAGGGGATCGAAAAGGGTGTATTCCAAAGTAGAGCAATAGAGGACCCTAGAACTGAAAATCTAGGGCTCAAGTAAAGTTCGAACCCTTCTATTTTACACATTAGTAACAGAGGCTCAGAGAGGAGGAGGTTAATAGTGATGTATAGTTTGTGCCAAATCCTGTGATGCACTTCGCTCTTTTAAATCCCACAACCATGTAAGTAGTACTATCTTACCCTTATTTTACAGGATTTAAAAGTGGGAATAGAGTCACATTAAATTCAGTGTCTACTACATATACATCATATACACACAATCACGCTCTCTAACGGCCCCTAGGGCGTATTGTAGTATGACACCAGTTTTACTCAATGATTCGTTGTCGTGAACATTGAGGACCCACTACAAACTATGCAGGTTCTGGGCCCTGAGGACATAAAAGAGGAGTAAAGATAAGTTGCAGCACTCAAGGACTCCGATTATTTGGTCTACCCACAAATAAACAGATAAATTATAACACTATGTGACAATTGTGGTATTTGTTTATTTTGGCTTCACCACAAGATTACAAACCCCTTCGTAAACCAGAAAGCTGTCCTATTTCTTTGTACCCAAGTGCGCAAGGTGGTGTTGGACTTAAAGGAGGTGCTCAGTAAGTACACGTTACTGTTCCCATCCGTTGAACTTATTAACCATTTATGGAACGCCTCATCTTGAAAAGCACGAACCAGATTACGTTGTTATCGCAGTATTGATATACGGTCACAACGAAAATTTGGGCTAAGATACCGTAACTTAAAAGCTTCACCTTCGTTCAGACAGGGATTTTCCGAAGGGGTTTTGCTGTCTCACTCCAAAACAGCACGGTCTCTGCCTTTCCTCAAGACTGGTGTATATTTTCGACTCTGACCAAGTGCGACGTTCCTGGCAAGCCAGGTAGCGGCGCGCGCGCTGGCACGCATGCGCACATGCAGTCGCCTTCGCGGGCGGGGAGAACCCACCCCGCCCAGCCTCGGGGCGCGCGGACCCCAGCGCCTCCTCCGCGGGTCCGGCGGCGCCCCCCGAGAGCGTGCGAAGCCAGGGCGGGCGCGGCCTCGGCGGTTGGGCGGAGGCTAGTCGGACGCCATGTCAGCCCAGGGAGTGGCGGTGCTGCTGTCGTGGCTGAGCTGCTGCGGCTGGGCCGTGTGGAGGTAGACAGACGCCAGTGGCGCCCCGGATCACTGGGCGGGGTCGCCCCTGGGGCCCCGCCCCCGGGGACCACCACCCGGAGTCCGGGCTCCCGACGCCCACTAGTGGCGCGGCCCCGCCGGCCCCCCCCCCCCCCCCCCCCCCCCCCCGAGAGTTTCGGCTGGATGAGGGCGGAGAATGAAAAACAGTGTTAGGGCTTTGCTTCTCCAGGGTCTGGGTAACTTTGTGGGACAGCTGAGCCCCCAAACTCCTTTTCTGCCGCGGCAACCTTGTTTTGCCGGAGAGGAGCAAATGAGAGCCCCAAAGTCGCCCCTGGGGAGTGGAGGCAAGGGGCGAGGCCACTTCTCAAGGATAACTAGGTAGTTTGATGGTCTATGTGAGGCGGGTGTAGGAGTGATTGGTGAAAAGTGCTTTATAAAATGTAAGCACTGTGCAGATGGAAGGGGATGTAATTCCTGCAGAAGGACTGAGAGTTGAGTCTGAGATCTGATTTAGGGAGTGAAAGCTTTACAAGTTCTGAGAAATCCTCAGTGCAAGTTTGATTTTTGTTCAGTGTTCAGTAACTGCTGGACTGGGAAGTGTATCAAAATATTTTAGATTTTCAACGGGTTAAAATGCAGATAATTAACCCGAAAAAGAATATTGTGAACATTCCATTCGATGGAGGTCTTGCTATGACTAATTAGTACTCTCTAACATTAAGATGTAAAAATTCCGACAATCCATTAAACTAGTACAGAGATTTCAGAGGGAAGGGATCCAGGCCGCCTCGTTGGACAGATGGATGGGGGCATCAAAGAGAGTAAGAGTGGCCTTAGGGTAAGTGAAGTGGTGAGAAAAAGAAAAAAGACAGCATTCTGACAGAACTTTGTAAGCTTCTGTTTTCTCCTCTATAAAGTGAAGAAAATAAAACCTGTCTCATGGGATTCTTGTGAGACTTGAATGCGAAAATACATTTGACTCCCATCACGTGCCTGGCAAACAATGGATCGATATGGATAAGGAATACTATTAAGGATGGCCTGTGAATTCGGGGACTTCAAAAACTTTATACTGTACACCAGAGGTCACCAAACTTTCTGTAAGGGCCAGGTCGTAAATACTTCAGGCTTTTCAGCTGATACAATCCGTGTTTTAACTACCCAACTCTGCCATGCGCACCCCAACGGTAGTAAACCAATGGATGTGGCCGTGTGTCAATGAAAATTTATTTACAAAAAAGGTGGAATTTGGCCTTGGCTTGCCAATCCCTGGTCTAGCTTCATAACTGAAGAGAATGCTAAATTTCTTTCCCTTCCCTAAATTTTCAATGAGAATTTAATGAAGACAAACATATTATTGTTTATTATGGTAGTCACTGGCTCCTTGAATTTTATATCTTAATAAGGTGTTCTTTTAAAGGACAAAATTTCTTAAATTTCATGTAATGGTTTTTTTATTGTTAGCTTCTTTGGGGGAGATGATGGAGAATTCAAGGTAGATGTCTTATTTAAATAATTCTTTCTTCCCAACGTCTAAGAGACATTTACCTAAATTTTCTCCTAAGAGTATTAATGTTTTAACATTTCTTATCCCAATGGAGTTGCTTTTCTTCAATGATCTAGGTAGGACTGTGATTAGTTCTTTCTCCTTATGAATCCAGATCCATTTTCCAGCTCTATTTATTGAACACCACCTCTGTCCTATACAAAATTTCCCTACCTACTTATGTCTACTTCTGGGCTTACTATAGAATCCCTCTTATTTGGAGAAGAAATTATTTTTAATGTTTGTATTTGCCCTTTTTCCTCCACAGGTATTCCACTAACAGCCCAAACTACCTCATTTTTAGTACCAGAAGTACTGTAAGTGTATATATTTTTTCAAACTATAGTTTATTTATATTTATATAATTTATATTTATTTTTATATAATATAATAAATAATTTATATTATTTGTATAATTATAAATATATTTATAAGAATAAATATATTATTTATTAGATATTTATTTATACTACTATTTTCTACCTTAAAGCAGTATTTTATACTCAGTTGTATAGCACAGTTATACATTTTTATTTCATTTCCTTTGTCTCATTTATCATCCTAATATAAACCCCCTTGCCAATAAATGTCCTTCAATATATATGTAGCAAATATAAGTGGTACAGTTTTGAGTTTTTTGTGATTTAATATTGACAGATAGGGTGGCCATACACTATATTGTGTAAACAGTTGAAAATGAAAGATAGTGCTATTAGTATTTACACTGAGACAAGATATGGATTGCAACTGCCTTGACAAACTGGGATGAATGGCCACTGAAGCCGTAGACTTCATTCTCTATATTACTTTTTTTTTTCAATACTTTGTTTACTTCGTTTCTTCTTAATGCTGCCTGCCACACACTAGTATGTATGTGATTTTATTTGTACAGCGCTCCCCGCTCCCCAGTGATGGACACATGGCTTTCTTTTTTTTTTTAATTTTATTTTTTAATTTTTTTTTTTTTAAGATTTTATTTATTTATTTGAGAGAGAGACAGTGAGAGAGAGCATGAGCTAGGAGAAGGTCAGAGGGAGAAGCAGACTCCCCATGGAGCTGGGAGCCTGATGTGGGACTCGATCCCGGGATTCCGGGATCATGACCTGAGCCGAAGGCAGTCGTCCAACCAACTGAGCCACCCAGGCGTCCCTTTTTTTTTTTTTTTTAATTTTATTTATTTGACAGAGAGAGATCTCAAGTAGGCAGAGAGGCAAGCAGAGAGAGAGAGAGGAGGAAGCAGACTCCCTGCCAAACAGAGAGCCTGATGCGGGACTCGATCCCAGAACCCTGAGATATGACCTGAGCTGAAGGCAGAGGCTTTAACCCACTGAGCCACCCAGGCGCCCCGGACACATGGCTTTCTATCTCCACAGACAACACTGTGATGAATGCCCTTTTACATGTTCTTTTATGGGTCTGCGCAATAATTTTTCAACTATAGTTGCTGGGACATAGGGAGAGCGAACGCCTGATTAACTAAATTCTCCATGATTGTTCTTGAATGGCAGTCAGAGTTTCTACTTTAACCTAGTGCACATCTTCACCAAAGTTTGATATTACTGAATTTTCTTTTCTTTTTCTTTTTTTAAAACCAATTTTGTTACTATGGTAAAAGTTTATTGCTGTTGTTATTTTCAACTCTCTGGTGACGAGTGGTTTTGAGCATCTCTTCCCATATTTATGCAGTCTTCTCTTCTGAGTTGCCTGGTCATACCTTTTGTCCATTTTCTATTTAATTTTGTGCCCTTTTCTTGTTAATTTACAGAGTGCTGTATACATTCCACCCTCTATATTAATTAAATGTTGGTTTTAAATGTTTCATTTTATTCTCTCTCATCTACTCATCTAACCATTAATGTTGTCTGTGGATATTTTATTTTTTAAGAAAAAGCTCACTTTTGTTAAGCCAAACCACCCCCCCTACACACACATATACACACACACACGCTTTTTGACCTCATACTTTCTACTTTTTTAGAGTCTTATGAAAAATCTTTTCCTGCCCAGAGTTATGAAGATATTTATCCTACCTATTCATTTATATGCGTTATATCTTGACCTTTCAAATATATGTTATAAATCCATCTGGAATCCACTTGTATATAATCTAGAGTATGCATTCACATTATTTTCTTCACGTAATGAACCACCACCTATTAAACAACTTAGTGTTTTTCTATTATTTTTCTGGCATTATCTTTTTTTCCATATATAGTTGTATCAATTTCTGAGCTCTCTTCTTTCCTATGGGTAGAGTTGACTGATCCTCTCTCATTTCATGAAGCTGCAGTGCTGCCTACTCTTCCTTTGAATTAACAAATCATAATATATGCATCATTTTACTCTAGATAAGCAATTAGATTGTTTCCGTTTTTAGACTTTTTCGTCTGCTGTGATTAGTGGAGTACTAGACATGGTAGCCTACTATCAACATTTTTATGCCCATCTTCTGCTATATATATATATATATATATATATATGCATTTCTGCTAGGAGTGGAATTGATTAGTCGTAGGGTATTATGCATGTGTTCAGCTGTAGTCAATAGTGCCAAAAGATTTTATAAAATAATTGTATCAGTTTACACTTATATTCTATGTTTATATATATCATTGTATTTACACTATTCAGAATCAGGCAGAGGAAAACTATATTTTCTTTTACAGTGTCATTTGTTTTTAAATTCATTGCTACCCATTTCTTATTAAAGCTGTACTTACCAGTTAAATTGTTGTCATTTGTAGTTAGTTTATTTAATATCATTTATTTATGTATTTCATCTTTGTTTCTTGAACAGCTTTGTTGTATAATTGACCATTTTATTGGTCATTTTAAAAATCTCCTTTTTTCTAAGTACTCTACACCTAACACGGGGCTCAAATTCACAACCCTGAGATCAAGAGTCGCATGCTCCATCAACTGAGCCAGCCAGCCACCCCCTAAAAATCTTTTTTGATCTCTGATGTTCCTTTATCATTTTTATGGAGGTGACAGAAATGTGTCATATTTAATTGATAATTAGTAAACAAAACAATGGAGTTATGTCATTACAGAAATGAAAATTGGGAGCCAGAGTCTGATTTTCAACAAAGGAAGTAGACAGAATGTAAGTGAGTAGATGGTAAAACCGTGGCTTTGCAGGTTGCTTACAGGTGATATTCAAAGAAAGAAAGAAAATATTGAATGTACAGAAGGCACTTTAGGGATTAAATAGTTCATAAATCTTAATGGAAAGCATTTTAAAATAATTTTTTCTACCTATTTGCTTTCCTGGAGCTTTGGCATGAGGCCCAGGATTCGGATTTGACACACCATCCAGGAACCTATGAAGGTGCTCACAGGGAACATAAACTGGTGGAGGCCATCTCTGTACTTTCCCTCTGCCTCACTACAGCTTTCCAGTATCTCCCAGAAAGGAACTTACACATTTGTCTAGAGCCTGGTGCTGCCCACGGGATACCTCCAGAATGCCTGGCTCTGGTGACCATTGCTTACACTTGTAGTCCCATAGGACTGTATTTATTTGTATACTTTAAAAGCTGCTGCTTGAGTGTTTAGCTTCCAGCCACCATGAATCTAGGTGCTGGCTGAGATCCTCCCTTTGGAACAATGACTGGACTTGGCACATCCTCATATACTGGGAGTTATTAAAAACAAAATAGACTGCTTGGAAAATCACAAAGTTTTGAAAGAGCAAAGAGCTAGGGCAAGGTTAAATGATAAGACTCATCTTTTACACAAGGCCACTCCTCCAAGACTAAGAGATGTGGTTATTTTATTTAATGCGTAACAATGTACACAAGAGAGTCAAGGAAATAGGAGAAACAGAGGAATATGTTCCAAACAAGAGACTTAGATAAAAGCTCAGAAAAAAACCTCAGTGAAATGGAGATAAATAATTTACCTAAAAAAGAGTTCAAAGTAAGGGTCATAAAGATGCTCACAGAACTCAGGAGAAGAATGGATGAATATGGTAAGAACTTCAACCAAGAGATACAAAATATAAGAAGATACCAAATAGAAGTCACAGAGCTGAAGGACACAGTAACTGAACTGAAAAGTACACAGGGTTCAACATCAGACTAGACCAGGAAAGGATCTGTGAACGTGAAGACAGAGCAGTGGAATTCACCTAAACAGAGCAGTAAAAAGAAAAAAGAATGCAGAAAAAGCTAAACATATTTTAAGGCATTTATAGAAGAACATCAAATGGGCTAACATTTACATTATAGGGTCCCAAAAGGAGAAGAGTGAAAGGAGCAGAAATTTTTTTAAGAAATACTGAAAACTTCCCTAACCTGGGAAAGGAAACAAACATCTAGATCCAGGAAGCCCAGAGAGTTCCAAATAAGAGGAACCCAAATTATATAAATTATAATTTAAATGTCAAAAGTTAAGCACAGGGATGCCTGGGTGGCTCAGTTGGTTGAGCAGCTGCCTTCAGCTGAGGTCATGATCCCAGGGTTCTGGGATCCAGTCCCACATGGGCTCCTTGCTCAGCAGGGAGCCTGCTTCTCCTCTGCCTCTGCCTGCCACTCTTTCTGCCTGTGCTCACTCCCTCTGACAAATAAATAAAATCTTAAAAAAAAAAAAAAGTTAAGCACATGGAGGTTTCTTAAAAAGCAGCAATGCCATAATTCATCAGTTGGGGGAAAAAAAAGCGCTATCTGCAAAGTGAAGCACAATAACATGAGGTATGGCTCTACTTATTGCCATTTTGTTAACTGTATTCTGGTTGGTCTGTAATTTTCTATGTGTTTTTCTTCTTCTCTGCTCTCTTCCTTTGTGATTTGATGACTTTCTTTTGTGGTATGCTTAGATTCTTTATCTTTTTTGTATCCACTATAAGTTTTTGCTTTGTGGTTATTGTGAGGCTTACATACAAAAAATTATAACAAGTCTATTTTCAGTAGATAATAACTTGTTTGATCACAGTCTAAAGCTCTAAACTTTTACTCACCCTTTGCACATTTTTTTTAAGATTTTATTTATTCATTTGCCACAGAGAGATATCACAAGTAGGCAGAGAGGCAGGCAGAGAGAGAGGTGGAAGCAGACTCGCTGCTGAGCAGCGAGCCCGATGCAGGGCTCGATCCCAGGACCCTGAGATCATAGACCTGAGCCAAAGGCAGAGGCTTAACCCACTGATCCACCCAGGTGCCCCTGCACATTGTTTTTTTTTTTTTAATTTATTTGACAGATCACAAGTAGGCAGAGAGGCAGGCAGAGAGAGAGAGGAGGAGGAGGCAGGCTCCCCGCTGAGCAGAGAGCCCGACGCGGGACTCGATCCCAGGACCCTGGGATCATGACCTGAGCCGAAGGCAGAGGCTTTAACCACTGAGCCACCCAGGTGCCCCTGCACATTGTTTTTAATGTCACATTTTATACCTTTTTTTATCTTATGCATCCTTTAACAAATTATTGAAGTTATATTTTTACTTTGGTCTCTTAACCCTCACACTAGTTTTATAACTAATTAACCCATTACCTTTACTATATATCTTTTAAGAGAAATTTATTATTTCATGTTTTCTTATTACTAATTAGCACCCACCTAACTTTTTTTTCAGCATGAAGTCACTTTTGAATTTCTTGTAAGGCCATTTTAGTGATGATAAACTCCTTTAGCTTTTGTTAATCTGGAAAATTATATTTCTCCTTCAATTCTGTAGGAAAGCTTTGCTGCTCAGAGTATTCTTTTTTTTTTTTTAAGATTTTTATTTATTTGACAGAGAGAGAGAGATCACAAGTAGGCAGAGAGGCAGGCAGAGAGAGAGAGAGGAGGAAGCAGGCTCCCCACTGAGCAGAGAGCCCGATACGGGGCTCGATCCTAGGACCCTGGGATCACGACCTGAGCTGAAGGCAGAGGCTTTAACCCACTGAGCCACCCAGGTGCCCCTGCTCAGAGTATTCTTATATGGAAGTTTTTTCTTTCAGCACTTTGAATATCTTGTGCCACTCCTTTCCAGCCTGCAATATTTCTGCTGAAAAATCTACTGGATAGCCAATGCCTGAAAAAACAAATTGAGAGAGAAATCAAACAATAACTTGAGACAAATGAAAATGGAAACACAACATACCTCAATGAAATATTAGCAAACTGCGTACGACAATATATTAAACAATCAGGTGGGCTTTATTTGGGAGTGCAAGGATGGTTCAATATCTGTAAGTCAATCAGCATCATAAACCACCTCAATAAAATGAGGGGAAAAATATACGATTGTCTCAGTAGATGCAGAAAAAGTATTTGACAAGATTCTAAATCCATTCACAATAAAAATTCTCAACAAAATGGTATTGGAGGAAACATACCTCCACATAATAAAGGCTATATAGGAAAAACCCACAGCTACCATCATACGCAATGGTGAAAATCCAAGAGCTTTCCCTCTAAGGTTAGGTCCAAGATAAAGAACAAGACAAGGATATCTACTCTCATCACTTTTATTCAACATACTGGAAGTCCTAGCCACAGCAATCAGACAAGGAATAGAAATAAGATGCATGTTTATTAGTAAAGAAGTTAAACTGTCACTATTTGCAGACCACATTATACTTTACATAGAAAATCCTAAAGACCCCACAAAAAACTACTAGAAGTAATAAACCAATTCAGTAAGGTTACAGGATACAAAATTAATAAACAGAAATCTGTACTATTTCTATACACTAACAATGAAGTTGCAGAAAGAGAAATTTGAAAAACAACACCATTTACAATCACATCAAAAATAGTAAAATACCTTAACCAAAAAGGTGAAAAAAACTTAACCAAAGAGGTGAAAGACCTGAACTCCAAACAAAAATTATAAGACACTGATGAAAGACATTGAAAATAACACAGATGGAAAGATACTTAATACCCATGGATTGAAAAAACTAATAGTGTCAAAATGTCCATATTACCCAAAGCAATCTGCAGATTCAATGCAATCCCTATCAAAATACCAACAGCCTTTTTCACAAAACTAGAACAAATAATACTAAAATTTTAATGTGGCCCCAAATAGCCAAAGCAATCCTGAGAAAGAAAAGTAAAGCTGAAGGTTCCACAGTTTCAGATTTCAAAATATACTACAAAGCTATAGTAAGCAAAATAGAATGATACTGGTACAAAAATAAATGCATAGATCAATGGAACAGAATGGAGATCCCAGAAATAAACTCACATTTATATGGTCAATTAGTGTATGACAAGGAATGCTAGAATATACAATGGGGGAAAGACAGTCTTTCCAATAAATTGTGTTGGGAAAACTGGACAGCTACATGAAAAGGAATGAAACTGGACTACTTTCTAACAACATTAAAAAAAAAAAAAACCCGAAACCTAAAAGTGGATTAATTACCTAAACATGAGATCTGAAATGAGAAAAATCCTAGAAGAGAACATAGGCAGTAATATCTGTGACATTGACCATAGCAATGCTTTCCAGATATGTCTCCTAAGGCAAAGAAAAAAAAAAAGCTATTGTTAAACTATTGATAAACTGTTGGGACTACATAAAAATAAAAAGCTTTTGCACAACGAAGGAAACTACAAAACTAAAAGACAGCCTATGGAATGGGAAAAGATATTTGCAAATGACATATCTGATAAGGGGTTAATATCCAAAATATATAAAGAACTTACACAACACCAAAAAACCCCACAAATAATCTGGTTTAAAATGGTCAGAGCAGCTAAAGACATTTTTTCTGAAGAAGACATGCAGAAGGCCCACAGAAACATGAAAAGATGCTCACCATTACTGATCATCAGGGAAATACAAATCAATATCACAATGAGATATCAATTCAAGCTATTAAAATGGCCAAAATCAAGAAGACAAGAAACAAGTGTTGATAAGGATGTGGTGAAAAAGAAACCCTCATTTATTGTTGGTGGGAATATGAATTGATACATACACTGTGGAAAAGAGTATGGAGGTTCCTCAAAAAATTAAAAATACAGATACCATTTGATCCAATAATTCCACTACTGATTATTTACTCAAAGAAAATGAAAACACTAACTCAAAAAGATGCACGCACTTCTGTGTTTATTGCGGCATTATTTATAGTAGCCAAGACATAGTAGCAACCTAAGTTTCCATCAATAGACGAAGTGATACACACATGCACACACACTCATACACAGGAGTATTACACAGCTATAAGAAAGGATGAGACACGGGGCACCTGGGTGGCTCAGTGGGTTAAGCCACTGCCTTTGGCTCAGGTCATGATCCCAGGTCCTGGGTTCGAGCCCCACATCGGGCTTTCTGCTCAGCGGGGAGCCTGCTTCCTCCTCTCTCTCTGCCTGCCTCTCTGCTTACTTGTGATTTCTCTCTGTCAAATAAATAAATAAAATCTTTAAAAAAAAAAAAAAAAGAAAGGATGAGACTGTGCCATTTGAGACAACATGATGGACCTAAAGGATATTATGCTAAGTGAAATAAGTCAGACTGAGACGAATACCATGTGACTCCACTCTAAATGGAATCTAAAAAATGTGAATAAACAAAGAGAGCTATCCCAGACATATTATTTCATCCATAAATATTTTAGTATGTGTATTAAAAATGCTAAAATTCTTAAATTTTATTTTATTATTTTTATTTCCTTAAGCAAGCTCTGCACCCAATGTGGGGCTCAAACTCATGATTCCAGCATGCTCTACTGACGGAGCCAGCCAGGCGCCCCTAAGCAGGAGAAGCCAGTTAGAAAGGATACATACACACGATTCTATTAATATGAAATGTCCTGAATAAACAAATGTATAAGAAAGTGATTGCGGGGAGCAATAGAATAGAGTCGTGAACCCCAAAGAATGCAGGGTTTTTTCATGGAATGAGAGTTTCTGGTGCTCCACATCCTCAACGGTCTTTAGTAATTGTCAGTGTTTTGAATTTTCACATTCTAATGATTGTGTGCTGCTATATCACACACACTGTTTTAATTTGCCGTTCCCTAATGACATATGGGATAGAGCAACTTTTCATGTGCTGTTATATCTTCTTTGCTGAGGTTCCTGTTTGGATCCTTTGTCCATTTTAAAATTGGTTTTGTTTTCTTATTCTTGAGATTTAAGAGGTTTGGGGGTTTTTTTGGTTTGTTTGTTTGATTGTTTGTTTTTAATTTGGGGTACTAAGTTTTATCAGATACAAGTAGTTTTGCAAATATTTCCTCCCAACTATGGACTATGGCTTCCCTTTTCATTCTCTTAACAGTGACTTTTTTCATTTTAATGAAGCCCAAGTTATCAAATTTTTCTTCCATAGATCATGCCTTTGGTGTTGTATCTAAAAAGTCATTGCTGAACTGAAGGTCACCTAGGTTTTCTCCCATACTTTAGTCTTTTCGTTCAACACTTAATGAGCTTATTCTCCTTTTCTTTATTATTTTCCTTCTTCCAACAAAATTTTTAGATGCATTATTTCTATTTTGTCAAAATATATATAACACCTATTAGTCTTTAACCTTTATTGTCATGTGTTAATGTTTTATCTACAATCAGATATATTAATGCTCACCACCAATCCTTTTTCCAGTTTTTTCAGTTTTGCCAGTTTATACTGTATTCTGGTACAGTTGTTGATAAAGTTTCTATAATGGCCAGATAGTATATATCTTAGACTTTGCAAATCAAATGATTTCTGTTACAATAATTAACTCTGCCACTGTAACTTGAAAGCAGCCACGGACACTAAATAAAATTGAATGTGGCTGTATTCTTATAAAACTTTGTTTACAAAAACAGGTGATGAGCTGGATTTGGTACACAGGCCATAGTTTGCTGCCCCTTGCTCTAGTAAATTCCTCAGAAAGGGCTCCTAGATATAGTATTTCCTGACCTTTTTTTGAGATTTATTTATTTTAGAGAGAGAGGATGCAAGGACATTTATGGGTGTCATATAGGGGTGCAGAGGTAGGAGAGAATATTCAAGCAAACTCCTTGCTGAGTGCAGAGTCCAAAATGGAACTCAATTCCAGGACCCTGAGGTCATAACCTGAGCTGAAATCAAGAATCCAAGCTGAACTGACTGAGCCACCCAGATGCCCCTTCTGAATTCTTTATAAAAAATGGTTTTTGGGGGGCGCCTGGGTGGCTCAGTGGGTTAAAGCTTCTGCCTTCAGCTCAGGTCATGATCCCAGGGTCCTGGGATCGAGCCCCACATCGGGCTCTCTGCTCAGCAGGGAGCCTGCTTCCTCTTCTCTCTCTGCCTGCTTCTCTGCCCACTTGTGATCTCTGTTTGTCAAATAAATAAATAAAGTCTTAAAAAAAAACTTTTTTTTTCTGTGACTTTAATACTTAAAGGAGAGCTTGGTTGGACATAAAATCTTTGGTTCATATTTTAATTCCTTGTTTACCTTATTTCATTCCTGGTTACCTTCCTTGTCACCTTGCTATATATGTTGCTTTAAAGAATTCTGATGTTCTTGTATCCTATTTGATGGGTTTTTTTTTTTTGTTTTTTGTTTTTTGTTTTTTTTTTTTGGTGGGGAGAGGCCTGAGGATTTTCCTTTACCTTTAAAGTCTAATGTTCTCTCGGGTAAGTTTCAGAGCTGACTTTTAAAGGTTATTTTTTCCAGTAGCAGTGATCTCTTTCTCTCTCTCTCTCTCTCTCTATATATATATATAGATAGATATATCTATATATATATCTATATCTGAATATATATATATTCAGATCTATTTTTCTTTCTGGAGAGCTTTTTTAGTTACAGATTTAAATATTAGTTCTCTTGTTTTGTTTTTCAACTTTGGGGAACTCCAATTATACAAGAGTTGGATTTTGTCTGCCTTCCATTTCAATTACTTACTCTCTCTCTCTCTTTTTTCTTCTTATTCGACTTACAGTCTCTTGGTTATTTTTCTGCCTTTCTTCAATGCCTTTTGTTTAGTTTTTATTCACATATAATTTCCCACCAGTATCTTTTTTTTTTTTAAGATTTTATTTATTTGACAGAGAGAGATCACAAGTAGGCAGAGAGGCAGGCAGAGAGAGAAGGGAAAGCAAGCTCCCCGCGGAGCAGAGAGCCTGACGCAGGGCTCGATCCCAGGACCCTGGGATCATGACCTGAGCTGAAGGCAGAGGCTTTAACCCACTGAGCCACCCAGGCACTGCGCCCCACCAGTATCTTTTAATTAAGTCTGCATTTCCTTTATCATCATAGTTCATGTGCTGGTTTAGTCAACTCTTATTTCTATCTGTGGTTCATTTTCTGTTCCTAGCTTATGAATTTATCTTATTCTAATTCTGTTATACAGTGTTATATTAGTTTGAGGTGTATGCTATGGTGATGCACCTAATTTATGAATTTATAATTCAAGATTTTTCTTTCTCTTATCACCAAATGCTTGTTTGAGGTTATTTAATTCAGTTTAGGATGTTAGTTTACAGTTGTCTTCTGTGTTTGGTTTTTTGAAGGGACTTTTATTAACTGAAATGTTTTTATTTTTATTTTCTATTATAGTAGCTCTGTATAAAGTCTGATGATATCTTTGAATTTTATGGACAGTTTGCCAGCTTGGGTTGGTTGGAAGATACCTAGTTGGGGCACCTGGATGGCTCAGTCCAAATCTGATTTCAGCTCAGACCATGATCTTAAGGTCCTGAGATCGAGCCCTTTGTTGGGCTCCATGCTGGGTGTGGAACCTGCTTAAGATTCTCTCTCCCTCATCCTCTGTTCTTCCCACATCCCCCCACAATCATTCCTAGTTAAACCTAACTTTCTTCTCTTATTCTAGCAAAGTGCAGTTTCTTTATTTGATAGCTTTTTATTGGGAGTGTTGTATTTTCCTGGATGTTTTGTTTGGTTTTGTTTTTTGACTTGTCCTATCCTAAATTTCCCCTCTTGATTCTCCTTCCCTTCACCACTCACTCTCTGAAGGGTGTCTCCCTTTCCTGAGTCTTCTCTGCAGAAGTGACATCTTTCCAATGGTCCCATCTCAAGTCTCACATGCCTTTGGTTCTTGTCCTCATAGTCAGTGCTCTCATCTTCTAGGAGTCTTTTTCTATTATATTTTTGCACCTAAGGAGTGCTTTTTCTCCCTGTGGGTGATTTTCATTCAGTCCTACCTTTTCATTCCTGCCTTTACCCTGTAGTTTTTCAGAAGACCCCTCACTCTCCACAAAGAATTATGATAGGATCTTGAGTGAGAGTTCTGCTAAAGATAGTTGATTTTTTTACTTACAGTTTTCTTGAAATTAGTAGTGTGCTTTGTCTTCTAGGTATGTTATGATGTACAACTTTCTGGGTTTTATTTGTTGATCTGTGCTGTTTTTTTAGAAATGTGTGGAGATAGTAACTTATGTGGCCATCCTTACCTGGGCTAACCATAATCCTCCCACCACTCATGTTTTGATACACTGTCAGACTCCAGTATTTAACAACTATATCCTTTTTATACTCACTATGCAGACCTTGTTCCACAAAAAAAAAAAATCTATTTTTTTTTAAGATTTTATTTATTTGACAGAAAGAGATCAGAAGTAGGCAGAGAGGCAGGCAGAGAGAGAGGTGGAAGAGGCTCCCTGCTGAGCAGAGAACCTGATGCGGGGCTCGATCCCAGGACCCTGGGATCATGACCTGAGCTGAAGGCAGAGGCTTTAACCTACTGAGCCATCCAGGCGCCCCAGCATGAGTAGGGGGGAGAGGGAGAGGGAGGAGCAGATGCCCCACTGAGCAGAGAGCCTGATGCAGGATTCGATCCTAGGACCGTAGGATCATGACATGAGCCGCAGGCCGACTGGGGGTGCCACCCAGGCACCCCCTTCACAAAAAAATTCTTATGTAATCATAAGCATCATCTTTATGTTGATATCTCTGCAGTCATTTTGGTGGTCTGAAGCTCTTCTAGTGAATTCCTCAGGAAGGGCTCATAGGAGTAACAGTTTCTGAATTATTTTGTGGTCATAAGAGTTTATCTGTAGGTTTTATATCTAAATGTTGGTTATCTGGATATAAAAATTATTGGCTTCTGTTCTACTTTTCTTTTTTTTACATATTTACTTATTTGTTTGCGAGAAGAGAGTATGAGTGGGTAGTGGGACAGAGGGAGAGAATCTTAAGCAGCTTCCCTGCTGAGCACAGAGCCCAATGCAGGGGTCAGTCTCATGACTCTGAGATCATGACCTGAGCTGAAATCAAGAGTTGGACCCTTAACTGACTGAGCCATCCAGGTGCCCTGTGTTCTGTTTCCTTCTGTATATGTTACTTTGTTGTCTCTGACAAAAAATGTTGTTTCCAAAAAGTCTGTTGGAAATATGATTGTCTTCCTTTCTGAATAACATGTGTTTTGCTATTCTTGTTGTTTTGGTCAAGATCCCCAAAGTGATTCTCTTTAAGACCAATGCTTTTTTTTTTTTTTTTAAGATTTTTATTTATTTATTTGACAGAGATCACAAGTAGACAGAGAGGCAGACAGTGGGGGGGGCAGGCTCCCTGCCAAGCAGAGAGCCTGACGCAGGGCCCGATCCCAGGACCCCGAGATCATGACCCAAGCTGAAGGCAGAGGCCCAACCCACTGAGCCACCCAGGCGCCCCCCAATGCTTTTATTAATATAGCTCCTGGTTGCTTTTATTTTTTTGATTATTCTTAATTTTTTTCCTAGGTATGAGCTGTCCCTTTTCAATATGTTGTTTCAAATTATTTTAGTTCACATGCTAGTCTCAAATTATAGTTAATGTTGAAAAACACTTTAGTTTTCTTCTTCAGTATCTCCAACTATACATATATTGAATTTTCTTTGCCTATCTTTTATATTTGTCACTTACTCCTGAATTACTTTCTGTTTCTTTTATTCTTAAAAACCTATATCTCTCAAAGCCTTATCTATTATTTATTCACAATTGTGGTTTTTCTAATTTGGTTTATTTCTGAAATGACTTTTTCTTTTGCTTCTATATTTTTCCCAACATAGAAGTCAGCTTACAAGTTTCAAACTCTGATTTATATTGTTCTTTCATAACTTCTGTCGTTCTCTGATTTACTTTTCCTCATTTTAAAATACCAGATGTATCAGCCAGTGTTCTCACAGAGAAACAGAACCAATAGAACTTGTACATATGTATACTAAGATTTATTTTAGGAAATTGGCTCACATGATTGTGGGAACAGAAGACTGAAATCTTAAGGTCAGGCCAGCAGGCTGGAAATTCAGGCGAGAGTTAATGCTGCAGTCTTGAAGCAGAATTTCTTCTCCAGGAAACCTCAGTTTTTTTCTGAATGTCTCCAACTGATGGAAGAGGCCTCATCAACATTATCAAAGACATTCTCTTTTACTTAAAGTCAACTGATTGTAGATGTAAACCACATCTATAAAATATCCTCACTGCAAAACCTATGTTAGATTAAATAACTGGGTGCTGTAATCTAACCAAGTTGATACGTAAGACTAACCCTCATATTAAGTTGTAGCTTTCACTTATTTATTGGGTATGTTCTTACAGAGATGTTATTTTGCTTTGTATTTTCCTTTTATTATAACAACTGTGTGAAATTAGACTTAATCCTTTTTCTGTTGCTTTTTTTTTTTTAACATGAAATTGATTTACCTGACCTTTAAGGTGGGGTGGGTCAAAATAACTTTTTTAACTTCATAGTTTTAGAGTTAGCTCTTCTGTTGTTTTGTAGTGTCCAAAAATAAGGCTAATACTTTTGAGATCTCCAGATTCTGTTTCCTTCTCTCATTCATCAGTAGTTTTTCTTTGTCTTTATTGTCCTTTTCCAGCTCAACTGGGATTCTTTTCCCTTCATTACACATCCTTGTCCTGGAAGCTATCTTTAGATCCTTGGTTTTGGTGTTCATAGATCCTAGCTTCTTCTGCCCCTTCAAATATTATCATGGACCTCTTGGACTTAGAAATTGAAAAGTACAACAACCCCTCTGGTTAGAGTTGCTATATTCCAGTTGTCCTGTCTTGGTTTCCAATGAATACCTATCACTGATTTCAATGTTCTTCTCTTCTGAGTGAAAGGCCCCCCAAAAATGGGTCCGTGATTAAAGGAGCGAGACTGATACAAAACGAAGGTCAAGCAAAGCTTTATTTCACGCCAAGCATCAAGAATCAAACCGAATGTTCTGGGCCGTGCCTCTTACAGAGAAGGCGACCTCTCTCTGCTTCACAGACTAGCTTTTAAGGGTAAAGGCCATGTGGTTGGGCCTGGCCACACACAGGTGGCCAATGAAACTGTAACACACAGAGAAAGCTGCACAGTCATGTTAGGTCACACATAAATGACCAATTGAATTACAATTTACCCTAGTAGATATTTGAACCAGCCTATCACCTTGGTCAGAATTGGCACCCAAAAGGTGCCCAAAGGGCAGGGCCCATACTCCTTGGTAACTAGGGAGACAGTATGTGCCCCCGCACTGATCGGATGTCTCCACCTGGCCTGACCCACCCTTGTATTTGGGCTTTGTTACCTGGGACTGGTTTCCGGGACTTGTTTTTAAGTAAGTCCCCTGGGGGAAGGGGGGCAGGGACAGTTTAAGTTTTAAACAACAAAGTTATTGTTTAACTGGATGGAAGCGCTCTGGCTAAATAGGTCCTTACACTGAGGTCTATCATATTTGCTTTCTTTTGTTGCCTTATGCTGATATCATGTGAGTCTGGTTGTTTTACCTAGCTTGTTCCAACCCACTTATACTTTGGGATTTTGAGGAATACTTTGTCACTAAGTTTTATTGTTGACATTATCCAGTGTTATTGTTTTTTCTTGGTACTATCCTAATTGTCTTCTCTGTGCCTACAAGGAAATTCGAGTAAATTGAAAAACTACATCACCACTAACCCTTCCCAATTCATTTTCTTTTGCAAATGCCTCCTTTTGCATCCTTTCTTTTACTTTTTTGGTTTTCTCTGTTGTTATTTTATTAGCATCTTATACTGAGAACCAAGTTCATTCACTTTCAAACTACCTTATTTCTTTTGTATATATTTAAGGCTATCAATTTCATTTTAGGGATTATTTATACTAAATATTACAACTTTTGAGAACATTGAATGCTTTTATTCTTTAGTTATAAATATTTTGTAATTTCCACTGTGATTTCTCCTTTACTTCATGAATCATTTGGAAGTAAAGTTTAGGTTTTGTTTTCTTTTTTTCCTTTAAGAATTACAAATATCTTAAGAATTTCTTCTGGTTAACTTTATGAGAAATTCTAATTTTATTTCATTAATATCAAAGACATAGTATGTGTGATGATAATTCTTTGAGATTCGCTAAGACTTCTGAAAATATGATCAATTTTGCTAAATGTTCTATGTGAGATTGGAAAGAATATATTTTATTTTACATTGGCTAATTTTATAGGTTTATGTATAAGTTTATCTTTAGCTTGGAAAAGTGTGTCAAAAATCTACCACTGTACTTGTGGCTTTTAAACTTTTTCCTGGTACTTCTATCATGCTTTATATCAATGCTTTATATAATGTATAGGTTCAGTGTAGTCCCTATCAAAATATCAACAGCATTTTTCACAAAATTGGAATAAATAATACCAAAATTTGTATGAAGCCACAAAAGACCCCAAATAGCCAAAGCAATGTTGAGAAAGGACAAAGCTGGGGGTATCACAACCCCCAGTTTTGAGATAAACTGCAAAGCTATAGTAATGAAAATAGTATGGTACTGGCACAAAAATATACACACAGATCAATGGAAGAGTAGAAAGTCCAGAAATAAACCAATGAATATATTGTCAATTAGTCTATGACAAAGGATGCTAGAATATACAATGGGGAAAGACAGTCTTTTCAATAAAAAGTATTGGGAAAATGAGACAGCTTCATGTAAAAGAATGAAATTGAATTACTTTCTTATACCATATACAAAAATAAACTCAAAATGGACTAAAGACCTAAACTTGAGACCTGAAACCATAAAAATCCTAGATGAGAACACAGGCAGTAATTTCTCTGACATCAGCCTTAACATTTTTCTGGATGTCTCCTATGCAAGGAAAACAAAAGCAAGAACAAACTATTGGAACAACATCAGAAAAAAAACCTTCTTCATAGCAAAGAAAACCACCAACTGAACAAAAAGACAACTTACTAAATGGGAGATGTTATTTGCAAGAAACGTATATGATATAGGGTTAATATCTGAAATATATAAAGAACTTATACAACTCAACACTGAAAAATTCCCCAAATAATGCAGTTAAAAAATAGGCAAAGGACATACAGATGGCCAACAGAGACATGAAAAGATGTTCAACATTACTAATCATCAGTGCAAATTGAAATCACAGTGAGAATATCACCATACACCTATCAGAAGGGCTAGAATCAAAACCATAATAAATAACAAGTGTTAGTGAGGATGTGGAGAAAAAAGAACTTTTGTGCACCGTTGGTGGGAATGCAAACTGATATAGCCACTGTGGAGAAACAGTATGGAGGTAACTTTAAAAATTAAAAATAGAGGGGCACTTGGGAAGCTAAGTCAGTTAAGCACTCGGCTCTTGGTTTCAGCTCAGTTCATGATCTCTCGGGGTCACAGGATCAAGCCCCACACAGAGCTCCATGCTCACCGTGGAGTCTGCTTAAGATTCTCTCCCTCTGCCCCTCCCCCTTCTCAAGCTGTCTCTTATGCTCTCTCTCAAATAAATCTAAAAAATTTAAAATAGAAATACCACATGATCCAGTAATTCCAGTACTGGGTATTTACCCAAAGAAAATGAAAACACTAATTCAAAAAGGCGTGTGCACACCTATGTTTATTGCAATGTTATTGACAATAACTAGATACAGAAGCAACCTAAGTATCTATCAATAGATGAATGGATGAAGAAGATTGCTTATCAAAAGATGAATGGTTAAGACACACACACACACACACACACACACACACACACACACACCAGAATATTACACAGCCATATCAAAGGATGAGATCATGCTATTTGAAACAACATGGGGGGACTGAGAGGGTATATTAAGTGAAATAAATCATACTGAGAAAGACAAATACCATATGATTTCACTCATAAATGGAATCTTAAAAAACAAGAATGACAACAACAAATGAATAAAAGGCAGAATCAGACCTATAAATGCAGAGAACAAACTCATGGTCTCCAGAGGGAAGGGTGATGTGTTGGGCAAAATGGGTGAATGGGAGTGGGAGGTATAATTGTGTGTCATCTATACTCAAAAGAATTGTTTTGCTTTATATATTTCAGGGTTATGTTATATCTTCTGGTGATTTTTTCCTTTTTTTCTTCTTATACATTGTCATTAATCCTATAATTTAAATTTATGACAGAGCTGGTATTATAATCCCCATTTTACCTCTAAAAAAACTGAAGCAGTATTTACAGATGTATATCTACATGAAATGACTACATGTGTTTGTGCACATAATTGTTACTATAAATGTGAAGTTGGGTTCCAAACCTGGCTTAAGAAGAGGACCAGGGGAACCTGGGTGGCTCAGTCAGTTGTGTCTGACTCTTGATCTCAGCTCAGGGTTGTGAGTTGAGGCCCCATGTTGGGCTTCACGCTGGGCCCAGAGACTCCTTTTAAAAAAAAAAGAGAGAGAGAGAGAACCAATGTTAAGACTAAGACTGATGATATTAGAAATTGGATCAGTATCCTTCAAAAGGGGAAAGAAAGAACTTATAAATCAAAGAATGTGGAAACAGAAAAAAAATAAGGAATAAGGAAATAGGGAAAATGTGACTAATGGAAGTTACCGGGTGAGTCAGTGATATGCAAAGAGTAGGACCTCAGAATTTACCATCACTTGTTTTTAATGGAAGGATCTTGTCTCACCATTTTTCTTTATCCTCAGAATCTACTGGAGTGCCAGTCACCTGCTGGATACTTGATAGATTATTTCTGACATAAAATAAAATAAGAATCATAGTTTTGGTTGGGGGGAGACATCTGAAGCATCTTGGAAAAGTTGTTACTTTTCATTTGTCACATTACTTTATAAAATTGTAAAGGAATCAAATTTTAGTTATTCTTTTTTTTTTAAATAGTAAGGACCCAGGAAATTGAGCCCTCCATCAGAGCATTGAGATAAAAATTTTGGAGAAGACTTTTTTGTTTGAACTATTTTATCTTCTTTTTTAGATTAAGTTAGAGTATGAAGGAACATTATTTTCTGAGTGGAGTGTGCCAGCAACTTGTTCTGTGAAAAATAAAAGGTAAGATTTTTGCTGTGAATGCCAACATAATGCATGCATTTACACATAAAAACATATTCATATACTGTGGATGTTCAGATTCAAGGCTATGATTGAACGTAAATTTCTTCCCATTACATAAATGTGTAAAGAAAGACAAAAATCTCTTCGAAAAGAAAAAGTAAAATATTGCTATATTTTTAATTTTTCTTATTAACATACAACTGATGTTTTTAGGCTTAAAAAGCAATAGGGGAACTTTTACTAATCTTGTATGTATTTATGCTTATATATCTCCCTGTTCTTTTTAAATACTAGCTCCCCCAAGACGGAACTGCGTTGTTCTTCTCCTGGTGTTCAGACTATAAGACCACTTGTTATTGGCCCAGTAAGTTGATTTTAAAGACAAGTTATTAAATCTTGCATAAGTATCTCTGTTACATTTTATTTTCCTTATTTTGAGCTTTCAACCTGTTTTAAATAGTAGAAGCGTTAAGTATAAGTAAGAGGTATTTTTAAATTATTGTTAATACGACAATTTTCAGGTATATCTCATAGCAGATTATAAGTTGGGAAATGATGGGTGATTGTGTGGCTCTGTTGGCTAGCCATCTGCCTTTGGCTCAGGTCATGATCCCAGGGTCCTGGGATCAAGCCCCATGTAGGGGGGGTCCCCAGCTCAGTGGGGAATCTGCTTCTCCCTCTCCCTTTCCCTCTGTGTGCTCTCTCAAATAAATAAATAAATATTTAAAAATTCGGTTATAAAATGATATGTGATTTTTATCTTAGCCTTTTCACCAAGTATGTTAAAGCCCCAGTTACCATCTTAATGATAATTGTACTCCCCACCTAGTGAGTCTCATGTTATATACTTTTATGACAATTCTCTGGATTAAAAGCCATCTTTGTCAAGTTTCTTTTTACGATATTTTCTTCAATTCAAGAAAGCATATATGAATGCAAATACATGAGAGTGATGTTGAATCCTCTCTCGTTACAGAAAAAGAAAGAGTTAAGCATTAAAAACATTGGCTATCTGCTAATTAGTAACAGGTGCTGGTCATGCACCTCATAGGTGATATTCCCACAAAAGTGTGCCCAAAGCCATCGCTGGAGAGACTCCATGTGACAAATCTTTTCTTTATTTTGGGGCTTGTGCCTTCTTTTTAATGAATAATCTTTATTTTCAGATAACAGGTAGAGTGCTATGGGAGAGGCCAGATAAATATTAATTCATTTTTTCAAAACTTGTAGACTGGAAAATAGTTGAATTTAGCTTTTGAGTTTATGAATATTCACCAGGTTCATGGACAAAATTCCCAAAAAGTAAAGGCTTACTCCTTTTCCTTCTGTCATATGTTGGAAGCCCAAATATGAAATGTTATATAGAAATTTTGTACAGACAAACATACATATATAAGAATATCTTTGCCATTTATGTATGGTCCCATCAGATCTTACAACCTTTAAGGATGTACATGTGACTTTTGAAATTCTCTCAAAAGCACTCAGATATAACAATCAAAATTGTCTCCAGTGCCCCTGGTGAGCAAAATCATCTTTGATTCAGAGCAAGAAAATTAAACAAGAAAATTAATTGAATTGTGTTTTCAGTGAGCAAGACTGTCTAGGAAAACTCACTATTTTCATTCACACACTCACAGAGAGCACTTCTGTTATCAGATGTGGTGTGGGGGTTGGTTTCCATGCAGACTATTTCTGACACCAGCGGAGTATCCTACAAGTCAGAGTTCTGGCAGTTTCTGCATGGAGTAACTTCACATCCTACCAGTCAAGGGCTCAGTCCCACAAGACTGCCCCACTTCACATGCCAATTGCAAGTTCCAGTTTGTCACCTGACTGACTGGCTATAAACCGAGGTTCCCACAACCTTGTCTTCAGGTTCAATAATGTGCTAGAACAGCACACGGAGCTCAGGGAAAAATTTATCAGTTATAATAATAAATAAATAATAAATATTATAAATATAAATATAATAAACCATTGGCTGGTTATAATAATAAAAGATATGATAAAGGATACAAATGAACAGCCAGAAAGGAGGTGCCTAAGGCAAGGTCTGGAAAGGCCCTGAGCACAGGAGTTTCTGGCCCGTGGAGTTGGGCTGTGTCAACCTGCCAGTGGACGTGTTTACCAACCTGGAAGCACTCTGATTTTTATGGGGGCTTCATCCCATAAGCATGATCAATGATTAACTCATTTTCTAGTTCTTCTCCCCTCTCCAGAGGGTGGGAGGTTGAGCTAAAAGTTCCAAGCTTCTAATGATGGTGTGGCCTTCGTAGGGACCAGTTCCCATCCAGGAGCCCACCCAGGGTTGCCTCATTAGAACAAAAGAAAGCTCTATGTCAGACCCTCCTGTCATTCGGGAGATTATAAGAACTGTAGGACCTATGCATCAGGCACTGGAGTCAAAGACTGAATATTAGCAGGAACCGGGTGAAAAGACCCATATATACATGTTTCATTATTTCACAAAGACAAATATAACAGAAACAATATGCTAAATTTGTCACTCATGATAGTAAATTCTTAATTACAGAGAGTAGCTAAGGAATAGAACTAGTATTATATGAATATTCATTAGTTCCATTCTGAAATTTGTTCATTATACTTCCTCTGATCTTAGATATTTAATTTAGTTCCTCTGTGACTCCTATGCCTGTATCCAAATGTGTATTTATTTTAAAGTTACATTTATATATCTTAGCTTATTTTCCATTTTCTTTCAGGATTCAGAAGAAGAACGCAATTTGTCTGTGGACAGTTCCCATATATGTTTCCTGTGGTATTTTAAAGTTATGTAAGTAATGTAATGTAATATTGAATACAAAGCTTTTTAAGAGTATTTAGCTTTGCGTGTCTGGATGCTCAGTCAGTTAAGCATCTGCCTTCCTCATGATCCTAGGGTCATGGGATTGAATGCCGAGTTGGGCTCCCTGCTCAACAGGGAGTCTGCTTCTCCCTCTGCCCCTCCCCCTGCTCGTGCTCTCTCTCTCTCTCTCTCTCAGTCTCTGTCTCAAATAAATAAAATATTTTTTTTAAAAGAGTGTTTAGCTTTAACTTTGAATTAACCACAAATGGATTATCTGCATTATTATTTTCATGTAAGCTTTTCATTCACCAATCAAGATATCCTCAAATAAGATGCCAAACTACTGTTGGGGAATAAACATGAAAAGTAACAGTAGAAACCACCATTTGAACATTACAATTCTAATGTTCAGACTTTATGTAAATTATTTCTTTCAATTTTCATAACAAACACACGACTGTAAGTATTACTATTGTTATTTTATAAATGAGGAAAAGTGAGCTTGGATAGGTCAAATAATTTGTATAAAAATATACAGCTACTAAAAGATAGCACTGGGATTTGACTCTGTTTTTTAGGCTACCGGGCTCTTCGATTTTCATTATATACATCCTGTTCCAAAAGGATGCTCTTTGTTTTGGATAGTTTCTCAAACCCATTTTAACATGAGAGTGAGTGAACATAACTAAAAAGGGAAAACTGGCACAAGGGAAGATAATTAACTGCATTACAAAATTGTTTGACAACTTAAAAGCATCCATGAATCCAAATATTTTTCACTGTCAAAGTCAAGGCAATATCTTGTATAGAACAATATCCTGTATAGAATACAAACAACTGTCTTATGTGTCCCGGCTCTCCAGAAGACTGTGATGTGTCTATTTCTTTTTGTCTACCCAACTTTCTTTCCTTTGGGAGAACCATCCCTCCCCTATCCTGTGATAAGTTAATTTCGTGTGATTTATATGGTACTAACTCCACACACTCACGTTTCCGGGGCCACAGTGATTCGGTGAGGATTGACACATGACCCAGGCAGAATCAGTCAGGATACTCATGTCTTCAAGAAAGCATAGTTGTTGCTGATGGTTGTCTTGGTTCACATGGTCCCTTAAAGTCAGATAGCTCTGCAGTTTCTATGTACTTTTTGGATCCACATCCTGATAACTAGATTTTAACAGGCTGGTCCAGGGGTACACAGTTAGCCATTCCTCTCCGAATTACTTCCACCTTCCCTGAGTCTTACCAAGAAGCAAGGGCTAGGTCTCTGCTATTCCAGAAACTGGCAGACTTCTGTCCTTGTTGTGGGTTTCAGAAATGCCAATTACCAGCTTTCTCCTATGGATTTTGAAACAACTGGGATATAGACAATGGAAAATGTGGAGATAAAAATTCCTGGTACAGCTGAACTGGAGAATAGAACCTGCTTTTCTGGCCAAATGGGCTATTTTCTGCTTCCCCCAGGTAGGGACCATGGGGACCATCAGAAAAGAGAATCTGCCAAAAAAACAAAACAAAACAAAACAAAAAAACATTTATAGCCAGTTTCCCACATCTCCAGTCTCACACATACTGAGCCCCAAGAGCTGGTGAAAGAGATAGGCCTCCAGATTACCCTGATCTGGTTATGGATTGTGAAAGCAAAATCCAAAGCCAAGAAGAGAGAACTCAGTGGGAGCTAAGTGTTTTCCTATTACATAGGTGGTAGAAATGTTCATAGTCTGTCGCCTGTAAAAATACCATTTAAAGAATAAAATGAAACTAGTACCCAGGTAGTCATCACACAAGTCAAGAAATAGAACATGATGGGAACCCTAAAATCTGTTACTTAGAAATGCAGAGGGGCACCTGGGTGGCATAGTGGGTTAAAGCCTCTGCCTTTGGCTCGGGTCATGATCCCAGGGTCCTGGGATCGAGCCCCATCAGGCTCTCTGCTCAGCAGGGAGCCTGCTTCCTCCTCTCTCTCTGTCTGCCTCTCTGACTACTTGTGATCTCTGTCTGTCAAATAAATAAATAAAATCTTAAAAAAAAAAAAAGAAAGAAAGAAATGCAGAATCTGGGGATTCATTCCCAAGCTCCTAAATCATTATGTGCATTTTAACAAGATCCTATAGACATTGTATGTACATTACTGCTTAGGACGTACCACTCTAATGCACATAAATGAAACTTTCTCTAGGATATAGACCTACAGGTAGAACTGACTAAAAGTAGGATATTCATTCGCTCAGCTTTACTAGTTAGTGCCCAATTTCTTTTTGAAAAGATAGTTCTAATCTACCCTCCACCAGCTGTGGATAGAAGTTGCCATTGTGCCATTTTCTCACCAACTCTTAATAAAATCTGACTTTTAATTTGTCAGTCTGGTAGGTGTGAAATTATGCCATTGTGCTTTTTTGCATTTCCCTGATAACTATCGAGCATATTTTCAGTTATTCATGAGGAATTTTTCTTCCCTTTCTGTTAAATGAACATTTTTACCCAATTTGAGTTATTTTTATGTTTCATAATAATTTATAAGATTTCATTGCATTTTAATTACTAGGACATTATCTATACATTTCAACATGTATCTTGAAAGAATTTTATCCTAGTTTATGCAACTTTTCACTTCTTATGACTCTACTGATAACTAATATCCTTCCTGTTGTAGAATTTATCAACTCTTAACCTTAATGTGTTTGTGAATTTTTAAATCATTTAAGAAATCTTTACCTCCCAAGTTTGTAAAAATAGACTTCTACGTTGTTTTCTGAAAGTTCTTAATCCATCTGGAATTAGTTTTTTGCATATGCTTTGAAATAGGGATCCAATTTTATGTTTTTGTCATGAATAATTGATTCTACCAGACCCAGTTATTGAATAAGGTATTTACCAGTAATGCCTACTTTGTCATAGATCAGTTTTCTATGAATGCAGGTTTCTTCCCAGCTGGCTATGCTACTTAAATCAATACTACATTATCTTTATTACTATGGTTTCATTTGCAAATCTTGATAAGAGGCAGTGCGAGTACCGGACTCTGAACCTAACACTTGACCTTCTTCAGGCATCTCTTAGCTATGTACTGGGCCCATTTTAACTGCCTGTGAATTTTTAGAATTGGTTTGTCAAATTCCACAAAAACTTTAGTAGGGATTTTTATAATTTGTCTAAATATTTTAATCAATTTGAAGAGTCTTTCAACTCAAGAATAATATATAACTTCCATTTATTTAGGTCTTTTTACATGTCTGCTAATAAAATTTTATAGTTTTTCATGTAAGTGCCTGGACATCTTTATTAGACTTATTCCAAGATGCTTTATAATTTTGTTGCTATTATACTCAATTTTTTATTTAAAGTTGCATTTTCTAACCAGACCTACCTGTTGTATAGAACACAACTTACTTTTGAATATTAATTTTTGTATTCCACAGCCTTGCTAAATTCTTATATTAATTCTAATAATTTATTTATATATTCTCTTAGAATTTTTACAAATCACATCACCTGCAAATAATGGTGGTTTTGTTTATCCCTTTCCAATAACTATGCTTTTTCTTTCTTTCTTCTTAAAAATATTCTATTTATTTATTTGACAGAGAGAGACAAAGCAAGAGAGGGAACACAGGAGGGGGAGTGGGAGAGGGAGAAACAGGGTTCCCATTGAGCAGGGAGACTGATGCGGGGCTCAATCCTAGGACCCTGGAATCAAGACCTGAGCTGAAGGCTGACGCCTAATGACTGAGGCACCCAAGTGCCCCTGATTTTTGTTATTTCTATTTTTCTGCTAACTTTGGGCTGTTTGTTCTAACCATTCTGACAGATGTGAGGCAATATCTCATTGTGGTTTTGATTTGCATTTCCCTGATGATTAATGGTTTTGGACATCTTTTCATGTCTCCATTGGCCATCCATATGTCTTCTTTGGAAATATATCTATTTGGGTCCTCTGCTCATTTTTTAATGGGATTATTTGGATTTTTATGGTGTTGAGTTGTTTAATATTTTGGATATTACTGTTTGTATTGCTTTGTATATTTTGGTTATTACTGTTACTGAACATATCATTTGCAGATATCTTCTATTATTCAGTAGGCTGCCTTCTTATTTTGTTGATGGTTTCCTTTGCTGTGTCAAAGCTTTTTACTTTGATGTAATCTCAATAGTTTTATTTTCGCTTTTGTTTCCCTCAACTAAGGAGATATATCTATGAAAATGTTTTACTGCTGATAAGAAAGAAATTACTACCTGTGTTTTCTTTTAGGAGTTTTATAGTTTCAAGTCTCACATTTAGGTCTTTAATCCATTTTGAGTTTATTTTTGTGCATGGTATAAGAAAGTGGTCCAGTTTCATTCCTTTACCTGTAGCTGTCCGGTTTTCCCAGCACTATTTGTTGAAGAGATTATCCTTTCTGCATTGTATATTTTAGCATCCTAAAATAAATATGAAATATTTATTCTCCAAAATAATTGACCATAAAAGCATGGGTTTATTTCTAGGCTGTCTGTTCTGTTCTATTGCTCTGTGTGTCTATTTTTGTGCCAGTACCATACTGTATTGATTACTACAGCTTTGTAGTATATCTTGAAATCTAGAATTGTGATACCTCCAGCTTAGCTCTTCTATCTCAAGATTGCTTTGCATATTTGGAGTCTTTTGTGGTTCCACACAAATTTTAGGATTGTTTGTTCTAGTTCTGTGGAAAACATTGTTGGTATTTTGATGGTGATTCCACTAAATCTGTAGATTGCTTTGGGTAGTGTAGACATTTTAACAATATTGGTTCTCCCAATCCATGAATATGGACTACCTTTCCATGTATTTGTGTCCTCTTCAATCTCTTTCAATAGTGTTTTACAGTTTTCAGAGCATAGGTCTTTCCCCTCCTTGGTTAAGTTTATTCCTAGATATTTTATTATTTTTGGTTGTAATTATAAATGGGATTATTTTCTTAATTTTTCTTTCTGCTGTCTCATTATTATTGTTTAGAAATGCAACATATTTCTGTATATTTTGTATCCTGAAACTTTACTGAATTCATTTATCAGGTCTAGTACTTTTTGGTGGAGTCTTTAGGGTTTACTATATGTAGTGTCATATCATCTGGAAATATTGACAGTTTTACTTCTTCTTTGCTGATTTGTATGCCTTTGATCTCTTTTTCTTGTCTGATTGTTGTGCCCAGGACTTCTAGTACTCTGTTGAATAAAAGCAATGAGAGTGGACATCCTTGTCTTGTTCCTGACCTTGGAGGGAAAGCTTTCAGTTTTTCACCATTGAGTATGACATTAGCTATGGGTTTGTCATAAATGGCCTTTATTATGCTGAGGTATGTTCCCTCTAAATCTACTTTGTTGAGAGTTTTTATCATAAATGAATGTTATGCTTTGTCAAATGCTTTTTCTGCATCAGTTGAGATGATGATATGGTTTTTATCATTTCTCTTGTTAATGTGATATGTAATGTTGATTGATTTGTGAATACTGAACCACCCTTGCATCCCAGGATAAATTCTACTTGATCATGGTGACTAATTTTTTAAATGTATTATTGGATTTGTTAGTTGAGAATTTTTAAATCTGTGAGCAGAGATATTGGCCTGTAGTTCTCTTTTGTCTTTATCTGCTTTGGTATCAGGGCAGTGCTGGCCTCGAATACATTTGGACACTTTTCTTCCTTTACTATTTTTTGGAATAGTTTGAGAAAAATAGCTATTACTTCTTTAAATGTTTGGTAGAATTTACCGTGAGGTACCGTGAATTTACTGTGAAGCTATCTGTCCTGGACTTTTGTCTTTTGGGAGTTTTTTTGATTATAGATTCAATTTCAGTGTAGTAATTGGTATGTTGAAATTGTCTATTTCTTCTTGATTCAGTTTTGGAAAGGTTATGTTTTTAGGAATTTATCCATTCTAGGTTGTCCAATTTGTTGGCATATAATTTTTCCTAATATTCTCTTATAATTCTTTGTATTTCTTTGATACTGGTTGTTAATTCTCTTCCTATATTTCTGATTTTCAGTTCTCTCTCTCTCCTTCTCTCTCCCTCCATGTATGTGTGTGTGTCTGTCTCTTCTTTTGACGACTCCAGCTAAAGGCTTATCAATTTGGCTGATCTGTTCAAAGAACCAGCTCCTGGTTTTATTGATCTATTCTATTGGTTTTTTAGTCTTGATTTTATTTATTCCTGCTCTAATCTTAATATTTTCTTTCTTTTACTGGCTTTGTGCTTTGTATTTCTTTTTCTAGGTCCTTTAGGTGTAAGGTTAGCATGTTTATTCGGCATCTTATTTTTTTGAGTTAGGTCTGTTAGAACAGATTTTGCTTCATCCCAAAGATTTTGGACCGTTGTATTTTCATTTTTATTTGTCTCCTTATATTTTTTAATTTCCTCTTTGATTTCTTTATTGAAACATTTATTGTTCAGTAGTATATTATTTAGCTTCCATGTATTTGTGTCCTTTCTGGATTTTTTTCTTGTGATTCATTTCTAGTTTCATACATACCACTGTGATCAGGAGAAATGCATGATATGATTTCAGTCTTTTTTAATTTATTGGGACTTGATTTGCTGTCTAACATGTGATCTATTTTGTAAAATGTGCGATAGGCTCTTGAAAAGAATGGGTATTCTGCTGTTTTGGAATGGAATGTTCTGAACATCTGTTAGATCCATCTGGTTTAATGTGTCATTCAAAGCCACTGTTTTCTTGTTGCTTTTCTGTCTCTGTGATCTACCCATGGATGTAAGTGAGGTATCAAGGTCTCCTTCTGTCCCTGTGTTACTGTCAGTTTCTTCCTTTATGTCTGTTAATAGTTGCTTTCTGTACTTAGGTCCTCTCATATTGGGTGCATAAATATTAACAATTGTTATGTCCTCTTTTTGCATTGTATCCTCTATCATGATGCCATGTCCTTCTTTCTCTCTTGTTAGTCTTTGTATTTTCTTTTTTAAGATTTTACTTATTTATTTGACACAAAGAAAGAGATTGAGCAAGTACAAACAGCGGGAGCAGCAGGCAGAGGGAGAGGGAGAAGCAAACTCCCTGCCAAGCAGAGACCCCAACTCGGGGATCGATCCCAGGACACTGGGATCGTGGCATGAGCCAAAGGGAGACACTTAACTGACTGAGCCACCCAGGCACCCCTTGTTAGTCTTTGTTTTAAAGTCTATTTTGTTTGATGTAAGTACTGCCACCTCAGCTTTCTTTTTCCATTTGCATGATAAATGTTTTTCCATCCCTTCACTTTCAGTCTGCATGTGTCTATACGTCTAAAGTGAGTCTACTGTAGGCAGCATACAGATGCATCTTACCTTTTTATCTTTTCAGTCCCCCTATGTCTTTTGACACCAATGATTGGAGCACTTTTTTTTTTTAATATTTAAAGTAACTATTGATAGGTGTGTACTTACTGCCAACTTGTTACTTATTTTATGGTAGTTTTTGTAGTTCCTCTTGGTTCCTTCCTTTTTCTTCTGCTCAATCCCCCTGTTGTTTGATGGCTTTCCTTAGCAATGTGCTTGGATCCCATTCTCTTCATTTATTGTGTGTCTATTAAAGGTTTTTGATTTGTGGTTGCCACCATTAGGTTCGCCATTACCAGGCACTTCAGGGATATCTCCTGTGTGGGTCGTGTGTGCCCTACTGTTGTGGCTGAGCCACATTTGCCTTCAGTCCAGTCAGCTGCATTGGCCCACTTTTGCCTTTTGTGGGTGTACCCAGCAGGACTTAGGCCCTATGCTATCCCTTGTCCCTTAGGACCAATCTGGAGCCACTGTGGGCTTGCGGTTTGGTAGTTTCAGAAGTCAGAGTGGATGTCTGCCCTCAGCTGTGGTCTCACCAACCTACAGGACACCCACCCTGCCTTGTCCCGAGAGGCCTTCGTTGGTGGGTGGATCTGGCAGTTAGACCAGCTGCCTGCCTCCTTTCCATTTGCTAGGGCTGCTCCCTCACCAGCCTGCAGGGTGCTCTCCCTGCCTGTCCCCTGGCAGGCTCTTGTTGGTGGGTGAACTTGACAATGAGACTCAAAGTTTGCCCCCAGTCTTTTTGCGGGTGCTGTAGTCACACTGAACTGCAGGGCTCTCTTCCTGTGCTGCCCCTGAGAGTGTTTTGTTGGTAAGTGGAGGCACAGTCAGAATGGATGCCTTCCCCCAGTACGTGTGCTGGCGATGCAGTGATGGTGACCGGTAGGGCACTCATTCTACACTGCCAACTTCAAGGTTCAGCTGGGACTATGGGAACGTGTGTGTGTGGGCGGGGAGTTAATCTTCCTCTCTCCCCAAGAGTGGAGTCACTTTGGAAAGCCACTTGTCCCTGCCAAGACTGCTTTTGCAAGGTTTGTTGGGGCAGGAGCCACTTTGAAGGGACGCCAAGTGGGGTGGGTGGAATGGGGTGGAGACTCGGAAGAGCATGGAGACAGAGCACGCAGTGTTAGCAACATATGTGGATTGTGTTCGGTGGTGCAGTGGTGGGGGGGGGGCGGGGAAATGGTGCCTACCAGCTCTTTTGTTCTTGGAGAAGTCTCCTGAAGATCCTCCCTGCCCCTCCAGCACACATTCGGAGGTTAGTAAATAAATCTACCATATACCTCAGGCCCTTTCCAAATTGCTGCTTCTAGGTTGTATCGTGGCTGGGTTATTTATTATGCTGGCTCTTTAAGGGTGGGGATTCCCTTTCCTATTGCCCTCTGGCTCTCCTGGAGCTAAGCCCCCTGATTTTTATAATATTCAGAGGTAAGCCCTACTGATTATAAAAATTCATGAAATTGAGCCCACTGTTTTTTAGAGCCAAATGTCATGGGTCCTCGTCTTCCCAGTTTGGGTGCCCCATACCTGGGGTGTAGAGTAGGATGCTCTTGCTTCTCCATGCTTGTGGTCCCTCCTGTTTGTGGTTAATCTCTCCAAAGTGTTTGGCTCCCAGCTACGTTTCTTCCCCTCCTACCCTTTCGATGTGGCCTCCCCTCTGTGATTAACTGTGGAATATATGTTCTGCCAGTCTTTTCTATGTTAGTTGCACTCATGTGGCTGTTATCGCAGTGTATCTGTGGGATGTAGTGAGCTCGGGATCCTCTGACTCTGCCGTCTTCCCAGAACTCTATATCTCTTTATGTTGTGTATCCGTTATCAGATTATTGTAGCTAGAACTATTTTTGATAATTTTATCCTTTAACCTTTGTAGTAACGGTAAGTGACTAACACACCACCTTGTTAAGATTTTAACTTATTCCGAATCTCACTATATACTTACCTTTAGTAGTGTGTTATATATTTTCATAGTTTCTTTTTACTTCTTAGAGGTCTTTTATTTCAGCTTGAAGAACTCCTTTCAGTATTTCTTATAAGGCAAGTCTAGTGGTGATAAACCCCCTCAACTTTTATTTGTTTGGGAAAGTCTTTATTTTGCCTTCATTTCTGAAGGGCAGATTCACTGGGCAAGTGTTTTGGGTTAGCAGTTTTTCCTTTTAGCACTTTGAATATATCATCTCCTACTTTCCTGACACATAAAGTTTCTGCTGAGAAATGCACTATTCAGCTAAGCGGCATTCCTTTGTATGAGAGGATTTTGTTTTTTCTCCTGATCCTTTAAATTCTGTTTTTGTCTTTGGTTTTAGACAGTTTTATTATAATGGTTGTGGAGACCAAAATTTTAGATTAAAATTTTGGGGTGACAGCCTTATGAACTTGAATATCCAATCTTTTCCTACTTTTGGGAAGTTGTCAGCCATTTTATCTTTAGGTTTCTTCTCTTCCTTTCTGAGACCCCAGTGATGCATAGATTGTCTCTTAATGGTACCCCATAAGTCTCACAGGCTTTGGTCATTCATTTTTATTATTATTATTATTATTATTATTATTTTATTTTCTGAACTGGGTTATTGCAAATAATCTGCCTTTGAGTTCACCGATTCTTTCTTCTGTTTGGTCCAGTCTACTGCTGGGGCTCTCTTGTAAATCCTTCAGTGTAGTCAGTGTATTCCTTAGATCCAAAATTTCTGGGTTTGGTTTTGTTTGGTTTTGTTTTGTTTTATGTTTTCTATTTTTGAACTTCTCATTTTGTTCTTCTACTGTTTTTCTGATTCCATTAAATTGTTGATCTTTGTTCTCTTGTACCTCTCTGGACATCTTTAGACCTGTTATTTTTAATTCCTTTTTAGGGTACTTATATCCATTTTGGGGATCCATTACTGGAATTTACTGTGTTCCTTTGGTGGTGTCAGGATAACCTGATTTTTGATGTTCCCTTTAGCCTTACATAAGTATCTGCATATTTGAAGAAGCAGTCACCTCTTCCAAACTTTGGGAGACTGATTTTGCTAAGGAAAACCTTCACCCCGGGATAGAGCATATTATGACCCCAGGTCTCATGAGGTAAGGCACGACAGGGGCATGCGGCATCTTTGGGTTCTGGGAGACATGATGTCTCATTAGCTCAGACCGGTGGGGTCCATAGCATCAGCAGCTGTGTGGTAGTTAGTGAGTGCGGTGTAGTCTCCATAGTCACTGCAAGAGCTGGTAGGATTTTTAGCAGCAACTCCAGCTCCAGGGACTAGGGGCCAGAGCAGGAAGTGCTAGTGGCCCAAGCCAGTGGTGTGCACATACTCAGATGTGGGGGCCTGCTGTAGTTTTTTTGCGTACTGGCAGGGGTCAGTTTCAGACATGCACATCGTGTTGAGGGCAAGGGCCAGGTGAATGCAGGCACGCTAGCAGCTGTAGGAGCCCTGACCATCCATGTGCTCTCCCGTGGCTGTGGTGTCTCACCATAGATGCTGGCACAGTAGTGGAGGCCAGTGAGAGGAGACAGGGCCAGGTCTGGGCTCACAAACAGCATTGAGAGCCTTGACCATCGGGATGCATTCCAACAGCTGCAGGGCTTACCACAGACACGCTCACAGTAGCAGAACAAGTAATGGAAGTCAGGCTGGGGGGCCTATAGGTGCACATTTGGAGAAGCTAGCCCCAGGCACCCACAAGGGGTGGGGTTCGAGGCTGCCTCTTGCACAGCTGCAGAGGCAGGGGCTAGCTGCCTGTGTGGATCCCATTCTCTGGCACGGGTGAGGGGAAGGGAATGGGAAGGGACACAAGCAGCTGGGGTCTGCAAATGCAAAAACCTGTGGGTTAAAAGCCAGTGAAATCCACAGGGGTCCATGGTGGCTGTACTGATCACTGGTTTCTTCTGTGGGGAAAGTTGCCAGGTCCTCTGTAAAGAGCCAGTCACCGGGAACCCTGGTCACTGATACTGGGTGGCCCCTGCCCTTCTTCCTAGTTCCTAGTCATCTCTATACATCTCAGCTCTGTTAGTCCCTGGGTGGGTGAAACCAAAGCAGGTCCTTCATGCAATACCCAGAAAGACTAGAGAAGCTGGTCCCTCTTCCTTTCCTGGGGAGGGGAACTCTCTGGCCAGTGAGTTACCTCTTGGAACTGAGCAGTGTCAGGTTGGTGGATGGGGGGATAGGGACAAAATGAAGCTTTCTTTCTTTTTTTTTGCAGTTGTTCTCAGGTTTTTGTTCCACTATGTTGAAGTTTCTTAAGTTGACTATTAAGCACTCCAGAACTGTTTGTAGATAGCTGTCTAATTCTTGATTTTGTGGGGGACAGAGGCTGGCTTCTCCTACTGCACCATCTTGGTGACATCAGCTTCTCCTATTTCTATAATGATCCTTTCCCAGTTTCTTTCTTTGGCTTTTTATAATCTCTCCTTACCTTAAATGTCAGCACCACTCAGGTTTCTTTCCTTGGCCCCTTCTCACTTTACACTTAAGTGTGTGCACCAACTCAAGAAAGCCAAGCAAATGATAAAAGATCCAACAGAAAGTTGCTTATCTTCCATGGGAATCAGGTTATTACTTTAACGTCAGTTGATACTGTCACTCTACAAGGTTACTTTTACTTTTACAATAATAATTTAGTCTTAATATGAAATAAGGCCTTTCTCATATCAGTACACTTATCCTTTTACCTTTAAATATTCCTTTACAGATAGACAGGTAACTCAGTGATACACTTCTGTTCTTACTTCCTGCACCTCTGACAAGTAGCATAACACAGGGCAGACATACCAGCCCTGGAGCTATGGAGCTTTTTGATCAACTTAATACCTTGTGAACTCAGCACATTTGCCTTTGTAGATTTATAATACTTATTTTCATTTTTTTCTAAAATCAGATTGAACATATGAAATATTGTTTTCTTTATATGGTCTCAGACACTCACCTCATCCATATTTACTGATTCCCAAAATATCTTCATTTGTTTTATATATAATAATGTCCTGGGCACTGTGCATCAATTAGCCAATAAAAGGACATAGTCCTGAAGCATTGACTTCTAGAGATTATATGATTAAAAAAATAGATATCTTTAAATGAAAAAAAAAATCACCTTCTAAAAAACATGTAACTTAACATACAAATCAATGTCCCTTTCAGAAAATTTATAGTGCAAGGCTGATTAATAAAGGATTTGCATTGCTAATTAATGAATTTGTATTTGGCATAAGTTACAGCATGTAAACACTATAGGTTTTTTTTTTTAATTTCTTTTCAGCGTAACAGAATTCATTGTTTTTGCAACACTACAGGTTTTCGTAGGCAAAATGATCATGTCACATTTTTAAAGATTTATACTCATGCGACTTTGGCTATATGAACTCGTAGTATTGTTAAGACAGCATGCAGATTCAAGCCTCTCAGCCCTTTGACATGTGAGAACCAATAGTTATGTATAATTATAGATATATGTAGCTTTTTAAACATTTAATATTTAATTGTTTATCTGTAATAGAATGTAAGGAAGATATGAAGGACTTAGAAACATGTATATTGAAATTGGAATATTCAAACTAATATTTAGTGTGCTGTTTACTAAAATATGATTCCTCTTTTTCCCCAACAGAAATTTCTTCCACAATTTAACCCAGGTAAAACATTTTTAAAAAATTTTATATATCCTTCATATATCACTACTATATTATTTCCTTCTAATCATTCATGTTTCCCACAAGGAGAATTTTCCAAACTAATTTTCAACAGAAGAAGCTTAGAGTGCAGTGATACTTCAGATATGGTTTGAGGACCCCTAGAGCTCCACAGACCTTTTCAGGAGATCCATGAGGTCTACCCTTTTCCACCTACATATCTGTGTGAGGATAGATTTTCTCCATATGCTTCCACCAAAACAACATACACCAACAGCTTGAATTGGGAACACAGATGATAATTCAGCTGTCTTCTGTTAAATATAAAAACATTTTTCTAATTTTTTTGTTTTGTAAAATAGTTATTTTTCATAAAAATATATATCATGTTAACATTTATGGGTTTATTTTGGCTTTTAAAATAAGTACCTTCCAATCTTCTCAGTTTTAATTTGTACCTGGTAACATGGTAAATACTGATAGATCTAACCCACATAAAACAAAAGCTCTGTGAGACTCTCAATAATTTTTAAGGCTATGAAAGGGTCTTGAGATCGAAAAGTTATAATATCTGATCTGGAGACTCTTACCCATAGGAAACAAACTGAGGGTTGTTGGAAGGGAGGTGGGTAGGAGGATGGGGTAATTGCATGATGGGCATTAAGAATGTGATGTGGGTATGATGAGGGTGATGTGATGAGCACTAAGTGTTATACACAACTGATTAATTATTAAACTCTACATATGAAACTAATGATGTACTCTATGTTGGCTAATTGAATTTAAATTTTAAAAAATCTGGTCCAAGGGTGGAAGCTGGCAGTGGAGTAGGAGGACCCTAGGCTTGTCTCTTTCCATAAGTACAACTAGATACTATCAGATTATCCTAAATACACCAGAAGTTGACCTGAAGACTGGCAGAATAAACTCTACAACTATAGGTAGAGAAGTCACACTGAAGAAGTTAGGAAGTACAGAGATGCAGTTTGGGAGAGAAACAGATCATGGCCACTGTGGAAGGGAGGGAAGGGTGAGAGCTAAACTAGCACACAGGGGAGCACATGGGAAAAATGAATCCCATACCAGTTGGCTTGGAAAGTAAGGAGGGTTGAATATTGTGAGTTCTTGCAACCAGCAGGGATTAAAGCCTAGTGTTTTAAAGGCCAGTGAACTTGACTGGGATACAGCCCGGAGAGTACTGCACTGTGCTTGGGAAGAAGCCAGACAAACAACTAGCCGACACACAGCATGGAAACAGTGATGAAGGAGCACCTGCAGCACACACTGGGAAGGTGTGAGTCCCAGAGAGGCAGCACTCATGGAGAGACACCTCTGGGAACAAAGGAATTGGCCGAAACCATTTCCCTATCCTGACCCTCAGTTTAAGCACAGGGCTACCTGCAGGAACCAGTGCAATGCCAACATTTGCTAACTTACTTGTGTCTATAAAACCCTAACCCCCACACGCACTCCAGTGAAACCACCCATCTGAAACATGCTTGCCCAGTCCCAGTGCAGCAGGCCATCTCCCAGAAGACTGCCCAAACCCCTGCTCACACCATACTTCCCACTGTGGGAGTTTTGCCAAGCCTCTGTTCTGCCAGCAGTGGCAACAAGTCTCATTTCACAAACAGACCAAAGCACACCTAGTTAAAACATGCCACATTAAGGGACCAAACACTGCCTGCAACAGGCAAAGAGAGACTCTGCAGATAACTGGCCTGAAGGATAAAGCAGCCAGAATGAAACAGCAGAGTACATGTAGCACATATTGGAGACACTCCCAGAAGTGCCAGGCCCTGGGGAACAAGGGACATTACATGGCAGGGCACTACAGGACCTCTTCTTCATAAGGCCATTACCTTCAAGAATAGGAGATATAGCTAATGTTTCTAACATAGAGAAACAGACTCAGAGATATAGACAAATTGAGAAGACAGAGAAATTTATCCCAAGTGAAAGAACAGGACAATGCCACAGCCAGAGAGCTAAGTGAAACAGATATAAGTAACATGCTTTGGTAGAAAATGTAAAGCATTGATCTTAAGAATACCTCAGAAGAGTAGAAGACATGAGTGAGACCTTTAACACAGAGATAAGGAAAAACATAGAAGAGAGAGAGGGCATGATAAAATGAGAAACATGCTTCATGGAATGAACAGAGGTTAGAAGAAGGAGAGGAATGAATTAGTAAACCAGAAGACAGAATGATGGAAAGTAATCAAGGTGAACATAAGAGATAAAAAAGAATTAAGCAAAACAAGAATAGAGTTAAGGAACTCAGTGACTCAATAAAACATAGTAACATTCATATAAATGGATCAGAAAATTTATTTGGAGAAATAATAGCTGAAACTTCCCTAATCTGCAGAAGGAAACAGATATCCATTTCCAGGAGACACAGAGAACCCCCATCAAAATCAACAAAAGCAGACACACACCAATACATATTGTAATTGAACTGGCAAAATATAGTGATAAAGAAAAAAATTTTAAAGCAACAAGACAAAAAAAGACAGTAACTTACCAGGGAAAACCCATAAGGCGAGCAGGAAATTTTTCAGCAGAAACGTTCTAAGCCAGAAGGAAGCGAAGTGACAATGGGAAAAATCTGCAGCTAAGAATACTCTTATCCAGCAAGGTTATCTTTCAGAAAAGGAGAAGAGATAGTTTCCCAGACAAACAAAAAGTAAAGGAGTTCATGACCACTAAACCAGCACTGCAAGAAATATTAAAGAGGACACTTTGAATGGAAAGGAAAGACCAAAAGTGACAGTATAAAGATAGGAATCACAAAACCAGTAAAAATGAATATTTCAGTAAAAAAAAGTCAAGGAATTCACAAAATTGAAGTATGTGAAACATAACAACATATATCTAAAATGTGGGGAGGAGGAGAGTAATGAATGGGTTCAAACTTTAATGACCATGAACTTAACATAGACTCTTACATGAAGAAGAGGTTATATACAAACCTAGTGGAAACCACAAATCAAAAACCACTAATAAATTTACAAAGAATAAATAGAAAGAAATCTATACATGCCACTAAAAAAAAAATCAGCAAATCATGAAAAAGGGAAAGGAAAGGATCAGAGAAAATCTTCAGAAACGATCACAAAGCAGATAATAAAATGATAATATCTATCAATAATTATTTTGAATGTAAAGGGACTAAATGCTTTAATGCAAAGATGTAGGGGTGACAGAATGTATAAAAAACCAACACCCACCTACATGCTGCCTACAAAAGACTCAATATAAGTACCAATACTTATATTGGACAAAATAGACTTTAACCAAAGAGTGTAACAAGAGACAAAGAAGGACACTACATTTTAATAAAGAGGACAAGCCAACAAGAAAATATAACAATTGTAAATATGTATACATCCAACACAGAAGCATCCAGTTAATAACAAACATAAAGGAACTAATTGATAATACATTAATAGTAGGAGACTTTAACACCCCATTTACATCAAGGGACAGATCATGTAAACAGAAAATCAACAAGGAAACAATGGCTTTGCATAATACGTTGGGCCAGATGGACCTAACAGGTATATTGAAAGCATTCCATTCTAAAATAGTGATTGAAAATTTACTATAAAGACAGTAAAATAATAATAACTATCATAATAAGTAAACCTCCTGGTATAATGAAGCCTCCATAAAACCCCAGAGGACAGGGTTCAGAGGGCTTCCTAGTTGGTGATCACATGGATAGTCGGCAAGAGTGAACACCAAGAGAGGACATGGAAACTCCTCACCCTTTTCCCATGCCTTGCCCTCTGCATCTTTTCCATCTGGCTGTTCTTAAGCTACATCCTTTTATAAAAGCCAGTAATCTATGAATTTCTCTTCAACTTCTGGATCATCCCTGACTCCTGCATCCAGGGAAATGTTGAGGAGGACTCTTGACCAAGAGCCTGAATGAGTAAGGAATTTCCCAAAGAGAAGCTAAAGACAAGGTCGTTGCTTTGGCTTCCTGATTCTTCCCTCAGCCTGAACTGGGAAGTAATTCACAAGGGAGAAGTGAAAACAGCACCTTATCTCTGGCTTCCTGTTTTTTATTTCCTTGCACTCCAGTATGTGGTTTCTGAGAGTGAGGAAGTAGAAGCTGGCAAAACTATTGTCTGAGTTACAGCCTCAGAGCCATTTCCCTGAAGCACACAGAAGTGACCTGGTGACACTTCAAGGTTTCAGCCACAGGCCCTGCCATGGAAGCACGACACAGGATACTGATTCCCCTGCCTCTTGCTGTTATTCCCATCCCAGGGAGTTGTGTCTGCTGCCCTCTGCCCAGCCCCCCAGCAGGTGCCTCAACAACAAAGTCCCTGGGCAGACACAGGCCCGCAACATGCATTTATATACATAATTTTTTAATTAACATAGTTTAAATAGTACTTTTGTCCTAGCATGTGAAAAATAAATAAATAAACCTTCCAATAGCAGATCAAGATAGTTGAATGAGTCCATGTGTCCATGTGCACTCTTATCCCAAATCCAGCTGATGTTATAGAATTTCTTATTAAAGCTATAACTGGAACAGTGAAAAAAAAGCAAGAGAGTGTTTATTATTGGATAATTTTAATATAGGAAATAGAGAGAAAATTCTAGAAGTAGAATACATATTACAGACCCAAATAATACAGAATAACCTCCATCTCACTCAAAACAAAGAAATGCCTTTAGAAAATATGTGTGGAGAATGCCAGTCTACACATTTACATCAACATAAGTGCATTTGTGTCAGAAATAATTAAAGAATGTAAAGCCAGAGTTATAACATTGACTTTGGAACTATGAGTGTTAGAAGATAAGCCCTAGATAGGGCTGATGTTTTATTGTATGTATGGGGATGGAAAATGAAGGCCTCTAACCTATGAGAGAAGGAGAAACTGAAACTAGTCTCCCTACATTTCGCTAGGGTTTATAAAATATCTGTAAAGTGTGAAAGAGTAAAGTTCCACTCACAGGCTTAGAGTAATTCCAAAGAAATGATATATCCTCTGAGGGCTATAAATGCATTAGGTGTTAGCTACATGAAGTGTCACGTGGATGTTCAAGTTTAGTAGCCCAAGAGTCTGAAGAACATAAAGCCAAGTAATAAACACAAAATGCAAGCAGTGAAATACATAGGGTCCAGGCAGAGGTGACTGCAAAACTCTTTTCCATAACCCAGAGCATATAAGATTCTCATAGAAGACAGTCCCTCTGAAAATAACCTCAAAGTAAAAGGTATAAACCAGGGTGCCTGGGTGGCTCAGTGGGTTGGGCCTCTGCCTTTGGCTGGGGTCATAATCTCAGGGTCCTGGGATCAGGTCCCATGTCAGACTCTCTGCTCAGCGGGGAGCCTGCTTCCCTTCCTCTCCCTCTGCCTGTCTCTCTGCCTACTTGTGATCTCTCTCTGTTGAATAAATAAATAAAATCTTTTTTTTTTAAAGGGTATAAACCACAAAAACAGTCTGGAATAGACACATAAAAATCAAGAAAGTTCATACTATTGAAAGCTAGAAATGAGAACCATCTGAAAGACTACTAAATCCTAAATAAGCATTGACAATCAAAACTTTTCAGTAATGATTTTTTTTTAAATTTTATTTTTTATAAACATATAATATATTTTTATCCCCAGGGGTACAGGTCTGTGAATCGCCAGGTTTACACACTTCACAGCACTCACCATAGCACATACCCTCCCCAATGTCCATAATCCCACCCCCCCTCCCAACCCCCCTCCCCCCATCAACCCTCAGTTTGTTTTGTGAGATTAAGAGTCACTTATGGTTTGTCTCCCTCCCAATTCCATCAGTAATGATTTTTTTAAAACAAAATAAGATGAAAAAGCTAGCCAACAAAACAGTGGAAAATAAAGGGGGATTTGGGTTTAAATTTGTTTAAGGTCCTTATAAGCATTCAGGATAGGGATACTGGATTAACTTTAGCCTACATTAAATATGCATGTAAAAATGTAAGATTGTCCATTAAAGTAATAGAAATAATTATGTAATTTCTAAAAAGTAGAGCTCTGGAAGAAGAAATTTTAAAACACTAATAATTTAATAGAAGGTAATGAAACATGAAATAAAGAAAAATTAAAACATAGAATATAGAGCCCTAAAGATAAGATTTTTTAAATCATTTAAATTAAATTAGTAATCAAAATTGTGATTGGATTAAATTTACCCATTAAATGACAAAAACTCCAGAAATCTGATTTTAATAAAAGTTACACAGTTAAAACAAAGAGTAACACAAAATTTGGAAAGAAAAGGATGCAAACAGGTTAATACTATCAAAACTGGGGTGATGATATGAATGTCAAATAAAAGATAGGTGAAGCCCCAAAACTTTAAAAGGCATAAAGAGGGAAACTATTTCATGACAACAGAAAAATCTATGAAGAGGAAAATAATATCATCTGTACTTAACAATATAGTCTCGCCTGATCATAAAGAAGATAGAAATTTCCCTCAATTCATTTCCTGAATCTAACACTACTTTAAAACAAAAGGCAGGCAAAGAGGAAGTTAGGAAGGGAGGGAGGGAAGGAAGTGTAGACCAATATCCTTGTGTATATAGGTGCAAAAATTCTACACAAATATTAGCAAATAGAATCCAGCAATATATTAAAAGAATGCATTGAAAAAGGCCAGTATCTTCCAGAATGCAACATTGATTCAATACCAAGAAAGCGGAAGACAATATCCATTCCATCAACACAATAAAGAAGGAAATAAATGATCACATAGTAAATTTAAAAAATGAATAGGAATTCCCAATGAAAACACCAATCAAATCAGGAACTGGACAGATGTGCTCAGTATCATCATTATTATTTAACATTGTCTTGAACATAATAGTGTAAGTAATAAGAAAAGATGTACAATATTACAAATTTATACTGGCAATAAAGACTATCAAATACTTATGAATAAATTTAACAAGAAAGACACAATCTGTAGCAAGAGCCACTCAAATTTTGCTGAATGAGGGACACTGGGTGATGTATGGAACTATTGAATTACTATATTGTACACCTAGAGAATATTATTCAGGCCTTATAAGAGTTGACACTGGAGAATTTCAATGATGTATATATTTGCATAAGAAAAAGAGCATGTGGGAAGTGTGTATAATATGATCCAGTTTTGTTTTTAAAACTCTTAAAATGTCTCTTTTAAAAAAATACATAAATGTAAATGCCTCTTTTTAAAAAAGTAAATATGTAAATATGTATACATGTCTGCAAACACATAGTGTGGAGAAAAATATGAAGGATACATACTACTTGTTTAAATCAAGTTACATAGATTGAGAGTGTCTTAATAGATGAAGAAAATATAAGGAGAAATAAAACCCTGCTATAAAAACCATGGAAGGAGGGAAGGAAAGAAAGAAGGGAGGGAAGGCAGAATTACATAGGGACGGGCGCCTGGGTGGCTCAGTGGGCTAAGCCGCTGCCTTCAGCTCAGGTCATGATCCCAGGTCCTGGGTTCGAGCCCCACATCGGGCTTTCTGCTCAGCGGGGAGCCTGCTTCCTCCTCTCTCTCTGCCTGCCTCTCTGCCTACTTGTGATTTCTCTCTGTCAAAAAAAAAAAAAAAAAAAAAAAAAAGAATTACATAGGGACAATACAGAATTAAGGCAAACAGGTGAAATAGGATAAATAGGAATGTCCTATAGCAATAAAAGGAATGAAATCTTCATATATGTGTATGTGTGTGTGTATATATCCACATAGCCAAAACATAGATCCAGATATAAAACATACAGATGTACAAGTTCTTAACATAAAGAACTTACACAAATTAATAAATAAAAGACTAACAACCCAATAGAAAAATGGAAAATAGGTAAAGGAAATGAACAAATAGTTCACAAGACAGGAAATACAAGTGGAATTTGAACACATGGAAAGATGCTCAAACATTTCTATAATAAAGGAGATGCAGGTTAAAACTGTACCAAAGCACCATTTTCCACCCATCGGACTGGCAAATTATAAATGTGACAACACACGATGCTGAGAAGGCTGTGAGGAAGGAAGAAATCTCATACATTGCTGATGTGACATGTATTAGAGGAGTTGCTTCAAGAACAATTTAGCAGTATCTATGAAAATTACAAATGCATATGCCTCAACAGTTACACTTTAAGGTCCCAGGTACAAAATAATACATATACAAAGTTGCTCATTATGGCATTGATTATAATGGCAAAGGACTGAGAATGAATGTTTATTAGTAGGTTACTATTTAATTATGATTCCTCCATAATTTGGAATAATAAGCAGTGGAAAAGTTAATGAGAATATGTAAAGATCTCTAAGATAAAACTTTAAGTGAAGAATATAATGTTTGAAAACATGTGTTTAGCATACTTACATTTTTTTTAAAGATTTTATTTGTTTATTTGACAGAGAGAGAGAGATCACAAGTAGGCAGAGCAGCAGGCAGAGATAGAGGGGAAAGCAGACTCCCTGCTAAGCAGAGAGCCCGATGTGGGGCTCGATCCCAGGACCCTGAGATCATGACCTGAGCCAAAGGCAGAGGCTTAACCCACTGAGCCACCCAGGTGCCCCGCATACTTACATTTATATAAAAAATAACATCTTAATTAGTCATGCACAAAAATTTTACAGAAATATAAATAAGGAAACTTACTAATAGTAGATCCTTGTTGGGTGCAGTGGGCTTGTGGGGATTGAGTGATGGAGTACAGAATGGGAGAGAAAATTTCAACTTTAGTTTTAATTTGTTTTTTTAACTATGTGAATAAATTGTCTATTCAAGAAAAAAATTAAGAAGAAAGAAAAAAATTAGATCTACATCTATTGAAATGACCATGGCATATAAGTAACAAAAGCAAGTTAGAAATAACATGCATCGTGTGATTTCATTTTTGTAAAAAGTGCAGGGGTGAGGAGTTGCTGTGTCTAATTATGATTGTAGAGAAAGATTTATACACATTCATACAGAGTTTTAACATTGGTTACCTCAGGAGTATAGACAGATCTTAACTCTTCCTTCATAGGTCTTTGGTTTGTTCCACTTGTTAAACACACACACACACACACACAGATCACTTTTGATATTTTTAATGGGATAATCACAATTTTTTAAATAAATAAAAACATTTTTGTGGTTGTGTTTTGCCACAACTAAAAATGAAATCTGTTCAAAATGTAAGGAAACACAAACGCTTTTTATTTTGTAGGTTATTGTTGTATGGATATATGATCCAGAAAATGCAGACCCTGAAGAGTTGCTGTGGACGGCCCAGGAACCGTCACTAGTAGGTGGAAACATTATTATTATCATAAATTTTAAAATATGCTATCCTTCGAATAATCTATTTTAAGCATTCCAGAACTAACTACATGCATCTTAATTGTCCAGTATCCTTCGCCATCGTAGAGATTTTGAGCCTAATCCTCAATCTCCGCAATTACGAATCTTTCTCTTGAATTCTATGGAGCATTGTCCGTAATTCCTACGAACTGCATTATTCATGAAGATGCTAACATTCAAAGTGCTTTAAAGATGTTCCTTGTGCATCTATCTTAAAATCATCCTTCAAAAATCTGTCCAGTCGGTTAGTGAATCCTTTACCACTTGGAGACCAGTGAATTTCCTAAAGGTGCAGCACAGCGGATAAATACGGATGGTTTTCAATTTATGGTGGCTTGACTTGTGGTTTTTCAACTTTACCATAGCAGTGATATGCATTCTATAGAAACTCTACCCTGAGCTTGGGTCTTTTCCCCAGGCTAGCGGGCTAGCAATATGTGGTATGATACCAGCACACGACGCTGGGTGGCGGCAGTCATCACAGGAGTAAACCACTTAAACTGTTCTGAACCCATATGACCATTGTTTTCACTTTCAGTACAGTATTCAATGGTTTCCATGGGATATTTAACACTTTATCAAAAACAGACCTTGTGTTAGATGATTTTGCCCAACTGTAGGCTAAATGTAGGTGTTTTGAGCCCATTAAAGGTTGGCTAGGCTAAGCTATGATGTTGGTACATAAGGCACATTGAATGCCTTGTTGACTTACGATATTTTCCATTGACAATGGGCTTATCAGGACATATTCCATCATAATTCAAAGAAAATCTGTAAATTCTTTCTCTGATTTGTTACAAATTTACCTCTTTCAAGACTTGAGTTCTGTCTTCTGCTACAATTAAAGTGTATTGAAGAGAAATATAAAATGAGTGGTTTTAATCTCATATGATACTATGTCTTAATGAGTCAAGATCTGGTTTTTGAATAGCATGTTACATGCCTCTTGGTAATGAAATTCACAAGAGATGGACTGATAAATCAGAATGACAATCTATCAATTAATTGTTTTATTTGGCAAATGGCTTTAGAGGGCATACAATTAATCAGTTGTAATTAAACACTTTAAGCATTACTGTTATTAATTTCTAATCCTTTTAAGTGAAAATATGTGCATTTTAATGTTATTTCATCCATGCATACCTAATACTTCGCTTTTGGAAAATTTCATGTTTATTCACGATCATGTAATTCCCATAAAACCTTTCTATGGCTCTTAGTTACGAACAGCAGACTTCTGGCTCTTAAGACACTTGCGGCACACAAAGCCCTGGAATATTCTGTCTCAGCTCTCCACATGTCCTACCTCTAGCAACAGCACTCTGCTGTTTCCCTGCACACACCTGCTGTTCCACGGCTCTGAGTCTTTGCTGATGCTGTTCCCTCTATGGTAACTGCTCATTCCCTATGTTCATTTTCTCATGTTTTCTGTCTCAATTCAGATATCACTGTGTCTAGGATGCTTGCCTTGACCAAATCAGGATTTTTTCATATGAGTATTTTGAGGGCATTAACTTAATGCTACAGTTTTGGTAAATCATCAACAAAACAGCTCTGGCAAAATAAATGTAAATTGTCTGTTCGTGTTTTTATCAGCCAATATGTAATACGACTGACGGGCACTCGAATCATCGTTCCACCCTTTCCTCTTCATTCTCTTCCTGAACCACCTCTGACCTTAAACTCTAAATATTCCCTCATCTTTAACTCATTCCTGTGTTTTATTCTCTCTTTGGACCTCAACCCATCCCTGTCTCTCATTAACTTCCTCTATGAGTCTTACCCTGTGCCCAACACCCACACCAGAGAAAAGAGGACCAACCGTGGGGTACAGCTGGGGGTAGGGTACAGAATAACTTATTTGTACAATTTGGTTTAAAAAATATTCGAAAGTTCAGGGTTTTATTTTGAGGGTTTTTTCTTTACCATTTAACTGTAAATTATATCATAAAGAAGAAACATAAAATTTTAGTATACACCTTAATGAATAACTCTAATTAGTCATATAACCACTATCAAGAAGTAAAACACTAACAGTAGTACAGAGGGTCCCCTTATGTGCCACCTTCGTGGACATAATTTCTCCCTCCACCTTAGTACCTGATGAGTATAATTCCTGTATCCCTCTAAAGGTAACCATTATTCTGAATTTTTGGTAATAATTCCTCTGCTTTTATTTTTAGTTTTCCTCATGATTCCTAAACAATGAGGTTTAGTGGGTTTTAGGTTTGTGTTTATTTTTCTACTTTATATAAATGGAATCATGTTTTATATACATTGTGCATATTCCTTTTGGGTGGTCTACTTTATATAGGATTTATTTGTGTTGTAATGTACCTATAGTTTATTCATTTTTGTTCCTGTATGATATTTCATCATTTCAACCTACTATACATTTTTTATCCATTCTGCCATTGATGAATTTTGGGTTGGTTTATGTTTTGTTTTGTTTGTAATGAGTGTCGGTTTCTTTTTTGTTCAGCTTTAAAAAAAAATTTTTTTTAAGATTGTATGTATTTATTTGACATACAGAGAAAGATCACAAGTAGGCAGAGAGGCAGGCAGAGAGAGAGAGGGAAGCTGGCTCCCCACTGAGCAGAGAGCCCGACGTGGGGCTTGATCCCAGGACCCTGAGATCATGACCTGAGCCGAAGGCAGAGGTTTAACCCACTGAGCCACCCAGGAGCCCTTTGTTCAGCTTTATTGAGATGCAAATGATATATAATATTGTATAACTTTATCAACTTACGTTGTACACTGCTGATCTGATACACTTACGTACTGTGAAATGATTACCACAGTAGCATTTTTTAACCTTTATCACCTCACATAATTACTTGTTTTCTTTTTCTTTATTTTCTCTTCTGTGGCAGGGTTATTTAAGATTTAAGATTTACTCTCTTATCAATTTCCAAGTATTTAATACTGTGTCATTAACTATACTCATCATGCTATACATTAAATTCCCAGAATTTATCCATCTTATAACTGGAAGTTTGTGCCTTTGACCACCATGTCCCCATTCTGCTCTCGCCCTCACACCCCACAATCCCCATTCTACTCTGCTTCTGTGAGTTCAGCTTCTTTTAGAGTCCACATACAAGCACATCATACAGTATTTGTCTTTCTCTGTCAGGCTTATTTCATTTAGCGTAATGCCCTCAAGTTCATCCATGTTGTTGCAAATGGAAACATTTCCTTCTTTTTTATGGTCAAATAATATTCCACTATGTATTGATGCCATAACTTCTTTATCCCTTCATCCTCCAATAGACAGGTTGCTTCTATATCTTAGCTATTGGAAATAATGCTGCAATAAACATAGGGGTGTACGGGTTTTTTGGATTACTGTTTCCATGTTCTTTGGATAAATACCAAGTAGTGGAATTATTGCATCATTCGGTATTTCTAGTTTTAATTTTTGGAGGAACCTCCATACTGTTTTCTACAGTGGCTGCAGTAGTGGACGTTTATATTCTACCAACAGTGCACAGGGCTCCTCTTTCTCCACGTCCTCACCAACACTTGTTAATCTTATCTTTTTTATTTTAACCATTCTAACAGGTGTAAGGCGAGGCATCTTTTCATGGCTCTCTGAACGTCTTCTTTGGGAAAAAGTCTATTCATACCTTCTGCACATTTTAAAATTGGATTGCTAGGGTTTTTTTTGCTATTGAGGTCGTGTGTGTTTTTCTATATTTTGGATATTACTCCCTTAAGAGATACATGATTTGCAGATATTTTCTCCCACTCTGTAGGATGGCTTTCGCTTCGTTTTTTTTTTTTTTTCCATTTTGAATTCCTTTACTGTGCACATATGATTTTTATTCTTTGCTCTGTTGTAGTTAACTATACTGATAGATTTTTGGAAAGTTGAACCAGCGTTACATACCTAGAATGAATCCCACTTGGCCATAGTATATAATAATTCTTTTTGTATATTGTTGGTTTCTATTTGCTATTGTATTTCCATTTAGTTCAGATTTTTAAAAATTTTTATATTTCTTTTGAGACTTCTTTCCTGACCCATGTGTTATTTAAAAGCATGTCAATTTTCAAATACTTGGGGATTGTTCAATTACGTTTCTGAACTGACTTCCAGTTTAATTCTGTTATACTCTGACAACATATTTTCTATGATTTCTATTCTTCTTTAAAATTTGTTTAATTCTACTATAAGTAATGAATGGTGTTATATTAGTTTCATCTCTACAATACAGTGCAATAATTCTATATATCACTCAGTGCTTATCATGACAAGGGTACTCCTTAAACCCCATCACCTGTTTCACCCATCCTCCCACCCACCTCCCCTCTGATCATCACAAGTTTGCTCTCTATATTTAAGAGTCTGATTTTTTGTATCTTTTTTTCTTAGGTCATTTGTTTTCTTAAATTCCACGTATGAGTGAAATCATATTATAATGCTAAATGAAATAAGTCAGAGACTTATTATTTAATACTAAATATTAAAAATAATCAAAGACTTTTAAAAAAATAAGTCTCTGACTTATTTCACTTAGCATTATACTCTCTAGGCCCATCCATGTTATCACCAGTGGCAAGATTTCACTTCATTTTTACAGCTGAGTGGTAGTCCAGTGTATATATATATCTCATCCATTCATCTATCAATGGACACCTGGGCTGCTTCCATATTTTGGCTGTTGTAAATAATGCTGCAATAAATTTAGTGGTGCATATATCTTTTCAAATTAGTACTTTTGTTTTCTTTGGGTAAATACCCAGTAGTGAAATTACTGGATCACATGGTAATTCTATCTTTAATTTTCAAAGAAACCTCCATTCCATTTTCCACAGTGGCTACATCAGTTTGCATTCCCACCAACCATCCACCAGAGATTCTTTTTCTCCACATCCTCACCACCACTTGTTTCTTAGGTGTTAGCCATTCTGACAGGTGTGAGGTGCTATTTAACTGTGGTTTTGATTTTCATTTCTCTGATGATTAGTGATGTTAAAGATCTTTCCATGTGTCTGTTGGCCATCTGTTATGTCTTCTATGCAGAAATATCTGTTTATGTCTTCTTCCCATTTTTTAACTCAATTGTTTGGGATTATCTTTGGTATTGAGTTGTGTAAATTCTTTACATATTTTGGATACTAAACCCTTTTTTAGATATATCATTTCCATTCAGAGGACTGTCTTTGTTTTGTTGATTGTTTCCTTTGCTGTGCAGAAGCTTTTTATTTTGATGTAGTCCCAATAGTTTATTTTTGTTCTTCTTTCCCTTGCCTCAGGAGATGTATCTAGAAAAATTTGCTATGGCTGAGGTCAGAGATATTACTGCCTGTGTTCCCCCCTAGGATTTTGATGGATACCTGTCTCCATTTGGGTCTTTAATCTATTTTGAGTTTATTTTTGTGTACAGGGTAAGAAAGTGGTCAAGTTTTATTCTTTTGCATACTGCTGTTCAGTTTTCCAACACAATTTGTTGAAGAGACGGTCTTTCTCCCATTGTATATTCTTGCCTCCTTTGTCATAGATTAATTGATCATATAATTGTGGGTTTATTTCTGAGCTCTCTATTCTATTCTGTTGAACTAGTATGTCTATTTTTGTGCTAGTACCATACTGTTTTGATAACTACAACTTGTAATATACCTTGAAATCTGGAATTGTGATACCTCCAGCTTTGTTCTTTCTCAAGATTGCTTGGCTATTTGGGGTATTTTGTGGGCCCATACAAATTTTAGGATTATTTGTTCTAGCTCTGTGAAAAATGTTGTTGGTATTTTGATAGGGATTGCATCAAATCTATAGATTGCTTTGGGTAGTATAGACATTTTAACAATATTTCTTCTTCTAATCCATGAGCATGGAGTATCTTCCCAATCATTTGTGTCATCTTCAATCTCTTCCATCAGTGTTTTAGTTTTCAGAGCACAGGTCTTTCACCTCCTTGGTTACGTTTATTCCTAGGTATTTTATTATTTTTGGTGAAGTTGTAAATGGGATCGTTTTCTTAATTTCTCTTTCTGCAATTTCTTTATTAGTGTATAAAAATTCAACAGACTTCTGCATATTAATTTTGTATCCTGAAACCTTACTGAATTCACTTATCAGGTCTACTAGGTTTTGGTGGAGTCTTCAGGGTTTTCTTTTCCTTTCTTTTTTTAATTAAGTAGGCTTCTTGCCCAGCAGGGATCCCAGTGTGGGGCTTGGACTCACAAAACTGAGATTGAGACCTGCGCCAAGATCAAAAGCCAGACACTTAACCAACTGAGTCACCTATATCCCCTTTAGGGTTTTCTCTATATAGTATCATGTCACCTGCAAACAGTGAAAATTTTACTTCTTCCTTATCAATTTGGGTGCCTTTTCTTTTTCTTGTCTGATTGCTGTGACTAAGACCTCCAGTACTATGTTCAAAGAAAGTGGCAAGAAAGGACATCCTTGCCTTGTTCCTGACCTTAGGGGAAAAGTTCTCAGTTCTTCCCTGTTAAGGTTGTGTCAGCTGTGGATTTTTCCCGTATAGCCTTTATTATGTTGAGGTACGTTCCCTCTAAATCTACTTTGTTAAGGGTTTTTATCATGAATGGCTCTTGTAATTTGTCAAATGCTTTTTTCCTGCATTTACTGAGATGATCGCTTGGTTTTTATCCTTTCTCTTGTTGATGTGATGTATCACGTTGGTCGATTTATGAATACAGAACCACCCTTACATCCTAGGAATAAATCCCACTTGATCTGGGTGAATGATTTTTTTAAATGTTGTGTTGGATTTGGTTAGCTAATATTTTGTTAAAGATTTTGCATCTGTGTTCATCGGAGATATTGGCCAGTAATTCTCTTTTGTTTTAGTGTCTTCATTCGTATTGGTATCAGGGTAATGCTAGCCTCTTAGAATGAATTTGGAAGTTTTCCTTCCTTTTTTATTTTTTGAATAGTTTGAGAAGAAAACATACTAACTCTTCTTTAAGTGTTCACTAGAGTTCAGCTGTGAAGCTATCTGTTCCTGGACTTTTGTTTGTTGGGAGTTTTTTTAAATTTTTGATTTAATTTCATTGATGGTAATCAATCTGTTCAAATTTTCTATTTCTTCCTGATTCAGTTTGGGAGGTTACATGTTTCTAGGAATTCTTTCTAGGTTGTCCAATTTGTTGGCATATAATTTTTCATAATAGTCTCTTATATTCCTTTGTATTTCTGAAGTATCGGTTGTTATTTCTTCTCTTCTCTTTCCAGATTTTTTCTTGTTATTGATGTCTGGTTTCATAGTGCTGTGGCTGGAAAAGATGCATGGTATGACTTCAATATTTTTTAATTTGTTGAGACTTGTTTTGTGGCCTAACATATCACCTACTCTAGAGAATGTTCCATGTGCTCTGGAAGAGAATGTGTATTCCACTGTTTTAGGATAGAATATTCTGAATATACTTATTAAAGCCATCTTGTTTAATGTATCATTCAAAGTTACGGTTTCCTTGTTAAGTATCTAATGATCTATCCATTGCTGTAAGCGGGGTATTAAAATCCCCTACTATTGTTGCGTTAATGCCAATTTCTTCCTTTAATGTTGCTTTATGTAATTAGGTACTCCCATGTTGGGTACATAAAATATTACAATTATTATATCCTCTTGTTGGATTCTTTCTTTTATCATTATGTCATGTCCTTCTTTGTCTCTTGTTATACAGTCTTTGTTTTAAAGTCTATTTTGTCCAATATAATATTGTTACCCTGACTTTCTTTTCACTTCCATTTGCATGATAAATGCTTTTCATCCCTTCATTTTCAATCTGCATGTGTCTTTTTTTTGCATGATAAATGCTTTTCATCCCTTCATTTTCAATCTGCATGTGTCTTTAGGTCTGATATGAATATCTTGTAGGTAGCATATAGAAGAGTCTTTTTTTTTTTTTAAAGAAGAGCCACTTTTCGCCTCCTTTTTTTTTTTAAGATTTTTTAATTAATTAATTTATTTGATAGACAGGGATCACAAGTGGGCAGAGAGGCAGGCTGAGAGAGAGGGGGAAGCAGGCTCCCCGCTGAGCAAAGAATGTGATGCGGGGCTTGTTCCCAGGATCCTGGGATCATGACCTGAGCCGAAGGCAGAGGCTTTAACCACCAAGCCACCCGGGTGCCCCAGGAGTCTTGCTTTTTTATCCATTTCATCACCCTGTGTCTTTTGGTTGGAATATTTAGTCCATTTACATTCACAGTAATTATTGATACATATGTATTTATTGTCATTTTGTTACCTGTTTTATGATCATTTTTGTAGTTCTCTGTTTCTTTTTTTCTCTTGCTATCTTCTTTCATGGTTTGCCGACTATTTTAGTGATATACTTGGATTCCTTTTCTTTATTTTGTGCATATCAATTACTGTGTTTTTAAATTTATGGTTACCATTAGGTTTATGACTATAACAGTCTGTATTACTCTGATGGCCACTCAAGTTCAAATCTATTCCAAAGGCACTAAATTTTTATTCCTCTCCCCTCCACATTTTAGGTATATAGCATCATACTTCATATCCTTTCATTTTGCAAACCCCCTTATTTTTATAGACCTACTTAATCGTACTACTTTTGTGCTCCTTGCCTTTTTTTACTCCTGCTTATGTTCTTTTTTTCCCCTCAAAGGACCCCCTTTAACATTTTTTTAAAGGCTGGTTTACTGGTAATGAACTCCTTTAACTTTTATTTGTCTAGGAAATTGTTTCTCTCTCCTTGTATTCTGAATGAGAGCTTTGCTGCATAGAGTATTCTTGGTGGCTGGGTTGTTGTGTTTGTTTGTTTGTTTGTTTTTCCTTTTCTTTCAGCACTTTGAATATGTCATGCCACTCTCTTCTGGCCTGCAAAGTTTCTGCTGAGTAATCTGCTGATAGCCTTTGTGATTTCCCTTGTATATAACTGTTTTCTCTTACTGCTTTTAAAATTATCTGAAACTACTTTTTCTTATTTTAATTACTATGTGCCTTTGTGAGGACATCCTTCACTTGATTTTGTTGAGAGCTCTCTGTGCCTCCTGGATCTGGATTTCTGTTTCCTTACCCAGATTGAGGAAGTTTTCAGCTATTATTTCTTCACATAAATTTTGTCTTATTTTCTCTCTCTTCTCCTTCACAAATCCCTATACTGTGAATATTGTTATACTTGATGGTGTTGTGGAGTTCCCTTAATCTATTCTCATTCTTTATTAATTTTTTTTTCTCCTATTCAGTGTGATTGTTTTCCATTACTCTGTCCCCCCAGTCATTGATATATTCTTCTGCTTCCTCTATTACTCATTTCCTCTAGTGTATTTTTATTATTATATTATCATTTTTAAATTTCTTTTCAGTGTACCAGAATTCATTGTTTATGCACCACACCCAGTGCTCCATGCAATACGTGCCCTCCATAATACCCACCACCAGGCTCACCCACCTTCCCACCCCACCCCACCCCTTCAAAACCCTCAGATTGTTTATCAGAGTCCATAGTCTCTCATGGTTCATCTCCCCCTCCAATTTCCCTCAACTCCTTTCTCCTCCCATCTCCCCATGTCCTCCATGTTATTTCTTATACTCCACAAATAAATGAAACCATATGATAATTGACTCTCTCTGCTTGACTTATTTCACTTAGCATAATCTCTTCCAGTCCTGTCCATGTTGATACAAAAGTTGGGTATTCATCCTTTCTGATGGAAGCATAATACTCCATAGGGTATATGGCCCTCTAGTGTATTTTTAATTTCAGTTATTGAGTGCTTCATCTCTGATTGGTTCATTTTTATGTTTTGTATCTTTTTGGTGAGAGTCTTGCTGAGATTCTCCACTCTTTTCTCAAGTCCAGTGAATATCTTTATGACCATCACTTTACATTCTCTATCAGGCATATTACTTATGTATGTTTCACTTAACTCTATTGTGATTTTGTCCTTTTGTTTGGGGCATATTCCTCTGTCTTCTTATTTTATACAACTCTCTATGTATGTTTCTATATGTTAGGAAAGTCAGCTATGTCTCCGACTCTTGCAAGTAGTGGCTTTATAAAGAAAGGGTCCTCTGATGCCCTATAGTGCAGTGTTTCCTGTTCACCACAACCTGGCACTTCAGAGGTGTCTTCCATGTGTGTTGCATGTGCCCTACTGTTGTGGCTGAGCCACATTTGCCTTCAGTCTAGTCATCTGCAATGGCTCTCCTTGCCTGTTGTGAACAGGTTTAGGTCTCTATGTTGTTATGGGCCAGTCTGGGACCACCCTGGGCTTCAGTTAGGTCAGACCAGGCATTGACCGAGCTGCAGTTGAACCAAACTGCAGGGCACCTTCCTGTGTGTCCCCTGGGAATCTTTCATTGGCAGGTGGGGTCTGCAGTTAGACCAGTTTTCTGCTCCCAGACCAAGTTGGGGCCACAGGTCAAGAGTGACTTGGAGTGGTACTGGCCCAGCAGGGCTGCTTACACAATGCCACACTTATGTCACTGCTTTGGATGTACTCTTATGAAGCCAGTTTGAAGGAGGCAAATTCTGAGGAGAAGTCTGGGGTGGATGCCAGGAAGATCCATGCTGGTCTGCTGTGGAAGGGGACTTGCAGCCACCAAGGAAAACTGCCAAGCTCAGGCTGGAGAGGGGGTAGGTTGGCAGAAGAGTTCAGGGGGTGGGGTCTACAGTGTTAGTAAGGTTTGCTGAGGTCCACTGTGGGAGGATGCTTGGCACTGATTTGGAGAGCTGCTGAGGCTGGGTTGCAGGAGGACATGGTCGCAGAGCACACTGTTGGCAAGCTATTGGAGAGTTTTGATGCTGCACTGGTTCCTGCAGGTGTCCACGTATCTAAGCTGGGGGGCAGGGGAGGGAAATAGTGCCCATCAGCTTTTTTATTCTTGAAGAAGTTCCCCTACCCCTCCAGCACATGTTGTGAGATTAGTAACCAAATCTCCCTCCCATATACCCATGCTTTTTTCAAACTGCTGCTTCTATGCTGTATCTTAGCAGGGCTGTTGTGCTGTCCCTTTAATGGCCAGGACTCAGTTTCCTTTTGCTATTCCAGAGTCCAGCTACTATTTTTCTTTTTCTTTCTTTTTTTTTTTAAGATTTTATTTATTTATTTTTAAAGATTTTATTTATTTGACAGAGAGAGATCACAAGTAGGCAGAGAGGCAAGCAGAGAGAGAGAGAGGAGGAAGCAGGCTCCCTGCCGAGCAGAGAGCCCCTGTTTTTCTTTTTTAAAGATTTTATTTATTTATTTGATAGACAGAGATTACAAGTAGTCAGAGAGGCAGGCAGGGAGAGAGGAGGAAGCAGGCTCCCTGCTGAGCAGAGAGCCCGTTGTGGGGGCTCAATCCCAGGACCCTGAGATCATGACCTGAGCCGAAAGCAGAGGCTTTAACCCATTGAGCCACCCAGGCGCCCCCCAGCCACTGTTTTTTTAAAGTTCCAGGTGTTAGGCTGCTTGGGTGGCTCAGTTGGTTAAGTGACTGCCTTCAGCTCAGGTCATGATCCTGGAGTCCAAGAATGAAATCCCACATTGGGCTCCCTGCCCAGCAGGGAGTCTGCTTCTCTCTCTGACCCTCCCCCCTTTCATGCTCTCCCTATCTCATTTTCTCTCTCTCTCTCTCATAAATAAAATCTTTTTTTAAAAAAATGTTCCAGGTGTTAAGCCTCACTGATTATAAGAACTTAAGAAGTTAAGCCCCTCTGGTTTTCAAAGCCAAATGTTATGGTTGGGATTCATCTTCCCATTGTGGGCCCCTATGCCTGGGTGCCCAGTGTGGAGTGTGCTCCTCTCTCTTCTTCTTGCTTGAAGTAGCCCTCCCTCCTGCAAATAGTCTCACAGGTCAACTTGGTTCCCGACCATGTCTCTGCTTTCTACCCTCCTTGATGTGCCCTCTTCTCTATGTTTTGCTGTAAAGAATCTGTTCTGCCAGCTTCACATCATTTTCTGAGTTTAGGATCCTCCTACTCCACCATCTTCCCCAGAAGTCTACAATTTCTATTAAATTTGTTTATGTTTTATAAATGTTTTGTGGCCCAGAATGTGGTTTATCTTGGTGAATGTTCCATGTGATCTTGATAAGAATATGTGTTCTACTGTTGTAGGATTGAGTATTCTATATAAGACAATTAGATTAAGTTGTTGATAGTGTTAAGTGGATATTTTTGTTGATTTTCAGCCTGATTGATCTATCAGCTACTGATGGGGGGGTGGCATTTAAGTTTCTGACTATAATAGTAGATTCTCTTATTTCTCCTGGCAGTTGTCAGTTTTTGCCTTGATGTGCTGTTGTTAGATGCATTCATGTTTAGGATTGTTATGTTCTCTTGGAAAATTAACCTCTTTATTTTTATATTCTGCCTTCTTTGTCACTAATAAAATTCTGTGCTGAAGTTGGCCTTGTCTGAAATTTTATAGTCCTCCAGTTTTCTTTTCATTAGTTTTAGCTTAGTATACTTTTTTCTCTATTTCTTTACTTTTAAACTGAGGTTTATGTTTAAAACATGTTTCTTAAGGACAACATATAGTTGCATCTTTTTTTTTGTAATTCACCTGTTTTATTTCTATTTTTTAAATTCTTTTAAAATGATTTTATTTTTGATTTTTTTGACTTCTTTAAAATTAACATATACTATATTACTAGTTTCAGAGGTAGAATTTAGTGATTCATCAGTGCATACAACACCCAGTGCTCATTACTTCAAGTGCCCTCTTTCATGCCCATCACCCAATTACTCCATTCCCCGACCCACCTCCCCTCCAGCAACCCTCAGTTTGTTTCCTATACTTAAGAGTCCGTTATGTTTTGTCATCCTTTCTGTTTTCATCTTATTTTACTTTCACTTCCCTTCTCCTGTGTTCATCGGTTTTGCTTTTTAAATTCCACATATGAGTGAAATCATATGTTTGTAATTCTCTGGCTTATTTCACTTAGCATATAGTTGCATCTTATTGGGATTTTTCAAAAAATTCATTCTGGCAATCTCTACTTTTTAATTGATCCATTTAGACCATTAACATTTAAGCTGATTATTGATTTATTTGGCTTAATATCAACCATGTTTATAACTGTTTTCTATTCATTGCCAGATGCTTCTTTTTCTGCCTTTTTGGTTTTAATTGAGCATTGTATAGGATTCCATTTATTTCCTTTCTTAGTGTATCGATTATATTTCCTCAAAAAAATTTTAGTGATTGCCCTGGAGTTTCTGGAGTTTACAATGTACATTTTAACTAATCCAAATCTACTTTCCAATAACACTATTCCACTCAACTCTAATTTAGGTTCCTTATAACAAAGTATTCTCAATTCCACCCTCTTGTATCCTGTTATATTGCTATCATTCATTTAATTATCCATGTGGCACTGTAGTCCAATACTTTGTTACTATTATTAATTTAAACAATTATTTTTTGGATGAACTCAAGAATAGTGACAGCTTGATGGGTACAGGGTTTTCTTTCGAGTTGATGAAACCATTTTGGAACTAGAAAAAGATAGTTGTTGCACATCATGAAGGAACTAAAAACCACTGAATCATAAACTTTAATGTGGTTAATCATATGTTAATTTTACCTCAATACAATATAAGAAGAAATTGTTTTCTTTTATCTTTGTTTGCTCCTTTTCTAATGCTCTTCTTTTTTTTATGTAAATCCAAGTTTCTTACCTTTATCATTCTCCTTCTGTCTGAAGAAAATATTTTAACATTTCTTGCAGGATGGTTCTGGTGGTGAGGAATTCCCTTGGTTTTTGTTTTCTGAGAAAGTTTTTTTTTTCTTTTTTAAAGATTTTATTTATTCACTTGAGAGAGAGAACAAACAGTGGGGGAGGCAGAGGGAGAAGTGGACTCCCCTCTGAACAAGGAGCCCGATGTGCGGCTTGATCCCAGGACCCTGGGATCATGACCTGAGCCAAAGGCAGGCACTCAACCAACTGAGCCACCCAGGCACCCCATATGAGAAAGTTTTTCTCTATCACTCTTGAAGGATAATTTTGCTGGACATAGAATTCTAGGTTGGTGGATTTTTTTTCTTTCAAATCTTTAAATATTTCACTCAACTCTCTTCTTGCATGTGTGCCTCTGACAAGAGGTCTCTTAATGATTATTCTTCTTGATCAATAGGTATGGTGCTTTTTTTCCCCTCCAGCATTTTTCAAAGATTTCGTTTTTGCCTTTAGTTTTCTGCAGCTTGACTATGGTATGCTTTGGAGTAGTTTTTTTACATTTAGTATTCATGATGTTCCCTGAGCTTCTGGATCTTTGTTTTGGTGTCTGTTGTTAATTTTGAAAATTCTTGGCCATTATTACCTCAAATATTTATTTTGCTCCATTCTCTCTTCTCCTGGCATTCTAGTTGTTTATGTGTTACATCTTTCGAAATTATCTAAAAGTTCTTGGAAGTTCTGTCCTTTTTTTTTTTTTTTAACTTTGTATTTCAGTTTGGGAATTTTCTTTTGACCTACCTTCAAGCCCACTAATTCCCTCCTCAGCTCTGGTGAATTCACTGATGAGCCCATCAAAAGCATTCTTCATTTCTATTACATTGTTTTATTCCTAGCATTTCCTTGACTCTTTCTTAGAATTTCTACTTTTCTGCTTACATTACTCATCTGTTCTTTCATATTTTCTAATTTTTCTATTAGAGCCCTTAATATATTAATCACAGTTATTATAAATTAGCTATCTGGTAATTCTAATATGTGTATCATTTCTGATTCTAGTTCTGAAGTTTGCTTTCTCTCCAGACTTTGTTTCTGCTTGCCTTTTGGCGTTGCAATTTTGTTGGTTATTGTTGAAAGTCATATATGTTAAATTGGGTAATGGGAACTGAGGTTAAATAGGCCATTTGTATGTGGATTTATATTAATCTGGCCAGTAATTGGGCGTGGTTTGGTGTTTGCTGTAACTATAGGCGCCAGAAGCTTTATATTGCTTTAAGGTTCTTGTTTTTGTCTCCCCTTTTGACTTTAGACATGCCTAAGTTCCTTGCTTCAGAGATTGTTTATGTCTTACAGTTCTTTAAGCTACAATCCACTATACTGTGGAGAGTGGATACTATACTGAAGCCTTTTTGATGTAGTAAGGTATGAGCGAGGGAAGCTTTGTACAATCTCCCACTTAAATGTCAGTCTTTTAGTGGGCCTGCATCTCTGGTATGTGATCTCCAGAAATGTTTATTCCTGTATAGCTTCCTCCCCCAAACCCCCTTAACTGATTGAGACTGAAAGTCTAGAGGAGATAGGAGTGAAAGGAGTAACCTCCCCTATAATTCTGGGACAGGGATCTGGTACAGACTTTCTCCCTGAAGATCAGGCCTTTGTTGTGGAAAAGGCTCTGGGTATATTTCACAAAGATGACTTTTCCTCTCCCTCTGCCAAAACCATGAGGGGATCTTTCTCTAGTCTTCATGGTGAGATCTGGTGGAGTTTCCCCTAAAACTGTAACCCTAAGGACTTTCTCGACCTCACACTCAGCTTCCTGCAATTTGTCAAAATTACCATTTAAGTGTTCCTTACCACCAGTTTATGGCTCCAGTAGCTTCTTCTCCATGTAAACAGATTCTCAACTATGACTTCCTGGATTCACCTGTCTCTACAGACCTTGGGATGGTAGTTTGCCCTGCAAACTCAGTTCCCTGGATGGGCTCAGGAAAAGTCATTGATTTTTAATTTGTCCAGCTTTTCCTTGTTGTAGTAATAGGAGTGACACCTTCTAAGCTCTTTACATGACAGAGCTAAAACTCTGTACAATATTTTTTTAGTTCCATTCATTCTTCAATTCATATCATGCACCTTCAGTTTCTACAACCAAGAACTTCCATACATTGGAAGTACATGTTGGAAGTACAAGTACAAGTACATTGGAAGTACAAGTTGGTTGTACAACTTGATCAGGATAGTCTCTGTGGTGACTCTACTTTTAATCCACTGAATTGTGGAACCAAAGTCCATCTCCATGTCATGAAATCTAATGGACACTTTTCACAACTTGGCAGAATTTAACATGTTTAACCACTTCTCTTTTCTTTTTTTTTTTTTAAAGATTTTATTTATTTATTTGACAGAGAGAGATCACAAGTAGACGGAGAGGCAGGCAGAGAGAGAGAGAGAGAGGGAAGCAGGCACCCTGCTGAGCAGAGAGCCCGATGCGGGACTCGATCCCAGGACCCTGAGATCATGACCTGAGCCGAAGGCAGCGGCTTAATCCACTGAGCCACCCAGGTGCCCCGTCACTTCTCTTTTCTTTGAAATACTCTCCTCTAATGGCTTCTCTAGCACCAAAACATGTTGGTTTCCCTCCTAATTTACATGTTACCCTTTGCCATCTCCTTTACTTTCTCCTCTTCTTTCATTAATCTTTTTTTTTAAAGATTTTATTTATTTGTTTGACAGAGAGAGCTCACAAGTAGACACAGAGGCAGGCAGAGAGAGAGAGGGAAGCAGGCTCCCTAATGAGCAGAGAGCCTGATGCGGGACTCGATCCCAGGACCCTGAGATCATGACCTGAGCCAAAGGCAGTGGCTTAACCCACTGAGCCACCCAGGCGCCCTTCCTTCACAAATCTTTAAATGATTCTTTGCATTTGCTCTTCAGGTGATCTTACTTAGACCCAAATGTTTTAGATATTATACAATAATGAGTTACAAATTCATACCTCCAGCAAGAATTTTCCCCTTACTTTTCCAAATCACAAATTCAACGGACCACTGGCATTCCTGTTTAGAGGTCTTATAAGCAGATTCTATGTAGTGTGGATAAAGTGGACTCTCCAGTTTCCCTATAAATCTGTTCTTCCCGCAGGAGTCACCATAACAGTACATGACACCATTATCCTCCCAGTCCCCCCCCTTTTTAATAAAGATTTTATTTATTTGTCAGAGAGAGAGAGAGAGAGCACAAGCAGAGGGAACAGCAGGCAGAGCAGGCAAGGGAGAAGCAGGCTCCTGGCTGAGCAAGGAGCCTCATATGGGACTCAATCCCAGGACCCTGGGATCATGACTTCAGCTGAGGGCAGATGCTTAACCAACTGAGCCACCCAGGAGTCCCGCCTCCTAGTTTCTCAAGGAAAAGCTCCATAACTAATCTCAATGCCCTCACTCTATCCCCACCCTACAATCCATTTTCCATATGACAGTAGATAGTTTTGAAATATATTATGTCAAGTTTCCAATTTCAGACTAGATGGAGTAAAGGCATTTCATTTTACTTCTGCCACTATTCATAATGAAAGGAAAACCCTGGACAAAATACATCTCACCCACAAAAATACTGAAAGACACAGAAAGGAAAGTAGATGTGACTAGGGACCTTGAGATTCTAAGAGAGCCCTACCCGCGAGTTCCCTGAATTTTTCCTTGTCTGCTCTATACTCTGGCAAGCACAGAAGAAGACAAGCCCCAAGAAAGGCCTGAGTTCTTTATCCAGAAGACCAGAAAGACCTATTGGTAGCCCAGAAGGACAGAAGTTTTTAACACACCTGTGCATTCTTGCACCACCTACCACACACAAAAAGAGCTGCTCCCATTCCCCATTATAATAGGCGCTGCAGCAGTGGAGCCGTTGGCCGGAACCCTGTTTTCCTCCCACATCCTGCAGTAATGAGGAACCTTCCCTCCCCTGTGGAGCCTAAAGGTGGAAGTCTGACTCTCACCCCTCTGCAATAAGGAGGAAGCGCCCTTCATTCATAATGTTCATCCCCACCCTGCAGTACCAAAGAGGCCCAGCTAATTACCACTTCTTTTCATGCATAAAACACACACACACACACACAGGAGGCAGGGCCTCATCCTGCAGCACCTGTAGGTGGAACTCTGACTTCAACCTCTGCCTTCCTATAACAATGTGGGACCCCTCCTCTGCAGAGCCTGTGGATGGAATTCCCAGTCAACCCCACCCTGTAATAAGGAAGCGATGAAGCAGTGAGGCCGTACCCCTTCCCCATGGTGCCTGTAGGCAGGACTCTGATCAACCTCTGCCCTGTAATAACAAGGAAACACAACTTCCCCTCCCCAGTTGGTGCTGTGGGACTATTGGGGGGAGTCCTTTATTCCTGTTAACACAAAAGTGGGACAAAATAGCCCTGCAGTAGCTCTATAAATTAAATTGACATTTGAACCACAATCCACAAAAGGGATCTAGGACCTGCATTCTGATCCTAAACAGATTAACTACTGGATAACGTGAAAGATTTAAATAGGAATTAGAATCTTATTATATAATACTTAAAATAGTCAGGGGATACAATCCAAAAATTACTCATCAGACCAAGAAAAAGGATAGTCTCAATTGAAAAAAGATAGATATCATATGACACAAATGTCATGTGATTAGAACAAACAGGGAAGTAAAAGAAACATTTCTAAACTGTAGCCAAACCTTAAAAGATGTAAGTTATTTTAATAGCAAGAAGATATCATGTACATTTGTGTTTAATCTCTTTGGGTTTTTAAGAATTTCCAGTATTAATCATTGTCTCAGGATTTCTTTTTCTAATAATGACTTAGTGCTGTAAATATTTGTTTACAGATTCATTTTCTTCCTATTGATTTCTTGTGGAAAAATCACTCTAATAGTAAACACAGGTTTTAAACTTTTTTAATGAAAGTATTTTGTTGTTCAGAATTCAGTGGTGTCTTCTGAATTTTAAGAGATAGCTAATAAGATTTGCTAATTAAAAATAAGTATATATCTTACTATTAGATAGCATTTAATTTTATGTAATTAAGTATTAAATATGTAATTATGTAAAATTAAATAAATTAATAGAAATTTATATTTATAAATAAACATAAAATTAAATAAATCTAATTAAATATGTATTTAAATGCTTTAATATACATGTATGTACAATTTATATTAATTGCAATCTTAAATATTTTCTTAGTGTCTTTTAGCTTCAGAGGTGAAATCTCTTAGAAACGTTTATGTATGGAGAAAAAATACCCAAAACATAGAAATAAGGCATGTTCTTTCAGTGTCATACTGGAGAACTGTCTAACAGGCTCACCCAGGATCCCATAGATATTTAAAAGAAGGTACTTTTTTAAAAGATTGTGTAAAATAAACATAAACTTTTATCATTTTAATAACTATATTAAGTGTACAGTTCAGTGGCATTAAGTACATTCCTAGGGTTGTGCTTCTGTCTCTAAGGATTTGACAATTCTAAGTACCTTAATATAAGTGGAATCATACAGTGTTTGTCTTTTTGTGACCGACTGACTTCACTTAGTATAAAATAGTCAAGATTCATCCATGTTGTAGCATGTGTTAGAATTTCCATTCTTTTTTTTTTTAAGATTTTATTTATTTATTTGACAGACAGAGATCACAAGTAGGCAGAGAGGCAGGCAGAGAAAGAGAGGGGGAAGCAGGCTCCCCACCCAGCAGAGAGCCCGATGCAAGGCCCGAACCCAGGACTCTGGGATCGTGACCTGAGCTGAAGGCAGAGGCTTTAACCCACTGAGCCACCCAGGCGCCCTAGAATTTCCCTTCTTTTTAAGGCTAAATATTATTCCGTTGTATGCATAACAAAGGAAACAACAAAACTAAAAGACAGTCTATTGAATGGGAGAAGATATTTGCAAATAACATATCTGATAAGGGGTTAGTATCCAAAATGTATAAAGAACTTTCAAAACTCAATACCAAAAAACCCCAAGTAATCCAATTAAAAAAAAAATGGGCAGAAGATATAAACAGACATTTCTCCAAAGAAAACATACAGATGGCCCTCAGACACATGAAAAAATGCTCAATATCACTCATCATCAGGGAAACGCAAATCAAAACCACAATGAGAATCACCTTATACATGCTGGAATGGCTAAAATCAACAACCCAAGAAACAAGTGTTCGTGATTATGTGGAGAAAAAGAAACCCTCATGCACTATTGGTGAGAATGCAAACTGGTGCAGCCACTGTGGGAGACAGTAGGCAGCGTCCTCAAAAAATTAAAAACGGAACTACCCTAGGATCCAGCAATCACACTACTCAAAGAATACAAAAACAATAATTCAAAGAGATACATGCACTCCTATTTTTACTGCAGCATTATTTACAATAGCCAAAGTACAGAAGCGACCCAAGTGTCCATCGACTGATGAATCTATGAGTGGGCACTTGGGTTGCTTCCATATCTTGGCTATTGTGAATAATGGTGCAGCGTGGGTACCTGCGTGGCTCAGTCGTTATGCATCGGCCTTCCCCTCGGGTCATGATCCCAGGGTCTTAGGATCAAGTCCCGCATGGGGCTGCTTGCTCAGTGGGGAGTCTGATTCTCCCTCTCCCGCCGCCCCTCCTCCTGCTTGTGTTCTCTTGCTCGCTTTCTCTCAAATAGAAAATACATAAAAATCTTTAAAAAAGTAATAATGGTGCAGTAACATAAGAAGGCAGATATCTCTTTGATATTCTGTTTACATTTCTACTGGATACATGCCCAGAAGTGGGATTACCAGATCATATGGTAATTCTATTTTTAATTTTTTGAGGAACATACATACTGGTTTGCGTAATGGCTATACCCGTTTATAGTCCCACCAATAGTGCACAAGGATTTCCTTTTCTCCACATCCTGCCAACCCTTCTTATCTTTTTATCTTTTTGATGATAGCCATTTTAGCAGGTGAGAGGTGGTGGTACTGTGATTTTGTGATTGATTTGTATCTCCGTGATGATTAGTGATGTTTAATGCCTATCATATACCTGTTAGGGCCATTTATATGTCTCCTTTGAGAAATGTTTATTCAGATTCTTTGCCCATTTTTTTATTAGGGTTAATATTTTCTTGCTTTTGAACTGTTTGAGCTCCTTATACATTATGGGTATTAAACTCGTATCAGCTATCTGGCTTACAAATATATTCTCTCATTTAGTAGGTTGCCTTTTCACTCTGTTGTTTCCCTTGATGTGCGGAAGCTTTTTAGTTTCATGCAACCTGATTTGTCTACTTTTATTTTGTTGCCTGAGTTTTTTATGTCATATCCAAAAAAGCCATTGCCCAGACGAATGTCAAGAAGCATTTCCCATATGTTTTCTTCTAGTAGTTTTATGGTTTTACGTCTAAGTCTTTAGTTCATTTTGAGTGGATTTTTAAAATATGATGCAAGATAAACATTCAATTTATTCATCTGCATGAGGACATCCAGGTTTTCCAACACATTTGTTGAACAAATTACCCTTTCAGTATGTACATTCTTGGCACTCTTGTCAAAAATCATTTGACCTTAAAGGCATGGATTTATCTCTGGGCTCTTTATTTCATTCTCCTGGTCTATAGATCTGTTTTTATGGCATTACTATACTGTTCTGATTACTATAGCTCTGTAATAAATATTGAAATCAGGAGATACCATGCTTCCAGCTTTGTTCTTTTTTTTTTTAAGATTTATTTATTTATTTTAGAGAGTAAGAGAGTGCCTGAGCAGTGGGAGGGGCAAAGGGATGGAGAGGGGAAGCAGACTTACCACTGAGTGAGGAGCCCAATGTGGGGCTTGATCTCAGGACTCTTGAGATCATGACCTGAGCCGAAACCAAGAGTTAGATGCCTAACGGACAGAGCCACCCAAATAGCATTTGCTATTTGGGGTCTTTTGTGGTTCTATACAAATTTTTGGATTTTTTTTTTTGATTATGTCAAATGGCATTGGGATTTTGATAGAGAATGAATTCCACCTATAAAGCACTTGGATTAGTAAAGACATTTTGGCAATATTAATTCTTTCAATCCATGAATATGAAATATCTTTACATTTATCCATGTTTTCTTTAATTTTCCTCACCAGTGCCTTTATAATTTTTAATATAGAAACCTTTCACATCTTTGGTTGATTCCTAAGTCTTTTATTTTTTTGTTGTTGCTATTGTAAATGAGATTATATTCTTTATTTTCTTTTCACATGGTTTATTGTGACTAGAAATATGACTGATTATTGAATGTTGATTTTTTTTTAAATTCTGCAACTTCACTAAAATTACTTCGCTAGTTCTAACAGGGCCTTTGTTGTTAATTCTTTAGGGTGTTCTACATATATGATCATGTCATCTGCAAACACAGATAATTTTACTTCTTCGTTTCTGCTTTGGATGACTTTTACTTCTTTCTCTTGTCTGTTATGGCTAGGACTTTTAGTACAATGTTGAGTAAAAGTGGTAAGATTGGGCATCCTGACCTTATACTGGATCTTGGAGGAAAAGCTTTCAGTTTTTCCCCTTTGGTTTTCATGCTAGCTGTGGAGACTCTATATACACAGTCCTTTATTGTGTTGAGGTAATTTCCTACTGTACCTATTTTGTTGAGACTTTTTATCATGAATGAATGTTGATTTTTTTAAATGTTTCTTATGTATCTATTGACATGATAATGTATTTTTAATCTTTCATCCTATTAATGTTGTTTATCACATTGATTTATTTGCATATGTTGCATATGTTGCAACTTCTTGCATGAATCTTGGATGAATCCTACGTGGTCATGGTGTCTAATCTTTTTAATATTCTGTCAAATTTGGTTTGCTAGTGTTTTTGTTTTTTAAGATTTTATTTATTTATTTGACAGAGAGAGAGATCACAGTAGGCAGAGAGTCAAGCAGAGAGAGAGGGGGAAGCAGGCTCCCTGTTGAGCACAGAGCCCGATGCAGGGCTCGATCCCAGGACCCTGAGATCATGACCTGAGCCGAAGGCAGCAGCTTAATCCACTGAGCCACCCAGGTGCCCCAGTTTGCTAGTGTTTTATTAAGGAGTTTTGCATCTATGTTTATGAGAGATATTGGCCTGTAGTTTTCTTTTCTTCTGGTGTCTTTGTCTGGTTTTGGTACCAGTCAGGCTGGCCTCATAAAACGAGTTTGGAAGTGTTCTCTCTTTTAGATTTTGGAAGAATTGAAGAAGGATTCGTATTAATTTTTCTTTGAATGTTTGATAGAATTCACCCGTGAATCCTCCTATCTGTTCCTGGGTTTTCTTTCTTGGGAGATATTTGATTATTGCTTCAATCTCTTTATTTGTTATTGGTCTGTTCAGGCTTTCTCTTCTTGATTCAATGTTACTAGCTTTATGTTTCTAGGAATTTATCTATCCTTTCTGGTTTATCTAATTTGTTAGCACATAGTTGTTTATAATAGTCTTTTATGATTTTTTTTTATTTTTGAAGCACCTATTGTAATGTCTCCTCTTTCATTTCTGGTTTTATTTATTTATTTTTTAAAAAGATTTTATTTATTTTTCTGACAGAGAGAGTGATCACAAGTAAGCAGAGAAACAGGCAGAGAGACGGGGGTGGGGGGGGAAACAGGCTCCCTGCTGAGCAGAGAGCCCGATGGGGGACTCTGTCCCAGGACCCTGAGACCATGACCTGAGCCGAGGCAGAGGCTTAACCCACTGAGCCATTCAGGTGCCCCTCTGGTTTTATTTATTTGAGTCTTTTTTTTTCTTAGTCTAGTTTAGGATTTGTCCATCTTGTTTATATTTCAAAAGACTAATTCTTAGTTTCATTGATTTTTTTTTCCTATTGCTTTTGTGTTCTTTGCTTATTTCTGCTCTGATCTTTATTATTTCTTTCCTTCTTCTCACTTTGTGCTTAGTTTGTTCTTTTTCTAGTTCATTGAGGTATAAAGTTAGATTGTTTATTTGAGATTGTTTCTCTTTTTTAATATAGGCATTTATTGCTACCCTCATAAGTACTGCTTTTGAAACATACCATAAGTTGTGTTTTTGTTTTTGTTTTCCTTTTTCTTGAGATCTTTGTAAACTTCCCTTTTGATTTCTTCCTTGATCCAGTGGTTGTTCAAGAGTATGTTGTTTAGTTTCCCTGTAGGTTTAGGCCCTGAAGACTTGGACCTCCACGTGTTTGTACTGGTTTGAAAATAAAAAAGAGCACCATCCAGAATGTAGTAGTCATTATACATGTTACCTAGACACAGGTATGGAAGTCTGGTGAAAGCTTCCATAACAAAACCAGCTTTTCTGAACACTTAAGGCAGACTACTCACTTGTTCTTCCCAACTCTGTCCCTGGATTCCTAAAATTTCTGATGGTTTCTCCCACTTGCCACCTGTTTTCCACATAATGATGGAAGGGTAAAAGCAGGGCAAGGATGACCCTGCCTCTAGATGGCTCCTGGACACTTCTGATATCTTTTAATAAGTCGCAGGCTGATCATATCGGTCCAGCAGATTCAAGCAACTGATGCCTCCATACTGGAAGCATTCATTCTGCCATTCATTTATTCCAAGTACTCTGTAGTTCTTCTTCTGAAGCTGCCATATCATACTTTCAGATAGCTCAGTGGCATACATTTCTTCAAAATGAGGGCTCATGATTTTTGTGACTTTTCCATATCCAGCACTGAAATCAAGAAGTCTATGGATTTTCTAGTCTGGATTAGAGTTTAGCACTCTCTTAAACTCATCTGGTGTTATGAAGGGCACGTATTGCGTGGAGCACTGGGTGTGGTGCATAAACAATGAATTCTGTTACACTGAAAAGAAATAAATAAAAAATAAAAAAATTAAAATTAAAAAAAAAAACTCATCTGGTGAAAACACAAACATTGAGCCTCTTCCTAGCAACCCACTGATAGATGTTCTAGACATAAACAGGTTAAAAACAGATGACACAAAAGAGTGATATAATTGAATAAACAACCAGCCCGATTTCTCAACTTTGTTGTTTAAAATCTGGGTTCCTTGATCAAGGTAACTCTGAAAAAAGACAGCCTGGAATGATTAGCATAACTCCTCTCCATTGTACACATCCTACTGGTAGTTCCCTTTTCCTGCCACCTGCTGCCACCATGGTACCCTTGTCACATTCACTTACAGGGAGTGGGTGGTTGTGTTCCACAGAGTCTACATCCTCTGCGCTAGCCATGTGGTTGCAAGGCTCAGGCACATCCAGCCCAGGAGCAGTTTCATTAGGGGCCACGGCTGCTCATTTGATCACTGCTGGCACCTGGCTGAGGAGGAGAAGGTGCTGACTGGCAGTGTTAGAGCCATTGTTCCCAGCCTGCCCGTCCAGCCCCTCTCCATCACTTCACTTTCAGCCTTTGTGTGTCTTTAAATCTAAAGTGAATCCCTTGTGGACCACATACTCCTGGATCTTGGTTTGTTGTTTTTATCCGTTTAGACACTCTATGCCTTTTGATTGGGGAATTTAATCTGTTTACATTTAATAAATTGTTGATAGGTGAGGACTTAATATTACCATTTGTTAATTGTTTTCTGTCTAATTTGCAGCTGCTTTATTCCTCTCTTTCCCTATTGATGTCTTCCTTTGCTATTTGATGGGGGGGGGGGCGGTCGTAGTGCTTTGCCAGGATTCTTTTTATCTTTTGTATCTCTACTATAGGTTTTTTCTTTGTGATTACCTTGAGGCTTGCATAAATTATCTTGTAGTTAAAGAGTCTATTTTAAATTGATAGAACTTCAATTACATATAAAAACTACATTTTTACTATGCCCCATTTGTGTTCCTATTGTCAGAGACTTCTTTACTTCTTTTTGCATTGCATATCCATTAACGATTTTTCTTTTTTATCTTTTAGATTAGCTTTAAAAATAATTTATGCATCACCATTACAATTTTACCTTGTTCTGAATTCGTCTAAATAGTTTTCTATACCAGTGAGATTTATACCTTCATATGCTGGGGTCCACATTGGTGAAGACTGCAGGGGTCCTCAGTAGAGAAGGCTGTGGAGGTCCATGGTGGTGGTGAGGACTGCTGGGGCCTCCCTGCTCTCCTTCTCCCTCATGGGAAGTGGTAGCCAGCAGAATTCCTCTTGGCATTGAACTGTGCTGGACTGATGGTTAGAGTAATGGAGATTAAGTGCCTCCTGTACTTTTCTGTGGAGCATCTTCAGTTTTTTGCTTCACTGGGTTGCTGAAGTTTTAACACTCTGGAGCTCTCCCAAAGCTATTTTTGCCCATGGAGAGCTGTTAAATTGTTATTGTGAGAGAACCTCCTTCTCTGCCGTCTTATTGATGTTACTCCTCTTTTGTTAATTTTGCTTTTTAATTTTTTCCAGTTTTACTGAGATAAAATTGACATACTGTGTTAGTTTAAGGCTTGACTTTTATATATATATATATATATATATATATATATATATATATATATGGTGAAGTCATTTCCATAATACGTTGAGTTAACATCCATTATCTCATATAGATACAAAAAAAAAAAAAGAAGAAAAAGCAGAGGAAGGAAGGAAGGAAGGAGGGAGGGTGGGTTTCTTCTTGTGATGAGAATTCTTAAGAATTGATCTCTTAACAACTTTCCTATATACCATACAACAGCATTAATGGTAGTCACCATGCTGTATATCACATCCCTAGTACTTATGTATCTTATAAATAAAGTTTGTGTCTTTCCCCACCTTCTTTCAATTCTCCTTCCCCAGCTGCCTACCTCTGGTAATCATAAATCTGATCTCTTTTTCCATAAATTTGTGTTTTTTTTAAAGGTCCCCATATAAGTGAGATCATCCAGTATTTGTCTTTCTCTGACTTCTTTCACTTAACATAATTGCCCTCATGTTGTCACAAATGGCAGGATTTCCTTGGGGTTTATTTTATGGCTGAATAATGTTCCACTCTGTATATATAGTATATCACAACTTCTTTGCCTGTTGTTCTGTCACTGGACACAGGTTGTTTCCATATGTTGGCTATTATAAATAATGCTGCTATGAATACGGAGGTGCAGATGTCTTTGGGTTAGTGTTTTCATTTCCTTTGAATATATTCTCAGAGGTGAAATTGCTAAATCATATGGTCATCCTATTTTTGTTTGTTTGTTTGTTTTTATAACCCTCCATACTGTTTTCCATAGTAGCTGTACCATTTACACAATGTACATGGGGGTTCCCTTTCTTCCGTATCCTGGTCAGCATTTGTTATCTCTTGTCTTTGATTAAGGCTATCCTAATCGCCAAACCCATCTCATTTTGGGTTTGATTTGCATTTCCCTAATAACTGGTGATGTTTAGCATCTTTTCAAGTACCCATTGGCCATTTTTATGTCTTCTTTGGAAAAATCCCACTTGATCATCATGTATAATCTTTGGTTGGCTAGTATGCAGTTGAGAATTTTTGCACCTATATTCATCAGAAATACTGGACCATAATTTGTCTTCTAGTAGTGTCCTCTTCTGGCTTTGGTATCAGGGTAATGCTGGCTTTGTAAAATGAGTTTGGAGCATTTTGTTCTATTTGAATTTTCAGAAGAGTTTGAGAAGGATAGGCATTAATTCTTCATTAAATTCTTGGTAAAATTTATCAATAAAACCTTTATTTTTAATAATAGTCATCCTAATGGATGTGAAGTTGTATCTCACCATGCTTTTGATATTCATTTCCCTAATGATTAGTGACATCGAATATCTTTTTATGTGCTTATTGGCTATTTGTATAATCTTCTCTAGATAAATGCTATTCAGGTCCTTTGCCTATTTTTTTTAAGATTTTATTTATTTATTTGACAGAGATCACAAGTTGTCAGAGAGGACGGCAGAGAGAGAGGAGGAAGCAGGCTCCCTGGTGAGCAGAGAGCCTGATGTGGGGCTCAATCCCAGGACCCTGAGATCATGACCTGAGCCAAAGGCAGAGGCTTTAACCCACTGAGGCACCCAGGTGCCCCCTTTGCCTATTTTTTAATTGGCTTTTGTTGTTGTTGAGTTTTAGAAGTTCCCTATATATTTTATATATTAATCCATTGTATTATATGTGATTTACAAATATTTTCTTCCATTCTGTGAGTTGCCATTTTATTCTTTAGATAGTGTCTTTTGGTACACAAAAACTTTAAATTTTGATGAGGTCTCATTTGTCTATTTTTCCTTTAGTTGCCTGTGCCTTTGGAGTCCTACCCAAAAAAATCAGTGCCAGAGCACCTGGGTGTATCAGTCGGTTAAGAGTCTGCCTTTGCCTCAGGTCATGATCACAGGGTCCTGGGATCGAGTCCTGCAACAGGCTCCTTGTGCAGTGTGAAGCCTGCTTCCCCCTCTGTCTGCCGCTCCCCCTGCTTATGCTCTCTTTCTCTCTCTCAAATAAATAAATAAATAAATATATCTTTTAAAAAAAATTGATGCCAGATCCAGTGTCATGAAGATTTCTGTCTGTTTTCTTCCAGAGATTTTATAGTTTTACCTTTTAGTTTAAAGAATGCACTGTTGATACACCCAATAACTTGGATAGTTGCTGAGTTGAAAAGTCAATTTTAAGTGTTGCATTCTGTATGATTCCATTTATAGAAGATTTTAGAGGGGACAAAACTGTACCAGAAGTTCGAGTTAGCAGGCAGTTGTGACTCTTAAGGGTTAACAGGAAGGAGTTTCTTATTTGTGCCAGAACGGTTCCATAATTTGTATTCTATAACGTTCTATATTGTGGTGATGGTTACATAAATCTAGACATATGATAAAATTTCACAGAACTATACCAAAAAAGGAAGTGCTTTGTAGAAAGAATGATGAAATCTTAGTAAGACTCATACATGAGTTAACAGTGTTTTATCATCAATTTCCTGGGTTTTGACATGCACTAAGATTATATAAGCTATTGTCATTGGGGAAAGCTGACTCACTTCTTGTGAGTCAAACTATTTTTTAAAAAATAGTTATCATTCTATTTTAAAACGTCTTTTAACATTTGCCCATTGTACTAAGGATAAAATCCAAACTATTTTCCAGGACCGATGATACTTAGCATGATGTGGTTCCTGCCTGTCTTTTATCTAACCTTTTCCTGTACTATTTCTCTCTTACTACATTCTAGCCATTATCTTCCTTTCAAGTCCTCAATCATAATAATTCCTCTCCTCCCTCAGACTCTTTGTAACTGTTGTTCATTCTGTCTGGAATGATCTTCTCATAGCTGTATTGTGTGAACTATACTCTCTTCTGGGTGGTGAGATCTTTTTTCTTCTTTAATCCAGGTTTAGGAGGCAGAGCCTCGAGGCAGTAGTGCAGTTTGGGTCATATTGGTTTGAAGTATTTGTAAGACAAGCAAAATCATCATTAAAAATCTAGTTGGGGGGGGGGGCACCTGGTGGCTCAGTTGGTTAAGCGACTGCCTTCGGCTCAGGTCGTGATCCCGCAGTCCCGGGATTGAGTCCCACATCAGGCTCCCTGCTTGGCAGGGAGTCTGCTTCTCCCTCTGACCTCTCTTCTTCATGCTCTCTCTCTCTCTCTCCCAAATAAATAAATAAAATCTTTTTTAAAAAATCTATTAGGTACATGGATATGAGCTAGATTTAAAATTTGGATCTGGGTCATACAGTTTGAGCATTTATAGGAATTGAATGATACTTGAAGCCATGTGATTAAATGAGATTACCTAGGAAGAGAACGTACTATGAGAATGCTACTGGAAGAGAATCTGGGATCAAGCCTGGGGATCTCTAATAGAGCAAGGAGCAAATGGTAACATGGAAGCCAAGTAAGAGAGTGTTTCAAAGGAGATTAGTCCAATGTATCAAATGCTGCTGAAAAAACATATGAGATAAACATAAAGAATATTAAGTTTCTATAACCATATATTGATGTTATAACTAGAAAAATACTTTTTTAAAAATAATAATACAGTTTGATATCAGCATCATGAAATTTGTTCTGTCGTAGATTACTAACAATAAACTGGCAGAGTCCTTTCAGAAACATTTCAATAGTATGTATCAAGAGTTTTAAAGTGTTCATATGAAGCTTTTGGCCCATCTTTGCGCACTGGCAGTATCGTAGCCAATGAGGTTTATCCGAGGCGCGATTATTGCTAATTGAAGCTTTTGGCCCAGTAATCATATTCCCAGAATATAATTAAAAGAAATAGTCCTTACTGTGGAAAAGACTGTACATCTGATTATATTTATGGCAGTAATATTCATAATAGTGAAAAAATAAAAAATTACCTCAATGTCCAGTAGGGGAGTGTTCAATCAATGATGATAATTCACCCAATGGACTATCATAGTATCATTAAAAATGATGTTTATATAGACTGCTAGTTCTGTGGATACATAACGGATGCCTACACTTGGTAAATTCTAAGAAATATACTAATAGTGTTTTTTATTTTTACTTATTTTAATAATTTCTATGTGCTAATTTTTGCCATATTTATATATGTATTTTATATTATATATAATACATATTATATATTTAAACATGTTTAAAAACATGTTTTATAGATAAAACATTTTTTCCATAAAACATGTTTTTAAGCTTGTTTGAATGATTATCTTAAATTTTCTTAAACTATCCTTTTTTCTATTATATTTTTGGCATGTGTCACTTATTATGTTTTATTCCTGTCTTATTCTATGCTACATTTATTCCTTTCCTTTGCAGTTATATGAAAGACAGTTGTATTTAAAATTCTGAATAGTGAAAAAAATTAAAATAAAATTTTGAATAGTGAATAATATTTTTAGAAATAAAATTTAAAATATCCATTATTTATTATATACCAGACAAATCTATGCTTCTCTATCAAAATCAATAAATGTGTATTCTTCAGGGAGGCCGTATCTGACCATAGTCACTCTCAAAATTGGGTTAAATCCTATTAGATAACCCCATGGTCCCAATGAATACCCTCTAACTGACATTCATCATAGCGATCTCAAAGGCTCCTTTGTTGATGGTTGACATTTCTAGGAAATTAACTGGAGCATTATTGGAGGATTAGGGCAGAAGGAAGCCATGGAATTTTATTTTATTTATTTTTTATTAAAGAGTTTTATTTATTTATTTTGAGAGAGAGTGTGTGTGTGAGCAGGGGGAGGGACAGAGGCAGGAGAGAGGGAATCTCTAACAAACTGCACACTGAACATGGAACTGGAAGTGGACTGGATCTCAGGACCATGAGACCAGGACCTGAGCCAAAACCAGGAGTCAGAGGCTTCACCAGCTGAGCCCACCAGGTGCCCCAGAAGCTGTGGAATTTAGACTGACCCTCATTATCTGATTTTTTATTCTAGGAATTCCCTATAATGATACCATTGCCTCCATCCCAAAAGTACCTATTGGGAAAAATTCCTGTCATTTCAACTACTCCTTAAATCTCATTAGAAAAAGAAGAGGCTTGTCAGATCTATTGTTAGACAAAGAGAATTTCTGTTAAAGCCTCCAGATGTCATTTGAAACCTACCTTGAAAGATTATGTTGGGGGTGACTAGGTGGCTGTTGATTAAGTGTTAACTTCAGTTCAGGTCGTGATCTCAGAGTCCTGGGATGGAGCCCCATGTGGATCCCGACGTGATTCCCTGCCTGGGGTCTGAGTAGGGTCCAAATAGGGCTATACACTCAATGAGGAGTCTGCTTCTTCCTCTCCCTCTGCCCGTGCCCCTGCTTGTGTTTTTTTTCTCTCTCTCAAATAAATAAAATCTTTTTTTAAAGAATGTTGTTTTGAAGTCAAATTCATATAGAAACAATTCTAACAGGTTAGTTTTAGAAACTCCATTGCACAGTTCATTGAAATTAAAACATGAGAGCATTTATTTAAAGGTCCCCATAATCTCAATTCATTCGGGAATCTGATTACGTACAGTTTTTTCAACATGTTGGAAATGGTATTACAACTTCTTTGTGTTTCATAAAGTTCAATGGGGAGGAAACTATATGATAAAAAACAAACAAAAAAACCCTGACTCTTGAAAGTCTGGTAAATGTATAACTATAAATAATGTCTTAGCTAACATGTCAAAGTCAATATATCATGACTTAATTTCAGAATAATTTTATGAAAAGTGAAAAGAGGATTTTTTTTTTACAGAATTCTATAGTACTTACCAAGCAGTTGGCCACTTTGGGACAGAAGCCTGGCATATACACAACTCTGAAGAGAAAAACTTATTTGCCACATGACAAAATGGAGAATGGGTATTTAATTTTAAAATTTCATACATAAATTTTATTTTTTCAATTTAGTAAAATAACTATCAAATTTAAAGTAAAAGAAATTTACCCCAAAACCTTAGTGGAATTTCATGTAATATATGTAATTTCCAAGTAGCTTCTTTCATGATGCATCCCCAAAATTGAAATAATCAGAACTAATTACCAACTTAGAAACTGCCAGTCACACTTCTGGATTATCATTTTACAACTGATATTAATAGCTAAACTTCAGTCCCAGGGCCTCATTCAGGATGTCACCAAATTCTGGCACTATCTCCAAATGCTTCCTGCCGGTTCCAAAAAAGTGAACCCCAGTGGTGTGACTGATGCCACAATCGCTACCACCATCAGCACACACATATACCACAACAAATCCCACCTGAAAGTAAATCTGTTAATTCAGTAAGTGATTATGGTGTTTAGACAGCCTTTCTTAATCTATTACAGCTAGGCACAGGACAAGGGGCTTGTATCTACAAAACACAATTTCTGCCCTCAGTGACCTTACCTTAGTTGGGACTTAAGTGGACAGTAAACAAATAGAGGTGAACCCGGGCGAAATGGAAGAGAGGGTGCGCTAATCAAGGCTTGGATGAAAGGGAATCAAGCTGGACTTCCCTAAAGGGGTGACATCTACATTATTGAAAAGAAATAAAAGTTAGCCAATTGGGGGAGCACTCCAAACAGAGAGGTAGCATAGACAAGAGCTTTCAAACAGAGACCTGAGGAAGCAGACACATTTCGGGAGATGCAAAGTGAAGGGTAACATTCAGAGAGAGAAGATGTTTTAAACAATCCTAATAATCTGGGGCCATAATTCTTGCTGACTCTGTGAAACTTTGGGACATAAGGAGGTAGGAGAAACTGTCATTATAAAAACCAACTAAAGGCTTGTCTGATTTAGTGGGCCAGTAGGAAGGTTACAGGCACCACCTGTTTCTTCTCTATTATTGACTATACGGAGCTTCATATGATTCACCCTTTTAAAGTGTACAATTCATGGCATTTAGTGTATTGACATAGTTGTGGAACTATCACCCTTGTTTAATTCTACAACATCTTTATCAACTCAGAGAGAAACCCTATTCTCTCCTCCTCCCAGCCTTCGGTACTACTGATCTATTTTGTGTCTCGATGGATTTGCCAATTCTGGATATTTCATATTAAGAGAATCATACAATGTATGGTCTTTTGCGACCGGCTTCTTTCAGTTAGCATGTTTTCAGGGTTCGTCCATGTTGTGGCATGTATCAGTATTCCCTTCCTAAAAAGGAATAAAGATTGCCAAATACTATTCCATTACATGGATATGCCAACTTCTAAAAAATTTCGTCTTGGTTTTGTCCACTTTCAGGCTATTATGAATAGTGCTGCTGTAAACATTTATTTACAAGTTTTTGTGTAGACATAATGTTTTTATTTCTCCTGGGTGTAAACCTAGGATTGAAATTTTGAGTCATATGGTATCTAATTTCATTTCTTTGTTGTCAGAGAAAATATCTGTGCTATTTCAATTCTCTTATATGCATTGAAGTTTGTTTTATGGCCCAACATACAGTCTGTCTTGGGGGATTTTCCCTGCCCACTTGTGAAGAATGTTTAGTCTGCTGCTGTTGGGTGGGGTGTCCTGTAGATGTCTGTTAGGTCTAGTTGGTAGAGAGTGTTGTTAAAGTGTTCTGTTTCTTTGTCGATCTTTTGCTAGTTGTTCTACCCCATTATGGAAAGTGGTATATCAAAGTCTCCAACTATTATTGTTGAATTGTCTATTTCCCCCTTCATCCTATCCATTTTTACTTCATGTATATATCATTTGCCTGTGGTATATAACTCTTTTTACACATTGATGAGTTTAAAAGGTCTGCAACTTTACCCGTAATGTCTTTATCTGGTTTGGGTATTAGGGCCTCTTTCTCTATTGTTCTTCTGTTTTCAGTTTACTCATTTCAGCTGCCATTTTTTCCTTCCATTTCCTTTAGGTTTGTATTGCTTTTGCTCTCCAGTTTTCTAAGGTGAAAGATTAGAGCATTGATTTTAGATCTTTCTTCTTTTCTGATATATGCATTTAATGCCATACATTTCCCTCCAAGCCTTACTTTCAATGCAGCCCTCAAATTTTAGTAAGCTGTATTTTTTCATTTGTTCAAAACATTTTTCATTTTCCTTTTGTTCAAAATATTTTCAAATTTCAGTTGAGATTTCTTCCTTGAAAGCTCCAAATCTTTGGGGATTTTTCCAGCTATCTTCCTGTTACTGATTTCTGTTAATTACATTGTATTTTGAGAGTATACTTTGTATACTCTCTACTTTTTAAAATTTCTTAAGATGTGTTTTCTGACCTGGGATACAGTGTGTCTTGGTCAATATTCCATAGGAACTTGAGAAGAATGTGTATTCTGCAGTTGTTGGATGAGATATTCTTTAAATGTCAATTGGATACACTTCATTGATGGTGCTGTTCAGTTCAACTATGTCCTTACTGATTTTCTGCCTGCTGGATCTGTCAATTACTGAAAGAGGAGTTTTGCATCTCTAACTATACTAGTGGATTTTTCTATTTCTCCTTGTAGTTCCATATTGTTTAAAAAGAGATTTGTGGCAAAACTAGTTTTTAAAAAGCACAGGAATGTAAACACAAATGCAAACACAAAATCAGGCCAGTGATCATGTGTAAGCAAGTGGGGATGGGGAAAAGAGAGGCATAGGACATTTCTAAGATATTGGTAACATTCTGACTCTTGATCTAGGTGATTAGTACACAGATGTTCATCTTTGTATTATTCTTTAACCTTTTGTATATATGATACATTAATAATAAAATTATTGAATAAGCGGTATTTTAAAAGAAACACAAAGAAAACATGCATATATAGAGAATATCAGGGGTTCGTTTTCTTTAAATATTGCCTTGGATGCCATAGAATACCATCCACATGATTGACTAATCTGGGTTTAGAAAAGTTTATCCTTATAAAAGATACATTTTGTGGTAAAACAAGAAAGCAAAATAGGAGAGATGGTTCTGGGCAGAACTTAAAAGACAATGGAACAAACAAAGACAATGGAACATAAAGACAGGGGAGAGAGAACAGGCACTCCAAGAGAGAGGAAGAACACAAACAGTTCTGGTAAGCAAACAGGAAGAACACACCTGAAATACAATATGGCAAGTGAAATTAAATAGGAAAAAAATATGGAAATTCCCTGAAAATCATTTGGAATAGCTTGAATTTTTTTTCCTGGATATAATTAAAGGGCCACTGATGTTTCTAAGCAGAACATGACTAAATGAAATTCAGTTTAAAGGAGATAAATTAAAACATGACAGATTAAGTGCATTATTTAATTTCTATTCTCTCCCTTTATCTCACTAAGATAGTTGCAATTCTACAAGGAGAAACGATGGGAAGGGAAGCAAGAACAGAAAGTAGAAAGCAGAGAGAGAAGTGGTGTCTGACATAGCAGAGCATGAAATTGTGTTAATTAAGAGCTTGCAGAGGGAATTCTAAAGGGATGGGAACCCTCCAGTGTGCCTTCAGTCCTTTCCTCCAGCTCTGCTCCCTGAATATGGAAACCTAGCATATATCCTCCTAGCAAGATAGAATAGGATTCTTCTTTGAATTAACATGATCAGACCTACTTAAAATAACTTAAATTTGGAGTCAGAAGGGGAGAAGCACAATGGAGCACTAGAGGAGTGAGAAGTATTCCTAAGAACTGACCCAGCACTTGTTACAACTTCTCTCCTATATATTAAAGGAGAACCAAAGACTACCAGAGAATTGCAGAAAGCTTCTAACATGAACATCGGACACCTAAATCAATAAAGAGAACAATGGAACTCAGAGGAAACAAAAGATAGCAGGAAGCAAAAGAAACGATCCAAAAAAGCATAAATAACATCTTCACAGGAAATAGGAGAAGATATTGTATACATTAAAGAAAACTAACATGTTATAAAATGGGAAAGAAGTAAGAAAAGATTTTGCAAAGTGTATAATCACAATGAAAAAAATCAAACACTCAAAATCAAAATGATAGACATGGAAAATTGAAATGCTCAGTATGTTCTGACCGGGCCTTGAGTGTTGGCTTCTCTCTAGGCCTTGTAGATAAACAGTTCTCCATCCAAACAGAAGAGTCACCAATGCCTCATTATAATGTGACCACACATACGGACAATGTAAAAAATGGTACCGATGGTCGCAGAAACTGTACTTGAAACCGACGTTTTAGAGCCAATAGTGTGGCTTGCAAAAAGCAGTAATTGCATCACATTTCATGGTGGCATGGTTCAGGGCACAGAGGTTTGGTAAAAACCCTACAGCGGCCTAACACGGGGCCCCCAACCTGCCAGGACCGCATCCGGAGTGGGCAGAATGCCATCACCCAAGTATGTGCACAGTGAGGAAAGAGGAAACTCAAGAGACATTGACTGAACATCTAGAGCCTCATGTCTCCTGGATGGCCCTGATAAGAAACTCTCCTTGGAGTTTTTCATAACTTCTGAGATACATAGGAGAATTCTTATTTTCACAAATTCCTCTGTATATCCACTCAGTAGATAGACCCAGCTCTGTCAAATTTTAGAATACCAAGAGAAAAAGGGAAGATCCTAAAAACTTATAGAAAGGCAACCCATTAAATAATAACAAGAATCAATGTATCATCTGACTTTTCATTAGGAAACTTTAATACAAAAAGACTGGAGAAAATGCCCTCAGATTTCTGAAGTCTCTGCCTAGCCAATTTATCCAGCAGGTGTGTAAAATATTTTCAGATATTCAGAGTCTCAAAATTTTATGTTCATATATACTTTCACAGAGAGGTACTGAAGAAAATGCTTTAGCAAAACAAGAAAGAACAAAGCGCAGGATCCAGTAAATGGTGGCTTCAGCCCAAAGAGTAATGAAGTGAAGCAAGTACTAGATTATCTCCACATTTACCACATGGAAAATATTGTGGAACACCACATTACCTATTGGAACACTTAGGAAACAACAAATTTTCAAAAGGAAATAATTACTACCTCTGGGAGAATTATTACCTCATGAATATATATGTACAAATGAAATGTGATTATAGTAAAATAACTGACATAGTAGTAAACAATATTTACATAGTAAAACAATGTAATGTAATTCAGATTAATCTAAACACTGTGATACTGGGAGAAGTCGTGTAAGTAGTTACATTTTATGAGAAATATATCTTCATCTGGCATGTAAGAAGCCAATATATAATGTGTAAAATAATATACTGAGAGAAGCATAAGAATATTTGAGAATTTGAAGACACATTGCAGATGAAAGAGCTGTAAGAGTCAAGACTGTTTTCCTTTGGGAACAAGAGTGATAAATGAGAAGAAATGGGGCAAAGATAGCATTTTAGTGCTATTTGATTTGTTTAACCCAGATATATGTTGATAAAAGTTTAAAAAAAAATTTTAAATGATAAATGGAAACAAAGTACAAGTTGGATGAGAGAAGAGAGAGAGGTCATTTTATTTTTCTATTTTCTATTTTTTTCTTCTTAGGACCTGGCGTATTTTGGTACCAATGACATTAGATGATATGCTAAAGGAGATTAAAGGAAATCAAGTGGCTTTTCAAGATTGCTTTACTGCAGGTTTTCTTTTTGTGCTGGCCTTTCCTTTGATGACAGTACCTGAGATTCCTGGATTTTTACCAATCTCTTCACCACGTGGTAGTCAGTTAATGGCAGCCTGGACTGCTTGTGTTCCTTCATTTGTTGTTGTGGTTGCTGATATGGAGACCTTTCAAACAAATGATTCATTCCACAGCTGGACCAGAGTCAGAGTGCCTCCAAACATTTTGACTGACGATGAAAGGCACAATGTATCTGATGTGAGCCTATCACGGGATGGAATATTTTTTCTAATAAATGGCGTTCTTTATGTAAAAAGTTTTACTGAGTTCAAAAGGCTGGGAGTAAGTGAAAATCTTCCTGATAGTGGAATTATTGGTATTACAACAAGAAAATGGTGTTGGATCAACTATTTATTAAAGGTTAGTAAAAGATTATATATATATATGTATATTACACTTACACATTTAGATTTATTTACTATATTATTTAATTCAGTGAAATATGAGCCTACACTATACAGCTTTCTTGCAGGGTTATTTTATTTATGGTTGTAAATAAGTCCATCTTCCTTACCTAACTTTTTAGAGGCCTCTTTATAGAGATACACTTCCAACAAAAGAAATAAAATAAATCTTATATATTATTATGCAGTCATTTAGCCATATTATGAGAGTTTTGTTTAACCTTGACATGGGCAAAAGGTCCAAAAAATTATTTTCCCCAAAAAGTCTATGTACTCTCAAAAAATGAATTAACTCCTCTTTTTTACAATATAGGGAATAAGATATCCTAAAGTTTATTCCACTACAAAACACTTAAAATGTTGTGTAAAAATTTTAAACTTTTTTAAAAGCAAATAGCTATACCTGTATGGAAATAGGAGAAATCCTGAGAGGAATGGGGTAGTCTGAGATCACTAACCGAGAGGCATAAGCCAATTCCCAAATCTCAGCTGCTGTAAGCTCATGTGCTGATCTTAAATATTTAGACCTCTGTTACTTAGACACAAGCCCTCAGGCTTGAGCAAGGTAGGGCATCTGATAATCATTTTTTCATAAAACAAGAACCTTCAAAAACTTTCCCAACATAATTAAATCTATCCCAGCATTAACTCTTAGAAAGAGAGAAAGTCTGTCTTTAGAATTTGTGATGAGAAATCAACCCACATGGACTCTGGGGCCCAGATTCCCAGGACCTGTGTAGTTTAAAAAACATTAAGGCTATCACCAAACAGAATTAAACATCATAATTTCTGGAGAAATAAACCCTCAAGTCAGGCTTTGAAAATTTCCCACAGATAACATTCTGACAAAATTGAGCTCACAGTAAAAAATGACAAAACACACAAAGAAACATTAGATGCTGTGAGAGCCAGCAGAAACAATAAAGAGAAGAATCATTCCTACAAGCCATCAGGTATTGGAGTTGGTAAAATACAAAATATCTTTAATAGATTTAAATAAATGGAAAACATAGGGAAAAGGGAATCTACCAAATGGCCAGGCAGTTAGTAAAACCAAAAGCAAGAAAGCCATTACTATAAAATTTAGGGTAGTGGTTATCCTGGAAAGGAAAAACATAGTGACTGGGAGAGAGCATGGGTGACATTTGGGAGTTCTGATAATATTCCATTTCTAAATCTCCATGGTCATTACACAGACTTTTGCTTTGCACAACTCCTCCAGCAATGTATTTTTCTATTCAGTCCATTTTCTGTATGTGGATTGTATTTCAAAAGTTTTAATATGTAAAAATAAATGTTAAAATATTACATTTTATGTAATAAGCTTAGGTAAAATAATGAAATTGAAATTAAAATTCAATGGACAACTTAAATTGAAAATTAGATGAGAAGAAATTAAACAAAATAAAAGACTGATAGAAAAAGAAATAGAAAACAAGAAAAAAAGAACGAGAGAAAAGAGAATGGAAAAGAAAAGATCCAACATACATCTAATCAGCATTCCAAAATGAAAGACTAGAGAGATGGGAAAGAACTGAGAATTTTTCAGACTTCAAGAAAGATATCAATCCTCAGTACAAAAATACTAATAAATTCCAATTGATATGTTAAAAAATAAAACCACCTTGGGTGCCTGGGTGGCTCAGTGGGTTAAGCCACTGCCTTCAGCTCCGGTCATGATCTCAGGGTCCTGGGATCGAGTCCCGCATCGGGCTCTCTGCTCAGCAGGGAGCCTGCTTCCCTCTCTCTCTCTCTGCCTGCCTCTCTGCCTACTTGTGATCTCTCTCTATCAAATAAATAAATAAAATCTTAAAAAAAAAAGATTAAAAAAAAATAAAACCACCTTAACACAAAATAATCAAATTGCACGGTCACAAGTTGCATGGCAGTCAAAGACTAGCAAGATATTGAAAGTATCCAGATAAGAAAGACAAATTACAAGCAAGGCAATAAAGTAATTAGGACCAGTGGAAGCCAGAAGATAACAAAATACTCAAATAACTGAAATCAAATTATTGTCAACCTAAAATTATACACATTCAATGAAACAATTGTGAAGAAAAAGAATGTTTGAAACTATTTTAAAGAACCAAAACCAGATATTTTAGAGTATAAATAGAATAACTGCATTGAAAACTTATTAGATATCATCAATAGCAAAATGGAGATGACATGACATAGGAAATAGTCAATAAAACTGAAGTGTTAAAATTTCAATAGAAATTTTCCAATCTAAACAATAGAAAAAAACTGTCAAAACTGAACCAAGTCTGGGGCACCTGGTGGGTGCAATTGGTCAAGTGTTCAGCTCTTGGTTTCAGTTCAGGTCTGATCTCAGGGTCATGAGATCAGGCCCCATGTCAGGTTCTGTGCTCAGCATGGCATCTGCTTGAGACTCTCTCTCCCTCTCCTGCTCTCTCACTTTCTAAAAGAAAGAAATAAATCTCAAAAAAAATAAATAAAACCAAGTTTTAGAGACCTGTGGGATGATACCAAAATGTCTAGCATTCATGTCATTGAAGTTTCAAGGAGAGGAGAAAGAGTATCATTTAGAAAAAAAATTAGAATAATTAATGGTTAGAAACATTCCATATTTGGCAAAAGATATAAACTTATAGGGCATGAAACTCCGCAAACTCCAAACAAGATAATTGCAAAGAAATTCATAAACTACTGAAAACCAAAGGAGGAAGAATAGAAAGCACCCAGAGAAAAATGACATATCCTGTACAGGAGAACAATGATTCAAGTGATGGCAGATTTCTCATCAGGAGCCATAGATGGCAGAAGGTGATGAAGTAATATTAAATGCTGAAAGAGAAGAAACATTAACCTAGAGTTCTATTTCTAGACAAAAATATCTTCTAGGGATTGAGGAGAAAAATAAAGACATTTTTAGATGAAAGAAAACTCAAGAGAATTTGTTACCAGCAGACCTCTTCTAATAAATGCCTAAGAAGCTTTCAGGTGGAAAGGAAATGGAAAATTTTAAAAGTCAGGAATTAATAAAGAACAATAAAGAAATGGTACTTATATGGGTAATACATAAGTTCCTTATCCTATCTTATTTCCTTAAGATAGGTATGACAGCAAATATGTATAAAAGCAAAACTTAAAACATAAATATTTTCTGGTAGGGCTTTTAATGTATCTTGATATATAGGACAATTACAACATAAATGAGGAAGGAAAAAGGAACCTATGGAGTAATGAGGTTTCTTTATTCCACTTAAAATATTAAAGTATTAATTCTAAATAGGTTGTGAAAAGTAGGGACATAAATTGTAAGCCCTAGGGCAGCCACTAAAAAAGTAAATGATCAATATATAAATTAAAATGGAATACTGGGGCACCTGGGTGGCTCAGTGGGTTAAAACCTCTGCCTTTGGCTCAGGTCATAATCCCAGGGTCCTGGGATCGAGCCCCACATCGGGCTCTCTGCTCACCAGGGAGCCTGCTTCCCCCTCTCTCTCTGCCTGACTCTGCCTACTTGTGATTTCTGTCTGTCAAATAAATAAATAAAGTCTTTTAAAAAAATAAAAATAAAATGGAATACTGGAATACTATGGAATACTGGAATACTGGAATACTAAAATATATATATTTTAAAAATTTTATTTATTTATTTGAGAGAGAGAGAGGGCATGAACAGGGGGAACAGCAGACAGAGGGAGAGGGAGAAGCAGGCTCCCCACTGAGTAGGGACCACTTTGTGGGGCTCTATCCCAAGACCCTGAAATCATGATGCAAGCCAAAGGCAGATGCTTAACTGACTGAGCCACCCACGCTCCCCCTAAAAATATTTTTTTCAAATAATCCAAAGAAAGCAGAAAAGCAAAAAAAAAAAAAAAAAAAAAAAGGCAGAAGGCAAAAAAAAACACCAGGACAAAAACAGAGGATACAAAGTAAACAATAAAATGGTAGAGCTATATAGAAACATATCAATAATTTCATTAAATTTAAATGGCCAGAGCACTAATTAAAAGACATCAGTTGCCAAATTGGATTTTTTTTTTTTCTTTAAGATTTGATGTTCCAGTTAGTTGCAGGCATCTGGATAGCTCAGTCAGTTGGGCATCCAATTCTTGATCTTGGCTTGATCTCAGGGTCCTGAGTTCCAGACCCAGTGGTGTGTGGAGCCGTCTTCATTGGTGAGAAGACTCTATACTGTTAGGATGTCTATGCTTGAGAAATTCAGCACACATTGTAACAATCCCAGTGGACAGCCTTTATTCATGTCATCGTTCTCTTATATGCAGTAGAAATTGAGAAGCTCATTCTAAAAGTCATATGGAAATTCAAGGTAGAACCAAAAAATTACAGATATCTAAAAATAAATGCCACTAAAAGTGTATAAGATCTTGGTTGAGATCAAAATAAAATATCAAAAATATTAATGAAAATCTGAGTAAGTAGCTAGCTCTATCATGTTCATGGATTAGAATACAGAATATTAAGCGTGTTTCAGTTCTTCCCAGATTTATCTATAGATTTGATGCCAGTCGAATTAAAATTGCAATGTTACTTTGTGGCGCTCAACACACTGATTCTAAAATATGTATATGAGAGAGTAAAGAGCTGAGGGTTGGAAGGGGATGGAATAGCCAAGTGTTTCTTCTCTCACATATCAAACATATCTCACCAGCTTTTGGTGTGTTCAGTCTTCTACTGTCTGATCTCTTTCAGAGGGTGGACACTAGCTCTCTTATGTTTCATGCTTGTATGGTGTATCATTGTTTTTGATCCTTTTACTATCATTCATGCTGTGGCTTTCTATTTTTTAAAAACTGCAGAGCCTTGCTTCTTCTCCAGTGTGACAACCTGTGCCCTAACATTATAGTCTTCAGTCCCCTGAGATTTAACATAACTATTGCTATGGTTGGAGTTAGGTCTACATTTTGGCATTTGTTTACTATCAACCTCACTTGTTCTTTTGCTTCTCTTTTCTTGTCTTCTGAATGGATCCTGTATTCTTCAGTATCTCTGTGTCTTCTACCGTATTGATTCTTTTTCATTCAAAACTATTTGTTAGTGGTTACACTTGGCTATCCAATAATTTTTAATTTATCAGAGCCTAATTTCAAATATATACTTCACAACAGTGTTAAGAAACTAATAACTGTATGATTTCATTTATACCCATTTTTACCCTTTATACTCTCATCTCATACTTCTAAATATGCTATAAATCTCAAAATGCAATTTTTTGTTTTATTTTTTATTTTTTTAACTTTATTTTTTCAGTGTTCCAAGATTCATTATCAAAATACATTGTTAATAATTTTGCTTTAAAAAGTTAAAAGTTTTACTTTTGTCATATGGGGCACCTGTGTGATACAGTCAGTTAAATGTTAGACTCTTTTTTTTTTTGGCTCATAATCTCAGGTTCATGAGATCAAACCCCGAGTCAAGTTCCCCACTCAACATGGAATCTGCTTGAGATTTTCTCACCCTTTGCCCCTATCCTTCCTGTTCATGCTCTCCCTCTCTCAAATAAATAAATAAATCTTTTTAAAAATGCCAATTGTCATAAAGATATATAGGTATATAAATATCAACTGATAACAAAATAAGTCTTTTACATCTATATTCTCCTGGGTATGCTTTATTTCTGTTTGCATATCCAGAGTTCTTCCTGAACTCATTTCCATTCAGCCTGAATAATGTCTTTGAATTTTCTTATATAACAAGTTCTGTCAGCATTTGTCTGTATAAAAGTGTCTTTATTTTTTCCCTTCATTTTTGAAGGGAAATAGTTCTGTATTCACTGAATTCAGTGAATTCACTGTATTCACTGAATACAGAACTATAGGATGACGGCTGGTTTTTGTTGTTTATAGAGTAATTTATAAAAACATCATTCCGTTATCTTAGGCCTCTAACCATTTGGGGTAAGAAGTGAGCCATTTTTCATGCCGTTGTTCTCATATATACCATGTGTCTTTCTATCTGTAGCTGCTTTCAGAATTTGCTCCTTATCTTTGGTTTTCAGCACTTTTATTATTGATTAGGTATGATTTCCTTTGTATGTATTCTGTTTGTGGTTCAAGGGAACTTCTTGGATTTCTGGGGTAATGTCATTCGTTAATTTAGTGGTATTTTTGGACAGTATCTCTTCAAATATTTCTTCTGCACAATTCTGTTTTTCCTTTACTTCTAGAAGTTTAAAAACACATATATGATACTGTTTAATATTGTCCCACAGATCTCGGACAATCTATTCATTTTTTTTTACCCTACTTCTTTCTTTGTATTTCAGTTTGTATATTAAACTGTCTTCAAGTTATCTACTTGGCTTTCCCCACTTACTCTTGAATCCATTGAATAATTTTTAATATAATTTTATATATAATTTAAAAAATTTTTTTTAATATCTAGCATTTTCACTTCCTTTTTATCATTAACATTTCTCAACTGAAATTCCCCATCTCTGCCCTCATGTTGCCCATCTTTTCCACTAGGTCCTTCAACATTTTTATGAGTTGTTTTGTCTTTAGCCATGCTTGGGCTCTTAGCACTGACAAGATTCCAGAGATCTCTTCCTACTTTACAACTGGCCACCACCTTTCCAAACCTAGGGAGCGCTGTCTTGTCTCTACAGCCTAATTGCCAGCGTTTTGATCACTAAGGGATTCTTCCCTCCCTCATCTTGGTCCAGATTTTTATGCTTTGGGAGATGTATCTCTCTTGTTTCCCTGTCCCAAGTCATAGCTGGGAGACTGCTTCACACTGGGAAAAGGCCAACCATGGGTCAGAGGGAGAGTTTGCCCCAGCTCTCTTACCTACTCCCAGCCTATGGTAGCTGAGAATCCAGAATGCAGATGGATTTCTCCCAACTTGGCTGCCTGGCTGCCAGCCCCCTCCCTATCTTCAGAGGATTACTGCTTTATATTTGGGAGAGGCCTGAATGCCTGAGAGGGATCTATCAGCTCCCCTACCTTGTCCCAAAATATTTGGCTTACTTCACACAAGCACTAAGTGAAGATCTATGCGAAAGTTTGTGGGTGGGTAAAAACTCATTCCTTGGAATTCCCATCTGTCATATTTATGATGGACTCCCATCCCTCTGCCAAGAAGAAGAATAACTATGGGTCTTTTCTATGAAGGGCTCATTTTGTTTCTAATATATTTCCTCTTCAAGGATTGTCTCACACTGATTTAAAACAACTAGGTCTAAACATTAAATTGAATCTTCATTTGATAAAATGTTTTTTTCCTGAAATGACTCTTCACCAAATGGTCTGTTTCTTTGGTTACCAGTTTGATATCTGTCTACATCCTGTCTGAGTATATTTAATACTAAATATTTGGGTATTACATAAACTTAAGGAGACAAGATGTGTCCAAGAGACTCCTTTTGGTCATCATGAACATAGAGGTTACATGTTAAGTAAAAATCTCTAAGAATTAGAAACAGTTGGGAAGGAGAGACAGGGAAGAAGGGTTCTCGGCTCTCTAAATTAAATTAGGCCCACTGAATTTCAGACGTAGCAGCCTCTCAGGGGCCTTCCTCTCTAACAACCTGTGTTCATGAAAAGGTGGTATTGGTTTGTCTAAGGTTTTTAGTTCTGTCTTCTCTTTATCTCATATCCAAGGAAACTGTAATTCCAAAAATAACTTAATGTTTGAAGTGTCTTTATATCTTGACAGTAATGAACATGGAAGGGACACTCATGGCCAGAGTAGATAAACACATAAGAAAAGAGAAAGCTGATATTCTCTGAGGGTCAATTTAAAAATGAATTCAGATGAATTATTTCTTCAGATAGAAACAATATATCAAAGAATAAAATTACTGAAATAATTTATTTTTTGAATACATATGATATATTTCTATGTAATATATTTCAATGCCTGGAGTAGTATTCAGAAATACCCTAAATGCTAAACCTTAATAGACACTACATTTTAAATATAGCAAATTAGAAGATCAGACTTGTTAGGACTATCACTAAAACCATAAATCTTATAACATTTTCAATTTTTTATAGGGTAAAACAAGAAGTAGAGTGGCAACCTGGACAAAAAATGAAGTTTACCTTGGATATGATTTTCTTAAATTTGTCAAAATAATGACTACTGAAAAACTGAAAAATTTTCTAAATATATCATCAGCTGCTACGCTGACTATACACAATGTCGAGTATCCAGGACACCCTTTGGAACTTGCCATATTTTTAAGTTACTGCACTACCTGTACGGTCAACAAAACGATTTACTTGGTAATATACAACGAAGATACAGAAGACTGTGTGAACCAAAACTTTGTGTTAGATGTCCCTACTGACAGTTTTTTAACTCCGCATTTTATATTCACAGCACTTCCAGGTTTAGTACTCTGGGACAAATATAGGATCTACTATTTTTATCACAATTTCACAGAGACTGGAGTTTTACAAACACCTACAGAATTTGGAAATTTGTCCAGATTAGCACATAACAGCATTATTCATGATATTTTCATAGGTGAGGCATTCTCATTCTGCAAAAATTATTCTAGATTTTATGGTAGACCTCTTCCTCAAGAAGGTGTAACAATCACAAATGCACTCGTATACAATGCTTTTGGTAGGTAAAGGTGTACTTTTACCATCTAAAAATGGATATCCTAAGTTCTACCAGGTAGAACTACCAGGTAACTATGATCTCACATAGAGAAACGGCAAACTCAAGTTTTGGGTCTTTCCCATAGATTCATTTTGATCATTCAGCAGATATGAACCAAGCAGCCCACACAGGCATTTTCAGCATAAGACGTGATATGGTGCTGTCTAGGGTTCCCTAGGGCTACCACAACTGGGTAGCTTCAAACAACAGATATTTATTGTCTCAGCTTTGGAGACTAAATGTCCCCCTTCAAAGTGTGAGCAATGCCACGTTCCCTCTGAAACCTGAAGGGAGGCTCGTCCATTGCTTCTTCCTAACCTCTGGTGGCTTGCTGGCAAACCTTGCCATTCCGGGCTTGCAGCTACCTCATTCCAACCTCTGCCTTCATCATGACATAGCTTTCTCCCTGTGTCCTCACATGCCATCTTGTTGCAAGGACACAGGGCCCACCCTACTCCGGTGGGACCTCATCTTAACTAATCACCTCTGTAATGATCCTATTCAAATGAGGTCACATTCTGAAGTAGTACTGGGAATTAGAATGTCAACATCTTTCATGAGGGGACACAATTCAACCTATAGTAGGTGTTGTAGAGTTGAATGGACCCATATTCGCCTCCATGGGCAAGTCATTGAATGTTTGCAAGTCTCATTTCCTAATCTGGAATGTAGGGTGGCTGTGTTGATTGGATAAGGGCTTATAAAATGCTTAGAATAAAACTGGACACATGATAAACCTTCAGCTAACAGTAGTAATTCTGAATCTTACTGTTCCCAAGATAGTATACTAAACATTATAGGCAATGCAAAGAAATAGGAAGTTCCATCCTCAAAAAGTCTGGTTAGGAGATAAACCTGGAATTTTAAAGGAAATGTTGCTGTAAATTGTAATGTCTTTCTTTTTAAGAAAAATTTATTATTAATTAGAAAGAGAGCATGAACAGGGGGAGGAAGAGAGGGAGAGGAACAAGCAGACTCCACACTGAGCCCACAGCCCAACTCAGGGCTCAGTCCCACAACCCTGGGATCATGACCTGAGCTGAAATCAAGAGTCAGACACTCATCCAACTGAGCCACCTGGCGCCCCTTGTAATGTCTTTCTTGATGCCTATCACCTGGCAACTCCCAAACAGTTGATTCTTATGTTCCCCTTTACAACAAAACTCTTAAAAATATTGCCTAGTTTCACTTCTTCGTCTTTTCTCCCTTTCTCGTGAAGCCACACGAATCATATATTCCATGGGAAGTGCTCTTGTCAAGGTTCTTAACGACCTCCACTTTGCTAACCCAATGGCCGGTTTTCAGCCATCCTCCATGAGCCGGCGTTGTCAGCACGGCAAGATTCTTTTTTTTTTTTCCCCAAAGACTTTATTTATTTGACAGAGAGGGAGAGAGCACAATCTGGGGGAGCAGCAGGCAGAGAAAGAGGGAGAAACAGGTTCTCCACTGAGCAGAGAGCCCAACCTGGGGCTTGTTCCCAGGACCCTGGGATCATGACCTGAGCCGAAGGCAGACACATAACCAACTGAGCCACCCAGGCTCCCCTAGCAGGGTCTGATTCTTGAAACACATTTTTTCACCTGACTTCTGGGGCATCGCTTTTTTTGCCCCTCCTGCTACTTCACTCTCTGCTCCTCTGCAGCCTCTTTTTCTTGATCCCTCATCTTCCTGATTCCCAAATGGAGAAGCATGTCAGGGTCTAGTTTCCAGACATCTCTCAGAGATCTGTTTCCATGCATTCTGCCCTCCAGCCATGACTCCTAGCAGCATGGTTAATGCTATGACAGAGCCAATATCAGGAGCTAGAGAGGCACACAGATTGAGAACCTCACCCATTCTGGGGGATGGGGGGGTACAGAAGGCTTCCTTGTGGAAGTGCCGTCTAAGCTGAGGCCTGCTGAATGGATAGAGGTTAGTTAGGCAGTGAAGACAACAGTGGGGACAGGGTGCCCAACAACCCAGAGACAGAGACAACAGGGTACATACATTTCAGGCCTTGAAGGACAATTCAATGCTGACACAGAGTTCTCCTAAGAGAAAAAGGAGAAATCTCTGCTGGAGAAATCAAGTTCAGGTTACGAGATTTACACAAGCCATGTGAAGAAATCGGACCTTCTCCTAAGGCCTGTATAGGGAGTTCTAAAGAGTTTTGAGCAAAAGAGAAGCAGAATCATATTTGTGTTTTATTAAAAGGCTGTTGACCACAGTAATAAGGAGATAAAGTTAGAATAATCAATGGGGGATACTTTTAGAAGAAACTTAAAGGTTGAATGTTATACTGAGAGCCATTTGGAAATGCTGAAATAAAAACTCTAAACTCTATAAGCATATGAACTATGAATTTAAAAAGCCCTCAGCCTGCAACATTTCCATTTCTCAAACAACCCACTATTTAAAAGTTGCCGTGAGATGGGGCGCCTGGGTGGCTCAGTGGGTTAAAGCCTCTGCCTTTGGCTCTGGTCATGATCCCAGGGTCCTGGGATTGAGCCCCGCATCAGGCTCTCTGCTCAGTGGGAAGCCTGCTTCTCCCACTCTCTCTACCTGCCTCTCTGCCTACTTAAGATCTGTCTGTCAAATAAATAAATAAAATCTTTAAAAGTTGCCGTGAGGGCGCCTGGCTGGCTCAGTTGATGGAGCATGGGACTCTTGATCTCGAGGCCGTGAGTTCGAGCCCCACACTGGGTATAGAGATCCCTTAAAAATAAGATCTTAAGGGGCACCTAGGTGACTCAGTTGGTTAGACCTCTGCCTTCGGCTCAGGTCATGATCCCGGGGTCCTGGGATCAAGCCCCACGTTGAGTTCTCTGCTCAGTGGGGAGCCTGCTTCCTCCCCTCTCTCTCTGCCTGCTTATGATCTCTCTCTCTCTCTGTCAAATAAATACATAAAGTATTTTTTTAAATAAGATCTTTAAAAAAGTTGCTGTGATTTTATCAGGACTTCTGAAAGAGCAAATTCAAAATATAATAGGCCATATTTTCAAAACATCTAATACATATAAAAATGATGCCATTTTTAGCTGCTGCATTGTATTCCGTGGTTTCTCTACACTATCATCTAAACTAATAGGAGTGTAAATCGATATTTAGACAGCTATCAGGCTTCAGTTCTTTTGCTATCATGAATAGTGCTGCAGAGAATGTGCTTCTATATATATTTTTGTACATTTGTACAGGTATCCTTTAATATAAATTATCAGATGTAGAATTCATGAATCAGTAATTTAAATATTTTAAAAATTAATAAATCCTTTCCAGTGGCCCTCCAGCAAAAGTTGTCCAGTCTAAGTTTCTCCAAAAGTATTGGAAAATGTATATTTTCATATACTATATTTGATATTTACCCATAGTACAGAAAAAATGGGTAATTCTCATTTTATCACACATTTCATAATAAGAGGTTATATCTAGTTTCTTCTATGTTTTTTGGCCATACTCTTGTACAAATTGTCAGGTCATACTGTGAAGTTTTTTGTTTTGTTTTGATAAAGAAAAGGAGAGAGCAAGCCTGGGACAGGGGAGGGGCAGAGGGACAGGGAGAATCTTAAGAAGGCTCCATGTGCAGCACAGAGCCTGACATGACATGGGGCTCGATCTCATGACCCTGATAGCATGACCCAATCCAAAGTCAAGAGTCGGATGCTTACCAAGTGAGCCACCCAGATATCTCGCTTATTAAAACATTACTAAGTGAACATTGGAGTAAATGTGAAGTTAAGATGAAAATTAGGAATTATTTTAAAAATGAGATTAAAAACACTGTATATAAAGGTTTGTGGATGCAGCTAAAGCCACAGCGAGAAAAACATATAGCCTTATGGGTTTTTTTGTTTTGTTTTTTTTTAAAGATTTTATTTATTTATTTGACACAGAGAGAGAGATGACAAGTAGGCAGAGCAGCAGGCAGAGAGAGAGAGAGGAGGAAGCAGGCTCCCTGCTGAGCAGAGAGCCCGACACGGAGCTCGATCCCAGGACCCTGAGATCATGACCTGAGCCAAAGGCAGAAGCTTAACCCACTGAGCCACCCAGGTGCCCCAACCTTATGTTTATTAGTAGTTTTAAATGCTTAGGAAACAAGACTGAAAATAAATGAACTAATCATTTACCATAAGAAGCAGGCAACAGACACCAAAGTTACAAAAAGAAAGCACAAGTGAAGAATCAAGAATGACAAAAGCAGAAATTAAGGAATTAAATAGAAAGTAGATCTGATAAACAAGTTAAGGGTTCCTTTCAAAGGAAAAGAAAACAAAAGCAAAATACTCGATTTTGACTGAGGTCATGATCTCGGGACCCTGGGGTCCAGTCCTGCATCAGACTCCCTGCTCAGTGGGAGTCTGCATGTCTCCCTCTCTCTCTGCCCCTCGCCTCCCCGTGCTGTCTCTCTTTCTAAAATAAATAATTTAATTTTTAAAAATAACGTTTTAATGAGCAGCATAAAAGAAAGAAGAGAGAGTGCTGGAAAGCACAGAGGAGGGACATCTAATCCAGATTTATGAGATTAGGAAAGGCTGAATAGAGGAAACGCCTTCCAAACTAAGAACAGGAAGAGGGTACATACTAGAAATATTAGATCAACGGTCAGGATGGGGGGTGAAGTAGCAAAGACCCGGAGGCGGGAGAGAACATGCCAAGTTTGTGGAACTGAAATTTGTTGTGTCTGACTATGTGAGCCCAAAAGTGGCAACAGGCAAGGCTCGCTGCACGTCACCACATGACCTGGACATTATCTAAAATCCAAGAGCAGTATATATTTTTTTGTTTTGTGAGGCTACACATTTTGTGTGTCATCACACTGTGTTTGTATCCTGCACCTACTTTCCTCACTCAACATCCCGGTGGATTTTGTTGGGTCATCCGCCTGCATTTTTCTCTCCTTCTACCTGGTGAAGTTTCTAGAAACACAACACACAAGGCACAGCAGGCCAAGAATTGGGTAAGCCTGGAAGGAGTTATTGCCGAAAGCAAAACAAAACAAAGTTAAATTTACAAAGTAAGTTATATGAGGAAAAGTAGCTTGTCACCACGGTGCCCAAAGGACCTCGGCACCACAGCTCACCTGCACACAGCCGCAGAGTTTGCCAAGCTAGCCACAAGTCAGCACTGGCTCTCCATGCCCCCGGTGTGGGGCCTCAGCAGTAAGGGCATCTCCCTCTTGCAGTTATACTAAAACACTCTGAAAAATATTCCGAGCTGCATATTCACCTTCCCAATCAAGGCAACAATTTCACCAGCATTTCTCATATTGTTGCATTCCGACTGACGACATTATCACTACATGAGAGCTTAAGGTTATAAGGACGTGGATGTGGACAGCAATGTCTTTTTTAAAGTATTCTGATCCTGAAAACAATTGACATTGCTGATTTAGGAGTTTTACTAGAATGTAATTTATAGTAATTTGTGAAAATGCCACTTATGTATTCAAATTTCAAATGTAAGTTGCATAAGCACAGTACACTCTGGGCTTCTCACTCTACGAGTTGACTTTGCTCCCTCTAGCCAGTCCCTTTAAGTGTTGTTGTTGTTGTTGTTGTTGTTGTTTTAAATTAGGGAAAGTATACCCCTAGAAACCATCCACGGAGAATGTCATGTCTGGAAAGAAAGTCATGAAATCAACTAGTCCAACTGTTCATTTTACAGATACAGCTACTAGAATCAAAGAATTTAAGAGACTTATTGTCTATGAACCTCTGTGACTTAGGCATAATACTCTGTTAAGAGAAGGAAGTTGGTTATTAATTTCAGAGTGAACCTGAAGATGTATCAGCACACACACACACACACACACACACACACACACACAGCCCCATTTCTTTATCCCAATAGTGTCAGTCTGTTACAGCTTCTATAACAAAATATCACGGGCTATGTGGCTTAAACAATAGAAATGTATGTTCTCACAGTTCTACAGCATAGAAGTCCAAGATCAAGGTGGTATCAAGGTTGGTTTCTGACAAGGACCCTCTTCCTTGCTTGGAGACATGGGCCACCTTCTTACTGTGTCCTCACATGGCCTTTCCCCTGCCTGCATGCACAGAAAGGTCTTATATCTTCCTCCTCTGACAAGAATACCAGTCATATTGGACTAGGGCTTTATGACCTAGTTTAAACTCCCATTACCTCCTGAAAGACAGTATCATGAAATACAGTCACAATGCAAGCTGGGGTTTCAACCTATCCATTTTGGGGGCATGGGGGAAGACAAAATTCCATCCATAGCAAAATGCTTCCTTAATAATACTATTCCTGCATGCCCATGCTCATTATTATTTAGTGCACTAATTCCAGCTTTTTTGTGTAAGTGATGTCATATATAAAGTGATGTCATAAATATAAGAAGAAATGTATCCAGGAAAAGAATCACAGTACTATGAAGTAGAAGCTTCCCAGCATCACATAAAGTTGCAGGTTTGCACCTACACACTCTAATTTTTCTCAAAACAGATAAATCCTTCATTACTATGAAAGAAATAATTCTGGTTAGAAGTGCATGGATTTGGGGCGCCTGGGTGGCTCAGTGGGTTAAGCCTCTGCCTTCGGCTCAGGTCATGATCTCAGGGTCCTGGGATCGAGCCCTGCATTGGGCTCTCTGCTCAGCGGAGAGCCTGCCTCCCTCTCTCTCTCTCTGCCTACTTGTGAGCTCTCTCTCTGTGTCAAATAAACACACAAAATCTTTAAAAGTAAAAAAGTGCATGGACTTATGGTTACTTAGAATAACAAACTTTTCTCCTTCTTTTCCAGATTATTATGGAAATATTTTGGCAAAAATGGAAAATAACATCATGTTTTATTTCAAGATCAATATTAAAGATGCAGTAAAACTACACTCATGGGCAAATAGCACAGTTAAGTCATTAATTCTATTGAGTACATCTACTCAAATATATTTCATATATGTTTTTGAAAATGCCACTGTACAGTCACAGGAATATCCTTTAAAACTGGAAACACAAAGTGTGAATTTCTATATACAAGAAAACTGCCCCTACATGGCATTTCATAATAATGTTTTTAGTGTTTTTCACTTTTTGGACAAGGGACAGAACCTGTCCTTTTGGGCTCAAATAGTCTATACAGAAAATCTTGGTCTGTATATTATTGTGGAATCATATGGCCCAAATATATTACAAGAAATACAGAAGGTTCACTATGAAGTCGCCCTAGGATACTGTACTAAAACCGTGGTAAGTTAATATTTTAAAATCTATTCATTTGATTGTAATAAATGTAAAATTAAAATATTTATATTTTTATCCTATCATGAAAAATATAGTATCTGACATCATCAGTGACATTTGAGGACGTTTTCTGATTACAAACACTTATCTTTAGTTTTATGTCATTTTGACTCGTGTTGCAGTAATTTCTGTTAGCAGATTGTGGTAAACAGTGTTTAATTTGAAAAAAAATTGAAACTTTCTTCATCTTTTATAAATATGTGTGTGTGTGTGTGTGTGTGTGTGTGTACTCCTGCTCAGGCTTTTTTTTCTCTTTCAAATAAGCAAATTTAAAAAAATATTAATTTATGTATTTATGTGTATGTATTTACACATATGTATATGTATATTTTAAAAAACAGATTTTCCGGGGCGCCTGGGTGGCTCAGTGGGTTAAGCCGCTGCCTTCGGCTCAGGTCATGATCTCAGGGTCCTGGGATCGAGTCCCACATCAGGCTCTCTGCTCAGCAAGAAGCCTGCTTCCCTCTCTCTCTCTCTCTCTGCCTTCCTCTCCGTCTACTTGTGATCTCTCTCTGTCAAATAAATAAATAAAATCTTTAAAAAAAAAAAAACAAAACAAAACAGATTTTCCTATATAACACTGCCCCAAAACCTGACGGCTTCAAACAGCACCCAATTCTGTTTGTCAATTATTTGGGTGGTGAATACCTGGGCTGGTTTCATCTGTCTGGGTTCATTCATGAGGTGGTGGTCATCTGGTAGCTTGTCTGGGACAAGGTGAATTAGGACGGCCTCAATCACACATCAAGCGGTTGGTGCGTGCACTGGCTTGTGTGAACAAGGCACCTCAGCTGAGCACTTGTCTCTGATCCATGTGGCCTATATTGTCCAGGCCAGAGCTGGCTTTTCACCAAGAGTCTCAGGGAAGTATTCCAAGATAGCGTGAGCAGATTCCTGTGGACCTCTTGAGGCCTACATTTGGCCACATTCTATTCGTCAAAGCAAGTCACAAGGCCAGCCTAGGTTAACAGGATGAAGAAATACAGTCCACCCCTTGACAGGAGAACAGCAGACTTACTCTGTGAAGAGAGGTGCCTACAGGAATGGGAAGAAGTACCGCAGCTAACTTTCAGATGATGCAACACAGCTAGATGCAAATGTACTTTAGATATTATTTTGTATACTACTTTCCAATGAACATTATAGCATAAATGTTTCACATGTTACTACGATTTCTTCCTGAACACTGTATATTCTACTTCCCATCTTCTCTTTCTGCACTCAGCTTTCTTTAGCATTTACAGTAGTGGGCATCTTAACAGAGGCAATGGAATGAAATGTTCAGTTAATTCCAAAGTGGGTTAAAGCAGAGAATCATTAAAAATGAAAATGATATGAATGAAATGTTATATTTTAACTTAAGTAAATGAATGTATATTCATTAGTCAACCTTTTAATATAGGACCACAGACTTTTCTTTGAAATAAGTCAACTTACTGGAGAATCTCCTCTCCTTTCTTGCATAACCTTATTCATAATGCATTATCTCTTAAGTTCCCACCTCTATTTCTTTAAAAGGGGAGAGGGCGCCTGGGTGGCTCAGCCGGTTAAGCATCTGCCTTCAGCTCAGGTCATGATCCCAAGTCCTGCAATCAAGCCCCATATCAGGCTCCATGCTCAGTGGAGAGTCTGTTTCTCCCTCTCCTTCTGCTTCTCCCCAGACTCCTGCTCAGGCTTTTTTTTCTCTCTCTTTCAAATAAGCAAATAAAATCTTCAAAAAAAATAAAAGTAGAGGAGGGGGAAAAATTAATGACACTGACAAAGCCATCAAAATTCTAGAATTTTTTCACTTTTTCCAATCTCTTACTGTTACCTTGCTCATACCTAATTCATCAATTTCTTCAGGGACTTGCTTTATTAAAATTTTCCAAAGCAATCTGTACTGTCATTTGCTTTGGATCATTTTGTTCTCAGGGAAACAGTAATGCTACTTTCCTTTTATACTCAATTTCATCAGCCCATAATATTTAATTCCACAACTACAATAATAATGCAATCTGGGATAAACAGGTTTAGAAACACAGAGAGCTGATTTAGATTTGCATAATATATGGATAGATCTTAAAACATTGTTAGGTGGAAAACAGTGTCGAGTAAGAAACTGAGATCCATCATATAGTAACATTTACAAAAATTGTGAACACCTACACATAAATCACAAGCAACAAAAAAAAAAAGCATTATTCATTTTACACAGACACAATACCCAAGGACAGTTATCAGACAATATGACATCATCAAGTATAATGACATCATGCTTGCTTGATAAACATTATGGGGGTCTGCACATGGGGGAAGAGGGAAGGGGAAGAAGAGGGGAAGGGAATAAGGACAGAAGATAGGGGCGCCTGAGTGGCTCAGTGGGTTAAGCCGCTGCCTTCGGCTCAGGTCATGATCCCAGGTCCTGGGTTCGAGCCCCACATCGGGCTTTCTGCTCGGCAGGGAGCCTGCTTCCTCCTCTCTCTCTGCCTGCCTCTCTGCCTACTTGTGATTTCTCTCTGTCAAATAAATAAATAAAATCTTAAAAAAAAAAAGAAAAGGACAGAAGATACAAGGAAAAACTAAAACATAATAAATAAAATAAGACTGGATTGATCATGTTTCAAGAAACAAGGAGGGTATTTAATTCACTTTTCTGAGAGGTACCTCCTTCTCCCAGAACAAGAACAGAAAAGATTTACACCCTCCTTCAACCCAGGAAAGTTTTCTTTGATTACCTAGCCACAATATCTGCATAAGCTCTCATTAGTTTTCTTTCCAAGAATGTGCTGTATAATGTACTTTGGCCCATTTGCAATTCAGAACTTCAAAATACAGCTACCAGTCAAAATATACAAATAACAGTCATGACAAGTGCTCTCCTTAATGCCCATCACCTGTTTCCCCCATCCCCCCACCTCCTCCTCTCTGATAACTATCAGCGTGTTCTCTAGAGTTAAGAGTTTGTTTTTTGGTTTATCTCTCTCTCTCTCTCTCTCTCTCTCTTCCTCTTTGCTCGTCTGTTTTATTTATTAAATTCCACATATGAATGAAATCATATAATATTTGTCTTTCTCTGACTCATTTCGCTTAGCATTATACTCTCTAGTTCCAAAAATGTCATTGCAAATGGTAAGATTTCATTCTTTTCTATGGCTGGATAATATTCCATTACACACACACACACACACACAGTGCAGCCACTGTGATGGAGTTTCCTCAAAAAGTTAAAAACAGAAATAACCTATGATCCAGTAATTACACTACTGGGTATTTACCCAAAAAACACAAAAACACTAATTCAAAGGGATTAGCAAGTTTTTCCATCTTTCTGTGCCTTAGTACTTTCATCTAAGTAATGATGATAATAAGAACAATATAGTATATGTAATAGAATATCTAATTAATATGTAATTATGTCTACGTGTTACCAAATGTATTGTTTTCTATATTAACCACTATATAGTAATAAAATAATTATTATCGTAATATTTCATAAGGTTTTTAGGATTAAATGAGTTTAACTACATAAAGAACTTACAGGTGCCTCTGGCCCGTAGCCAACACTAGGTTTACTTGTTGCTACTACAGCTATAATCACCACTGTTGCTGCGACTACTACTGTTCCTGTTACTACCACCACATTTCGTCAACCCTAGCGCACGTTTTTTTTAGCATCTATGAAATCAGGATGAGTCTTACATCCTGTGGCATCTTAGAGCCAATGAATTACAGTAGTAATGTGATAACCTTGCTTATTTTGTGCAGATTGGGTCAATACGACTTCACAAACTAATCATTGTGTGTCCTAGCTAGTAGGTTTGTCAACTATCCTAGCTCATTACTCAATTTAGGGGAAACAAAACAAAACAAAACAAAACCTGAGTATAACACCTATATACAAAAGTGGATAACTTTAATTTTGAAAAGGTTTTAGTGCTACTAGCTGGTTTCATAGTGATATTTACACGAAAATTTAGTTTTGAAATTTTAAAAATGATTTGAACATCTTGATTGACATAGTCCTTTTTTTTAATTGGGGAATATTTTTTATAATTGAATAGAACATTATATTCATTTCAGACATGGAACATAATGATTTGGTGTTTGTATATGTTGTGAAATGATCACCACAATAAGCCTACTTAACCTCCATCGCTACACATAGTTACACATTTTTTTCTTATGATAAGAACTTTTAGTGTTTATTCTCTTAGCAACTTTTAAGTGTACAATACAGTATTATTAATTGTAGTCACCATGCTGTACCTTACATTTCCATGGCTTGTTTTATAAGTGTGAGTTTGTACCTTTTGAGTACCTTCATCCTTTGTTCACACCCACCACTCCCACCTCTAGTAACGATCAAATTGGTCTCTGTACCTTTGAGTTGGCGGGGAGGAGTTCGTTGGTGGGGAGAGTGTTTCAGTTCCACATGTAAGTGAGATCATACAATATTTATCTTTCTGTGTCTGGCTCATTTCACTTAGGATCATGCCTTCAAGATTCACCCACGTTGTCGTAAATAGGCAGGATTTCCATGTTCTTTTTTTGTTTTTTTAGATTTATATATTTATTTAGAGAGAGAGATTTCCTTGTTCTTTATGACTCAATAATATTCCATGGTGTGTATACAGAAGAGAAAGAGAAACATAGGTTGCTTTCATGTCTTGGCTACTGTAAATAATGCTGCAGGGGACACGGGGGTGCAGATATCTTTTTGAGTCAATGTTTTTACTACCTTTGGGTATATTCCCAGAAATGGAATTACTGGCTCATATGGTAGTTCTGTTTTTAGTCTTCTGAGGGTCCTCCATACTGTTTTCTATAGTGGCCGCACCAACTTACATTCCCACCAAGAGAGCACAAGATTCTCTTTTCTCCACATCCTCACCAACATTTGTTATCTCTTATGTTTTTTGATCATGGCCATTCTAGCAGGGGTGAGGTGATATTGTGCTCTTGATTTACATTTTCTTGATTTAGTGATATCACAGACCTGTTGGTCATCTATATATATGTCCTCTTAGGAATAAATATATATTCAGAACCCTTGCCCATTTTTTAATCAGATTGTTTTCTCACTGTTGAATTATTCAAGTTCCTTGCATATTATGGATATTAACCCTTTACCAGGTGTGTGACTTGGAACTACTTTCTCTCATTGTTTCTTTTGCCGTGCAAAAGCGTTTTTTGGTTTGATGTAGTCCCACTTGTTTAGTTTTGCTCTTGTTGCCCTTGCTTTGGTGTCAAATCCAAAAAAATTATTGCCAAAACTGATGTCAGGGAGCTTACTGCCTGTCTTCTTCTAGGAGTTTTATGGTTTCAGATCTTATGTTCAAGTCTTTAATCTCCTTTTGAGTCGATTTTTGTGTATGGTGTGGGGTAAGGGACCAATTTCATTATTTTGCATGAGGTTATTCAGTTTTCCCATTTATTGAAGATTATCCTCCCCATTGTATATAATTAACTCCTTTGTCATAAATTAACTGACCGTATACACATGGGCTTCATTCTGAGCTCTGTTCTGTACAGTTGTGTGTTTGTTTTTATGCCAATACGATACTGTTTTGCTTATAAAGCTTTGTAATACGGTTTGAAATCAGGTAGGATGATGCCTCCAGCTTTGTCCTTCTTAGGTTGTTTTGGCTATCCTGGTTCTTTTGTGATTCCATATAAATTTTAGAATTCTTTGTTTCCATGAAAAATGCCATTGGCATTTTGATACAGAATGTCTTGAATCTATATATTGCTTTGGGTAGTGTGGACATTTTACCAATATCAATTCTTCAAATCCACCAGTACAGAATATCTTTCCATTTATTTGTCTCTTCTTCAGTTGCTTTCATGAATGTCTTAAGTTTTTAATATACAGGTCTTTCACCTTCTTGGTGAAATTTATTCTGAGGTATTTTATTCTTTTTGAGGCACAAGGTGAGGTTGCTTTTTTAGTTTCTCCTTCTGATAGTTTATTATTACTGCATAGAAGCACAACAGATTGTTGTATATTGATTTTGTATTCTGTAACTTTACTGAATTAATTTATTAGTTCTAACAGTTTTTTGGTAGAATAGGGTTTTTTTGGTTTTGTATATATAGACCATGTCATCTGCAAGCAGAGACAGTTTTACCTTATGTTCCAATTTGTATGTCTTTTATTTCTTCTTCTTGTCTAATTTCTCTGGGTGGGATTTCCAGTATTGTGTTGAACAAAAGTAATGAGAGTAGGCAACTGTGTCTTGTTCCTGTTCTGAGAGGAAAAGCTTTCAGCTTTTCTTTATTGAGTATGGATATTAGCTACAGGCTTGACATATTTAACCTTTACTATGTTCCCTCTATGCCCACTTTGTGGAGAGTTTTTATTATAAATGGATGTTGCATTTTGTCAAATGCTTTTTCTGCATCTTCTGAGATGACCATTTGATTTTTATCCTTCATTTTGTTGATGTGATGTACCACACTGAGGGATCTGGAAATGTCGAGCCATCCTTGCATCCTTGGAATAAATCCTACTTGATTGTGGTGTTTTCTTCTTTTACAGTATTGTTGAATTCAGATTCCTAAGTTTTGTTGAGAATTTTGCATCTACCTCCATAGAGGATCATGGCCTTTAATTTTATTTTCTTTGTGGCATCCTTGTCTGGTTTTAGTATCAGGCTAATGCTGGCATTATAAAATGAGTTTGGAAGTGCTCCCTTTTTTACTTTTTGGAAGAGTTTGAGGATTGGTATTAATTATTTTTTCAGTGTTTTGTATAATTCACCAGTGAAGCCATCTGGTCTTGCACGTCTGTTTGTTGGGAGGTTTTTGATTACAGATTCCATCTCCTTATTAGTATTCAGTCTGTTCAGATTTTCTATTTCTTCGTCAATTCAGTCTTGGTAGGTTATATGTTTCTTGATATTTATCATTTCTTCTAGGTTGGCCAGTTTGTGGGCATTTAGTTTTCTCTTACGATATTTCATTTTTCAGTGGTATCAGTTGTAACATCTATTTCTGATTTCATTTTGTTTTTTAGTTCCTTTTTTTAATTGGGAGTCAGGCTAGACTTATCAATTTTATCTTTTCAAAAACCAGCTTTTATTTCATTGATCTCTTCTGTTGTCCTTTTAGTCTCTATTTCATTTATTTCCTCTTGGATCTTTGGTATTTCCTTCCTTTTACTGAATTTAGGATTTATTTATTCCTCTAGTTTTTTGAGATGTAAAGTTAGCTTGTTTATTTGATTCTTTCTTGTTTCTTGATGTAGGCATTTCTCACTATAAGGTTCCTTCTTAAAACTGCTTTTGCTGCATCCCATATATCTGAGAATGTTGTATTTCTGTTTTTATTTGTCTCAAGGTATTTTTATTTCTTTTTTTTTATTTCTTCATTTCTTGTTCAATAACATATTCTTTAATCTTCACCTATTTGTGAATTTTCCAGTTTTCCTCTTGTGATTGATTTCTAGTTTCACACCATTGTAGTTAGAAGAGATGCTTGATTTGATTTTAATTTTCAAGTATATTAAGATTTGTTTTATGGCCTAACATGTGATGTCTCCTTGAGAATGTACTGTGTGCACTTGAGGGAAATGGGTATTTTGTTGCTTTTGGATGGAAAGTTCTGGATATGTCTATTAGGTCAATCTCATATACTCTGTTTCTTAAGATTAATGTTTCCTTATTGATTTTCTCTTTGGATGATGTATCCATTGATGAAAGCGGGGTACTAAGGTCTCCTACTATTATTGTATCACTATCTATTTTTCCCTTTAGCTCTGTTAATATTTGCTTTATATATTCAGGTGCTCCTTTGTTGGGTGCATAATATTATATCCTCTTGTTGGATTGCCCCTTTGTCATTAGGTAATAACCTTATGTCTTTTATTACAGTGTTTGTTTTAAAGTCTATCTTGTTAGATGTAAGAGTAGCTCCCCCAGCTTTCATCTGATTTCCATTTGCATGGGTTATCATTTTCCACCCCTTTACTTTCTATCTCTGTGTATCCTTACATCTGACAAGTCTCTGGTAGGCAACACACAGATGGGTCTTGTTCTTTATCCATTCAGCCATCTTATGTCTTTTTACTAGAGAATTCAGTCCATAATTACTTAAAGTGATTACTGATAGATACGTACTTATTGTCAGTTTGTTGATGTTTTCAGTTATTTTTATTACTTTTTTGTCTTTAAGTTTCATACTAGCTTTATAAGTGATTAATCTATGTTTACAATATTAGATAATTCTTAATTTCACTATTTTTTCATCTTACCAATTGGATTTATACTTTCATATGTTTTCCTGTTACTAATATTTCATTTCAACTTTAAAAGTCCCTTTAACATTTCTTATAAGGTTGGCTTAGTGATGATTAACTCCTTTAGCTTTTGCTTATTTGGAAAACTGTTCTCTATCTTTCAATTCTGAAGGACAACTTTGCCAGGGATAGTATTCTTGGATGGCAGTTTTTTCTTTTAGTACTTTGAATACATTGTGCTGCTCTTCTGTGGCAGCAATGTTTCTGCCGAAAAATCTGCTTATTGTCTTATGGGGGTTCCCTTGTACACAAATTGTTTTTTTCTTAATGCTTTTAAGAGCTTCTTCTGTCTTTAACTTTTGATATTTTGATTATAAGGTGCCTTGATGTGGGTGTCTTTGGATTCATTATATTTAAAACTCTGGGCTTTCTGGATCTGGATGTCTGTTTCCTTCCCCAGATGAGGGAAGTGTTTGGTCATTCTTGGAATAAGTTTACTGCCCCTTTTTCTCTCTCTTTTCTTTCTGCAACCCCTATGATGCAAATATTGATCTGCTTGATGTTGTCCCATAAATCCCTTAAGCTCTTCACACTTTTGCATTCTTTTTTCCTTTTGCTATTCTAACTGGGTGAGTTCTACTGCCCTGTCTTCAAGTTCTCTATTATATTTTTCAGTTCAGTTATTGCATTTTTCAACTCTGTGACTCCCATTGGATACTTTCTTTTATTTTCTGTCTTTGTTGAAATTTCCACTTGGTTCATCCATTCTTCTCCTGAGCTTGGTGAGCATCATTATGACCATAATTTTAATCTCTTTATCAGGTAAATCATTTATCTCCATTTCATTAAGGTGTTTTGTCTGAAGTTTTATCTTGTTCTTTCATTTAGAGCATATTCTTCTGCTTCTTTATTTTTTTCTTGGATCTCTGTGTTGGTTTCTATGTAGTAGACAAAACAATCATCTCTCCCAGTCTCATGTAGGAGATGAACCTTATCATTCAACATGGCCCTCTCAAATCTTTGTGATTGTCCAATCAGCCTACTTTATTCTTAGTGGCTCCCAGTATTTGATGGTGTGCCAAGACCTGTCAGCATCTCGAAGGGGAATATCTCAGTTAGCACCTAGATGCAGGCTGATTGGAAGCCAGACCCTGATGCAGCAGCTTTTAAAGTATACAAACACACCTCTTTCTGGGGAGACTGGGAGATGCACATTTTTGTCTGCTCCCTCAATGTTGAGCTCTGGATTAATAGCCAGGTAAGAGCTGCTCTTCGCTTACTACCATCCTGTTGAACCCATGAGCACCAGCCCTGCCACCCATCAGAGCCAGGCTATCAAGGAACATGTTCTTTGGGTGACAGACACAAAAGCTGGGGAGCCAAACACGTATATAATCTCCTTTCTCAGAGATACCAGCAACCTGAGACAAGGCAGAGGAAAAGCAGGATGATGGTGTACTGCCTAGCCTCTCCGATCTCTACAGAGGATTGTAGTAAGCCCCTAAATGTGTGTCAAACTAGAAGCCTACCCCTTAGGCCACAGCCATAAAAATAAGCTAATAGAACTCTTGCACAGAAAGACTTAGGGTGCGTTTCAGTCTACCATTACTGCACTGCACCCTGTGGGGGGTGGGTAATCAGTTAAGAACTGTTTCTCTTTTCTAACAGTCCTGTGGTTCCAATCATAAGTCCCTCTGGTCCCCAATGCCAGGAAATCCAGGTGTGTCTCCTGGGCAGCAGCCACAAAAATTAGGGCACCAGGTATGTGCACAAGCTGCTTTTAGAGAAATAACAGTGACCCAGAAAAAAGCAGAGGAAGACTGCAAAAATACTGCTTCCCCTCTGAGGTCTCTGGAGAGAATTACAGTTGGCTCTTAGATATTGCTTTAATTAGAAGCCTGCCCCTCAGGCCATCTATGAAACTAAGCTACTAGGTGTCTTTCACAGAAAGACTGGGTATTTGAGTCTGTTGCCTCTGCTGTGCCTTGGGGTTATAGTCAGCTAAGACTTCCTCCTATGTCCATTACATCCACTATCAGACTCACAAGCACAAGCCCCACTGACCACCAGAGCCAGGTGATCTCGAGATTCCTCTGGGCAGCAGCCACAAAGATCAGGGTGCTAGACCGGTGTAGAAGCTCCTTTCTGGGAGATGCAAGAGGCCAGAGTGAGGTAGAGGGAGAGAACAAATATGGCATCACTTACCTCCCCCTTCGGAGCATTTTAGTAGGTTCCTCCCTAGATGTGTTTAATTCAATGCCTGATAAGCGTATAAGCCTCTCTCACAGAAAGCCTGGCCACTTCTCATTCAGGGGCTTTGTATTGGGCCCTAGGATGGATAAAGTCTGCTGAGAAGAGCCTTCTAAGAACTGTTTCTCAGTTCAAAATAGCCTTCTGGGTCTTGTGGAGGCAAGTCCCATTGGCTTTCAAAGCTAGATGTTTGGGGAACTTGTCTCTCAGATAAGGTCTTAAAAGGTGCCATGCCACATGGGTTCAATCCTTCACTCCTCACGGGGGGAGATCTCGGGAATTTGAGTTACCTCCCAACTGTGGAATACTATGCTGGGGTTGGAGTCGGTGGTGAGGCTGTGTCTTAGCCTCTCCTACCTATTTCTACATGGTTGTTTTTGTTTTGTTTTGTTTCGTTTCGTTTCGTTTTTCTCACTCACCTAATGTGTAGGCATTGCTCAGCTGGTTTGGGGGTTTCTTTCGGAGAACATCGTTCTACATGTAGCTGTAAATTTGGTGTGTCTGTGGGAGGAGGTGATTTCAGGATCCTCCGACATCACCATCTTGAATCAGAATGCTGCCTATTCCTTTTCTTAATGGTGACTTTTAATAAGTAGAATTTTTTAATTTTGATAAAGATTTTTTGTTTATGGCTATTGCTTTTTGTGTCAAAAGATATCTTTTCCTGTCCCTAAGTAACGAAAATGTTCTTCCGTGATGTCATCTCAAAGTTGGAGGTTTTAGTATTTATGCCAATAATTGGTATAGTCAAACCTTAATTTTTGCCCAACTAATGTGTGTGTTATTTTTTTTGTTATTCTCTTCTTTTAAATGAGGTTAAACAATTTTCCACGTGTTTATTGGCTATGTGGATTCCCACTTCTGTGCAACTCAAGTTTTGTCACTTTTTTGATAGGGTTGTATGCCTTTTCTTACTGAATTTTTTGGCATCTCATAGACTATCTTTTTGTTTTATTTTTGTATAATTGGTATAAAATAAATTGCATATATTGTGTTTGATAAAATGTGATATATGAATACACCCATGAAATTACAACCACAATCAAGATAATGTCCATGTCCACCGCTCAAAGTTTCTTCATGCTCCTTTGTCAACCATCCCTCCTTCAATTCCCCATTACTAGGCAACCACTAATCTGCTTCCTATCACTATACATTAGTTTGTTTTTCTGGAATTTTATACAAATGGAAACATACAGTATGTACTCTGTTTTATCTGCCTTCTTTCACTCAGCATAATCATTTAGAATTATTTCCTTTTGATGAATGAATTCCTGTATCACTATGAAATGACCCCTTTTCCTCTAGTGATAATTTTTTGCTCTAAAATCTACTTTGTGTGATATTTATAGAACCACTCCAACCTTCTTTAGAATAATGTTAGCACAATGTATCTTCTTTTCTTTTAATATTTAATATTCTTTTAATATCAACCATCTGTGTCTTTAAGGTTTTTTTAAATTAGATTTTATTCATTCAATCTGAACATTTTTACCTCCTCATTGGGTGCATTCATGTAATTTTTTTTTTTTACATGGCTGAGTTTAAGTCTACCGTTTGACCATTTGTTTTCTATTTGTCACTTATGGTTTAAAAAAAATTTTTTTTTAACTACCCACATGAGGATCGATCTCAGCACCCTGAGATCATAACATGAGCTGAAACTGAGAGTCAGATGCTCAACCGACTGTGCCACCCTGCGACCCATTTGTGAAAGTATTCATAAGAATTCCCTGATGTCAAATAAGAATACATCCTGATCTCTAGATGACCTGTGTTCACCACGGTCAGGGGCACATCTGGGGACACTACTTCCTTGAACTTCTTTAAATCCCCTGAGTCTTCCAGGCAAACAATTCTGGGATATAACGCCATACAAGAACCTACTCATGGCCACCAATTGTTAGAACAAACACTTCTTCTTTTTTTTTCTGATCACCTAGTTACTGACGTCACTGAAGGGTTAAGGAGGGCACAGATTTAATCCTGATTTACTCTTAAACCTGAGAATATAGGCTTCTGATAACTCAGGTTAATGTAGGGAGGATATCCAGTGTGATTCTCTATCTTGAATTACCCCTCTCCTGACTAGATTGACAAATGCCTTTAGGCTGAAAGTAGACTCTGGGCTCTGGTGTTCTGCTTTATTCTCAAGGTTCCTAATTTCCCTGTCTTCGGGCTAATAGTTCCCACTCTCTTGTTAGTTATTTGGTGCTTTCAAGGTGACTCTTAAAAGGCTGCAGTTTGTAGGTTTTGTGATATGTTTATTTTGTTTTGGTTTTATTTTATTTATATTCATTTGATGAACATATAGTGTGTTATTAGTTTCAGAGGCAGAGTTCAGTGATTCATCTGTTGTATATAACACTCAGTGCTCATATGTTTGATTTTAAGAGCAAAAGTTTGTCCATAGAACCTACCTGCTGCTCCTAAAAATGAAAGTCTCCAAATCATTTCTTAACTATTTATGATGAAATAATTATGAAACAGATGATTACATCCACAAAATATATTTTTTAAATAGTTCCTCTGGGTAAATATTTTCAGTGATTATAATCCAAAATAATACACATACATGTTGGTTGAGTTACAGACCCAAGTTTGAGCACCACTTAAGTGACAATTGATAAGCAAAACTTAGAGAATATGCTTACATTTCACAAAAGAAAAATTTAAAAATCTTCAAGCCTAATTGCATGCAGGAACACCTTTATAAAGTTATTTTAATGATTACATATGAAGAAAAAGTATGGTGTACAATAGAACACAAGTGGAAACTTGACAATTAGCTCCTTTCCTTGAACATGAACTAGATTTACTTTTGATGTAATAACCTCCACAGCCTTCAAATTTTTATCATGAAAGATTGTATATTTTGTGTCATACCACTTAGCATCCAACATATGAAAAAATAAACCTTGTCTCAGAAGTAAGATTTTTTGCAAAGGTTGGTTTAGAGGTACAAGGTCTCTTCTAATCACACCAGATTAGCCAGAACCAAATTATCTCTCTGAAGATAACCATATCTATCTATCTATCACCTATCTCTCTATCTACTAACAAAGAACTACCACCAAAAAGATAATTTAGGGGTTATAAGGACTATAGTTACCATGCTTTAAGAATGTAACTACAGTTAGCATGCTTTATAAGAGGTGTATAATTTTTTGCCCCTAATATCACACATATTCTGTAAATGGCTTTACCCTGAAAAGATAGAAACCTTCTGGGATGCTGAAACTTGAGATAAAACATGCCCCAGATGGAAGAAAATCACAAGGAACACATACAAAAAGGCAAATGAGTTTTTTTTTTAATTACTCAAAAACAAGAGAAGAAGGTTCAGGCAAATAATTCCTCATAGTCTCAAAAATTACTGACAACATTATATCTTTAATTATTTAAAAACCTCAAAGAAAAAATGAAAAGGTCCAGAGACAACAGGATCAGGAAATGGGAGCGCACTGGCTACACAGCAGGACATAAATGAAAATAGAAATATTGCAATGACAGAAGTAAGTGAAGAGGGAAAGAGAAGCAATGTAAATAAAAGAGCTTCCTAAGATACAATTAGAAGAGAAAATAAGAAAAATGTAACAAATGAAATCTAATATGTCCATAATTGGAGTTTCTGAGATAGAAAAGCAAAGAAATTGAAAAAAGTGCTAAATATATTCTTTTTCTTACCTAAAGAAAGGTTTAAATCTGTCCTGAAAGTATTCATTGTCACCATTCCCAGTTTCCATGTTTTACACAAATGCTCATTTTCTTTTCCAGACAGTCACATTTTTCCAGAATGTAAATTATGAGGCTGTAGATGACTACTTCAAGTTGCAGTAAGTATGACTTTTAAAAGAACCTATTCAATATGAAATGTGCTATTGAGATGATTGATTTGTAGGTATTCTTTTACTTACATGGCCTCATGACATTTTAAATATCTAGATTTCAGATTTCTTTTAAGTGTTAGGTTAGATGTGAAATTATTATTCTGTATAAAAATGTAAAATGCTCCTTGTAATTACATGAAACATATCTGGAGGTTTCCATCTGTCCAACTGAAGATGCAGAAAATGGGCTATTTCTTTTTTTTTTTTATTTAAAAATCAATTAATTGGGAGAGGGGGGTGGGGTTATGGACATTGGGGAGGGTATGTGCTATGGTGAGTGCTGTGAAATGTGTAAACCTGGCGATTCACAGACCTGTACCCCTGGGGATAAAAATATATGTTTAAAAAAATAATAATAAGGGGCGCCTGGGTGGCTCAGTGGGTTAAGCCGCTGCCTTCGGCTCAGGTCATGATCTCAGAGTCCTGGGATCAAGCCCCGCATCGGGCTCTCTGCTCAGCAGGGAGCCTGCTTCCTCCTCTCTCTCTGCCTGCCTCTCTGCCTGCTTGTGATCTCTCTGTCAAATAAATAAATAAAATCTTTAAAAATAATAATAATAATAATAAAATTTAAATTAAAAAATGTTTTTAAAATAAAAAAAATCAATTAATTAACATATAGTGTATTCATTTCAGAGGTAGAGTTTAGTGATTCATCAGTTGTTTATGATATCCAGTGGGCCCAATCCATCAAGTGAAAAATGGGCTATTTCTTAATTCATTAATTTTCAAGCATGTGCTCATTCATTCCCATCCCAAAGTCTTTACATACTATCCTTGGGCAGACTAGAACTCTAATATGAGTAGGTATTTAACTATGAGTAGAATCAGAGAAAACATCTTTGACTCTTGGAATAGGTAGCATATGAGCACGTCATTTCTGGAGGAAACAACTGACCTGGAATTGTGTCTTGAGGCATTTCTGTGGCCATCATTATGTCCTGATTCGATAGATTTCTGGAAAAATAACACTGTTTTGCTAGGAAAAAGTCCATTTTTCCTTAGTCTGCTGCTCCCCCAAGTGAGCTTGAGCTCTATGCCAAGCACTTTGTAGGTGCTCAAAACACATGGTGAACAAGTAAGAAGAAATCCTGCCGTCATGGGCCATATCTCTAGTGAGAGAAGACAAAGAACAAGTAACCAAATAAATGAACAAGGTAACTCCAAGTAGTTATATGTGCAGTTAAGAAAACAAAACAGGAGGGCACCTGAACAGCCCAGTCAGTTGAGTGTCCAACTCTTGATCTCAGCTCAGGTCATGATCTCAGGGTCACGGCATCGAGCCCCATGTCGGACTATACACTCAGCAGGGAGTCTGCTTGGGATCCTCTCCCTCTCCCTCTGCCACTCCCCCAGCTCTCTTTCTCTCTTTAAAATAAATAAATCGATCTTTAAAAAAAGAAAGAAAATACAACAGAATGAAGTGGTAGAGTCACTCTCTGGTCAGGAAGGGGAAGAGAGGAAAGGCTGCTCTACAGACTGTAGCCAAGGGAGGTTCAATTCATCCCCAGCCCCTCACCAACACTTTTCTCTCGATGCTTCTACTGTTATGGGTTCCTTGGGGTATTTTTGGTTTTGTGGATATTTACTTAGAATTCTGTTGCTGTTGAATACACTTCAGATTGTCCAAGATACTTCAGGTCAGTCCAAGACTTGACAAAAAATACAAAAAGCTTTGAAGTCAGCTGTGGTGGGGAATAAAAAACCTTCCTATAAGAAAACTTGTATAGAAAATTATAGATGTAATATTTACTATAGTGTCCTTCATAGACCTAGACTATCTTCCTGCATTTATCAAATCAAAGTTTCCATCACACTGGAAAACAAACCACAATTGGCATAATTATAAGATGCTTCCTGATTTCAAGGTTGTTAAATGAGAAAAAATATGTATCTTAGAATTGATGAAATATGGTACAGTGATTTAAAAAAATAAAATGTGCTATTCGTATCCTCATTTATTATACCTTATACCTAATATATGACAAATAAATATTAAAATGTGATGAATGTTGGAAGAAAAAGAACATTTGTTTGTGGTTTGTTTTTCCCCCGTTTTTTTCAAAAAGTAAAAACCTTAGCAGTTTTACTGATACTCCAATCTCAGCTCAGGAGTACTGATACTCTTGATCTCAGCTCAGGTCATGATGTCAGGGTCATGGGATTGAGTCCCTCTGGCTCCACACTCAGCAGGGAGCCTCCATAAAACTTTCACAACTTCTTCAGCGATTTCAACCTCTCCCATTTTGTCTGGACACAAAACAATTCTTAGGCACTTCAGAACCTAGAAATTCGACCTTGCTTTTGCTTCCACTCAGATCATAATAAGCAGCATAATGTGGCTCAGAAAACTAATCTCATAACTTATTCTTTATGGTTCCAAAAGGGTCATGGATAGGAGGAAAAGACCCACAGAGGCTAGAGAAAGAACAAATAATGCAGCTGTGCCCTTCTGAGGTCATCGGAAAGCTGGACCAGATGTCAGTCGCACAGCCTCCTCCTCCACGGAGGGTGTTAATGAAACGGGGCAGAGGCGGGGGTGGAAATGTTGATGGACGCTCATCTCTGTTTCCCATTGGGCCGACCCTACCCTAGCCCGCCGGGCAGTAAGAGTGACTTCAGGGAGTGACCACAGTGCCTTAGCAGAAGTGGAGAACAGTCACCCCCACAGTCCCCTCCCAGACTTCTAGAATTCCTCCTGGGGGCCAGTCATCCAGTGTCCATGGGACGGTCCATAGGCTCCACGGGAAGGCAGGCATGGTGCCTGCCTCCCTTGGGATTCTCTAAGCACCTGCACATGCCATTTCTCCTAGAGACGAGAACACGGGCCTTCGGCTTGTGCAGTTTCGGCCTAGTGAGTATGCTAGAGCGTGTCCAACCGCCCAAAAGGTAAGTGACAGAGGTGGATCAACACCATTACCTCAATAAAGCCGCAGGCGGTGGGCGAGAGAACCCCCACCAGCCCGCCATACAGGAGCCCCCCCGCCCCCCCCAGGGAAGTGTGTGTCTATGTCTCGGGGGGGGGGCATTATTTCACTTTGGAGACAGACCACAGTTCTGTCTTCCAAGGGCTTACCAGGGAAAGTGAGGTGTAGAAACGCATGCAAAAGCAGAAAATGATTAGTTTCAGGAGATACAACTGTATAAAGGAAAACTGAAATGAATGGGAACTCAAGTGGGATACGGTTTGTCAGAGAAGATGGCTTTTTAAAACTTTTTAAAAAGGTTTTAAAGCTAAAATTTATTGTGTACCTACTGTGTGTCTTTGCTTCAGCCTCTTTGTAGGTAATGGGAGTTACAAGGATGAAAAGACAGGCTCTTCCTTAGGGGCAAACCAAAGCTAGTCTAAGGGTATATGACACACAGTTATGAGAGAGCACAGAGAGCGCAGAGAGTGGGCAGACCGGGGAGGGGCAGGGTGAGGCGTCAATTGTTGGAGAGTAAGTGGAAGGTTAGCAGGCTGATACCAAGGGCATTCCAGGAAGACATGTTTACAAAAGCAGAGCCCCGTGAAACAGCCAGTCCCCAGAAAGCCTTAGTGATTCCTTCCAGCAGGAATTTTCCCAGGGAGCGATGACACCACCCCAACACATTATCGACCGGCATTTCTGTGTCGAGGACCAATCCTAGACGTGGTTGCTGGGTTTTGTCAGCTGGGCCCCAAAAGAGAAGGGATCAAGTGGTGGTGGGTCTTGACGGAAAGATTTGAGGACCTCAATCAACCAAGGGTGTCACATGAATAGATTAGTGAAGACAAAGGGCAGGCCCATGCTTTGGAACACTTTGAAGGGAAAACCAAAGATCTGGTCATGAAGGGACACCAAGGACTGTGGGTAGAGTTGCTGACAGAACAAATCAGATCCTGTGTCTGAGATCGAGTGCCTTTCCAGTGAAGGCTGAGAGGTCTGGGTTTAGCAGGCTTAACTCTTAAAATCCATCAAGCTTGTCTGGACAGGGTTCTCTATCCCCACCCTCCTGATGTCCACATCCTTCTTCGGGGTTAGGGAGTATTAGAGGTTCTTTCAGATTCACTTTGTGGAGAAATGCAACCTACAGCACATGTTTGAGACTGAAAGCAAGTGTCTAGATCCCACTTAGCAAGCCTGGGGGGTGTCTAGCCCTGCGGTGGGTAAGCGTCCCGGAGCCGGATGGGGATAGAACTAGGCATCCTAGTCAGGGAGGGGCCCGGTCTCTGGTCAGAAAGAAGTCAGTGAAGAGCCAGATGGTCACGCATGAGTCAGGGACAGGCTAGAAGAACAGAGTTGATGATCCCGGTTACAGCCAAGCTGTCGAAAGAGGAGATGCGGTTAGTGTCTGAAATACCGATGTGGGAAAGCAGAGAACTAACCTCCCAGCCTTGTGAGCAACAGGGCAACACGAAGCAAAGGCAGGAAAAATGTGATCAAAAAAGAAAGAGTAAAACAGCACCAAAGAGTGTAACACAACCCTACCTTGGAAAGGTGATTATTTCAAATCTAAAGTGTAATCGCTTTTCACTGTAGGGACATTTTCGCTCATGTGAATTGTAACCATGCGTCTCACCACTTAAATTTCTCCATTTTAGGTGTTCCAAATAGCCGTTGGCTGTGATTCCAGTAAATACATTGTTGTTAAAGGGCAAGTATATCTGCATTTGACCTGTCTTACTCTTTGCCTTTTCAGACAAATGGTGAACTGCACGGCGATTGCCGGTGGTACCATCAGCCTGATGACTGGCTTGTTCATGATGAAACCCGAAAACTGAACTGACAGTTTGTCCAAACCCGATTTGTTTGAACTTTGGGCCAAGTCAAACCTTCCATCTGAATCATACCAACAGGGAAAAAGGATTAACCTCTTTCCCTGTGGCCAGCGTTTTTCTCCACCTTCCCTTTTAACCATCCTGTTTCCATCCGTCACCATTGCCTCTCTCGCTCTCTGGGCTAGCACTCATTCCCCGAGAAACAAGAGGGAGAAGCACTTATGTCTCCTTTGCCTCCTCCTCAAACCAGTTACAATGTCATTTCTGCCACAGAATTGCTTACGTCCACGTCAGAAAAACCTGCACCATTACCCGTGGGAAGTTTTTTTAGAGCAAACATCACAGAAGCACCGGGGTTTCTTCCAGAGAAGCCCGAGGTGTGACTTTTCTTGCTTTTACCGGGGTTCACCATGAAGCACACTGATTTCTGTCATCCCCTGGCCACCGCAGGCTCGCTCCTCTATGGGGGAGAATTGAGGTCCCTGTGCACAATCCGTTCAGTGGAGGTGAAGTGAGTCCTTAAGACAGCGATGTACCGGGGCACCTGGGTGGCTCAGTGGTTTAAGCCTCTGCCTTCAGCTCAGGTCATGGTCTCAGGGTCCTGGGATCGAGCCCCGCATCGGGCTCTCCGCTCGGCGGGGAGCCTGCTTCCCCCTCTCTCTCTGCCTGCCTCTCTGCCTACTGTGACCTACCTCTCTCTCTCTCTCTCTGTCAAATAAATAAATAATTAAAAAAAAAAAAAAAAGACAGCGATGTACCTAATAGACTCCTCTCCCGTGGTCAGGAGTGGCGGTGAGTGGGGGAGTGGAGACTCTTCTCCAAGTGGAATGACTTGCTCTCATCCAAAACAAGTATCTGCTCACCCGCTATCCTAATCTTTTGAGTACGCAGTTGGAACCATTAGTTGCTAGACTGACAATCAAGTTTTCCCATTTCAGTCAGCAAGGGATGTGCATTTCCCACAATTCCTTTTCCGGGACGCACAAAGGCTAACTGATCTATGCAGCGCATGGCGTCCTGCTTCTGGAATGGTCTGTGGACCAGCACTGGCATCGTTGGGAGTTTCTTGGAAATTCAGGTTCTTGGGCCTTGTCCCATACCCACTGAGTGAGAACGGCTATTTTAACTAAATATCCCGGAGATGAGCAAGGGCATTAAAATTTGAGAATGACTGCTCTGTGCAACGTTACCAGAATCAGTTCCCAGGACCGCCACGTGCGGTACCACGATCTCAGTCTATTTCTGGGCGGGTCTAGATGGCAATCGTCAAAGGCGGGCTGTTCATCAGCCCCACCAGGAGAACATGTTTGACAAACACAGATTTCAGAACCTTACTCCAGCCTTCTTAATCGATGACCCACTGTTCTGGAACCCTAAAAATGGCCCTAAGACCTTGAATTCAAGTTGGGGTGGGCCTGAGGTTTTCACAGTCATGAAAGGAGGCCTATGGAGTCCAAGGTTCCTGTGACAGGAGAGATATTCACCTTGGAGGGCATCTCATGGGGTCTATATTGAGCTTCACTGTAGGAAATGGTCTAGACTTCCAATATCCATCTAAACATGGTGGTGATCAAGGTTCCTTCTGAGTTACAGTGGAAGCAGCCAGCAAAAATGATCAAATGAATAATTTAACTTACTGAAGACATCATTTTTTAGACTCTGATAGCCTATGTTTGCCTGACCACTAACCAGAAATTAGGTGCATCCTTAAAGTAGCTCCTTAACTGCACAACTGCGTCCCCAGCAGCAATTAGAAATTGGTGGGGTTTTTTAATTATGAGGAATAAAAATAGCCCAAAGAAATTTATCTTCGTTTTGATAGATTTTCATTGAATTTTTCACATGTATCAAATACAAATAAATCAGTATGTTTCAAATTCCGGTGGCCTCAGAAATATTGATTTTTTAAAAAATAGAAATGCTAGGGCCATTGTGCACCTGGGTGGCTCAGTTGGTTAAGGTTCTGACTCTCGATTTTGGCTCAGGTCATGATCTCAGGGTGGTAAGATCAAGCCCTGCATGGGGCTCTCTGCTGGGCATGGAGCCTGCTTGAGATTCTGTCTCTCCCTCTCCCTCTGCTCCTACCCCCACTCTTGTGCATGCACTCTCTCTCTCTAAAATAAATAAATAAAACCTTTAAAAAAAAAAAAAGAAAGAAAAGAAATGCTAAGGCCACACATTAACCCCGGGATTCTAGTTCAGTAAGTGATGATTCTGTGATACTCTCAAGTTTGAGAATCACGGAGTTAAATGATTATATGTTTGTGCAAGTGTATAAGGAATGATATTACAACTTTATCATGTTTTGTTTTTTGTAGGTTTAACAAAAAAGACTGTCTTCAGCATGATTTCTTTTACATTATTGAAAAGTAAGAAATACTTTTAACATTAGCACTGTTCTACATTATTAGTACGAATAATTTAGAATCAGTATTTATTCCTATTAACATCAATCTTTTCTAATATATATGTTCATTGCTACAAATTTACCTCTAGGCACTGCTTTTGCTGCATCTCACAAATTTTGATAAGTTGTGTTTTCATTTCCATTTAGTTTAAAGTCTTTTTGAATTTCTCTTAAGATCTCTTCTTCAATACATGTATTATTTAGAAGTGTGTATTTAACCCCCACACAACTGGGGAATATTTTGTCATCAATTTTTGTGATACCTCCTTACTGAACAAAGTAATGCTTTTAATTTATAAGTTTTAAAAGAGGAAAGAAAAATAAGTAATGAAAAATGTGTCTTTCCTACAGGTCATATCTGAGGAATCAGCCATCTAAAAACTTGGTAAGAAAAGCATAATTTTATCAATCAGCCAAATATAGAAAATAACTAAAGCATTTTTCCTTTTCTAGAGAGTAAAATATAATTGGAAAAAATACGGCTGCCCGCTGAGACTTGATTTTGGAGAAATGTTTCACCCTTTGATTGAATTGTAAGTATATCCTCACTAAAATTTTTAACTTACTTTGAAAGTTTCAAAATGAAAGTATGAAAACAATGCTAATTAATCGTGCACTTAATAACAAATACTTTTGAGCACTTGATATATGCATCTCTAAGTTTTCCGTACTAGTTATACAAAGTTGAACTACCATGGTGCCTGCATGTGGAGGGAGGTTATCATTTCACTGCTGAGACAAGGCCGGTAAGACAGCTAAGGCTCTTCTCAGTGATGCAGGTGGTCTCTTCACCATTGCCTTATTCTCTCTAATCTCTCCCCAAGCTCCTACCAGCACCTCTGCCTGTTTGATAGGAACTACCTTCCCCAGGTGACGTATGACTTTTCTTTCCATGGACCAACAATAACTTACAGCTTGCAAGGAACGAAACTACATGACTAATAGGGGTGGTACAATGGGGAGATTTCAAAAATGTTATCTGTAACTTAATTCTTACAAATAATATTTTGTAATAATAGGATAAAATGCTCTGAGGAAGACTTTTCCAAATAATTTTCTATTATTTTGTCTTCATCTTTAATTTTATTCTTGATTTATGATTACAAAGGTTACACTGTTTGTTACAAAATTTAAAATACAGAAGAATAGGAGACAAATGACCCATTTTCTAAATTTGTTTGCTATTATAAACAAAATGGTGGTGGATATTCCCTTCTGTACATGTTTGGACACACTCCAGATATGCCATTAGGAAAAATTACTGGAAGCAAAATTTCTATGTAAAAAACATCAAAACTTTGGTCAAGGCTTCCAGCTTTTGGGGCTTTCTAAGGCTAGAAACAACTTCTGAGATCTCTCAGAGTGGGTAGGGGTGACGTAAGGATTCAGGTGTTCCATTTGGTTTTTTTTTAACATCTTAATTTAATTTTATTTTTTTCGTGTTCCAAGACAGGTGCTTCAATTTAGTTTTGCTGTGGGGGCTTTCCCTGTTGGGACCCAGAAGGTCTTTACCGTCACGTCCTGCCTACCATTCCTCACCCATGCCGCTTTGAGGATTCTGTGCTGTGCCCTCGACATCACTGTCCTACAGGCCCTCTGTCCTAGGTCCTCTGGGCTGTCAGGCTGGTCAGGCTGATCTCCTGTCTTCTGCAGTTCTGATCCTCTTCTAGACATCCAGTGGTGCCACTACTTTTCCTGGTAACCCTAGACACTCCTTCCTCCACTGAGGCCTCATTTTTTTCCTTTGTTTTAAGTTTTTATTTTAATTCCAGTGAGCTAACACACAGTGTTACATTAGTTTCAGGTGTATAATATAGTAATTCAGTAGTTCCATACTTCACCCTGTGCTCGTCACAACAGGCGCACTCCTTAATCCCCCATCACCTCTTTCCCCCATCCCCCCACCCACCCCTTCTGATAACCATCAGATGGTACTCTATATTTAAGAGAGTGTTTCTGGATTTGTCTCTTTCTCCATTTTTTTCCCCTTTGCTCTTTTGTTTTGTTTCTTAAATTCCACATGTGAGTGAAATCATATGGCCTTTGTCTCTCTCAGACTGATTTATTTCGCTTAACATTATACTCTCTAGCTCTGTCCCTGTCATTACAAATAACAAGATTTCATTCTTTTTTACAGTTGAGTAAAAATGTTCTAGTATACAAATATAATGGAATATTACACACACACACACACACACACACACACACCACATCTTTATCCATTCATAAATCAATGAATACTTGGGTAGGCTCCATATCTTGGCTGTTATAAATAACGCCACTATAAACATTGGGGTGCATGTATCCCTTTGAATTAGTGTTCTTGTATTCTTTGGCTAAATGCCCAGTAGTGAAATTGTGGGATCGTAAGCTACTTCTATTTTTAACTTTTTAGGAAACCCCATATTTTTTTCCACAGTGGCTGCTCCAGTTTTCATTCCCACCAACAGTGCATAAGGATTCCTTTTTCTCCACATCCTCACCAACACCTGTTATTTCTTATGTTGTTGACTTTAGTCATTCTGACAGGTGTGAGGTGGTCTCTCATTGTAGTTTTGATTTGCGTTTCCCTGATGATGAGTGATGTTGAGCATCTTTTCATGTGTCTGTTGGCCACCTGGATGTCTTCTTTGGAAAAATGTCTATTCATGTCTACTGCCCATTTCCTTAACTGGATTATTGGTTGGGGGGTGTTGAGTTTTATAAGTTCTTTATGTCTTGGATACTAACCCTTTATCAGATACGTCATTTGCAAATATCTTCTCCCATTCCACAGGTTGCATTTTAGCCTTGTCCATTGTTTCTTTCACTGTGTAGAAGTGTTTTATTTTGACAGCGTCCCAGTAGTTTATTTTTGCTTTTGTTTCCCTTGCTTCAGGAGACATATCTAGAAAAAATATGGTACAGCCTGTGGCAGAGACATTACTGTCTGTGCTCTCTTCTAGGATTTTATGGTTTCATGCCTCACAGTTGGGTCTTTCATCCATTTGGAGTTTATTTTGTGTCTGGTGGAAGAACGTGGTTCAGTTTCATTCTTTTGCATGTTGTGCGAGATTGTCCTTTTCCCATCCATTCTGACCCCCTGTGTCAGCATTTAGTCCATTTACATTCAAAGCAATTATTGATGGATATGTATTTATTGCCATTTTGTTACTTGTGTGGTTCTTTCTGAAGATTTTTCTCTGGTCCTGTCTTTCTCTCTTGCATGTTTCGTTGATTTTCTTTAGTGATGTGTTTGGATTTCTTTCTCTTTATTCTTCTCATGTTTATTAGTGGTTTTTGATATATGGTTACCCTTGGGTTTGCATATAACCTCTTCTGCATGTAGCAGTGTATATGAAGTTCAGGGTCATTGAAGTTTGAACCCATTCTTTTCTCCTCTTCTCTCCATGTTTTAGGCATATGTTATTATATTTTATATCCTTTTTTGTGAGTTCCTTGACTGATTTTTTTACAGAAATATTCATTTCTATTGCATTGGTGTTTCCTACCTCTCTTCTTCTCTGTATTAATCGTGGCGTTTGTCCCTCCTCCAGCCTTTACACTGCTCTCTGGTTTAACTAGGGACTGGCCAAGTTGAAAACATGGGACAGGTGAGCTCAGAGTCCTCCTACCCGACCATCTTTCCAGGATCCTTGTTTGCTTTGTTTTTGTTCTGTGCAGTGTCTTAATCCTCCAAAGATAAATAATCTTAATGTTCTCTCCCAGAGAAGTGTATTCTTCTCTTCAACTCATTATTATTAAACACCTCTGAACCTTTTACTGTGTGAGGCCCTGGGAATTCAAAGATAAACAAGACAGGATTTCCTCTCTCAAGGGCTTAAGAGTCTGATGAATTAGATAAACATATTAGCTGACACGGAATAATAAAAAGGAAACTCAAAAGAATCCAACCCAGCTACAGAAGGGAGAGGAGCTTCGGGAAATGTTTCCAAAAAACTTACATTTGATCTGAGTCATGGAGTCTTAAAGGATAATAAATATTTAGCGGAAGGCAGAGGGGGGAGAAGAAAAGCAGGGAAGGTGACAATGAGCTCCACTGGGCGAGGCTTTCACGCAAAAGTGATGGTTTGAGGAAGAAGATGTCTAATGCTGTTGGGGCATAAAGTAAGGCATGAAGTGTCAGGACAAGAGAAATTAGCTCAGTAGAGTTCGGATCACAGAAGATTTCCTGTCCATACCATGGTAGAGCGGCATTGTCAAATATTTGCCTTAGCTAGTCCTCTCCAGGAGAAGGGAGAAGATGAACTTCAGGGAAACAAGTCTAAATAGCACGAGACAGATAGTAAACTGTATTGGTGGTCCATGGAGGAAAAACACAAATGATCAAAATGGCAGCACAGACAAAGAACAGGAATCATTTATGAGAAAAATTAGTGATTATAATAGGCAGGGGCTTGGATAGATAATTGATAGATCAGAAGAGACAATGGGGAAAATGAGATGAGTCCCAGCGACTTTAGTGAAAAGAGACCTTCCACAACCTCCACCACCTTATCTGTACCCACCAGCTCCGTCTGTCTTCCTATCATCAGAGGTGAACATATGTGTATCTAAGGCCTTTCTCTCCATCTGCGAACTGGATCCCCACCCGCTTTCCTACTTAAGAACCCTGCTCCCGAACCTCTGCCCACCTTCTCCCACATCATTGGTTTTTCCCCCTGTCCTGGATCATCAGAGAAATCTGCAGGTCTTTCCCTCACTGAAAACAAAAACAGGGAAAAAAAAAAAACCGTCTGATGACCCCCACTACCTGTGTAGCTACTATCCTCACGGTCACCAACTCTCCTCTTCCTCTTCCCCCATCCCTCCCGTCAGGCTTTTACCCCACTACATCCCCACACCCATTGCTCAGTCCTCGGGACTCACCCTGGCTGATCTCGTTAACCGGAATTACACGGCTGATCATTCCCTTGTACCTGAAATATTTTCTTCATTTGGCTTCCAGGATATCACAGGCTCCTACTTTTCCTGCTACCTCATGGTATCTTACCATAAACCCAGTGAAAAAGACAGGTGGCTGACATGTTTGTTTATGGCCTCTTTAAGGATAGAGTCTTTTAATGGGGGTGAAATAGACATAATGAAACAGAGCAAATTAGGTGGATACATTGTAGCCAATGCAATGCTGCTCAGCCCTTAAAATGAATGAAGTAAGATGCTTGTAAAAGGGAATCAGCCAAGAAGTTCAGGTGGGATAGGGAAGGACCAGCAGTTGGGGGAGCCGCTGCTGAGGAAAACAGACACCAAGAGACGGGAGACTTCTGTGGATCCATCTCAAAACCTAATACTGAGTGGGGAAAAAAGGCTGCCCAAAGATCCTTACAGTGTAATATTCTGTATGTATATTTGTAAACTCAGAAAACAATACTATATACGATTTATGGATATGTTTATGGATAAGTAAAGTATAACACCTGGATGGAAATGATATGTAACAGTTTTCACAGTTTTCTCTGTGTCTTTCTGCATATTTGAACTATTTCCTAATTAGAATTAAATTAGCTATAGGAGCCAGGCCCGTGAAGAAACCTAGGGCAGTAGGATCAAAGGGCCAGGTGGCAATGTTAAAAGAAGAAGAATTCATCCTCTGAAACTTGGGATGGAGGTGGGGTGTAAAACTAAAGGTAGGAAGTGACTGGTTTCGAAACAGGAGTACGGGAGTTGAGAGAAGTCTGACAGCCTCAGTTTACTCACATGAAACAGAAAGGGCACACTGGGAGCACCGAGGGGTTGAGGAGAAGCTTTGAGGAGGGTGTCAGGGTCACTGAGGGTAATATGAGAAGGGCTGACCACGGACCAATAGAAGGATTATCAGAGGACACTAAAGGCACAGTTGACTTAAGACACTGGGAGCAGGGGCGCCTGGGTGGCTCAGTGGGTTAAATCCTCTGCCTTCGGCTCAGGTCGTGATCCCAGGGTCCTGGGATCGAGCCCCACATCCGGCTCTCCGCTTGGTGGGGAGTCTGCTTCCCCCTCTCTCTCTGCCTGCCTCTCTGCCTACTTGTGATCTCTCTCTCTGTCAAATAAATAATAAAATCTTTAAAAAAAAAAAAAAAAAGACACTGGGAGCAGCCGGTGGCGCATATTTGAATTTCTCAAGTAGCCTGTGCAGGAGGCCTAGTGTGACAGCCAAGGGTGGGGTGAGATGTTGGAGGCAGGGCCAGAGCCACTGAGTGAAGCCAGGATGCAGGGCGGGGAGGGAACGGCCTGGAGGAGGAAAGCAGAGGGAGGCAGGACTGGATGTCTGGTGAGGTCAAGGGGTGGGTGAGAGGCTGTGGGGGAGGGGGAGGGGTCAGAGACCTGCAACAACACTTCGGGCCATGTGGCAGTGTGTCCTTCTTGGGGCAACTTAGTCTCTGCTACCAGAAGCCACTTGATAAGGCAAGTTGCTTCCAATTCTCCTGGGATCAATAACCGAGCTGCTATTACAGCATCACAAAACAGAAAGTAAGAGACACGGTCGGTTCACTGGGTTGAGGGTCACAAGGGACTGAAAGCGTATGTGTCCGATGGATCAACAGCAGAAATGTCACAAAGGAGAAGTTATAAAGTATAGGGAAGTTAGTTGCCCACTAGTGATATTTCTGAATTTCTCAGGTTTCCCTGGTGTCCTATCCTACTAATGAACATTAATAAAAATAAGTTATGCTTACCCGGGCAAGTCTTTTTGTCCCATATTCTCCATGAATCAGTTAAGTATTACCAAAGATCATTTATAAACCCCGGCAGTACGGGTCCTGTAATTTATCCTTATGGCCACTAGATGGCACTATAGCTTATTGCTTTTGCGCGTGGCCACCAATATCCGCTCCCAGTTCAGTGAAGATTGTTTTAAAATGTAATAAATAAAACATATGACTTTACAACTAGTTCTTAATAATTCAAGAATCTGATGGCTTTTGGAAGATGCAGTAAGAAAAAAATGCTACACCTTCAAAGCTCCCCGAATGAGAGCTTTGCTAAAGCCTGACCCAAGTCCCCGAAACTGCACACAATCGAGTGTGTCACACACGTGTGCATTGTCCTGTGGGAGGAACTTTAATTAGAGGTTAGAAGTTCTCTAGGACCTTCCTCCTGTGCCAAGAAAGACGTCGACCACTATGACTCTAACCCCTAGTTACTCACACCTGAGTTCATGTCTTTATGATTTCTAAAAATGAATTAAGATGGAAGTAAAAAAAGCTTTCTCAGATGTGTACAGATGTCCTGCCCAACTTGTGAATGGGACAAGAGCGGTGTTTTTTTTAATTTTTAATTTTTTATTAATATATAACGTATTATTAGCCCCAGGGGTGCAGGTCTGTGAGTCATCAGGCCTTTATAAGCAGGAATGGATGGTGCCAAGTTATAGCCCATGCATAGAGCTAGGTAGAGTGACCGCGGTATTCGGCAGAGATGTGGCTGAGAGTAAGGAAACACCATGGCCAGGGACCCGTGATCTGGTGGATAGACACGGAGATGGGAAGCAAGAGAACGTGGCAGACCCTGGGGCAGCGGTCCAAAAGTCAGAGTCCAGGAGCAAGTGCCTGGGACCAAAGTCCTAAGTGAAATTTCCATCCACAGTGGGGATGGGGACAATCCCACTCAGAAAAACGGGCAATGACGGTCAGAGAAAGAAGAGAGGACAGTGTCCGAAACAGTTGAAAGCTCTGTTGATGCACAGGTGTAACTTTATCACTAAGTGAACTTTAGCTTGGTCTCAAGCCCCTATTTTCTTAGGGTTGCAAGAAAAAAAAAAAAGATCTTAATCTGAAGCAGCATCTTTTTTGAAACGCACTGAGTTTGGGGTGAGAACTCTAAGCTCAATGGGGCTTCTGTGTCCAGCGCTGGCATCCGGGGAGTGGGCATCCTGTCTGGGTAGGACTGTCTGCGGGGTCTGCTGTGGGTCAAAGTCATGACAAGCTCTCTGGCCTGGGCTGCGTGTGACTGTGGCTCCCAGGAGCTGGTGACCCCTTCTGCTTCTCGGGACCCCACCTCAGCTCTCCCTGCTGCTGCCAACCCCTTGACACTGAGCCCCGTCTTCTGGCCGGGTCCGACCACCCCCATCCCAGGAGTTCTGGAGCATCTCCGCTCTCATCACAGCGATCCCATGGCAGGCAACAGTCACCCAATGAATGCTTGTTGATTAAATGACCCCAGGGTCCCCTCGCGGTGCCCTTCCTCCTTCCTCAGTCCTTTCTCCCTGCCGACTCGGCTACCCTTGCCCCCTCAACACACGGTTCCTGTCAAAGTGAACAGCATTTACACTTCCAACTGTGAAAAAGGCAAACATATCCTGCTTTACTCCTAGGAGGTTGATTTCGAGAGCTGAAGGAAGCCTATACAATAGGTACTGGGATGGCTCCACAGAGAAGTGACAATACTGAGGTTTTGAGAACCTTAAGTCACTCCACCGGGGTCACAGCGCTGTTCAGAGAAGTCAGACTGGAGGGCTGCAGCTCTCAGGCTCTCTCTTCTGCCCTAACGGATTGTTGTTGTGTCCGCTGTCTCGCTCAGACACAATGGCAATGGCTACATCGAAGACGTGGAAGTAAACTTCATCGTGTGGGAAATACACGGCAGGAACGACTACAGCTTTAATAACACCATGAAGAAGGTACGGCGTCTTTGAATTGGAGTAGAGCTCACCGCGCAGTGACACCTGCCGATCTATTTTCCATCTGTATATAAATTATGTAAGGAAAGTAGAACTGACTGCATGTGGGTAGAAAAAAAATAGGACCTGTGTATTATATCTTGTGGCTACCGAAATTCATTTACGACAAAAGAAGCCTTGGTCATATGAAACAGACGTAAAGGGATCAGAAAAAGAAAAAAATGTTTATAGTAGGGTGATGCAATCCTAGGTGAGTGTTTTCTTTTGTCTCCACAGTGTAGTCAGTGTTCGATTATTTATGGCTCTGCCTTTGGCTCTCGCACATTCATCTGGCGGGTGCTACATTAAAGACACACGCGCTCTAGGCTTCCTCTCACTTGACTTCCTTGCGTCATTTGACCCACTGACCTTGGCTTCACTGTCCCACACTCCTCTTCTGACTGGTCGATCTCAGCCTCCCTGCTGACAACCCTTTCCACTTTGCAGGCCACGGCAAAAAGGCCTCACCACCTCCTGCCCCCAGACTCCACGCCTGACCATCATGACCAAGCGTCTCCACAAACAGCATATGGATTCTGACTTTTCCCCAGAAATCTCATGCTCAAACAAAGAGATCAGACATAGCTCCTTCCAAAAGAGCTTTCTCATCGATCAGAGACCTTAATTCTCCAAGAAGGAGAACCCACCCAGGTAGTGGCCAAGAGACAACGAGTTCCACCTGCTACCTGCTCCGGGCTCCTGCAAGAACCATCTTTCGGTGATGGGGTCAAACAAATCCATCCCACCACATTCCTCCTACACTTGTCCAGCCACTGAAGTGTGAGTCCTTCTGGCCTATTCTGTCCTCACAATCTCATCCCTAAACTCTTCTGTCCGTCTTGCACCTAGGCCCAGATTCCCATTATTCTCCACCTTCTCAAACTCTTCTAATACACCTTAGGGCTAAATGACCCTAGATACTTCTTCAGGAGACATTCCTCAAAAAATATAATTTCCCCTGTTTTTCTCTCAGATCAAGGGTACTCTTGATGGGCTGTGGAATCAAACCGCTCCCTAACGCACACTATCATTTCCAGATCAGTATCTCCTCACCCTAATCACAGTGTCCCTTGTTTGAGACCCCTGTCATCCAGATGGCGTGGACCCCATCTCCCCCTGTCGCTGTCACATACTGAGAACTTGAATGGGTTCTCTTCCTGCCCTGAAAGCAATTACAGTTAAGTCCTGCGAGTTTTTGCTGGGAAGAAGCTTTCTGAACAGGAAGGACCTTTTCTGGTCCTGTTTGCAGCTACGTGGGCCATGTGACCAGCTCTTATGCTGTGGAATGAGCAGAAGTGAGAGGTGTCCCTTCCACGATGAGGTGCTGGAGAAGGGCTCCCATGAGCCCCCGAGCTCCTTAGCTTCCTCCATAGCAGTCGATCCCAGTGACAGTTGGAGATGGAGAGATGCAAGCTGGATGAGAGGAGTCCAGTGAGGGGACTCTTCGAAGAGCCATGAGACAGAGAAGCCCGATCCTCTACTGTGAGGAGCGCCACCCATAGAGACCACCCCCCCCCCAGGGCATCGGCACTGGACTACGTGTGAGCAGAAATTCAACTGTGATGCGTGAGGGCCCTGAGGAGTGGGGTTTGCTGCACAACAGAGGCTGCCTCGACCAACACAGCTCCCCCTGTTTTAATTACATTTAAATGCATACACTCCAGTCTATGGCCTCAACCCCCAATTCTCTAGCTCTGTGGGTGTTCTTCCCACTAATTCTCTCGCCCTTGCTTTCCCTTACACTGTCTAGACATCCACCAGATAGAGCCCTCTGCCCTCTCCCTCTGTGCCATCCCATGTTTCCTCTCCTTTTCCCATCTAACTTGAGCTCTGTGGGTCCGTCCTCCAGCCACCATCTCGCCCATATCTCCAAGTCATCTTCCCCAGTGTTGTTCCCATGCACCCGATGGCCACTTTAAACATCAATCATTCAGCCTCATCCATGCCTCTGTCTGAGCTGCCAATCCCTTCTAGAAAAAAAAAACCAAAATTACAGTAACTGGAATTAGGGACTCAACTATTAGGAGTGAAGGCTGAAAACAGAATTGGTCAACGGGAAGAGGGGTCAGAAGGAAATGCCCAGAACTATGCATAGGGAGGTAAGCTGATTGAAAATATAGATAAGAACATAATGGAGATTTACTGCCTAGATCTAAGGACTGGGGTCCTAGAAAGAAAAGAGAGAGTGTTGGCCAGAAGCAATATTTTCCCAAAAGGCAAAAGACATCGAGGCACAGAAAAAGTAATCTTCATCCAGAAATGCTACTGTGAACATTTTAAAATGAAAAACAAAGAGAAAATCCTTAAAGGTAGCCAAAATAAAAAAAGAAAAGTTACTCTCGAGAGAGTAGCAATAAGACTTAAGGCTGATTTCCCTATAGAAACAATGCAAACCAGAAAACTTTGAAAAAAAATCTCCCCCCGCCTTTTTTAGGGGGGAAGGGCAGAGGGAGAGGGAGAGAGAGAATCTGAAGCAATCTCAATGCCCAGAATGGAGCCCAACACAGGACTCGATCTTACAATGCTGGGATCATGACCTGAGCCAAGATCAAGAGTCAGTTGCTTAACCCCCTGAGCCACCCAGGCGTCCTTGAACAAAAATATCTTTAAATTACTGAAAGAAAATAAATTCCAAATCCAAAATTCTATATGCAATGAAAATAGCCCTTTAAAAATAAAAATGAACAATAGAGAATGCTTTAAAAGACACATGAAATTAGAAGAAGAAAAATTTTAAAGTGAAAAGAAACAATGGGATAAAAAGGATTTAAGAAAGAAGTGACAAATACTGAAGATAGGCAAAGAAGATCCAATAGATGGGTAAATGGACACCCTGAAAAAGAAAACCAGATGGGCGCCTGGGTGGCTCAGTCATTAAGCATCTGCATTCAACTCAGGTCATGATCCCAGGGTCCCGGGATAGAGCCCTGCATCGGGCTCCCTGCTTAGTGGGAAACCTGCTTCTCCCTCTCCCACCCCACCTGCTTGTGCTCCCTCTCACTGTCTCTCTTTCTGTGTCAAATAAATAAATAAAATCTTTTAAAAGAAAAAAAAAAAAAGGAAACCAGAATAAAGGAACAAAACTGATGCTAATCTTTCAAGAAAACATCTCTACCCCACCCCGAGCAAAAAAAGTCTCGAAGCTTCATATTGAAAGAGCATAGCATATACTCAAAATATCAAATCAGAACAGCCAACCCAAGTGGACTTCTAGGCAAAAAAAAAAAAAAAAAAAGCAATTTACATATAAGAAAAATAAAATTAAATTATAATTTTTATAGCAATGCTTTAAACCAGGAAAAAAGTGGAGTAAAATATTTAAGATACTCAAGGAAAATAAACATAAGCCAAGGATTTTATATTCATTAAAACTGATGACTCTAGAAAAGGCATAAACTGCTATTAACATGTCAAACGTTCAGATGATATTGTTCCCAGGAGCCCTTCCTGAGTAACTTACTATATAATGAATTTCAAACCACCAAAATCACTAAAGAGATATCAACATAAGGACTAGAGGAAAGCATTATGTAGTATGGAGTTACTTGCAAAACTGAAGCAAAATGAGGGTTAAAAGGGAAAAAGGATAATATACAATGGACGTATTCTCTGGCAATAAAGATATAACACAACCATAAAATATGCTAGAAGAAGATGAGAGCATATGCTGGGGAAAAATATAACTTTTCAGTAATCGTGATCGTGGGGGTAATATTTATATGAGTTATTCTGATCTTGTGAGGTGTGTAATGTAAGATATTCTAATACTGTCATTCTTCAAGTGCTGTTGAAGTAAAAGCAAGGAGATGCATTTGTAGTATAGAAGTTAGACAAAACATCCTGAATTTGAACAGGATTCAATGTAAACTCATGAGGTATTAGAAACTCATATGATCTGGATATAAATATGTAACTGTCTTGTTCAGAGAGAACGAGATAAATTTTTCCTACACTGCCCATTAAAATCCCTAGAAACATAACTGCTCAGTACCCACATGGCTGTCTTGAAATATCATTTCCCACTAAAAGTAACTGGGGATTCTTAGATAAGTAGCTGATTCCAAGCCTGGGGGAGGAAACAAACATGATGAACTTGGAACAGTTTGACGTACCCAATAGCAAGGAGTTATCAAAGACTGCTAGGGTCATGTCAAAAGCAATCAGAAGTCAACTTGAAGAGGTTGGCTAAAGATGGGACAATTAGAGCTTCCTTACAGATAGTTATTGCAATATTGCTCAAACCCATTAAATATGTTAAACCTATGAGTTCATAATGAATTTTTCAAAAAGGTCACCCTTGGAGAATGATAGGAAATCAACTCCTTATTTTAAAAACTGGCAAATAAAGGGAAAGACACGAATATTTATCCTACCGTCCCCAAATGAACTATACTAGTGAGTAAAGAAATAGTAGAGAAGGGAAACATCTCTTTATAGCATGTTTCTAGTTGACAAATGGAAAAAAAAAAAAGAGAGAGAAAGAGAATATCACCATTTTAAGCCCAAATAATAGAGGTTACTATGAATAAATTTATATTAACAAATTTTGACAACAAAGAAATGGATAAAACAGACAGTTGCCTTAGAAAACACAATTTACCAAAGTTCCTGATATTCTAAGAAAGAAAGAGACATTTCTAATCCCAAAATAGACATCTCTAATCCCAAATGCCTTTCCTGATGAAGTCTACCAAACATTAAAAGAAAATTTTCCTTCAGTTTTCTAAAAACTCTTCCAGAGTATTAGGGTGGGGAAAGTACTTCCCAGTTCATTTTGTGAATCCAGGAGGGCCTGATGAGGACCCTAAAAGAAACAGGCATTATGAGCCGATCACACCATGACCACAGACACAAAGCACCTAACCAAAACACTAGCAAATCAAACTCAGCGGTGTTTCTAAAAATCACACATCCAGACAAGTTTTATCTCCTAACTGAAGAGTTGGAATATCACTTGAAAATCAAAGAAATCTACTCTAGTGACGGAATAAAGAATGGGCATGGGTTATTATAATAGTTGAAAAGTCATTTAATTAAAAAATTATTCATACATAACATTATTTTTAAAATAAATCTTGGAATTCTCAGGGTCATGAGTTTAAGCCCCACATTGGGCATGGAGCCTACTTAAAAAAATGAATAACCCAAAAATAAATCTTGGAAAATTATAAGTATATGGTAACTACCTTAACCTAATGAAATGTAAGTACAAAAAAAAAAAAAAAAAAACGCCTTAGAAAACATCTTACCGGGGCACCTGTGTGGCTCAGTTGGTTAAGCATCTGCCTTCAGCTCAGGTCATGATCTCGGGGTCCTGGGATCGAGACCCACATCGGGCTCCCTGTTCTCCCTCTCCCTCTACCTGCTACTCCACCTACTTGTGCTCTCTTTCTCTGTCAAATAAATAAATAAAAATTCTTTTTTAAAAATGATTTTATTTACTTACTTAGAGAGAGAGAGAGAAAGGGAGCGAGAGGGAGAAAGAAAGAGAAAGTGCACAAGGCGCGTTGTGGGGCAGAGAAGCAGGCTCTCCACCAAGCAGAGAACCCAACATGGGGCTTGATCCCAGGACCCTGGGATCATGACCTGAGCCAAAGGCAGACGTTTAACCACCTGAGCCACCCAGGTGCCCCTAAATAAAAATTCTTAAAAAAAAAAAAAAGAAGAAAGAAAGAAAGAAAGAAAGAAAGAAAGAAAGAAAGAAAGAAAGAAAGAAAGAAAGAAAAGAAAAGAAAAGGAAACATCTTGGTGGTGAAAATTTGAAAGCTTTCTCTCTGAAGTCAGGAGTGAAACAAGTGTGCCAGTTATCACCGTTTCTATACAACATTGTTCCTGATCTCTGTAATGAGGCAAATAAACAGTAACAAAAGTATGAGGATTGGCGAGGAAGCGAGAAGACTGTCATATTCACAAATAACATGACTTCAGGTGAAACACTCAAAGTTAGTGAGTTTAAGAAGTTTTTTTGTGCAAGGTCAAAACACAAACTTCAGTTGTTCCCCTGTATAGCAACAAACATTTAAATAGTGAAAAGAATTAAATATATATTGTTCAATGACATTAAGTATGCTAAATACTTATGAATAAATTTATATACAAACATATGTGTATACAATTTTAATACATTTTTATTTCAACTCCAATTAATGTACAGCGCCCTACTCTCAGGTGTACAATACAGTGATTCCACACTTCCACACATCACCTGGGGCTCATCCCAAGTGCCCTCCTTGACCCCCATCACCTACCTAACCCATCCACCCACCCACCTCCATTCCAGCAACCATCAGTTTGTCCTCTGTAGTTAAGAGTCTCTTTCTAGGTTTGTCTCTGTTCACTTTTCTCCTTCCCTCATTTGCTTCTTAAATTCCTATATGTACGATTTTTTGACAGAGTGGTTGTTTAAATGAAGCCCAGACGTGGAAGTCAATGACGAAGCTTAACCAGAACCTTCCACTTGAAGAAGCCTGGGGACCTGAGGTAAGGAAAATAACCCAGCAAATTTTATTTATAATAACTAATTTGGCATTTCAGGATTAACCAAAGTTTGCTGGAAACATTTTGGATTTAAATTTGTTTTTGCAAATCAAATCCAACTTTTCTATTGGGTTAATATTGTGATTTCAGTAATGTATCATCTTAATTTCTGTTTAATATTCCATGGCTCCTGTGTTACCAACAATTTTTTCTTTTTCTTTTTCTTTTTTTTTTTTTTTTGCTGAAAATCTGTGTTTGTAGATTTATTAAATGACTGACAAACATGCTGAAACATTGAGAGTGAGTCTTTCTAAAGAACACCTGAACTATCAATTCTTGTACAACTGAAAGATCATGGGGCACCTGGGTGACTCAGTCAGTTGGGCGTCTGCCTTCAGCTTAGGTCATGATCCCAGGGTCCTGGGATCGAACCCCACATCAGGCTCTCTGCTCAGCGGAGAACTTGTTTCTCCCTCTCCTTCTATATTCCCTCCCCCATACTCTCTCACTCTCGCTCTACCTCAAAATCTTTAAAAAAAACAAAAACAACTGAAATATCATGTCTGAATGCCAACTATCAGTCCTATACTACTTTCAATTTTTTTCAATCACACTTTCTTGAATTGAAATTAGTTTATGTTATTTGGAGAACCAAATCATATCTCATAAATAAAAGTGACCTATATGGTACCTGGGTCCATAAAAATCTAAACCCTACAATAGGAATGTTACTTTGCTTCTACATCAGAATCTATGCATGTCAAGACAGATACATACAAATGATTGTATTATCCTCTGTAGTCGCAGCTCCAAACATCCCACTTTCCATCCACCATGTCCTATCCTTCCAGCACCATAACCCTAGAACCTTTACTCTAACAATCCTTCAAACAATCCTTTAACCTCAAAATGACCCAACCACCCTCACCCTGACCCCAGGTTCTCTTCTTGCTCTTTATGCTACTTAAATTCCATGGTCAATAATAGTATCACTCCATTCATGTGTACCCTCAATTCCTTCCTTCCTCTCACTTCTTTAGACTTGTGTGGCTAAGTCACAACCCTAGTTAAATCCCAACTATCTGCCTTGGCAGCTGACTCTGGTCAAAGGAATACATACCCACGCGGATTTGTTTTACCTTCATTTCATGATTAAAACAGTCCTGCAATACTGCCCAACAAACATAAGTGTATTTCTCCAGCTCATTCCCATTTCCCACCTAGCTACTGCATACTTTCTGCTCTCCCCTATAATCTCCAACACCTCTTCCCCTAGAGAAGGACCTTAAGGTTTTTATCTTTGTTTCCTATTCAGAACTATAAACACTGTTTTTCTTATGCTATTGGAAAACCAGGAGACTTAAATCAACCTTATGAGATAATCAACAAGTCTAACTATAACCATTTAATTTGGCCTGGGGACCATTCTGGAATGTATGTGTTTCGTGTGAAGATCCTGGATCCAAACTATAGGTGAATATAAATGTTTTATTATAATAGTTTTAGCATTTGTTTAAAGGGATAATGATGCAGTTGAATACAATTTCTACTTTACAAAGCCCAATAAATGATTTACACTAAAACATGGCAACTTCACAGAAGGCAAGAGGGAAGACCATAGCTAGTAGGAAAAATAAAAATGCCATAGAGTCTGGGGTCACCACTACAAGAAGAGTTTCACAAAATGCTAACTCAAAAAGTTATGTATACCCTCATGTTGATAACAGCTTTATTTACAATAGCCAAGACATGGAAGCAACCTAAGTGTCCATTAATGACTGAGTGATAAAGAGAACATGGTATATATAAATATACAATGAAGCATTATTCAGATATAAATAAAGAAGGAAATTCTCTACCTCAAGAAAGAAGAAAAATCTCAAACAACTCAATTTTACACCTCATAGAACTAGAAAAAGAACAAAGCCCAGAGTTAGTAAAAGGAAGGAAATCACAAAGATCAGAGAGGAAATAAATCAAATAGAGACTAAAAAGACGACAGGAAAGATCAAGTAGACTAAGAGTTGGTTTTTAAAAAGATAAATAAAGTAGACAAAATTTTAGCTAACCTCAACAAGAAAAAAAAAAGAGAGAGTACTCAAATAAATCAGAAATGAAAGAGAAGTTACAACTGATACCAAAGAAATATATAGGTTCATAAGAGACTGGTATGAACAATCATACAGCAACAAATTAGACAACCTAGAAAAAAATGGGTAAACTCTTAGAAATGTACAACTTACCAAGACTGAATCATGAAAAAATGGAAAATGTGATCAGACCTGATGACTAGTGAGGAGAGTGAATCAATAAGAAAAAAACCTCTCAACTAACAGAAGTCCAAGACCAGATGGCTTTACTGGTAAATTCTACCAAACATTTAAAGAAAAATATCTATCCTTCTCAAACTCTTCCAAAAAATATAAGAGGAAGGAAAATTTATAAACTCATTCTGTGAGGCCAACATTACTAATACCGAAGCCAGACAAGGATACCACAAGAAAAGAAAATTACAAGTCAATATCCTTGACTTGTACATCATACATACAACATACATACAAAAATCCTCAATGAAATATTAGCTAACTGAATTCAACAATAATTAAAAGGAATCATATACAATGATAATGATACAATGATAAAGTGGGATTTATTCTAGGGATGCAAGGATGATTTGACATCTGCAAATTAATCAATGTGATATGCCATATTAACAAAATGAAGGATAAAAATTGTATGATCATCTCAGTAGATGCAGAAAAGCATTTGACAAAATGCAACATTCATTTATTATAAAAATTCTCAACAAACTAGGTGTAGTAGGAACATACATCAACATAATCAAGGCCATATAGGACAAACCTGCAGCTAACATACTCGTGGTGAAAAGCTGAAAGTCTTTCATCTCAGATCAGGAACGAAGATGAGAAACAAAGGTGCCCACTTTTATTTTTATTCCACATAGAGTTGGAAGTCCTATCCAGAGCAATTGTAGAAGATTCCAATGAATGGAAAGATATTCAGTGTTGGAAAAACAAATACTGTTAAAATGTCCATACTACCCAAAGCAATCTACAGATTCAATGCAATCTCTATCAAAATTCCAATGGTATTCTTCATGGAACTAGGACAACCCTAACATTTGTATGGAATGACAGAAAAAAACAAAACCAAATAGCCAAAGCCATCTTGAGAAAGAGGAACAAAGCAAGAGATATCACACTCCCTTATTTCAAATTATACTACAAAGTTTTGGTAATCAAAACAATATGGCCCCAGCACAAAAACAGACACATACATCAATGGAACAGAATAGGGGGGCCAAAAATAAACCTAGGCATATGTAGTCAATTTATTACAAAGGAGCCAAGAATATATAATGGGGAAAGGACAACCTCTTTAATAAGTGGTATTGGGAAAACTAAACAGCCACACACAAAAAAATGTAACTAGACCACTATCTCATAGCATACACAAAAATTACCTCAAAATGGATTAAAGACTTGAATGTAAGACCCTATGCCATCAAGCTCCTGGAAGAAAACAAAGATAGTAAGCTCCTTGATTTCAGTCTTGGCCATGATTTGTTTGGACTTGACACCAAAAGCAAAGGCACCTAGAGTGAGAATAAACAAGTGAGACTACATCACATGAAAAAGCTTCTGCACAGCCAAGGAAACCATCAACAAAATGAAAAGGCAACCTGTGGAAATCACACATCCAATAAGGGGTTACTATACAAAATATTCAAAGAACTCATACAATACAATACAAAAACAATCCAATTAAAAAATAGACTGAAGATCTGAATAGACATTTTTCCAAGACAGACAGATGGCCAATGGGTATCTGAAATGGTACTCAACATCACTCATCATCAGGGAAATGAAAGTCAAAAACTCAGTGAGATATCCCGTCAGAAGGGCCAGTCTCAAAAAGACAAGAGATAACAAGTGTTGGCAAGGATGTGGAAAAAGGAATCTTGTGCACTCTTGGTGGGAATGGAAATTGGCACAGCCACTATGGAAAACACTATGGAGTTTCCTCAAAAACCTAAAAATAGAATACTGTACAATCTAATGATTCCTCCCCTAAGTATTTATCCAAGAAAATGAAAACCCTAACTTGAAAAATGCACCCTCCTGCTCATTGTGGCATTATCTACAGAGGCCAAGACATGGAAATAATGCATGTGTGCGTCAATGGATGAATGGGTAAAGAAAATGTGATAGATGATAGATAGATGATGATAGAGTAGATAGATAGATATATAAATATATTCCTAGATACATGTCTATTTCTATATATATAATGGAATATTATTAAGCTATAAAAAAGGAAGGAAATCTTGCCATTTGCTATAACATGGATGGACCCCAAAGGCATTATTCTAGAGTCTACTTTGGTTTGAATCCTACTCTTGCCACTGGTAGATATGTCATCTTAAGTCAATCACTTAATCTCTGCGCTTCTTCTTTATTTGTAAAATGAGTCTGTAACACTGATTTATAGTATTCTGAGGAATAAATGAAAGTACCCAGGTAAAAATCCCTAATTTCGAGGTAATTTCCTTCTCTTTTCTCCCACATGAAGATGGGTGAAATGCTATCATGAATGTTTATTTAGCTCTGTCCTGTCTCATTCCAAGCAGTCTGCTGAATCATGAGTGATAGTACCTTTAGAAATAATCACACAGTGCCCTGTACCAAGCTCTGAACATCCTTAGCTTCCTGAGTCAGCCTACATCAGGTGAACGTCACAGGCTCTTTGGGCAGAAAAACCTGAATTCAAATCCCAGCTCTGCGGACAACCGCAAACTTTTGCAAGTAGCTTAACCTGCCTGAGCCTCTGTTTCTTTCCAAAAGAAACGGTAGCTATGAGTATTAGGCAGATAACTCACGTAGGGCATTTGGTCCACCGCCTGGTACACAGCAAATGCTCGTTTAGTATTCATTCTCAAGAAGTACTAATGCTCAGTAAAACATTATGACTATTATTAACATTATGCTTATGGTCACCTTGGGACCCACTATCAAAACGATGTCCAGATGTTAGCAGGGCAGTGAGGGTGCACTGACAAGCTGAGAGAAATCGCGCCGCAAGCAGCCCGAGTCACACGTTTGGAAAAATCACCACAGCTGTGATGTAAATGCATCCCTTCTCTCCAGTACTGAGGAAGTGACACCTTCATTAAGATTATCTATGAGTCAATCATTACCATAAAAATTTGGAGGGACGCTTTTCATATATTGCATGTAATTTAATCGTTAATATTATTTGTCTCATTTACAGTTTCTGTAACCTAACAGCTATATTTGCGATAGAGACCTTCGGAATGATTCCCAGGTAATGCCTTCTGCCTAATCAGGCTCTAGTGAGGGAAGCTGTAAAAAACAGGGGTGGTAGCCAGAACAGGAAAAGCGCGTCTCCCCCATTTCCCTGGGACCCTACTACTTCTGCTTCTTATGTTGACGTCCTCAAATTGTATGTATCAATTATCCCAGGGACACAGCAGAAAGGAATTTCTGAGAATTGTTACTGCAGCTGGGGTCCCATTTTGTCCCATCCCCTCAGCAGCCACGGTTTTCCCATCAAACACGTCCTTGAACCCCACCTAAAGGACAGATCATGGGCTGCTGCGGGGGGCTGGGAGGAGACGGTGGCTGGTTGAGTCAGCCCTCACCCACGGGCCTTACCATTCTGATGTAACCAGAGACAGGTAGAAAGGCACATTCCCGGACTCCAGTCTCCTTGGAGAGCAAAGTCTTAATGCTAACACTGGGATCACACACGGCTTTGCTTCTCTGTCCTGGGCCTGGATTTTTTGCTTTCATTCTTTTGTAAAATGTTAACCAAAAATGGAAGACAAACAATGAAGTTATTCGTGGCCCTCCTCTAAAAATTACTGACTCCTTGATGTTTTGTGCCAATGGAAGATTAATAGTGTAAATAACCCACAAATGAGATAAGCCACCCGTTGTTTCTAAGTGACTTTGGGAAACATCTATGGCCTTTGGCAGTCACTTCTCTTCCTCATTAGATTGTTATGTTTAGATGAATATTAAGAACATATGTGGGGACGCCTGGGTGGCTCAGTTGGTTAAGCAGCTGCCTTCGGCTCAGGTCATGATCCCAACGTCCTGGGATCGAGTCCCACATCGGGCTCCTTGCTTGGCGGGGAGCCTGCTTCTCCCTCCGCCTCTGCCTGCCATTCTGTCTGCCTGTGCTCGCTCGCTCTCCCTCTCTCTCTGACAAATAAATAAAATCTTAAAAAAAAAAAAAAAAAGAACATATGTGCACCCAAGTACCCACTGTCAGAAGGGGGCACTCGTGAGTTGGAGAGGAGAGACAACGGTGAAGGAGTTCACCTCTTTGTTCACCTCCCTGGAGCTGGATCCCAGCAGCCAGGGGAAATGGTGCAGCTGAGGAGGTCAGCCCTAGGTTAGTGTCTGCAGCTTAGTCTCTGTTACACCTGAGCCCCGGAAGTGGGAGCAGAGGCAGAGCAGAGGCCAGCGAGCGGTGACCATTTTCCGAGTAAGAAAGCCTTTCTCATAAGCAAACATTGGCTGGAGATCAGGCTGTAGGAGGCAAAGATCTTGGCACTTACTTGTCTTCTGGAGGATTCAACCACTTCCCCCAATTTTCCACTGCGTCCTTTGGAGTTGTTACCTTTTAGACAGCAAACTCCCCTAAATCCTCAACTGTCCTCTGAGCTCCCCCTCCATGTCCCTCCCCCACCACCCAGGACCACTTCTTCACCTTCAGCCCTCTAGAGTGATGGCTGTTTACTTTCCAACGACCCCCCCACCAGGTGCCTCAGGGCGCCACTACCACTTCCAGACCATTATTTACCCCGGGTCTTTCTAAAACAAACAAGCAAAAACCATTTTTTAAACACACACCCTTTTTTACTTACTATTTCCTTACATTTCCAAGTGTATTACTTCAATAACACCTGCTGCTACTCCCTTACCCACTCTGGGATTTGCGTCCCCACAAATCTGGCAAGCCCCCAACTACCTGCTTTTTCTGATTACACCTGAGCAGCCAAGGATTGGTGCAGAAAGTTAAACAACAGGACAGATTAATCACCAACTTCATACAGGTCACCCAACACCACCTGAGAATCTTAGTACCTTTCTCTGGTCAACCAGTATCTCCACTCGAGGTAACTACCTCTGACCTCATTGAATCCGCTTCCTCCTTGGAGCATCTTTCCTTAACAAACATCAGATGAGCTTGTTCCCACCATTACAAAGAACTTAGAAGACTGCAGGCAGGGACACGCCTGATTCCTGATTCCTGGTTCCAAACACACCTACTAACACCTATGTCCATTCTCTCCTTTTTCCATACTGTTCAAATTAAAGACATTTTATTCCTCCCCTTTAAGTATAATTCTTCCACAGGTGCTTTGAAACCTCTTACTTTCCACTTTCTAAGGAAACTTCCAAATCGATTATTTCTTCTTTTATATGTTCCACTTTCCGCCTCAACTAGATCCTCCCCATAGGCTTTTAATCGCCCTCAAGTTTTTAATTTAAATGTAAGTAAAACCTCAAACTCTATCCCTCTCCAGCTGCCATTCTCTCTCCCCCATCCTTTGCGAGACAAACTTGTCAAAAGGCTTGTCTACAGGGTCTCCTTTTCCCTATGTTCTATCCCTGTTTCTCCTAAACCACCCAATCTGCTTTCTGTCTAATTACTCTGCCAATGACCTCTCCAGGTTGGTTTTTTAATTAAAAAACCACCTTTCCCAGTCTTGAAGGACTGGTCTCAGGTAGGAGATGAACCTTATTCTTCAGCCTGGCCCTAGCTGTTTGCTGTGTATCAAATCTTTGATTGTCCAAGATGCCTTCTTAGTTCCCAAGACCTGTAAGTGTCCCAAAGAAGAAGACCTCCATCACCACCTAGATGCAGGCTGGTTGCAAGCTGGACCCTCAGGCAGCAGCTTTTAAAGAATGCAAGAAGACCTCTTTAATGGAAAGATTGGGAGTTGGACATTTTAGTCCACTGTCTCTGTGCTGAGGGGTGTGAGGGGGGTATAGCCACTGCAAGTCCTCTGGACCCCTTTTGTCTGCTATAACCCTGTGGGTCTCATAGACACAAGCCCAGGTGGCTTTCAGAGCTAAGTGTTTGGGGACCTGTCCCTCCAGTGGAACTTTCATAAATTGGGACTCAATGTTGGGCCTAAACTCTTTGCTCCAGGAAGAAGCTGGAAGCTCAGAGTCCTGTCCTGGTCTTACGTTGCTGTGCTGGGTTTAGGATTTATGGTCAGACTGTGTCCCAGTCTCTTCTACCCTTTCTGATGTGGCTATATTTTTTTCTCATGCAATGTGTACATGTTGCCCTTATCTGTTTCTGGATTTCTTTTGGAGGGAACTGTCCCTTAGGAAGCCATGGCATGGGTGTGACCATGGAAGGAGGTGAGTTCAGGAGCCTCCTAGGTCACCATCTCGAACTGGAGCTGGCCTAACCACAACCTGATAGATATTGGCCAGTCTTCATCTCATTTCACGCTTCATTGATGTTGACTTTCCCTTTAACCGCTATATTACTTTACAGGTTTTCCTAAACTTCTGTAGCCATGCTTTCTCAAGTAAAGAGAGCCTTGACCTCCTTTACTGGCCAGTAAATGATTTCCCTCAGGGCTCAGCCCTGGTCTTGTGAGCTTCTCCCTTTGGCAAGATCATCCACACTTGTGGCTTAAGTAAGCATCTATGTACACATGACTTCCTAATCATAACTCTGGTCTGTTCAGAGCCCTGCATCCCACCGTCTATTAACCTCTTCTCTTAAGTGGCTCACAGACTGGTCAAACTGGACATGCCCCAAAATGATCTCATGATCTTATCACCCACTCCCTTGCCCCATTATTTGTCCCACTCTAAAAGGGGTCCAACAGGGTAATTGTATACAGTTGTCATTGTGCAGCTCCAAGAGAATCCATTCGCATGGGCTATAATATGACTGGTGCCTTCTAGAGATGAACAGTGTGGCAACCCTATTTTCCAGAGTTCCTTCTCTTGGGAAAGAGCACATTGAAATGTACAAGCCAAATATCTATGAGTCAAAAATGAAAATAAGAACCCCCGCAAAAGACAAAAAAACCTAGAGTTGTGTTCATTTCCGTTTCCCCCAGCTCATCCAGTCACTAGCTCCCATTCATTTAATCTCCTGAATTGCCCTCAAATGAATCTACTTCTTACCAACCCCATCACCACCACTCCAATTCTTCAAGCTACCGTTGTCTCAGATGGGAACTACCACAATAGACACCTGGCAGATCTGATCTCCCCTCATTCATTTCTATTTTCTTCTGGTTCATTTTCTTCACTGAAGCCAAAGTGACCTTCTCAAATGCTATTTTATAACTTGAAACACTTACGTTTCTTTCCTTGAAATGGTAACTCCTCAACATGGCCTACAAGACCTTCAATGAATCAACCGCCTACAAGACCTTCAATGAATCAACCGCCTACTTCTCTAATCTGGACTTGCATTATATTCCTCTCATCATCTTTGCTCTAGACCCACCAACCTTTCAGTCCCCGACCTTCACCATATTCTGTCCCATAGCAGGAACTTTGCACATTCTGTTTCTTCTATGTGGCAACTCTTCCTTCCCCTCTTTGTCTACTTAATCTCACCAACTGCATTTCCATTTAATTCTTCAAATTTTAGGATAATTATCTTTTCCCCCATGGAGGCATTTCTTGACCCCATCACCAGGTTAAATCCGGCTATAGTAAGCCTTCATTGCATTGTATATCTACTTAGTTCTTATCACAGGTGCAATTTTATATTTCTCTTCTCATCATTGATTAACAATAATGTCCCCACTAAAATGTAAGCTCTCTAAGGAGATGGAGACCATGTCTGTTATTACTTATCATTGTCTTTCCAGGCACTACCCCAATACCTGGTTCATATCAGATGATTTGTCGAGTTAATAATTAACTTCCAAGAAGGAAACCATTCACAGGAGCCAGATTAAGCTTGTATCCACATAGGAGGAAGGTCAGAGTAAGAGGACTAGAACCCAGGGAAACCATAACAGTGCAAATAAATAATTAGGGCCTAAAAAGGAACTAAAAACTGAAGTCAGATACCAGGGCAGGACACCAAAGGGAAAGTAGCACAGCGTTTGGCCCAAGTGGTAAATCCACTCCGGTGGGAGGCAGCCATGCAGAGTCCCAGGTGAAGGGAGAGATGTCTGGCACCCAGCTGAAAGTAGCATCCAATAAGTGGTGTACACATATGCACATGCACACACACACACACACACACACACACACACACACCTGATTGACCCTCCGGTGTCTCCAGTTAATGTGCCCCACAGTAAACCAGCTGTATTTACATGCCCTCGCTAAAGTATTCTTCCTTCTGAATTTCCTCCATCAGTGAATGGTGACAACATCCTCATAGTCACCGCATGCCAACACCTGGGAGACATTCTTTACTCTCAAACCCCACATCTCAACAATCTCCAAGATCAATTCAGTCTAACTTCCAAATCTGTCTTAGATCTATCTGCTTCTCTCCACTTCCTCAGCCACTAATGAAGTCCTTCAACACACTTGCATTATTAAAAACCTCAAAACTGGGTTTCTCCCTCCGCACTCATACTTCCCCATTCATCCATTCTTCCCTCTAAGTTCAGAATCATCCTTCCCAAATCCACACCCTGTAGCTTCATAAAAGCTGTCTCTCTCACCTCTAACCACCAGTCATTCCTCTTCTCTACTACTCTGCCTACCACCTGAGCTCTTATCATACTGAACTAATTTTAGTTCCAGAATGTCTGGGTGATTTTCAGGTTTCCCCATGCCTCCACAACTTTGCATAGCCATCTCCCTCAGCCTAAAACTCTATGTCCACCGTTTCTTCATCTACTTCCAGGCATTTTTATCTAGAGAACCCATTCTAAGGCTCCAAGTCCTACTCCTATCCAACTAACTCCGCTAATCAGTTCAAAGTTCTCCTCCACTGGAAGGCCTTCCTTAATGTCTGGCCCCCATGAATTTTACATTTCTTTCTCTCACTCTATTAATCACACTGTCTATTCTCCTCCATAGCCAACCTCTAACACTAAGGCAAACGTCCTGAGGGTAGACAAGATGTCTTATTAATCTTTGTTTTCTGTCAGTGGCATAGGAACTAGCCGTTCAAAGATTGTTTGATTACATAAATTAAGAACCAAAGTGAGTGATGACTTCTATTGACTTTTTTTTTCTCTTCTTTCAGTCCAAGTGGCTACCTGGTTGCTGCCTTCCTCTTTATCCTGATGCTACTGTTCTTCAGTATTCTAGTTTTGAGCTATTTCCATTATATGAGGATTTATAAACAACATCTTTATGAGCCAATTAAAAGATATGATAGAAAACAAAAGGATAATTAGGAAAAATGAAAGTTTGTTTAGTATGGATATATATATGTATATATGTAGAGAGTATATATATATATATATATATATACACACACTTATATTACAAGTGTGTGTGTGATTAAGAAATGCTAAAGATAAGCACATAGTAGGTATAAACAAATTCAAGCTCTAAAAATGTCCTTAAATTACCCCAAGACAAACATTCTTATATCTACTATGTGTTATTAATTTTAAGGTGTTTGCCCTTACCTTAAGGTTCTCCATACACTCTTATGTGACTTTTTAAAAAATTAAAATAAAACTAAATTTGCCTATTAAAATCCTTCCTAAGAATGAAAGTAAATTTTTGGAAGTATGTAAATATCAAATACTTTTTTTTTTTAGCTTGGGGGAGGGGCAGAAAGAGGGGGAAGGAGGAAGCCGACTCCTCGCAGAGAGCAGAGCCTAACTTAGGGCTAAATCTCACAGCCCTGAGATCATTACCTGAGCCAAAATGAAGAGTTGGACGCTTAACCGACTGAGCCACCCAGGAGCCCCTCAAATATTTATTTGCGTGAAACTTTTCATATGAAATCTCATATGGCTGTAGTTTATGTATAAAAGTCTTAATGTGTCCTAGATAATCTCTCTTAAATGTATTTCAGAAGTTTTTCTAGCGGTAGATTCACACATGAAGTGTACAGCTTATTGAGAATGAGAAGCTGCTGCTCTAAGTTTTAATTTTAAGTTTTAGAATATGATTTTCATGTTCAGCATAAGCTTAATTTATCCAAATGTTACCACAGCTTTCAAACAATTAGTGTTTGTAATAGTCAGAGTTCAACTAGAGAAGCAGAATTTGTGGGAGGGGTGTGTGTGTGTGTGTGTGCACGCGCGTGCATGTGTGTAAAGAGATTTACAAGAACTGGCTTGTGTGACTGTGGAAGCTAGCTAAACAAGTCTGAAATCTACAGCACAGACATCAAGAATAGAAGATTGCAAAAGATAAAAAGAGCAAGATGGAACTCCACGGGCACAGATCAAAGCTGCTATCCGTAATTAGAATTTCTTATTTTACCAAAATCAAGAACAAGACAGGGATACCTGCTATTCATCACTGTTTTGTAAGTTCCGACATTACAAGAGGAAAACAAAATGAAATGACCATTATAAATACTGTGGGAAAGGAGATTTAAAAAATCCTCTCTTTCAATAACAAGATAATATGCCTAGGAAACCCAAAATTAGTAACAAGAATTATTAGGTTAAGATAACCTGATTTGCTCAATATGAGATAGATATTTAAAAATTAATACCTTTTCTAGGCGTCTGCCTTCCACTCAAGTCATGATCTCAGGATCCTGGTCAAGTCCAGCAGCCTCCCTATTCAGCAGGAAGTCTGCTCTGCCCACGAGTGTGCACTCTCTCTCTCAAACAAATAAACAAACAAAATACCTGTTTTCTCTATAATGTTATATAACAGCAATAGAAAAAATAAAAAGTAATTTACTCATTGTAATGACAAATTATGCAGAATTAAATTTAAAAGGTGTATGACATACATGAAAACAATCTTCAAAATCTTTATTGAAGGAGGTGAGACAAAATCTGATAAAAATAATTAATAGGGGAAAAAAAGAAGCAAAACTACCCAATAGAAATGAGAGCAAAGAATATAGTCACTTTACAGCGGGGTATCCCACATAGCCGCTAAACATATTTAAAGCAATTATTTTTTAGTGTTTACTATGTGCCAGGAATTGTTCTAATAACTTACCAAACCCTCTTTAACAAGGCCTCAAGATGGGAGTGTTATTTCCCAATACAGAGATGAGGAAACTGGCACAAAAAGGTAAGTAATGTTTTTAAGGTCGCACAGCTGATAAGAGATGGAGCTGGAATTCACACTCGGACACGTGGAGTCCAGATCCGGGGCTCATGCCCCCAGGATGCTGGAGCTCGCCCGCCGTTGGGAAGATACAAACCAAAGTTACAGTGAGGCTTGCATTCCTCACCTGAGGGCAAAAACTCGGAAGGCTAATACTCTTGGGAAAGAAGGAGGGTCAGAGATGGAAAGAAAATTCCCTTTAAAAAAAAATTATTTATTTATTTGAGAAAGAGTGCGGGGGTGGGGGGCAGGGCAGAAGGGGAGGGAGAGAGAATCCCCAGTTGACTCCGTGTTAATTGTGGAGCCTAATGTGGGGCTGATTCCATGACCCTGAGATCATGACCTGAGCCCAAACCAAGAGTCAGATGCTCAACCGACGGAGCCACTCAGGCGCCCTGGGAAGGAAATTCTCTTGCACTTCAGAAGGAAAAGCGAATTATTTCACCTTTTCTGGAAAGCAATCCGGTAAGATCTATTAAAAATATATATGCTCTTGGACCCAGAAATTCCACTCTTAGGGATCTATTTATGGGATGAGATGGGATGGGGAGGACATATATATATATATATATATATATATATATATATATAAATGCTCTATCATTGGTTGTTATGACAAAACTCTACCAAAAAAAAAAAAGAATGCTTATCAATAGGTGAATAGTTGAGTAAATGATTGTACATTGGCCCTACAGATCAATCTGTACCAGTTGATTGAAAAGATTTTCCACAAGGTTTTGTTCAATGAGAAGAGCAAGCCACAGAGAAGTATTTACAGCACGAGCTTATCGTACGAACCAAAGAAAAGCCCTGTGCATGAGAGTGTGAAGAAACGTACGGAAAGATGCATATCATTTCGTTGACATTGTGTGCATGCGCACGCGTGTGTCACCGTGGGACGGGAAGTGGGGATATATGCAGAGGCGAATTAATGAACCGAACCCTTAAAACTATGAAGAGGGAAACAAAACAGGAACAGCACGTGAAATTTGCTCCTAATTGCAGAACCGGTATCTGCACAAGGACAAATGAAAGGGCCATAGGCACCCAATTTAAAATGACCTAATTCCAGGTGGTATTTGCTTTCTTGCTATTGTTTCCTGCCACATTGAACTTACACTATTTTTCTGAAAGATTTTATTTATTTGAGAGAGAGCACGAGAGAGAGAGCCCAAGCAGAGGAAGCAGCAGGCAGGAGCAGCAGGCTCCCCGCTGAGCAGGGAGCCCGAAGCGATGCCGGACTCAATCCCAAGACCCTGGGCATCTGATGATTCTCCCAACCTGCCACAACTTCCTATTTCCTTTCATTTGAGTCCCTCCTCTAATAAAATCACTACGCAGTTAATCCCACGTTGGTGACTGTTTCTCAGAGGACCTGGAGTAACGCAGTGGTGACACGAGTGGCCTGAGGAAACGGAGTCAGAGGGTATTTGAGACTGATCCAGCACCAGCGGGCAGAGACAGCACCATCCTGACGGGTATGCGGCGCCCCAGGAGTTTCTGGCTCAAGCTGGTGGTTCAGTTGCTAAAGTTCTCGCTGGTAGTGGCCTGGGGAAGTGTCCCGGTGGAGGGGAGTGCTAGCGGGTGCAGTGAATGCAGCAAGCGTTTGGAAAACATGGGCTGACAAAGACAGCAAAGTCTGCGAGTTACTGCTAAGTTACGTGGCTTTTCTTAAGATTTTATTTGAGAGAGAGCAAGAGAATGAGCAGGGGGACGGGGCCTGGGGGCAGAGGGAGAGGGAAAAACTCCCCACTGAGCCAGGAGCCTGATGCCGGGCTCTATTCCTGGACCCTGGGATCCTGACCTGAGCCCAAAGCAGACACTTAATGACTGAGCCACCCAGGCACCCTAAATTATGTATTTTTAAAATCGAAATATAATTTACATGTAATATTGTATGATTGTATAAATGTTAGATGTACAATGTGTTGTTCTGATACATTTATATGCTGCAGTTACCTTTATGGCATTAGCTAACACCTCGGTCATGTCACATAATTATCGTCTCACTTTTTTGCGATGGCCATAATTAGGATCTGATCCCTCAGCAACTATGGAGTTTATAACGCGGGATAGTTGACTATAATGGTGATGCTGTGCAATAGCTCTCTGGGGCTCATATCCTAGCCCCTGCCCCATTCCCCCAGGCCTCTGCGTCTGGTAACCCCCATTCTACTCTCTGTTTTTATGAATTTGGCTTCTTAGGATACCACATATAAGTGAGATCCTGCAGTATTTGTCTTTCTCTGTCTGGCTTTATTTCATTTAGCATAATGTCCTCAAGCTCCATGCATGTTCTTGCAAATAGCAAGCTATCCTTTCTCATGGCTGAATAATATTCCATTATGTATATATATGTATACATTATCATTTTTATCCCTTCATCCCTCGACACTTCAGTTGTTTCCATATCTTGGCTACTGTAAATTATGTTTCAATAAACATGGGAAAATGCCTATTATTTCTTCCAAATCGTGTTTTCATTTCCTTTGGCAATAGACCCAGAATGGAACTGCTGGATCACGGGACAATTTTATTTTTAATTTTTTGAGCAACTTCCATATTGTTTTCCCTAGTGGCTGAACAAATTTGCATTCCCACCAGCAGTGCGCAAGGGGTCCCTTTTCTCCCCAACCTCGCCTTTTATTGCTTGAGAACCTGCAGAAGTTCGGTGAAAGACAGAGTCCCAGCAGTTGAAGGCTAAGCGTGAGAACCACAGCGTCTCTGCGGTGACTTATATAAAGAGATCATTATCACCAGTAGCAGGATGAAAGACATGATTGAAGACCTTCAATCCCAGGGCTCTAGAGATGTTTGAACCCTTGACCAAGGCAGATCTGTGACGCAGAGGTCAAGGTGCTCATGGGACAAACTGGGGTCCTGAAAACTGGGACAGGGTCGGCTGGATGGATGTCTTTCCACACCCGCCCCTCCCCATGCCCACCTTCTGAGCACAGACATTGCCTGTCCGTCTCTAGTAAGAGCCACCACTTCTTCTGGTCTGGAGGATGCTGCGGAAGCCACTCCCTCACTAGAGAACATGTGCCCCCCATCCTGATGCTCTGGGTTAAATCCTAGCCTAACCCAGCTGGTGACATGTTGCACCTGATAAGGGAGGAAGAAGGACAAAAACAAACCTGCATGTCCGCCCAGGGCCAGAGCCGTACACCTGAGATTGGATTCCAAGGGTTCTTTAAAACTGGATAAGCAAGTTTTTGCTGACTTGCAGGCACTTTCTCAGGATACGGGATTTAACTAACATCCTAGCAAGGACCCTGAGGGATGAGGCAAACTTCCTTCTGGCTCTTAGAAACCTGGAAAAAAATGGCAGCCAACTCTCAGCAAGTAGAAAAGCCTGAGTGTTCTGGCAGGTGGTAGAGGAAGAAATAAAGCAGCTCAGGGAGGTGATGGGCTGGAATGGAGGCATTACATGAGGTCCAGAGGGCACACTATTTCTCAAAGATGATGGGATGGGATGACCACCAGCATCACTGAAACCCCCAGTGGTGGCGGCCACTGCAGCCAGGGATGAGGCCAAGGGAGGCAGTCAGAGACAGGGTTTATTAACACTCATGGGAAGGATGAGGCCTCAAAGTGAGAGAGGCTTGGTGAAGGCACTTTACTTCTAGAAGCTGGGAGACCAAAATTACCATGATGACAATCAAGGAGTGGTCAAGGGGACCTGACATGAAGGGAACTGTGGTCAGTAGAATATGCTGGCGTTGGTGGCAAAATTGTCAGACAGCCAACAAGGCTCTTGATTATATCTATTAAAGGAGGAAAAATAGAGGTGGTGGTTAAGGGTAATGTCCCAATAAAAAGTCACAGTCCCTTGCTCCTGTCCCCAGACCTGAGCAGATTACCAGATCCGGAATCTGCCAGTTCCCAAGGAAGAAGGACCCTACAACACTGTGGCGAGTCTATATGATGACAACCTCCCCCCCCCCCCCCCCGCACATCGCGAGACCTATGGCCATTTACTCAGGTGACCGTACCAGTGAAACAACTAGGCATTTTGATGACAATTAGATACAGGTCTGAGTTGACACTGATACAAAGAAACCCAAAGTGTCATCAAGCCTTCCTTTACAGGTGGGGACCTTGAAGGGCCACAGGGGCTCACAGCCACCCAGAGGTCCTTTCCCCATCCTCAAGCACATAACTGAAATTAATATATGTGGCAGTTGGAGTAAAGCCTACGTTGGACTCCCAGTCTGTGGAGTACGAATGATCATAGTGGGGAAGGTCAAATGCTAACCTTTAAAACTATCTCCTACACATACACCTAGCCATGTTAGAAAATCATTACCATTTTCCAGGGGGGATAACCAAGATCAGCTTAGACCATTAAGGACCTAAAAAGATGGAGGGTTGGTGGTCTCTGTCATGTCTTTACTTAATGACCCAGCTGGCTCATGCAGAAAAGTAAAGTAAAAGTAAAAGTAAAGGAGAATGACTCCTTCAGAGTTAGCCAAGTAGGAGCACCAGTTCCAGCTGCTAGAAGTGTATCTGTGTTAGGGTGGGTTCATTGGAGCTCAGGTATCCCATGTGCAACTATTGATCTGGCAGATGCATTCTTCTCTGTCCCATGAGAAAAGAAGATCAGAAATAATTCATATTCACATGGAAAACAATATTCCATTATCTGCCCATCTTACAGAATGCGCAAGGACACATCCTCATATGGGTTACCAAAATGGCAAGCCAAGTCCGTGCCTGGTCTGGTCACGGAGTCTGGGATGCAATGTTCTTGTGGGACGCAGGCCTTTTTGTACCAATTAAGAATGGAACAGCCCCTAGGGCAGTTGATTGCCCAGACTTCAACAAGAATGAGCTCTATATTTAGTGTCAATATGGAATTAATTCTGGAGACATGGGAAGCACAACATGGATAGGTGAGCTACACTGAACTCTTATCACCTAGCCAGGAACAACTAAATGTCTTGCATAAGGCAATCAAGAGCAGAAGTGCTTACCTGAGCAGCTACTTCAACGACCACTATCAAAGACCGATCAAAGATCGTCGCTTTCCCTGTCACATCCATAAGCTGGTTCAATTATCAATGGCTTAAAAAGCCACTTCATCAGTAAAGACATCTAAGACAAAAAAATACAAGTAGCCTCTGAATTTTTCAACCACGTTTCCTCTTCCGCTGGTAATTCTGAAATGGAAAACGGACTGTTTCAAGATGAACTCTAGACTCCACCTTTGTGACTTTTGGTGACCAACCGGATCCTCCCGCTATAGCTACGTAAGAAAGCTTGGAAGGAGCCTCTGGCCCCGGTCAAGCCGTCAGATGACCGAAACCCTGGGAGAGACCATAAGCCAAAAATATTCACCTAAACATGAATCCAATATTCTCAGATTCCTGACTTAGAAACTAAGATGTTTTTGCTTGAAGCTGTTATGTTTGGGGGTAATTTGGCACACAACAGGAAATCAGGCACAGCTGGACTCTGTTCCTCTCTACAACAGGGCTCTCGGAGCAAGAAATTTAACATTTATTTTTCTCTATAATGCTTTGGAAACTTGTATCTCCCTCCATGTTGCCTAAGGAATCCTTTGTGGGAGGTGATATCAAGGCTCCTACCAGTCTCAAATCTGCCTTTCCGGCTGCGATGAAGGCTGGAACTCTGGTCGGTCTCTCTGGCACCACATGCCAGAGGGATACTGGCCAGCAAGGAGGAGGAACAAGGGCTTCCTGTCCCCACCTTTCCTGTCTGTGTGAACTTAGCCATATTTATTCACCCCAGCAAAGCAGAAGGCTTGAGTAGCACTGTTTGATCTCTAACTCAAATTCATAAAAACTTTCCAGGACCGGCATCATAGCGCCCTTGAGAGACACTAAACACAGCTCAATGGGACTCTCCTCCAAGCTTCAAAGCTCTTTAAATTCTAACCTCTTTGTTCCCCAAGACCTGGGGTTGACAGCTGCTTCTGGTGCTGATTACCTCTGTGACACCTCAGTGCTCCCTTTTTTGTCTTTTTAGGCCTCCAGTACCCAATTTACATTTTTTTTTTTAAAGATTTTATTTACTTATTTGTCAGAAAGAGAGTGAGAGAAAGCAACACAAGCAGGCAGAGAGGCAGGCAGAGGCGGAGAGAGAGGCAGGCTCCCCGCTGAGCAAGGAGCCCGATGCGGGACTCGATCCCAGGAATCTGGGATCATGACCTGAGCCGAAGGCAGCGGCTCAACCCACTGAGCCACCCAGGCGTCCCCCAATTTACATTTATATTACATTTTATAGGAAATGTTTCTTATATTAAATTTTACGTGTTAATGTTTATATTACATTTCCTGTTTATTTTAAAATTTCTCTTGCTAGTTTCTTTAATATTCCTAGAGCAACTCCTGGCAACTACCCCCCAAAAAGTCTCCTTTTTATGCTCAACTACTGTTGTCTCCTTCAATTTAAATGATAAATTAATGAATACACACACACACACACACACACACAAACCAGTGGAAGACATAAAATATCTATATATTTTTATATATTTATATAAAAATTTTTTATATATTTATATAAAATATATAGATATTTTATGTCTTCCACTGGTTTGTAAGCTGTTTATAAGCTTCATGAGAGCAGCAGTCTTGTTTTATCACAATATATGAGTGATAAACAGTGGTTGACACATAAAAAGTATTCCTTTAATACTTGCTCAAAATGAATGAATGATGGATAATTTCAGTTTTTGGTGGATCAGTACCTAAATTACACAAGCAATACAAGTCATTTCATCCTCAGACAGTGAATTCTCTTGTGTCTGATGAATGTGAAATGATCATGGGACATCCTGTGTGGTAGGCAGAATAATAGCTCCCTAGAGATGTCCCCATCGAATTCTTGAGAACCTTCAAATATATTACCTTACATAGGAATAAAGACATTGCAGATATGATTAGTTAAGGATCCTGAGATAACATTATCCTGCATTATTCAGGTGGGCCGATGTAATCACAAGGGTCCTTCTAAGTGAAAGAGGGTTAAACAGGAGAGTCAGAGAAGATATGATAAAGAGAGGTCAGGGCAATGTGGCCATGAGCCAAAGAATGAGAGCAGCCTCTAGAAGCTGAGAAAGGAAGCAGATTCTCCCCCCTAGAACCTCCAGGAGGAACACAGTCCTTGACTTTTAGCCCAGGGAGACCCATTTTGGACTCCTAACCCGTAGGACTCTAAGACAAGAAATTTGTGTTATGTCATTTTAAACCACTAAGCAAGTGATCATTTTAATAACAGAATAGGAAATTAATACCTCTTGTGGAGAAGTCCTATAGGTGCCAGGTTAAACTAGCCTAGTGCTCAAGAGAGACAAGGGGTATGGGGATGGGGGCGTCAGACTTTTTGGCTGGCCTGGGACAGCGACAGCTAGGAGCAGATGATTTCACAAAGGGTAAGGCAAGTAGGCGGGGTCAGAGGTGAAGTGAACCAGCGGTGTGAGCCCTCAGCTGCACAGCCAAGACTAAGTGAGGTGTTAAGGGATAGAGCCTTTCCCCCACACCTCTAGTTTGTTCAACAGGGTTAGGTGGAGAGGAAGGCCACAGAGGGAAAGGGAAGGGAAGGGAAGCAAAGCAGGAGGATACACCAGAAATTAATTTTAGAAATTTGTCCACAGCGCACTTGAGGACAGTCAAATATCACGCACACAGCACCTACCTTCACACAACACTGGCAAGTGAATCCTGTTTCCCTAGTATATTTGTTTTTCCCTATTCTACACCTCTCTCTCCAAATTCCCTATATCCCTCGCCTTGCCTCTGGCTCTCCAGTGATCATCTTGCCTCTTAAATGTTGAGAAAAATCAAAGCAAATCAGGAGAGAACATCTTCATTCCCCCAACCCCTCAACTGCCTGAATGTTAGCTTTGCTATTCCCCTTTGAGGGGATATTTGTCCAGACGGATATTTGCCATTCAAATCTGTTTAAACCAAACCTCGTCCCCAAGACCTTCCAGCTGCAGCTAATCTAAGATTACGGTCAATCACTTCATACTATTTTGATTCTCTGCAAAGCACATATCACCCATATTTGTCCTTCCTCCTCTTGTGGACGGTATTCCCCAGGGCCTGCAACACGGCCGGGCACAAGGCAGGCACACGACAAATATTTGTTGAATAAATGGAAAAGCAACTACTGTGTCCTAGGGTTATGCCAATCTGTGAGTACTGCACTCTCTTCCACTAACGGCAAGATAGTTTCATAAAATGTAAGATTTCATATTGAGTACTAACCGGATCGGATGCACATTGTGCCCCTCCCTCCCCACCCCACTCCCACCCCCACCCTCACCCCCACCCCCAGCAACCTGCCTTCCTCTATTTCCCCATCGTTCCACGTGCAAGGAAAAAAAAAAAAAGCAGCACGGAGGGTTTGGAAAACAGGGTTGTCACTATGGTCTTTTGCCACATTCAGCTGGCTTCCACGGGCTCAATGCGACAGAAACTAACAGTGGCACCGACGAAAAAGGGCTGAAGGTAGAGGACTTCACCTGCTGCCAAGGGCGCACCGCAGAGGACCGGCGCGGATCCCAAGCACTGCATGCTGGGAGCTGTAGTCTCCCGGGGAGGCCCGGTGCGGTAAGGAGCGGGAGGGGGCGGGGCCCACGGCACGCTGGGAGCCGTAGTCGTGGAGACTCGGCCTCTGCGCTTCTAGCCGCGAGCTGGGGAGTGGGGAAGGAAGGGGGGGGGGGGGGGTTCTCGATGGGGGGGGGGGGTCCTCACTGCATGCCGGGAATTGTAGTATTTCTAGAACCCCGCTCCTGCAGTGTGAGAGGCGCCATTTTAGGTCCCGAGGTGCGGCCGCGCTGAGCCAGAGCGCAGGCGGGCTCAGCCCCGGCGCCGGGCCGGCCCCGCCCCCGGGGCGCCTGGCGCCCGCCCCCCGCCCCGCTCAGGCCCCGCCTTTCCCCACGTGTCCGCTGCCGAGGGGAGGCGCCTGAGCCGGAGCGGGCCCGCCAGCGGTCCGGCCCCGTCGGCGCAGAGGGTCCTGTCGGCGGCGCCCGGGAGCGGCCCGGCTCCCCGATGCTCCCGCGCCGGCTGCCGCGGGCCGGGCTGTGCGCATAGTGCCCGGCTCCGGCCCCCTGAAGTGCCCGCGGGGGTGGGAGCGGCCTCGGCCCCGCGGAGACGGAGCGGCTGGAGGACGAGGCGGCGGCCGCGGGGAGGAGGATGGGGGCTAACCAGTTAGTGGTGCTCAACGTGTACGACATGGTGAGTGCGGCCCAGGCCGGCAGCCTCCCGCCGCTCCGCGCGGGGCTCGGACCCCCGGCCCCCGGCCCCTGCGCTTCCTGCCTCGCGTCTCCGCCTCCAGCTTAGTTCTCCGGGTGGGGGAGGGGAGCAGGAGGCTGTTGGAATCCTCGCGCACGTCGGCGGGCGGGCAGCGCTGCCCGGTCCGCCCGAGGGCTCCCGCCAGGGCTCGGGGCGCCTGGAGCCCCGGCGGTGGCCCCTGCGCGGCCCGGAGCGGCGGATCGGCGTCCTTCGGGCGAGGCTTCCGTCGGGGGGTCCGACCGCCCTCTCCTGCCGCCCGGACGCCGGGCCGCCCCGTCCCCGAGCACCTCTTCCTGCCCCGGGTCCCCAGGAACTCCCAAGCCCTTCCAAGTCCCGAAAGTCCCATCTGTCGGTGCCGGTGCTAGAATCTCGTCCAAGGTGAACGGGAGCCAGCACCCCTTTGCCTCCAGGGCAACCTCGTTAACGCGAACGAGGCTCCGGTTTAGCAAGCCCAGCTGAATTCTGTGGGGGTCCTGGTGGGGCTCCTGCGCTGGCCTCTGAAGACCACTCGCCAGGTGATGCAACAGGTACCTGACGTGACCGCAGGAGAGGGAAGGGGAGAGCTTGTGTGTGAGGTCACCTAACTTTGCAGGACGGCCAGCCCACGGAACCGAGTCCCAGGACTGCTTTGTTAGAGTCGCAGCTGAAGTTCCCGGTAGGGGATGGTCGCGGCAGTTAAGATGCGAGCTTGGGTTTGTTTGCTTTCGCTGGATGCGTTTTTGCTTTGTGAGAGAGTCGCCTCTGCCTTCGAGGTGCGAAATCTCTTGGCAGAGGAAGAAGTCCTCATCATTTTTGTTGGCTTAAAGGTGCAGAAGAGCCGAAGTGCTAGATGTCAGAAGTCATGGTTCTCACTCGCAGATCTGAACTTTTCATTCCCTGGCACTGGGTCTGCATTTCTAAATTTACCCTGTCACCTCTTGGGTAGAGAGGAGCTCCCGAGTCCTAACCTGGGAATTATGCCAGGATGGGCTAGACACTGCTGGGGATTGAGGTGAGGTCTCCGCTGACGTGGGTTCTGGGTTCGGAGGTGGGTTGACACGCTGAGGAAAGTGAAACATGCAGAAAAAATTAGAGGCGAACTGGAGGGCCTAGAACAGCAGGGCACTTGGTAAGGTCTTTGGCCTAGGTCACGGGTTAGAAATCATTCTCTAGATGTCAACTTCTTATGGTACTGGATGCCTTTATTGTTCAAGAGTTTTTACTGCCTTTTTACTGTTTCATTGCCTGTCTCCACCCCCGTGATGTGCATTTGGTTTCTTGTTTATTCACGAAGACTATTACAAAATATCTCACAGCGTATTTTCTTTTGAGAGCGCAGTATGTTTTTTTCTTCTGGGTCATTCAACCCCTTTATAAATTAGGATTATGCAATGGCCAGAGGGTCGTAGACTAAAATCTGAAAGTAGAGGTAGAAGTTTGGCTTTTTAAAATAAAACTGCCAGTGCATTCTTTGGCATGTAATGGGCTTCCTTACACTTAGGGACTCTCTGAATCACAAAAAGCATTGCTAATTGTGATGACTATAGGAAAAGCTAGAGCTATTGGTGTTCCGGGTCCTGGAATGAGGTTATTCACATATTCCTAGTTTACGGGCACATGTAAACCAGTATATTTCAAAGGGAAGAGTGTTCTGAAAGATATTAAAAATATTAGCATGTCTTTTAATAAAGATCGTATTCCTTATATCACTTTTGTAAAGTAGGTACTTACAGAGGAGGCAGGTAGAGAAAGGGGTAAATTCAACCTGTCCAGATAACTAAAAATAGGATCTAGAATTTCTAGACTGCAGTCTGATTCATTATCTCCTCCACTGAATAATTTCTGTGTTTATTTCTTATCAATTGCTTTTTCCTAGCAATAGGAGGAGAAGGAGCATATGAGTGTCTGTCAGCGTGGTAAATAATTGAATTATTAGACTTCTGACAAACTTGCCCTTGCATGTTCTCTGGAGGGCTTTTAGGCTGTGGCTGTTTCGTGTCACTAATTCAGCAGCCTGCAATTATTGTGACCTTGGAGAAGTCACAAAAATGAATTATCCTTTTTCCTTTGAGGAATTGAGACTCTCTTAGAGGAGGTACAACAGTAGTAACAATTCGGAACAAAGTAGCATGATTTTGATCGCGGAATGGCAGAAGATGATGTGAAGGAGGAGACCACATGTGGATTGTAGAATTAGGGATTGCGGAGGGGTACCAGGACCTCTACAGGCAGAGAACAGTCAGCAGGAACAGTGGCAGGAGGAGAGCGCAGGTGGGACTGGGAAACAGCTGGTCCCCTATAACAGTGTAGCCTGCGTGAAAGAGACAAAACAGACAGTTTGATTAGAACTTTATTCGTCTGGGGCTGGGACAAGGGCTGAGGGGGGCCTGGTCTCTGAACCAGGGGAGTCATCTAAAGTTTTCATGGTAGGGAGCAGGGTGATCAGAGTTAGTTTTTGAATGAAGACCAGTGTGTTGAGGTAGAAGATCATATCTTTCAAACTGCTCTTTCTCAAGTTGTCTTGGTTTTGAAACGGTTCTGCTTGATGTCAAGGTCAAATCTCTTTTATCTTTGATTGTACTGCTCATGCATCATAGGTGCCTTTGATGGGGACCGCTGTTGTCTGTGCAGGCCGCGTCTAGCAGAGTCCATCCAGACTAGACTTTGCAAACATCAAAATCAACCCCTGTTTTTCACTCATAATCAGTTTATAGGGACCCTTTGCCTTGTATCCTTGTGGCTCTCTGGGAGACTGTCACCTGCTCCAGCTTGGACTGCATTTTTCCTGTTCCCTAGATGGGGAATTGCTGATCATTTCTCTTCTTCCAGAACTGCTGCATGTAAGAAAGAAATCGTATCAGGGTCACCTGTATTAACTTCTTCTCATGGAGGGATAGGATAATCCTTAAAAGGTTACTTAATCTTACACAGTGCAGCTAAATTATTGCTTGCTGCTTTCTCAGTGATTATGTTCCTCTTTGTACTTTGGGGTAATCGGCTGCCAATAAAACATGGCCTGGGTTATTTCTGGGTCCTGGAATGAGGTTATTCACATGTTCCTAGTTTACGGGCACACGTAAAGCAGGTGATTCAGCTGGGGGTCAGGTGCCGGGCCAGTGTCTGGTGTAGGCTGTCTCCCACGAGGGCTTCATTTGCCAGAGACCCTGAATTTGTTCCATTTCGGATCATCTTGGCCATGAATGAAGTTTTACAAAATACCAACATGCAGTAGCACGATAATACTTGTAGATTCATTCAGTAAGCTGCTTTCTTCCTATTTCAAATAGTATTTGTACATCTTCAGAGCCTTAATAGGAAAAAAAAAAAAAAAAAAGCACTAAGACTCTTCAAATAAGGAAGTTTGGGTCCGTATTTCTTTTGACCATCCCGCTTTCATCTGAGTCCTCCAAGAGCATGTGAGGGCACACGCGAGTGACCTGACTTCGCATGCATCTGTGCGTCTAATTCAGACTTTTTAAATGAGTTCCAGACGCATCTACATACACCCTTCACCTAAATCAGCGTGCGGCATGCTCCTTCCCTTCCCTTCCCAGCTCAGACGTCACCCTTTACTCGACCCAACACTGCCCACCCCCAATCTTGGATTATAATTTTGTCTTGATGACCTTCTGCTTGGTTTCTCAAGCCAGAATGCTGAGAGTAAAACCACTGCTGTTTCTGTATTACGAGCCCGTCAGAGTCCAGTCCCCAGGCCCCGCTGCTCGTAGTCTGGTTGATTCTGTCTAAAAGCAGTAGCTTGACCATCAGTAGCTTAAGCTGGAAGGATACTCCTCTTGACTCCAGAGATAAATGATCCCAGGTTAGTTCAGCAGCTCAGCTGGGGGGCATCAAGGACTGAGACTTTCCATCCTTCGTGCTGCTGTCTGTCCCTCTGTCTGTCCCTTCCCTGTTGGCTTTTGTTCTGGTTTGTCCCCTCCTACTTGGGAAATGGCCATCCTGGCACCAAACAGAACGTCCTCCAACAGGGTGTGAAGACAGAGGCGAGTAGAGCCTTTTTCTCCTTTTCACAGAAAATGCTTTGCCAGAGCCACCCTCCCCTCCTAAGGAAGGGTCTGGAATGGGCTCACCTGTGGCTGTCGAAGCCGAGAGAGGGACTAGCTGGCTTTCCTGGCCCGCCTGGTGAGCTGCGGCAAGGAAGGCAGGGAGCTGGAAATGGCAGTTAGCTGGAAGCCTGTGATGTCTGTCACATATTTTACCTTCTGGGTATTCCTTAAATTGGGGACCTTATGCTCATTTCCACTGTTGCATCTTAAGTTCGGGTGCTCGTTATCTCTGTTCATATAATAGCCTTCTCCTGGTTGCGGTCTCTGGTCTTCGTTTGAATCTCTCTCCTCTTCTGTTACCAAAGCAGTCTCCTGACTTGTGAATGATTGTGCCATTCCTTGGCTTCACATTCACCTGCGAGGTAGAGGCTAATGCCCTTTATGATGTGACCCCTACCTGACTATTAGGGGCCGACCTCCTACTGGTCCCCCAATGGTTCCCACCCCAGCATAGACGCTTTATGCTCACATGATGGGATTGTTCAGTTATGTGAACAGGTTGTACTGTAGTAGTTCATGCTGCAGTATCTTTACTCCTGTTGGTCTCACCTGGAATGTTCTGTCCAGCGGCCACCTCCCGCTCCTCCTGCCTGTACCTTAGCCCACAGTCAGCAGACTCAAGTGAACTCCTGTGCCCTCTTTGTACTTTCCACCTACCTTACAACAGACGTGTTATAGTTCCCTGCTTCCCGCTAGACCGGGTTCCTTGACAGCAGTGTCTAGAACAGGATCTGTCGTGAGAACGTGTTCCATAAACATTTACCAAGTGGATGGGATTTCCAGTGGGCGGTTTTATTACGAATGGCGCCAGTACTGAGAAATGGCTCAGAAAGGCCTTCAGATATCCCTTCTCTTTGGGCCCGATACCTATTTCTGGATTTTAGCTCTTGATCAAACGAGGGGGGTGGGGGTCGCGGGGAGGGGATAGGAAAAACATCAGATATTCTTCGACAAAGTTTTCTATTTTTTTAAACTCTGTGGGCCTAGACTGAGGAAATGGGTGTTAATCGGGTTATTTTGTGAGGTGGGGGGTGTGGCACCCCTTGAGAGGCCCCGCTCGCCTCCGTGTTCCTTCCCGCGCTGCCGCCTGTGGACACTCTGCTTGATACAGTGATGGTCATTTGACAACTAAGAGGGACAAACCAAGAACAAGTAGTCCCTCCTTGAAACATAGTCTTTCTGAAAACATTGTCAGAATCTTAACGCGTGCGAGTAACCAGTTAACGGGAGCTCGTCCTCATTTCCTCGGAGCTGATGTTCCTCTGCTGCCTCAGCCGGCTTGACCGGGGACCCGTGAGTCCCTGAGTCTAGCCGAGGGAACGACAGCCCTAAATCTGCCCCCACATTACCCGTGGCATTCTCTTTTCTTTGTCCCCATTTAGTAGAGATGAGAAAAGATTTCAGTCTCTCTAGGTGTTTGTTTTCTATTGCTGCAGTAACAAATTGCCCAGATTTTAGCAGTTTAGAACAGGGTACATGGGGTGTGCCTTGTGCGGGTCACAAGTGCAGGCAGGCCCAGCTGGCTCCTCTGCTCGGGCTCTCACAAGCCTGAGATCCCTGAAGTCGCCTGCAGCCGGCGTGGTGCGGGAGGCAGACCCACCGCCAGGCCCATCCAGAGGGTTGCCAGAACCGAGTTGCTTGTGGTTGTAGGGTTGCGGGCCCAGTCCTTGCCGGCCGCGGCGGGGAGCCCTTCTCAGCTGCTTAAAGCCTCTTGCCTGCCCCGTCTTCAAACCAGCAGCGGTGCCTGGAGTCCACCCTCTCACCTCCCATGTCTCTGACTTCCCTTCTGCTGCGTCTCTTCTACCTCCATCCAGAGAGACTTCTCCGCTTCTAATAGCTCATGTCATTAAAGGGGACCCATGAGGATATGCCAGGGTAATAAGCTCCCTGTCTTCAGGTGTCTCTGGCTTACATGTCTGCAAAGACCCTTTGCCGTGATTCACAGTGACCGATTCACAAGTTCTGGAAACGAGGGTATAGACCCCTCGCGGAGTCATTTTCCATCTCACACCATCTAAGAACAGTATTCTGTAAACCCAGAAATACCTTTTAGCAGTCCTTTGACTCGGCATGGAATGAGTATTAACTCAATAACTTCAAGTGGAAGGCTTGAAGTATTCAAAAAATAAAGCGTGGAGGGTGCCCAACTGACCCCCTCAGAGGAGTGTGTGACTACCTGGACTTGGGATTGAGAGTTCGAGCCCCGTGTGGGGTATAGGAATTACTTAAATAAGTAGAGTTTAAAAGTAAAGCATGGAGACCTTTTGTGAGTGGCATGTTGGTGACCGCAGACCCTTCAAACCGTTGGGGTGTTTGGTTTGTCCGCCCTCATGTCACATCTGTGCTCAAGTTCTCAGAATAGAATTCAGTGAAACTTGTAAATTAAATACTATTAGATACCAAGGAGAGCCGACTATTATAGGTGAATTCTTCCATTAAATTGATGTTCTTTTAAAACAGGACATACCTTTACTTTTCATTTATTGACAGATTTTCTACAAGATTGCTTACATTCCAAAGCAGCAACTTCGTTCCAAGTCTCACCCAGTTGGTGAATAGAATGTAAAGGGAGGACGGTCAAAATAAATTCATCGTAAACTGTAAGAAAGGCAGAAAAATAATAGAGGGAGATGAGACACATGAAAATAACTTACAAGTTATTTCAATTAATCTGAAATGGACTTGGGTATATGACTGTGACCAGCCTCCCAAAACAATAACTTAAAAGCTGATTAACCCCCCCATCATTTGAAATGAAAGTCTTTGCTCACTAAGTTAGGATGGCATCCTTGTCGTAACACTAAGTTCTTGCCCGTACAGAATTGGTGAGTCTCGTTCCTACACTATTTTTATTATAATTTCATGGCATATCTTTGTATATGGCTGGGCCAGTTTCCTTTCATTCTTTTTCCCGAGTTTTTTTAGCTGTTACTCATTTCCTTTTCTAGGCTCTCTGAAAAATTCCATACATTGTCACTTTGTTGTTGTCGTTGTTTTAATTGTGTTAAAATACACCTAGAAGCTACCGCCTTGACCGCTGGTGGCCGTATAGTTCAGTAGCGTAATTCACAGTGCTGTGCAGCCAATCTCCGGGGTGTTTTCATCCTGCGAAACCTGAAAACTCTGTATTCATGGAACTCCGCGCCCCCCCACCCCCGTCACAGCCGTTCTACTTTGTGTCCATGAATTTGCCTAGGTACCTCGAAGAAGGGAAATCCAGTAGTGCTCATCTCTTCGTAGCTGACTGACTTCCCTTCGCGTAGTTTCCCCAAGGTTTATCCGTGTTGTAGCACGTGCCGGTGTTCCCTTCCTTTTCACGGCTGAATGATGTTTCTCTGTATGCATGTGTACCCACCCCGTTGTTTATCCATTCATGTGTCAGCGGACATCGGAGTTGCTCCCACCTTTTGGCGAATGGGAGTAATCGTGCTGTGGTTGTAAGTGTGCAAAGATCTGCTCATGTCCCTGCTTTCAGTTCTTGTGGGTGTACGCCCCGCAGTCTGTAGATTGTTGTTGCTTTATTCGGAATCACACTGGTTCTTGTGCAGTTTAAAGTAACTTGGGAAGAACTGACATCTTTCCTGTTTTCATATTCTTTTCTTCCCCAATGACGAAAATGGGTTTGTTTGGGGTTTTCTCGCTCTTTGAAATTTTTAATCCAGAAAATGCAAATAGTTAATAAATGCAAATCGCTAAATAGGTTCATTCCAAGCCCATCTATGTGAGCCATCTATTAACAGAATAAACTGAAAAAGTAAGTAAAATATTCTAGATCGTTTCCCCATAAACATCTTTGCCACAGACATCTTTGCTGCCAACATTTCTGCCGCAAAAGTAATTGACTAAGGCAATTTGCAAAAAAAAAAAAAAAAAAAAATCACAAAATATAAAAGAGGTACTTTCATTTGAAAGGACATAATCATGAAAAATGAGCAACAAAATTAAAAGACTTTATTGCAAAATACAACATATTTGAATGCATTTAAAATGCGTGTAGACTCATGGCAATATTGTGCAAACAACTGATTTGATCTTGTGGATTGTACCAGGCACTTGTCTTCGAAGTCTTCAGTTTGTAGCGGTACACTTCACTTTTCTTTTCTTTCCTTTTTTTTCTTTTTTCCTTTCTTTTTTCTTTTTTCTTTTTTCTTCTCTTTTCTTTTTTTGGCCTGTTGATTCATCTTACTCAGCACAATTTTGCTTCTTTCACTAAAGTTTCTTCCTGCATTAAGAGAGGTATCAATTGCCAGATACCAGGATGCACATGTGGAACTGAGCCTTGCGTGGCATTGTGCAAGCCTCCTGCACTGCTGGTTTTTTGTCTTGGCGTGTTGTCATGTGTTCGTTGACAGACATTCCGAAGTTCTCTGGGAAGCATGGAAGACCGCCAGTGCTGTGATGCGTTTGTGACTGAGCTTTGTTCTCACGGTAACTGCGATGTTCTCATGTGCTAGCACAGTACAGTATGCAGTCTGGCTTTACACTCTGTATTTCACACTTCCAGTAGGTTCCATCACCGTATTTTTTATCAAGTCGATATATATAGTTGTTACCAGCCACTATTTGAAGAGCGCCACGTCTACGTGTCAGTGTAGAGATTGCTAGCTAAGATTTATCAAACCTAAAAATAGAAGCTTTGTTAATGGAGAAATAATTGACAACTAGCTTCGGTACGTTAACCCTGCCCAGGGCACGCCATGTGTCCTTGGAGAAATGAAGCCAGACTGTCATCCAGTTATTTTATCTTCCACGGCCAAGATGCATGTGGCAAAACTACGAGACATGAGTGAAAAATAATACGGTATATTAAATGGCATTAGGGCTAAACAGGAAAATAAACAGAGGAGGGGTAGGAGAGCGTAGGTGAGGATGGTGTAGTTTAATTTCTACTCCAGTTTCCAATAGAGTGGTCCAGAAAGACCTCACCAAGAAGACATTCCTGAAATGTGAAGGGGTACACCACGTGGCTGTGTAGGGAGGGAATGTTCCAGGCAGAGGGTATGCGAGTACAAAGGGTAATAAGTCAGGCCACGTGCCTCCTAACTAAATCGTATAGCAAGAAGCAAGAGAGATTTTGAGGGGAATTTCTGATGTTCTCAGGTTCATGAGGATCATTGAAAATAGAGCAGGTGATACCAAAGAAAGAGCACCCCGAGATGGGGATAGTTTCCACAGAGCTGAAGAGCAACATTGCCTTATTGAAAATTACAACAGGAGATTGAAAACTAAGGAGAAAATAGCAAGATTAAGAAAATCTGTGAGAACTCTGAGTAGAAGGGTCAATGTTAGGCTCTAAAAGGATCGAGTGCCAGGCAGAATTTGCTAAAAGTTAGGAACATTTGTGTAATTTGAGAAACAAAACAGGTGAACACAGGGGAAGGGAAGGGAAAATAAGATAAAGACGGGAAGACAAACTCTCAAGAGACTCTTAACTGTAGGAAACAGCGTTGCTGGAGGGGAAGGGAGTGAGGGGACGGGGTAACTGGATGATGGACGTTAAGGAGGGCACTTGATGGAATGAGCACTGGGTGTTCTATGCAACTAATAAATCACTAAACTCTACCCCTAAAACTGATAATACACATATGATAACTAAATTGAATGTAAATTTTTTTGAATAATTAAGTCAAAAAAAGGAACATTCAACCAAAGCCTGGTTTAACTTTTAAATGTTAAGGATAAAGTAGAAGGTCCTAAAAATACACACAGGCAAAAAAGTTACTCCAGTGGACAAAATCAAGCTAACTTTTTTTCATGACACCAAAGCCTAAATAAAATGGAGCCTTATCTACAGAGGGAAAGGGCAAACATTTCTGTCTGAATGCTGTGGCTTCTTAAGTTGTCACTCGTGCAAAAGGACCTAGAGAGTATCAGGCACATTTTGGGAAGCTGCAAATGACCCAGACCTTGAGAATGGAGTGATGACAGGGTGAAAGAAAAGCCTGTGGGCTCCACTTCTCATTTAGCAATGCTATCTCCTATTATATATATATATATTATATAATATATAATTATATTATCTATAATGCTATGTATGGTTCCAGTGCCAGTGTCCAGAATTGCTCTTCACAGAGAACATGATGTTAAGAGGATTAAGTCCCAGATTATATTGCCCAAATCTTTGGTGAGAGGGAGGAGGTAAGTCAGCAGATGCAATTGGTCTGGGTTGGTATTGGAAAATTGTATGTGTACAGTTTTTTTCATATAAACGTAAGTATTGTTGGGGTAAAGTTACATCGAGAGGCAAAACAGCAGAACACAGTTCATACAGTGTAAGAGAGAAAACAAAAAGAAGAATGTGGAATGAAGACAAGTAGGACCAAATACAGACATCATGAAATGACCATAAATACAGTAAACCCCCTCGTAAGTTTCTTAAGCATATTTGCCTTCCAGAAATTTCAAATCTCATGTGGTCAAAACTGTTGTTGTTTTAGGACCTTTCTGGTTTCTGTCAGCCCTGGAGAGGCTTTCCCTGGTCTAAAATTACAGAAATAGGCTCCGTGTTTATTCCCAAGTGGAAAGCCAATTATCCCAACACTGTTGATTGAATGATCCCGTGGTTCCCTATGCTAACTGGAGGCACATACCACAGTCATCCTAAACTAAGTTATCATGGATCTAGGAGTCTAACTTCTTGACTTTCTGGGCTAGCTATGTATTTAGCTGCCTCTTCCTGCCCCATTACCAGATGTGTAACTGTAGTATTCTAGCACGTTTTGATACTGGTGATGGAAGACTCTCTTTCTCTCTTTTGGAATTTTATGTTTCTCACACGTTAATTTTTCAAGTAAAATTTAAAATCAGTTTGTCAAAAAAAACTCACTGAAATTTTAAGTGCAATGACAATGATTTTGGGGTTAGCAATGCTAACCCCAGGTGTTAGAATATCAAGTCTCCCCATAATATAAGGACTAAGCTTGAGTGATTACAACATGCGAGCCCTTGCCCCATATTATTATCCCTTTTTAAGATGATGACACAGGTTTACCTGAAGAACCTGCTCAGAATCACGCCGTAAGTGGTGGCGCAGTCTGGGACCACAAGCTCTGACAGTGAAGTCTGCACCCTTAACCACCACATTATATTTCTCCTCCTCCTCCCATCCCTGGAAGGTGCTAATTCTCTATTAATTTGTCCTAATCTCGCCGCCTCTCCCACCCCTCTGCCAAACTAACTTCCACTCTGTGCTTTCTGGAACTCATGAGTGGGCAGTAGGAAAAAAACCCTATATCTGTGATTATTTCTGGGATGGTTAATTTATGTGTCAACTTGACGAGGCCAAGCTAGTCCCCAGGTTTTAGTCCAACATTAGTCTAGATGTTGCTGTGAAGGCATCTTTCAGATGCGATTAGCATTTTTTAAAAGTTTTTATTTAAATTCTAGTTAGTTAACGTGTAGTATAATATTGATTTCAGAAGTAGAATTTAGTGATTCATCACTTACATGTAACACCCAGTGCTAATCACAACAGATGGCCTCCTTAGTCCCCATCACCCATTAGCCCATCCCCCCCATCACCCCTCCAGCAACCCTCAGTTTGTTCTCTGTAGTTAAGAGTCTCTTCATTTAAGTCAGTAGACTTTGAATAAAGCAGATTATCTTCCATGTTGTGGATGGGCCTCATCCAATCAGTTGAAGGCCCCAAGAAAATACTGAGGTCCCCTAAGAAGGAAGGAATTCGGCCTCCAGAGGAGCTGCCACATCAACTCTTCCTGGGTCTGCAACCTGCCAGCTGGCCCTGCCAACTTTATGCTTGGCACCCCCGGAAGTTTGAGCTGGTGCCTTAAAATAATTACTCCCTTACTACACCTTCATCTGAGTTAGATGCTGTAGTCCGCCATCATGGTGTGCTCCGCCCTACCTCCTGTTCAGGGAGTGGAAGTCACCACGTCCCATCCGAGGTCAGACCTCCCACTGTGTGCTAGATCCCAACCCTGCACTGCACTCCGGTGCAAGGACTTCTCGCTCTGAAATTGGCCTTCCAGTTGGTATGCGCATATGCTGCAATAGGTGCCCGTCCTCCTTTTGGAACTGAGTAGAGTTCCTTCCACATTATCCCCACTGGCCATCCACCATTGTGTACCATGCCCTCCAGCCCGAGGGTGTCTTTTTAATCAACTTCTTTAGAAATGTGTCACTTTCAGAAGGCTAGCAAGGAAGCAAGCTGGAACTGTGGGGTGTGAGGCCCCTTTATCCATTCCAGTTGCTGTCTTCTGTGGGTATAAACAGTAATTCAGCAGTACACCTGTTGAAGTTCCTTACTCTGCCATGAGCTTGAGGGCAGAGACAGGGTCTTACTCTTTATTCCCAGAACTTGGTACTTTGTAATGACTTTTAAAAGGTGTGTTGGGTTCCCCTAGGACCTGTCATCCTAAAACGGTTCCTACTCCACTGTGTCATCTCGCTCACAGCTGCTGCTCCCCTCGAGGGACCTGCTGCTCTGCAGTCCTGACGGACCTCCCTAGCCTGTCAGGTGGCACATGAGAGCCCCAGACACCTGCAGTGGTTCGAAACAAGAGTATCGATGTGACAAAGAGCCACGATTGAGGCTTGGGACAGCCAGCCCTCCCTGGTCAGGCCTGCCATCTGCCGTCTGGAATCTGTTTTCCTAAGTAGTGTGTGTAGTGCTTTGTCTTCGTGATGCAGTCTGGAATTCGTCAGCCCGCATGAATTTGCATCCCGCCTCCTGCTTCTTAACTGTATGACCTAGGAAAGTTTCCTGCTAAACAGAGGGTTCCTTGCTGGAACGGAAATCATAGGGTATCAAGTCCGTAGGGTTGTACGATCTTGAGGCAACTTAAATGAAATGCACAGAATGGGACGTGGCCCATGATAAGCTCTAGAAAGTGTTAGCAGTGTGTTAGTGTAGTTGTTGCCAGATTATGGGAGCAAAATGAGCTGTCTGTATGCTTTGCACAGTCGCGACACCTGAGTAACCCGATCTGTGGAGTTTCCTCAGTGGATCAACAGGAGTGTTCTCCTTCAGGGAACAAAGTGCCACCCAAGCTGAGGCATTAGAAGCAGGCTGTTGGATGTTTGACATTTGCTCTAAAATCTCCATCATAGTGTATGCGTGACACTTGGGTTAATTACATGAAGCCTTTTTTCCCCCCTTGAATGTTGGCGTTGACAGCTGGTCTATAGCCTTTCGGCCAGATGAACTTAGGGGAACTATTTCTAAGCCTTTAAACATTGATGGAAATTGTGAAAATAAACAACTCGGCCTGAGACTGGTTTATGTACCATAGCCTAGTTATAATTTCTAGCTCATTGTCCAGCAAAAAGTTAAAGGAACCACCAGATAAAGAATTTTACACATTAGCTGTTTCCTCCGGTTCTCAGTATAACCTGTCGCGCGGACTCTCGTTTCCTAAACGGTATAAAAAGAGTGGTCCACTTGGAGTACGGTTGCAATGCTCATTTCCTAAAGGACCGTATCTTCTAGATTTTTCCCTCTCCTTTCAGATGTGAAAGTCAGCTCCCAGAATAGTTCTCTACGTTACTAAATTAGCAACCGGGTGGACACATTATATATGGCATTTAGGCAAAGACTGGGTCTGTGGTGGTGCCCGAGGGGTCACCGTAACTTCACACTTCAGGAAAAATGATGACTTAGTAGTGACTACTTAGTAGTAGTCACAGTTACAAACAACTGTGAGGTTGTTCAGGAAGCTTCAAGATCGTGTAAAGAAAAGCAAGAGCATGTGAGACTCTCTGCTGAAGGTAGAGCCCTGTGGTAGTAAAACGGTAGGTGGAAACTGTGAAACCCGGGCTCCGTTTGCATTTCAGCGTCTTGTCATGTGACTGTGGCCAAGTGGCTTGCCAGAATGTCCCTAAAGTAATTTATGTATTTTACATGCACTCTTGTCATTATGGAAGACAGTAAGTGAAAGTATGTTGTAGGGTAACATTCAAAAAGTGAGTTTTTAATTTACTATATATATACATATTTCTGTTTAAACACTAAGTTGTGACTGTTTTCCTTCTTAATGAGTTCCTTACGGACAAGGACTGTGAGTTAATCATCCTTGTATCCCCGGCGCCCAGTAGTCCCTGACACATAGGAGGGGTGCCCGCATGTTATTAAATCAGACTTGTCTTCCTCGCTTTATTTATAGCTTTGCTGCAAGCAAACATTTTAAATGAGATTTAAACTGAGGTGCAGTGTAGGGGGGACCCTTCTAGAATGGTGGTTCTCAATTTTATCCTGGACTGACTCAGAAATACATTTTACATAATGCAATTATACACAGGTAATGGAGACCACATGTTCAGGAAACAACCTTGCTCTGGATCATGTCCTCTGATTAGTTCTGTTCCATTATATTTCATTCATTTTTTTCATCCATTATATTTCATTCATATATATCATTCGTAAGGCTGCTAACAACATCCCGAAAAAATTTTGGGATCCTCTAACAGGTTGCAGCCTACAGTTGAAGACACCTGTCTAGAACGCAGCTCCATGAAAACAAGAACTCCGTATTTGTTTGCTTCATTGTCAGTGCTTGGCACGTAGTAAGTGTTCAATAAATATTGCTTGAGTGGGTAAAAGAATGGAGGTGCTCTTTTCCATGGGCCACAGTTAAAAAGAAGGTAAAGGGAGAACATGACAAACTCCTTGCTGCAATGCTTCGATTCATCAAGCTTTCGAGTGGTCTGCTAGGTCCTAGGCAGCACGAAGGATCCAGAATTCAAGAAGGCTCAGTCTCAGGCCTCGTTCAGTTTAGAGCCCAGTCCAGGGGGATGGTCAGGTAGATGTAAGCCATACAAGAAGTTTTCAGATTTTTCTGAAATATCTGATACCAGCCATAGGTACAACCAAAGCCAATGCCTGATAGGGAGGTTTTACCAAGAACTTGGTTTTCTGCTGCAGATGTGGTATCAGGACCCAGTACCTCGCCCATCGATTTCTCATCACCGGAAGAGTCTAACTGTAGGTTCTGTAAAATAGGTTTAGTCTGAAATACATTCAAAGGGCATTTGGTTCACCAGCGATTTGACTTTTAAAAATCAATTCTCCTTTAAATAACTTACCAGTTCAATGATCCTGTGTCTAGTTTGTGGTGGGTCCTAAAATGGGGTCCTTTGAGAAGCACGATGATTTGTTTTCAGAATTGGAGGAGGAAACCTTAGCTTCGTACGAAATACAGAGCACCGTGTTTTCGTTGGTTTTCCGTTATCGCGCACGTGTGTAGGTGTGTGTACTCACCCTCGGGAGCCCAGGGCAGTGCTTAGGAGCTTTTGAGTCTCGAAGGACAGTCCTTAGGAAGGCCAGCCGTGGGCTCACCTTAAAATTTATCAAAACTGGGACTCAGGAATAAAAGAGGGTGAACAGTTAGGCAGAAACACATGTGAACTGGGACCGTCCCAGGCAATTGGGAAGCTCCTGTGCCCGAACTTTAGTGCACATGTGTATGTTTGATCTCATTGTCTCAAGAAGGGAATAAACTTGACAGCACGTTTACAAACCTTGAAACACTATTAACTAAAAAATACTGGCAAACCTTTTGTAATCAGGAGAGATCACTTCCAGAGATTGTGGCTTAAATAACCAACGTTATCAACAACTTACACATAATGTATAATGAAAATGTTTTTGTTATATAAAGTTTTGTCCCCCCCCCCCAAGACCTACAAAGTGAGTGATGTGCTTATTTTAGATAATATTCTCTGGTAATGACAAGATTGGACATTTTCTTAAAAACAGGAATGGAGTAGGGTCTCCGTGTTGTGCCATCTTTCATACAGCCTCAACACAAATTAACAGATAGCCCCAGATGCATATGGATTCATCTGGAAAAGATACTAGACTGTCTCCGCTCGTTTAGTGAGTTTTTATTGACTCTGTGTTACGATTAGCTCGATGCTAAGGCTCTATAGATAGCATTTTAATATGATTTACTATTAAATAGCATTTGCTGTAAAATTATCTGGGACTCAACCCAGTGGTGCCAAAAAGACCTCCTGAGCTGATTCCACAGTGTGAGCAGCGAGGACAGTTTTCCGTGAGTCTGCCCTCTAGTAATTACCCCACAGCCTCCACTGCTCACCGTTTATTTTTAATTCTTAACTCTGTAATTGAAATGCCTTGTCTTTTCCCTAAGCACCTTTTTGTGGGAAGTAAGTAAAACATTTGCGTTAATCCATATGAACACTGGCTCTAGGATTTTTAGGGGAAATGGTCACACTTCATACTGAGATCAGTTTAAGGGAGTCAGGCCCAGGACCTAAGTGGTTATATTAAGTGTTTTAAGTTCCAGACTAGAAAGATGGCATTTATTGTCATTGCTGCTTTCAAACAGGAAATTTAAAATTTTATTAAGTTGATAAGGCAAATCACTGACTGAAATGAAGTTTGATGGAAGTTCTCTACCAGAAGAATAATGTAACATTTTAATATAGGACTATAATATGCCGCAATGAAGTCACTTCTGTAAACACTGCTTTAAAGTAATAAATGGAAATACCAAAGCCAGTTTTTTGCATTAAGGCAAAATCAAGTTCAAAAGTAATTATAGTTTATTTATGCCTTTGTTGCCTTCCCACATATTTCAAGATAATTTTTCTCTGAAGTGTGTTCTTTTACTTTATGTTAATACTTAAAATGCTTTGAAAAGCCTTGTAAAGTCGAGTGGCACGGTTTGGTGTCAAAAGAGGTTAAGTGTGGGTTAGTGATCCTTCCCTGTTTACTGAGGGAGTGCAAGGCCTTAAGGTCCTTGTGCCACGGTCAGCTCCTCAGCGCCTTGCTCTGGCTCGAGTAGCTGTCGTCCCGCCACCTCGCTGAACAGAGACCTTTTACTCAAATCGGTTCTTCTCAAGAACATAAATAATTGCTTGCCGGAGTCTTAAAGTAGAATCCAATTAATTCTGCCATTGTTTGCCATTCAGTTTAATGAGTCACTGCTCTTGATCATTTGACATCAACTTCCAGAGAATTAAAAGAGAGCTAGAGCTAACCTGCTTATCTACATGTGCATTCCCACTATGTGAAACAGAAGTATTAGGGAAGGATCGTGTAGGTTGGTAAATGTATGTGTTTGCTACTCCTAATGCGGCTACCACGGGCCAGACACAAGTGTTCTAAGTCTGTATATATTCAGTTAATTCTGAAGTAGTCCCCTGGGGTAGAGGGATGAGCTGTGTCTCATCCCCATTTCATAATGGGGTTATGCAGGTTGTGCAGCTGGCAAAGAGTGAAGCTGGAAGTTGAACCCAGGCATGCTGGCTCCAGAACCTGAATTGGAATCAGACACTTTCTGAGACCGATCGGGTTCCTTAAGCAGGCGTGTGTGCATGTACAAGAAGAAACCGAGGCAAAGCGCTCCAGTCCCCCGACCCTCGGCCCGCTGTCTTGTCCGCTGTAATTGACGTGCTTTAGCTCCGGTGAGTTGCCATACTTGGATCAGCCTTTTTTTTTTATCGGAGCCATGATCTCAGAAGGAAAGTTGAATATAATAGAAGCCGGATCCTTGTGATCTAACCTGGAACAGAGGAACACTGTGGGCTTCCCTGTTAGACGCCAAGGGAAAGAGCCTCTTGTACATGATTTAGGTGGGCAGTTCTGCAGCCGTGTCGTGGTGGCTCTGCTGTTGGGTCGTGGTTTGAGAGCGGATTTTGTGGTAGCGCCCGGCAGGTTTACTGTTTTCCTTCAGTATGTTAGGAGGGACTTGAGAGCAATCAAACAGTAAGTTAACTTTCAAATGCAGACAGCCGATTTCTCCTGGAAGCCACTGAGGGACTCCCCTTTCTCAGCACGGGGTAAAGTTGGATATCCGGGCACCTGCAGTGGACCTGCCCCTGAGGTTCCGTGTCACACGGCCTGGTCTCTGGTGGCCGGCCCTGGTGTCATGCGCTAGAGCTCTAGGAGCCACGGTTCTTGAACTAACCCCCGGATTGCTAGTCGACCTCTTAGGCTTGCGCCAAGCTCCAGGAATGGGAGCGGGCTGCTCCAGCTCAAGCGAAAGGCCTTGGGGTAACACCGTTCTGCGTTACCCCATTTCTCCCAAGTGTGTCATTGTAGACTCTGGCATCTGCTCCTGTTCAGGCAACAAAATCAGCAAAGACGTTATCCAGCAACAATTCACAGAATTCGCACTACCATCCAGTCAAGTCTAATTGAGCAGCTTGCTCTGTTTGTTTGTTTTGCGTGTGCGCGTGTTCTTGGCTGGGATTTCATGTTGCAGATTTAGGGTTTTTTTTTTTCTCTCAGAAAAGTCCGTGTTTGACGGCGTTCTGCAAAAGCAGGAATTCCCACATGGGCTCGAGAAGCCCTGTTGAGCTTTGTAGGGAGGTTTTCACTGCAGAGATGCCACATGAAACGTGTCCACAGCAGTAAATACTTTCCCAAAGTAAAGCCAAGGAATGGCAAGCGTTGGAGAAGCGCTGAGAAGCACCACGGTTCATTTCAACCACCTTGAGCTCCGATCGGATGGCTGGATGGCTGTTAAACCGGCGGGGAAGTCTGACAACTGAGACCACTCAGTAAAAGGCTTAGCTTCTCCAGAGGGTGTTGTTTGTTTCCAGTTACCTGATCGAATCCCCACTTAAAACGGGCACCATCCCTGCTGTCTACAAAGCCTGGGCGGGACTTTGAGGCCAAAAGACTCGCGGAGGCGAGGCACGCTGACCTTGAATTAAGCACCCCCCCCCAGCTTCCACCAGCAGCCTGGCCAGTTTTTCAAGATCCGAGCCTTTCAGGCGTGTGCTCTAATAATAGAGCAAGGAAGCCGGAACAGGAGCAGAAACATTTGGAGGGCGTCTCTCTCTATGACCGTGTTCCCTGGAAGGCTTTACCATCTTTTCTTCTGAATTCATTCAGGGGGAAAAAAAAAAAATCACACCAAAGGAAAAAACATCAAATCTACTTCATAGCGTAAATTCTGAAAGTTTTGGCAGCAACGCGCCGCTGTTCATCTGTTCATTCTGGTAGCTGACCAGAATACATCTGTTTAGAGTTGGTTTTTTCTGTTCTTGGTGTGTTGTTTGTTTATAGCCTGGTTTCTACATGTTTTGGAAAGCAGCTGTCTGGACCTAGGAATGCAGTCTGTAATTTGAGAAGTCACCCATTTAAAGGTTTTTGACTGGGGATAAGAGTTCAAGAACTAATTGGACCATCTTTTCTGTTATTATAAAATGTTTTAAGGTCACTAATATATTTTTAACTGGTGTTTGTTTGTTTTTGGTCAAAAGTCCCACATTCATAATTGTTTGTTTTCTTTCACTCCTAGTAAAGTTTGTATTAGACCATTTGCTAGACTAAGAACAGGGAAATGGGAACTTTTTTCCTCATGAATTTCTCGGTTTTCATTTTGTTAACATAGGGAAAACTTCCCTATAATGCCATCTTTCCTTCCCTCCCCTCCCAAGAAGCTAAGTGTGTATTGTATTTAAAGGAAAACTTGTCCTTGGGGGACACGTTATTTATAGAACCGTTTGTGTTTAAGTTTGCCAACTATAAAATAAGGGGCTTTCTGCCATTTGACACAAGTTAGTACATCCTTTATTTCTATTCTTAGCCTTTTTAAAACGGGTTTTTAATCCACATACCATACAGTTCACCCTGTGTACAATTCAGTGGACATGTGAACTCATGTGTTCTTTACTCTGAGAAAGTATTTACTACTGTGGACACATTTCCACATGTGTTCCTGAGTTCTACAACCATCATATCAGACCATGTTAGAAATTTGTCTTCACCCTAAAAAAAGAAACCCCATCCTGTTAACAATCATTCGATTTCCCTGCAGACCTCCCCTTTGTAGATAACCACTAATAATACTGTTTTTTAAATTTACCTATTCTGGGCATTTCATGGAAACGAAATCCTACAGTAGGTGGTCTTTTCTGACCTAGCATGATGCTTTCAAGGGCTATTCATGTCATCGCATGCGTCAGTGCTCCATTCCTTTTGTCGAGAAATATTACATTGTGTAGAAACACCACACCCTGTTCGCTCATCAGTTGACGGACATTTAAGGTGTTCCCATTGGTTGGCTATTAGAAATAATACTGCTGGGAAGGTTTTAATCATTTTCAGATACAGAGCTATATTCTTTTGTTCAGTTTATCCCTAAATATTTTTTTGATGTAACTATAAATGGAATTTTTTTTAATTTTTTTATTTTTTTATTAACATATAATGTATTATTAGCCCCAGGGGTACAGGTCTGTGAATCGCCAGGTTTACATACTTCATAGCACTCATCATAGCACATACCTTCCCCAGTGTAAATGGAATTTTCTTAATTTCATCTCTGTATTGTTCATTGCTGGTAGAGAGAAATGCAGTTGATGTTTTATGTATTCATCCTGTACCCTGCAGTCTTGATGAACTTGTTTATTCATTCTTAATAGGTCATTAGTGAACTTCCAGTAATTTTCTATATGCAGGAGTACACTATCTGCAACTAGAGATCATTTTACTTCTTCTTTTCCAATCTGGGTGTCTTTTGTTTCTTTTTCTTCTCTAATTGACTGGGCTGGAAATTCCAGTACAGGATCTTTGGAAGGGGCAAGAGTAGACATCGTTGTTTTGTTTCTGATCCGAAAGGGAAAGAAGGCATTGTATCGTTCACCATTAAGTATGACTTTACACTTGATTTTAGCCAAAAGGCCAAACTGTGGGTTTTCATAGATGCCCTTTATCAGACTGAGGAAGTTTCCTCATATTCCTAGTCTGTTGAGTGTTTATATCATGAAAGAGTGTTGGATTTTGTCAAGTGCTTGTCTGCATCTAAGGAGATGATCCCTGTGGATCTTGTCCTTTATTCTGTTGGTATGGTATATTACCAATATGGTATATTACATGAATTGATTTTTTTGAATATTAAACCTACCTTCCATTCCTGGAATAGATCTCACTTGCTTTTTATATGTTGTTGGATTCAATTTTCTAGTATTTTGTTGAGGATTTTTGAGTCTATATTCATAAGAGATGTTGGTCTTTAGTTTTTCTCATGATGTCTGTCTGGTTTTGGTGTCAAATTATTGGGAAATGTTCCCTTCTGTCTTTTGGAGTAGTTTGTGAAGGATTGGTACTGGTTATTGTTTAAATATTTGGTGGAAGGGCACCTGGGTGGCTCAGTCAGTTAAGCATGACTCTTAATTTCAGCTCCGGTCATGATCTCAGGGTTGTGGGATCCAGCCCCACATCGGGCTCTGCACTTGGTGGGGAGTCGGCTTCTCTCTCTCTCTCTCTTTCTCTCTCCCCTCCCACCCCCTCCCCCACTCCACCTCTCTTCCCTCTCATGCATGCACTCTCTCTCCCTCTAAAATAAATAACATTTTAAAAATTAAATGTTGGGTGGAATTCACCAAAATCATTTGGTCACAGTCTTTTATTTGGGGGTGGTTTAAATTACTAATCTGTTCTCTTTCATTCTCATTGATTATAGATCAATTCAGATTTTTTATTTCTTCTTGAGTCAGTTCTGGCAGTTTGTGTCTTTTCAGGAATTTGTTCATTCCATCTGTTATCTAATTATTGGTATATGGTTGTTCGTAGCATTCCTTATAATCCTTTTTTTTTCTGTAAGGTCCGTAAAGCTGTCTGTTCATAGATTTATAACTGATAGTTACCTTAATCTCACAAAGAAATTAACTCTAAATTAGGGGGCTTTCTAGGGATGGAAAGTACAAAGAAACATGATAATCAAAGGACTGTTGAGCCCTTCATTGTTACCGCTAACAGTGAATATGTAACATCACCATTGATTCCTGCCTGGCCCGGAATATTAAGACAAAACCTTTGCTGGGGGGAAAAAATGATGTTAGGAGAGGTAGGTTTCTGCTGTCTAATACTACCCAAAGGAATCTCTCTGGGTAAAGATAGCCTTTCCTTAGCAATTTATAAGTTTCCTAAAACCTTGAACAAAACATTTGACCTGATTGTCCAACTTTGCATCCGAGAGTGGAAGTAGATGCTGGCGCTTGAAAAGCTACCGAGTATTCATTTTTCACTGTAGTACATCAGCACTTCACGAGAAATCTTATATAGATCAGGTCTTATTATAGTGAATTCCAAAGGACCAGCCAGATTTCTGGATAGTACATTTCTCTCTCGTTTTTAAGTTTCTCTAATTTTACAGATTTTCCATCTCAAAAAATGTGTCACAACATACCCTTTCTTTTTTAGAATGTAAAATCTTGAATACAGGGAGATTTCAGACTCTAAAGTAGTAGCGTACATACCCAGGCAACTGAAAGGAGTTCTAAGCATGGGGGAGATCATGATCTTTATTCGTGGAAGGGCAGAAAAGGAAAGATTCCTGAGTTCAGGATCCCCACTCTGGCAAATGCATTCCCATTGTCACCCTGGCCAAAAGTCACTGCTTATGTATGATTTTTAGTTTCATGAAAACCTTTCTGTCTCCTGAGAAAAGATTTAGATTCCCATTATAGAAATTTATTATAAAAGCACTTTTAGAAAACTAGTGTGCAACTAAAAGATAAATTGTTAAAATTAAGTGCTATTAGACATTAAATGAAGAAAAATGCTCAGTTTACTAAGAGTTTAAAACCATTTCATTATTGCAGACAAACCATTTTGGATGATTTTCTTTTTGGAAAAGATGGATTCTTTTTGGAAAACATTCTATATTTTGGAAGAGAAGCTCACACTATAAAAAGAGAAAAGGTCACCTTTAAATGAGAGCTGTCTGCCTTCCGAACAAAAGCTGTCGGTGCTGTTGTTAAGGAAATCAGCAGTATACAGACCAAATTATTGGTTGCAAACAGTATAAACAATGGAATTTTTCAAACAGAAAAGACCGTTTAAGTCGAAGAGAAGTTGGCTGCCAAGGAAACCACTGACTGGAAAGAAATTTTTATGCAGACTAGCATGATCACCTTGTGGGATTTTTTGCTTCCTCTTCTGAAAAGGGAGAGAAAGTAGGAGTATAGCAAGAAACATGGAAAAGCATCTCTTCTGCTGTAAGGAGACAAGAACTAGATCATTCTCAGTTCCCCCTAACTTTTTATTTTGAAAATGTTTATGACTTAAAGAACAAGACAAAAAACTTGGGACGCTTGGGTGGCTCAGTCAGTTAAGCAGCTGCCTTGGGCTCAGTTCATGATCTACTGGGATCCACTCCCACATCGGCTCCCTGCTCAGCAGGGGGTCTGCTTCTCCTGCCTGCTCTACCTGTAGCTCCCCCGCTTATGCTCTCTCTGAAATAAATAAAAATAAATAAAATCTTAAAAAAAAAAAAAACTTGAAAGAAGAGTACAATGTGTGTACTCCTCCCCTAGATTCACCAGTTTTTAACTATATTTGCTTTCTCGTACCCTCTCCTACGCACACAGTCACTTTCACACCCATGCAGAAAATAAGTCACAAATGTTACAGCATTTCATCTCTAAATACTTCAACATGTATTTCCTAATAAGACATTCTCTGCCTAACCACAGTACTATTATCACACCCAGGAAATTTTCCATTACTGTTTCCCCTAATAATGTCTTAGGGAGAGGGGGATTTAACCCAAGATATAGTCAAGGTTCCTTCATTACATTTAGTTGTCATAATTTTTTTCATCTTCTTTAAAGAATAGCCACCCTTCTTTTGACTTTTATGTCACTATTTCTTTAAGAGACCAGGTTACTTTTCTTATAGAAAGCCCCACAGTCCAGTTACTGATTTTTTTTTCTTATGATTATATTCTATTAAACATATCTGACAAAACTAACAAAGGAAATGTTGTGGCCTTTCTGTTTTATCACATCAGGAGGTACATAACATCAGTTTGTCCAGCTGTCAGTGATACTGTGTTTAATCATCTAACTAAAGTGATAGTCACCATATTTTTTTCATATTTTCATAGATACCTTTTTTGGGGCGCCTGGGTGGCTCAGTGGGTTAAGCTTCTGCCTTCGGCTTGGGTCATGATCTCAGGGTCCTGGGATCGAGCCACACATGAGGCTCTCTGCTCAGCAGAGAGCTGAGCAGAGCTTCCCCCTCTCTCTCTGCCTGCCTCTCTGCCTACTTGTAGTCTCTCTCTCTCTGTCAAATAAATAAATACAATTTTTTTAAAAAGATTCCCTTTTTTCCTTATAATATAGAGAAATGTGGGGTTCAGTACTTTGAGACCAAGTGAACGTTGTTCTCCTTTTTCTCCAAGATCAGGAACAAAACCAGGATGCCCCCGTAACCACTTTTACTCAACATCATATTGGGATTCCTGGCCATAGCAATTACACAAGAAAAAGAAATAAAAGGTATGCAAATTGGAGAGGAAGAAGCAAAACTGTCACTACTTACGGATGACATGATACCATATATGGAAAACTCCACCTGTTTTAAAACTGTTAGAATTCAGTCCAGTTGCTGGATACAAAATTAATATATAAAAATCAGTTTCTAATACACTAATGAAGTATTAGAAAGAAAAATCAAGAAAACATCCCATTTACAATGGCATCAAAAAGAGTACCCAGGAATAAATTTAACCAAAGAGGTGAAAGACCTGTACACTCGAAACTATAATACATTAGTGAAAAAAAATTGGAGAAATAGCAAGATTTTGTCCTCAAAGACTGAAAGAATTAATAACATTAAGATGTCCATACTACCCAAAGTAATCTACAGATTCAGTGCAATCCATATTAAAATTCCAGTGACATTGTCCACAGACCTAGAAATAATTCTAAAATCTGTATGAAACCACAAAAGACCCTGAACAGCCAAACCAATTTTGAGAAAGAAGGAGAAAGCCAGAGATACCACTCTCCCTTATTTCAAACTATACTACAAAGCTACAGTAATCAAACAGTATGGTATTGGCATAAAAACAGGCACATACATCATTAGAACTGAATAGAGCTCACAGACTTAAACCCATGTATTTTTGGTCAGTTGATTTACAACAAAGGAGACAAGAATAGAGATAGGGAAAGGACACTCTCTTTAACAAATGGTGTTGAGAAAACTGGACAGCTCCATGCAAATGAATGAAACTGGACCACTGTCTTATACCAGATACAAAATCAACTCAAAACGGGTTAAAGGCTTGATTGTAAGACCTCAAATTACAAAACTCTTCAAAGAAAACATAGGCAGTGATAAGCTCCTTGATACTGGTCTTAATGTTTTTTTGGATCTGACTTCCAAGTTATAAAGTAAATAAGTCGTTGGGATGTATTGTACCATGCAGGAATATAGTCCGTAGCATAGTATTAACATTGTAAGGTGATAGATGGGAACTAGACTTATAATGGTGACCATTTCACAATGTATGTAGATATCAAATCACTGTATTCTACACCTGAAACCAATATTATATTGTATGTCAGTTATACCTCAATAAATGTAATTTTTTTTCAAATATTTCAGATAAAAGTGAAAGTAGCCCTTTCTACTGCTCTACTCCCTCCCCTGCTATGTCTGCACCCCTTTCCCAAACTGTTAACAGTTTGGTCTATATCCTTCAAACTTTCTTTTGCTGTAGTCAGTGTAGTAAAATATTACAGTTTTGTAGTATGTTTCCATTTTAGCACAAAATATACACAAAGGACATATTTATTTATCTATTTTGCAAATATGCGATCACATGACAGATAAGGGATCATAATTGGTGTTTTACCTTATACGTCTTAGGGATCTTTTTATGTCCATATGTATCGAGTTATACATAGCTACTCTTTTAGTAGCTATATAATAGTTCATAATACAGATTTACCATAATTTATTTAACCATTCCATTACCGATATCTGTGTTGTTTCTCGGTTTTCAATATTATAGACAACAGTTAATATCCCAGAAAATGTCTTTGCGTATGTTCAAGTATTTCTGTAGATAAGATGCCCAAGAAGTATAATGGTTGATTAACTGTTACTGATTCACACTTCGGCGGGAGCTTCCTCACACCCTTACCAACACCAGCAATATTTAGCAATATTTGCCAGTCTGATGGACTAAAAAAAAGAATGGTAGCTTATTGTTTTTATTAATATTTTTCTGTTTACTAGTGAGAATGTTAGTTCATGTTTGTTAGCCACTAATTTCTTCTATGATTGCTCACTTGTCTATGGGTTTGTTCGTTTTAAGATTTCTATTTATTTGAGAGAGAGACAGAGATAGAGCACATGAGTGGAGAGGGAAGGGAACAGCAGGCTCCCCAGAGATCAAGGAGCCTGATGTGGGGCTCTATCCCAGGACCCCAGGATCATGACTTGAGCCGAAGGCAGACGCTTAACTGACTGAGCCACCCGGGCGCCCCATAGGGGTTATTTTAATGGAGCTTTTGTGTATGGTATCCCTTGCTGTCTGAATTTTTGCTGCCTAAACTGTAGAATTAAGTAGATTTGATAAAGTCTTGAGAAATCCCTTTCTGTATGTACCCTCACTACAATACCCAAAATCAAATCAATTCAGATAATATCCCTAAGTTGCCATCCAAATTTAGGCTGTCCTAAATCAGAAACCAAATAGAACCTGATAGGGAGCGAGATATATTATCATTCTCATCTTTTCTCCTTGTGTTTTGTCATCCTTTGATGTTGTGCATGTGGTTTTACACAATAAGAAATTTGTAGTTTTTGTTGAATATCTGTGGTTTTCCTGTAAAAATTCTAGGTTTTGCTTTACTTAGGTCATCTTTTCCCATCTAAGAATTTTTTTATCTATTTTCTTCTCTATGATTATTTTTAGACACACCAGAATTTTTAGATACATGAAACGTATTTTTATGCATGAGTTTTGTCAACACCTTTTTAATAGTTTAAACTTTAACATTGTTCCTAAACACCATCTTGATCAGATACCAGATTCTTACACATGCAAGGATCTGTCCTAAAGCAAAACTGTCCTGTGAATGAGTGTATTGATATTTAGATGAGGAAGTTCCTTGTTCTCTTTCAAATATTTCTTGATTATTGCTTCATTTTTCTTCCAGGTCCATTTAGGACAGAATAAATTGACTTTATCCATTTATGCTTCCTCCAGCAATGTATGCAAACATGCACTTCCTGAAGTCTGGAAGAAACTGGCTAGGGATCTGGAATCAAGGCTAAGACTTGAATAAACCCAGAAACATTAAAGCCAAATTACCTATCCTCTAATCTAGAAGAAGCTTGATGGGTTTGTAACACTGTTAAGTGTTGCCTAAGTGTTTGTTTAATGAGCTGTCGACTCATTTACTGCCTTCTTCTAGGTAAACCCTCTCCAGTCCTCCTGGCACCCCTCCACGTTCACCCCCAGATATCAACATCGTGATGCTTGGTGCACCCTCTTTGCCCTTCTAGACATTTCTCCCCATTCCCTTCCACTCTACCACACCCCCTACATATTCTACCTGGGGGAACCTCATTTGTTCCTAAAAATTCAGATACCACCTTTTCTGGGAGTGTTTACTGCATGTCACTGGTAAGATTGTGGTAGCCTTTGTGCCTCGTATTATTTGTTCCTTGTATTATTGTTATCAAACTTTGAGCTGAATCAGGACATACATGCCATATATATGTCTTATATGTCTTTTTCAGACGTTTTTGAAAAAATACAATAGCCCAGTCCTCAGGGAGCTCACCAGAGAATGAAAGGGAAGGCTTAAGATAGAAAAAAAATGGATATGAAAGCATATGCTATGTGTGATTTTTTTTTTTTTAAATCACAGGAGAGCTTTTATATCCATTTTTTTCCCCCAACCTGACCAGGTTTAGACTGTATGGCTTGTGCTCTAAGCCTTTACAACTTGAAGCAGTCATTTTGACCCAGGGAGGCATTCCACACATGGGATGTCTTACAAGCAGAAGCGCAGAGATAGGACCAAATGAGCCATTATTGTTGAGTTTGGGGGCCAGAAGGAAAAATACTAAGAAATGAAGCCAGAAGGGCCTAACTGTTCCATGAAGGATGTGGGGCGGTAGTTTCCTATCACGTGGAGTTAAGTGGTAAGTGGACAGATATTCTGAATCTCTTCTTTTTTTCCTAGTACTGGATGAACGAATACACCTCGTCCATCGGAATTGGCGTTTTTCATTCGGGCATTGAAGTATATGGCAGAGGTATGTGTACACACAGTCTAAGACTTTCTGAAGATTGTTTTCTTTTAAAGGACTTGCAGTTCATGTCTGTAGCACTTCCTGTTTTTTTCAGCTGCTTCCATACATTACTGTGGAAAGGAGAAGAAAATCTCCCCACATTCGTTTACACTGTATTTTGAGAAAATGCCCAAAGTTGAATGTATTTGGGGAGAAAGTACGTGACCGTACATTCATGTAGTTATCTTTTATTCCAAATACAGGGTCTTAAAAGATATTTGCCTTTTTGGGATGGTCTGACCGTGACAATCCTGTTCCAATGATCCTGGAGTTCCTAAGAAAACCTGCACGTTGAAAACCGGTCATTACGGTTGGACAGGAGTTGGTGCTAGAGTGTCAAACTTGAAATAACCAATTTCCTGAGGGAATTTCAGTATTAAATTTGTTTTTATAGACTTGCAAGTATGTCATTTCAAAGTTTAAAAATATCACAGCGCAAATCCCACCCTTGATTACATTTAGCTTTTTGCTCAGGAATGATGGCCTTTGTCATTAACTCAGCCCTTTTAGTCTTCTTGGTCCTTTATTACATACGACAGGAGCCACTCAAGCCAAGCAGCTCGTTATCAACAGCTTTTTCCTTGGTTCTGATTCCCACTGTTGGTGCAGGGTAATTTCCTCCAGACCCCGCCGTAAGTGGTAACTGTCAGCATAACGCAGAGCACATTGCCAGTTCCAGCAGGGTTGTAAGACCGTATTATTTGCATCATAAACTCACCCTGTAGCAGAAACGTCTTTTATTTGCCTCAGCCAGGCGGTCTCTGTACCAGACCCGCAAGAACACGTGATGGCAGCCTGCCCGGAGCCACCCGTGGAGGTTACAGACCAGCTTGCGCGAACACGAGAAAAAGGCTCATGTACCCCAGTGTGTCGGGGGCATTGATACTGTCCCCTCCTGACGCCCCACATTAGCTGCCCCTGGCTGCGGCGTAGCATAGAAAATGTTTGCTATGGAGATCCGCCCCGTGAGCTCCATCTTACTGGAAAGGCTGCATCTACCAAGTAATCCTCCCCTGCCCGAAGGGTTAGCGGTCAGATTGTTGCTGTGGGCTGCATCGTCGTCTGTGGGTTTATTTCCCCTGTTTGATTTGGCTTCTACCAAAGTTGTGTGTGTTGCTTTTTAACTGAATTTCTGTGGTGTGTTCCAGTATTTTAAGTGCCATCCAGTTCTGAGCCACATGACCATGCCTCTGTGACATAGAGAAGGACATGGGGACAATTGGCACTTGCTCCATTTTGCAAACAAAGAAGCCCAAGCTCAGCTCTGCTGAAAGTCCTGCTGCTGATCAGTAGAACGGGGACTTGAACCCGAGTGATCTTGTCTACTAGTCAGTACCCTCGCACCTGTCTAATCACTGCTCCCCTCCGTAAAGGGATTTAGGAATAATTAGAAACGCGGTCCAAGCATGTTCAGGGAGGCTTGGCCAAGCTAAGGTCAATATCTTGCTGAAAGTGGAATGACACTTCTGGAATAAATGGCTGACAACTTTTCTTACTGGAATTGAAGTAAAAAAAAAAAATATCTAAACATTACCTTTTCACATCTGACGTGATTATCTACATTGTTTTATAAAATCCCATCGTTAAGATCATTTTGACTGTTTCAAAATTGAACACCAGGCCCTTTATTTCTTATCCACATTCTTGCTTTTTCTCTGGAAGGTCTGGATCAAAAGGAAACTTGGTGTCTGCCTTGTTCGTTGACCTTTCACAATTATATTTAGTAAATGGTAAGCGAGGAGATTCATTTAAACATTTGTGATTTTGAAAATAAGTCCACCACAATCTAAGTATCTCCTCCCAGGAATTTTAGTTCCTTCCTTATCTGAAAGCACTGTCTGCTTCTGTTCTGGGTCAGAGCTGATTTCTCGTGAGCCTGTAGCACGCGCCATCCCCTCCTGGCTCAGAGATGTGCTGTGGAGAGTGTGTGTGTAGGTGTATGTGTCAATGTGGCAGCTTCTTTTTTTCTTGAATGAGGGGAATGGAATTCAGTTTTTCAGGCTTGCTAATGTTTCACTCTTACTCAAAGGTAAACCAACAGTCTTCAACCCAGGAGCTGTGCAAAATCATTGTTATTAGACAGCTTTTCCGGTAAAGTGCAAGTTTAACATCTGACCGCTTTAATTTAGAAAAAGACACACATGGAACGGACCACCCACTTGGTTCGGCACAGTCACTAGGCAGAGAGACCACATTCCCCCGTGGTAGTCACTCTGCTCTCACCAGCGTACACGAGATACGTGGACAAATCAGGATCACCTCTGAGTATCTTTCGTTAGTGGTTTCAGGCCTTTTGAATCAACTGTTGTGTACGAGTAACAGCCGAATGAGATGTTTGTGAAAGTATTGATAACCTGCAAAATATTTAGATGGTATCATTATTATCCTCATCATTTATTAAAGCTAATACAGCATTTCTGATTAAGTTTTGTGTGATAAATACTAAAAATCATGAGTTTTCTCTTTTCAGAATTTGCTTATGGTGGCCATCCTTACCCCTTTTCTGGAATATTTGAAATTTCCCCAGGAAATGCTTCTGAACTAGGAGAAACATTTAAATTTAAGTAAGTAGGGAGGATAATTTCTATTATGCTATCTTAGGTGCCAAAGCGTGTTTACAAGCATACAGAATTCATTCTGGAGATGAAAATCTAGGAAGTTAAAATGTTTCTTTAACGGTGTTGTAGTTGCTGACTGCTTAAAACCGAATCTGTCTGAAGTTGTATAAAGATGGGAATCGGCCCTATGAAATGCCTGACGTAACCTAGTCTGTTACTTGTATTCAGGACCCACGTAAGTTCCCTTGTGTACTTTGAAGACATTCTTACCTGGTAGGACTTGGGTTCTGCTTTAGAAGACGTTTGTACGGAGCAATGGTTTCGCCTCGACCTCCCGTGTGGGGGGAGAGGGAAGACAGTTACAGGTGTCTGTATGGTTCAGGTGGTAGCTGCTCTCGTGGTGAGCAGAGCATATGGGGCTGTTGACTCTGCGTACACCTGAAACTAATGTGACATTGGCTGTCAAATACAGTTTATTTTAAACTCAAATGAAGTTTAAAATTAAAAAAAAAAAATACATGAAGAGAAAAGAAATGGTGGGCAGGATTTTTTTTTTTTTTCCTGTTTAAGAGAGAGTGAAAGAGTATAAGCAGGGACAGAGAATCCCAAGCGGGCTCCTCACTTACTGTGGAGCCTGGCACTGGACTCGATCTCGCAACCTGAGCTGAAATCAAGAGTCGGACCCTTAACCAACTGGGCTACCCAGGTGCCCCATTCAGTAGGATTTTTTTTTTTAATCTTATCATTTTTCCCAATGAAAGGGACACTGTTTATACATTTGAAAAACGGAACAGTTGGTTGGCTGAGAAACTATTAGTAAGGTGTGTGTATATCACATGCTTGGATATACCAGAATACTCTGGAGCCTTAAGAGTAGTCAGCAGCACTGAGAATTTGAATGCTTGATGATCCAATTTCCATTTTTTAATGAAGGTTTGTATTTGAAGAGCTATTTAGAACCTTAGGTTCAAGGAGCTTTCAAGAAACTTTTGGGGCTGTGATCGTTAATTTGCCAAGTAAAAAGTGGTGAAAGGAGGTTGTAACCTTGAAATTCAAGATAGGACTCCACTTTTTTTTTTTTTAAGATTTTTATTTATTCATTTGACAGAGCACAAGCAGGGGGAGGTGCAGAGGGAGAGGGAGAAGCAGGCTCCCCGCTGAGCAGGGAGCCCGATGCAGGACTCAGTCCCAGGACCCTGGGATCATGACCTGAGCCAAAAGCAGATGCTTAACAACTGAGCCCCCCCAGGTGCCTCAGGGGCTACACATTTTTTTTTTTTTTAAGATTTTATTTATTTATTTGACAGAGATCACAAGTAGGCAGAGAGGCAGGCAGAGAGAGAAGAAGGGAAGCAGGCTCCCTGCTGAGCAGAGAGCCTGATGTGGGGCTCGATCCCAGGACCCTGGGATCATGACCTGAGCCGAAGGCAGTGGCTTTAACCCACTGAGCCACCCAGGCGCCCCGAGGCTACACATTTTTATCACTATGAAGTTCATCGGTTTTCTTGGCGGGTCACAGATTGGCTATAATGCCATCGTTAGGTTTCCCTTTTAACAGGACTACTGATAAAAGGGTTTTCTAAGTATTTTCAGTTTTCTTGGATGCCTAACTTGTATGGGACTATAATTCTGCTTTCTATTGCATAACATCTGTTGTAAGTCCAGGGTAGCTGGGAGTCAGGTGCAGGGCGGTTATTTTTTAATTGGTGGGGTTGGTTGACTGGTTGGTTTTAATTCCTCTCACGGTGGCACAGAAGCAGATGACATAAAAGACAATTTCTGAACGTGACTGTGGCCAGCCCTTTGGTGGCTGGCATAATTGAGCGGGAAAATTTGTGACATGGATCTGGTTCTCTGATAACCTGACGGCATACACAGGCCCTGGAAAATAACGTGTTGCCGCATTTTTAATACACGACACACCGCTCCATCAAGAAAATGACCAGGTTTGCGTCTGTATGATTCAGAAGTAGCGCACCTCGGAGTTTATTGTAGGAAAGTCAAGACTCCACAGAACTTTTGAAAAGTATCTCATTGACCTTGTAGTTGTGTTTGTTGTGGCTTTGTTAGGCCAGTCACAGTATTCCCGGGAATAAGCCAGTCCCTAAACGTGCTCTTTAGAAATACTTAATACTTTAGAAATACTTAAGACTCACACGATCGTGTTTCTTTCCTCCTCCTTTTTCTTCAAGAGAAGCTGTAGTGTTAGGGAGCACGGACTTCCTGGAGGACGACATCGAGAAGATCGTGGAGGAGCTGGGCAAGGAGTACAAGGGCAACGCCTACCACCTCATGCACAAGAACTGCAATCACTTCTCCTCGGCGCTGTCGGAGGTGAGTGCCGCTTTCTCCGCAGATCCTTCGAGCAAAAAACGGCCCCAGCGTCCTCACCGCCCGCTTTCGCAGCTGCCTGTGTGTCTCCTGCAAGCACAGGCCTTTGTGTCGGGAGCGTGGCGCCCCGTGTCCTGTAGGAATGAATGCGCTCCCCGAGGTCCGCGGCTTCCGAGTGGGCGCAGTTTCCGACCGTGCCCCCGACCACGACGCGGCCGCGGGGAGAGGGCGCACCGATGACCCACGATCGATCGTCTCCCCGGCTCCCGATTCATTTTCTTACAGCCTGGAACTTGCTCTTGAAAGAAAGCAATGCCTGAGCAACGTTTCCCCCCCAGCTCTGAAAATTGTTCATAAGTCGTTCGTGTTGCCACTCTGGAAATTTCGTTCCGCCAGCTTACACACGGGCACGCACTTGCCTTGGGAGTTTTTGAGTCCCAAGTGGGAGATCGGAGCTAGATCAGAATCGTAGGACCTGAACACAGGAAACGGAGGGAAGAAATCACAAGATTAGGAAATAAGGTCGAGCAGATTAACGGGCACTCAAAGAGCTTCCCAGTTCGCCGACTCTGGGCGGCCAGAGGCAGGGGCAGCGCCAGGCCCCGCTGGACCCGGACGGCAGGCAGGACAAATGGAGCCGCTGCCTCGGTGGCCTGTGCATGGGTGCCCGGCTCCCCGGCCCTCTCCCCTGCCCTCGCAGCTGCCACAGCTCGGCTCTCGGACAGGCCCATGGTTGGGGACACTGTGCTGCTTGGAGGATGCGTCCCGCGCCCGCCGCATGGAGGGTCCCGCCACCGTGCACGGAGTCGGCGTCTTCACGTTCGAGTGATCCCCGACGGTTCGCCCAGGTGTGGAAGCCGGAGAGGCAGCACCAGTCTTGTAGACACGCTGACACTGTCGAGGTGACCTGGTTGCCTTTCGGGAACGAGAGAAGGTGGTTCAGATCCTTCTTGACCCTGCTTGCCCCCTCATCCGGGAACCCATAGGGATCCATAAATGTTAAAATTGGCAGAGACAGTAGCAAGCACCCAATCCAGTCGCCTCATGTGACACGGCTGCTGTGCCCTCATCTGGGGTCTGGAGGAGCCGCTGGGCTGTCATCTGTTGTCACAGGGGAAGCAGCCTACACGATCAGGAACGGTCGATCCGGCTCCAGGAGACCCGGCGTCTGGATCCCCCAGCTGTTTCCGCCAGGCTGCAGACATCAGGGGGACCAAGTGTGGCCCAGGTGATGCCCGGATCTGTCCTCTCCTCCCGGCAAGAAGAGGAAAGCCCCCCAAATCCCCAAAGTTGAGTTTGGGGGCGGCCGAAAGTGCTAAACTTTTTGTGTTGCTCTCTCCTCCTCATGGGAGGGAATGTGGTTAAAAGGTTTCCAGGCCTGAGCCAAGTAGGAAGGGGAGCAGGGGGGACACCACACTGACTTTCTCACTGCTGCCCGCATCCCTGCTCCCCCCTCACTCTGTCCTAGCTGGGATCTCCCCGGACGGCTGTCACCTCTGTCTAAGGTTACTGCTAGGAGACTGTGAGGGAGATGACATAAAAGAGACCATTTCCAGGGGGACTTCAAAGTATTAAAAAGCAGTTTTTAGATACTAATGAGCTCTTGTAAAATCAGATGTCTGACCCATTGAGGCTGCTGATTATCCGGCCTGATGTGCACATTTTGTAGCAGGTTTTAAGAAAAGGGTTTAGGGAATACTCACATGTTGCTTGAACTTGGAAACACAGCTTCCTGGCCTCAAGGCATCTCAGCCTCACTCCGGCCAGAGAAATGCCCCGGCCTTTTTTTTTTTTTTTTTTAAATCCTGAATCCACAATCCTAATTGGCTGGGCTTGACTCATAGACTGAAACCCGGTGCCGTCTGCCACCCTCCCTGCTACACTGAGAGGTGGAGGCTCAGGGAACGGGACTTGCCCCTGGGAACCATTGCAGGTCAGGACACTGTCCTCGGACCCCTACACCATGAAAGTTAGGGACGCTTACCAGCCGGCCTGGCTTCCTTGCAGGTGCCCCGGGAAGGGCTTTTTCCTGCTGGGACTGGCTGTGTTGAGTTGCTCACCGGCTCTGCGTTTCCAGTACGGGGAATGATCGAACCCGTAACCAGTGGTTCTTGCCAAAACTGCAAGTGGGGGAAAGCCCGTCGCCAGAACTGCGAGCCCCTGCTGCTCCCGATGACCCCTCCCCGGGGTGCTTCAGGGTGGCTCCGGCCACGACTGGTGCAGTTGGGGGCTGGCAGCCAGACCGCTCTCCTCCCGCAGACACAGGCCCATCTTCTCTAGGCTGTTTGCTAGGTAAGTGGTCAGGGTAGAGGGAGTGGCTGTATGAACCCATTTTGAAATTTTTTGAAAACTCAGGATTTTACCCTGACGAATCCCTAAACATGATATGGCTGTCTAGTTTAGGTACATAAAGATATTTCCAGTAAGAACTCTTTGTCCCTCCTGTGCACATCCTTTTCAGATCAGAAAAGGGGCTGGATGAGAGCAGGGACAATTTTAAAAAGTAAAGTTAGGATTGCTAAACGGCACACGCTGATTTCATAACAAGAATAAACAGAAACCCCAAACCGCAGCCCCTCAGGAGGAGAGAAGGGGAGCAGCCGTAATAACCTTTCTTTTTCAACACTGCGCCTTCCCTTGTCCTAAAGAAAAACACTGCGCTCGGCCTCTCTGAGCCACTGCGAGGACTTGGAGTCCCACCGGGCTGCCGCCCTGTTCCTACCCCTGCCGCACACGACGCCGCACGCGGCTTCCACGCCCATGAGGCCCACGACCTGGCGTCGCGGACAAACAGCTGTTTGGATCCGACTGTCTCTAGGCAGACCCTCCGAAACCAAGATTCAGCCGGTTTTCCAGGCGCAATTGGAAACCCTTGGGCAGAAGCCGTGTCTTCTCGTGCGTTTGGTGGCTGGAGCACAAGAGCGCAGACCGGGCTGCTTCTCCACAGCAGACCTTTGTTTCTCACCATTCTGGAGGCCGGGGGTCCAAGGTCAAGGCTCTGGCAGATTCGGCGACTGGTGAGGTCTGTCGTGGGTCACAGGCGGGAGAGGTGAGGGGGCACTCAGATCCCTGGTTGGCACACTAATCTGTGCCCCAGGGCCAAGCCTCCCAGAGGCCCCTCTTCCATGCACGATGGTGGATGATGGCAGCATGCCAGCTTAGAGGGGACAGAAATCTTCGGTCTAGAGCGGGGCCCTTGGTGCTCACTCCCAGAGACAGAGTGCATTGGGTGGAGACCTTTTAACCTGGACTGCCTGACCCATGTGCCCTGCTTGGGGTGCCCTGACATCATAAACTGACTGTTCTAGGGGTACCCGCGTGCCCTCTGGGGTTTTACTTTTTGTGTGTGTTCGCTGTCATGACATTGCCTCAGCCCCGAAAACCTCTCAGGCCGACTTTGGGTTACTGGCCAGAGTCGCACAGGTCCTGAATGATGCATCCGAACAGGTAAAGATGGTTCGTATCGGGGCGCCTGGGTGGCTCAGTGGGTTAAAGCCTCTGCCTTCGGCTCAGGTCGTGATCCCAGGGTCCTGGGATCGAGCCCCGCATGGGGCTCTCTGCTCAGCAGGGAGCCTGCTTCCTCCTCTCTCTCTCTGCCTGCCTCTCTGCCTGCCTGTGATCTCTGTCTGTCAAATAAATAAATAAAATCTTTAAAAAAAAAAAAAAAAAAAAAAAAGATGGTTCGTACCAAAACTGAAGGTGGGCGCCACCCGGCTTTCTAAAATGAACCTTGATCCTTAGTGGGATCCCTAAAGGGGATCCTAAAGCGTATAACCGAAATCAATACTTCAGGTTCAACGAAAGGGAGAGAGAAGTTCTCCGTCTCATAAGAGAAACGCTGTGAACAGACTGGACGACCCAAGAAAAGATGGACAAATTCCTAGAAACGCTATCTTCTGAAGCTGAATTATAAGGAATAGAAAATCTGGCTAGACCTGTTACTACTAAGGAAATTGCACCAAAAACCTCCCAGCAGACCAAAGTCTAAGACCAGGCAGCTTGACTGATGAATTCTACCGAACTTCATTCAAGGATTTAATACCTAATCTCCAACTTTTCCCCAAAAAAGAAAGAGGAGGGAACACTTCCACACTCCTTTTATGAGGCCAGCAACACCCCGATACCAAAACCAGGCAAGGACACCACAAAAAAGGAAAATCACAGGCCAACATCCTGGATGAACAGAGATGCAGAAACCCTCAATAGAACATAGCAAGCCAGAGCCAACACTACATTAGGGGGATTCTACACCAGGATCGGGTGGGACTTTTCCCAGGGACGCAAAGGTGGTTCCACATTTGCAGATCAGTCAGTGTGATACGCCACCTTAAAGTGAAAAATAAAAATCATATGATCATCTCAGTAGGTCCAGAAAAGCATTTGACAAAATTCAACATCCGCTTACGATAATTTTCTCTCGAAGTGGGTAGAGCGGGAACTACCTCACCACAGTAAAGGCCGAAGGCGACAGGCCCACAGTGCCCGTCGTACACAGTAGGGCAAGATCTAGAGCAAGACAGGGGCGGCCCCCTGCCGTTCCACGCAGCGCTGTACCAGCTCTCCCTGGGCGTCTGTCTCTTCGCCCCTAGCGAGTGTGTGTCGTGGGGAGGATTTCTACAAGGGGAATTACTGGTTGAAGTAATTTTGCTCCGTAAACCACCACCCACCATAAGAAGTGTGTTTTACATCTGGACGCAGCAGGTACACGCGCGTACGTGTAATGCATTTAGTGTCACAACTGGCCCTCTCTCTTTCAAACTTCGAGTCACGATGCTGAATGACTCACGGATGGACTCAAAGTTTCGAGACGTTGGCTTGGCAGAGGACCGGCACGCTTCTGAGAGGGTCGGGGGGGAGGGGGGACTGGTCACAGACTGGACTCTGCCACGGAGAACTCAGCCCACGGGTGTGGCCGTGTCTCAGCACGATCCACCTACCAGAACAGGAGGCTGTCGTTCTCCATACCATGTCTTTGGCTGATCAGGCCACACCACCAGGCCTTGGGGGGAAGGTAGCTCATCGGGACTTGGGAAGTAGTTCGGAGGAAGGGAATAGTCCGCGGTGGCTGTCGCTAACCCGCACAGTGCGCGCCATGCCTCCACGCTTCCCCTGCAGCTGTGCGGGTGCCCCTCCCCAGCGCATCTCGGCTCTAAAGTACAACATAAACTTGTCTGCCGGGGTGTCTGACGTAGAGAGACGGGAGTGGCACCATGTACGGTGACCCCTCGGCTGCCCCCATATCAAGTTCACGGACACATTTCTCATGTATTTGTTTTCTGAAGATTCTATTTGAAAGAGCACGAGCAGAGGCGCATAGGGAGAGGGAGAAGCAGACTCAGTCCCCACTGAGCTGGGAGCCTGACGTGGGGCTCAGTCCCAGGACCCCGAGATCATGACCCGTGCTGAAGGCAGCCGCTTCACTAACCGAGCCACCCAGGCGCCCTCCCAAATAACTTGAAGTACTGTCTCTCCGTGCTGCCTGGCGGGTGATCGAATTTGGTCACAACGATGCCACCACTTCCCTAAGTGAGACTTGCCCTGTGGTTAAGTCAGAGACGTTGTATATAAGGGAAATGTAACGTTTGTCAGGTAAGACTACCCCTTTAGAGAGAGAAAGATACCTTGCTTAATTACAGGTCCTGGTTTGTTTATATTTTAGTGATTTTTTTTGGACTATGATACTTCGACACCTTTTCCAGAGTCATCAACTAAGATAAGATGTCTGGATCCTAGCCTGTGACTGTGACGTGACTAGAGGCGAAACCGCCAGGGGAACGGGGGGCAAGGGCTCAGGAAGCCCAGCATTGCCTGTGGACAGGCAAGAGCATTAAGAAAGAGTAAAGTTCACTGTGGAAGACCCGATTCTCGCTCTCTGAGATAGGTGGCCCATTGCTTTTGGCTCCGGAGTCCTAAGAACATGGTCAGGGCAGGAAGTGGGCAGACAGCCCCACACCGTCAGCCAGAGGAACCCTCCTGGCCCCACGTCTGCCCCTGCCACCCCCAGCAGAGTCTGCAGACAAAAGGCAGCCGGGCATTCTGGCCTCGTCCTCGCTCCTGCCCCGGACTCCCAAAGCCAGGGCTGCATCTGGGGAGATGGGCTTTCTCAGCTGATGCGAGTGCCTGGGGAGAAGTGGGACAGGGACAGAAGTCCAGAGATGCAGAAAGTGAGCTCCTCGAACAAGGCTCCGCAGAAAGGGGGGATGGGGCTGCCGGGAGGGCCCAGGCTCCCAAGGCAGGTGCTATGTGTCCCCGGAGGCCCGGGTGCAAGGTTTCCGGGGCACCCCCTGCCTCCACTGCTCCCTGGCACTGGGCCAGGCCCACGTCATCCTTCTCACCTAACCCGACACCCTTTGTCATCCGCAGATCCTCTGTGGGAAAGAGATCCCTCGCTGGATCAACCGACTGGCCTACTTCAGCTCCTGCATTCCCTTCCTACAGAGTTGCCTCCCCAAGGAGTGGCTCACGCCCGCGGCCCTGCAGTCCAGCGTCAGCCAGGAGCTGCAGGACGAACTGGAGGAGGCCGAGGACGCCGCTGCGTCCGCCTCCGTGGCCAGTGCTGCGGCCGGCCCCAGGCCCGGGCGCCACACCAAACTCTAAGCGTCTCCAAAGCCCCCCCCAGAGCTGTCTCGGACAGGGGACGGTCAGCTAGTGAAAAGTACAAGAGCACGCGTCCTCTGGACATTCTGTATGCAAAGATGGCTCTCCCCCCCCATCCCAGTTTTTCAGCTCAGGATTATATTTGTAATCAAAAGAATCACTCGGCGCAGGAGGGAGAACTTTGTATGAAGCTGCCCTCCGGTTTTTTTTACCCACTTGTAAATTTGGATTTCCTTCTGTTTTATACGAGCTCTGTTCAGTTATGTTTACAGTATTTTGTATCGCTGTTTACAAATCGTGCATGGACTCCTGCCGCCGTGGAAGAAGGAAGCGTTCGCGGCCCCAGGGGGTGAGGCGGGCCAGCTCTGTAGCCTCCCGACAGCAGCCAGAGCTGTGGCAGGGCCCTCAGGCACGCGACAGGTCCTGGAGCAGCCAGAGTCACCGTCCCCTGCTTACGAATGGTCTTTTAGGTTCGTGTTTGGTTTTGTCCATGTTCGGGACGCAGAGGGGAAGGAGAACCTGGGGCTGAGGGCAGTGGCTCGCAGCCCCGCAAGGGAGCGCGGTCCCCAGGCCCCCCCAGATCCAGGCCAGGGAGGTGGGGGGGGCAAAGGGGGGCGCTTGTGTCCCAAATACTGGTCCAGCTCAGCAGGCGGGCCCCTTCGCGAGTCCATCTGGCTCAGACACCTCTGATTCTGTCGTTAAGGTCGTTTTCGTTGAAGATGCCCTTGCTGGTCACTGAGGAGTATTTTCGCACACGCGCTGGGGGCCTCGCCTTCATTTTCGTATATCCACTACCCTGCCCGCCCCGGGCTGCGACGATAGGGTGGGAAGGTCCAAGCGACAGCCTCCTGAGTAGCCGTATGAGGTGACATGCAGCCGCTTTCTTACTGGTCGGGCCGCCTGTTGCACGAGACGTTGAGAACCGGGGGCTGAAGTAACACTGTCCAGCGAGCGACTCTGCCGACCCGCGGTCTTACCTACCATTCCCGACCGAGCGCGTCGGAGGCCGCGGCTCGTGATGGGAGTCGCGTCCCCTCATCATAGGAAACCGGGTCTCGTTGACTTTTTGTTGGAAGATATTCGTGTGTCTTAAAAGTCATCTTTTTCTGTTCTCTCAGATGTGTGTCTTACAGAACCTGCTCTGAGGGAGAACTTGGCCGCCGCGGACGAGTCCTTCCTTAGCAAGGACTCCGTGTGCACAGGCTACTTCCCGTTTGACCCCTGGACGTAAGAGCCAAGTCATTACGTGTCAGATTCAATTTTTCTGCCTTAAGAATGAATGTCCTACATAGAATATTGGATGCGGCGTAGAGGTTAATCCGAGGCAGTGACTTCAGCTCTATCGAGACGGTTAGTTTCAAAGGCACCTCCGCTCGCGCAAACTTCTCGATTGGGTTGTTTGCTAGAGCGCTTTGTGAAGATCCGTACCTTTCAGTAAAGGACATTTTTAACTTTTCCATCAGCTGATTTTGATTCATTTTTATCAACTGAAGCACACACTGTTCCTAGGGAAACCAAACCTTGGGTTAGAAGCTTTGACCTGAGGAAAATGAAGCCACTTAACCTAATTTACGCTTCTGACTGTTCTGTTTCTGGAGAGGAAAGCCTCGGCCATTCTACCCTCGGTTCTTCAGAGGGTGCAGAGCGCTCATTTCAGAGACGCGGCCGAAGGAGGGAAGGAATATATGGTCTTTGTGAGAAGTGGACTCGGTTCAGGCCTCAAAAGGAGATTTAGAATCAAACACTAAGACTCTGGCCTGGTGTGTGTTCCCTCAGAGGAGAGGCCTAGCGCCAGAAGCCAGGGTAGTGGAAAGTGTCGGAGACAGTTTGCTTGGGATTTTTCTAAATACGGTGGTGGGTGATGGTTGTTTCTGGTCCATTCTGATGAACGTGATTTTAGTCTGCGCTGCTGACCCGCATGAAGGAGTGGCTGCCCGTTAGACCCCTCTAGGTGAACACCGGGGACATCCCGTCAGTGCTTAGCCGGAGCCCAGCGCCTCAGCGCACAAATGATTTCTCCATCGTCCTGTTGTATTTACTTTCATCTGCGGCATTTGGAGTGAAAAATAGCGTGAAGGGGCCTGGTAGAAATAAATAGTGGCCTGAGGCCGCTCCTCATAGTAGCAGTCAGCAGCCAAAATCCTGGGTGCGAGATTGCTTGCCATCCAGTGGTACTTGAGATTGAAAAAGAAAGACACGTCTTTACTTTGGAAACTCATTCAAACCAGTTCCCCTCTGTAGTTCAAAGTTGCGGTTGGACTTAATGGACTAGCACTTAACCAGCTCTTCCTTGCCCCTTGTTCTCAGCCTGATCTCTGTTCAGAAAAATCCGTGTCCATTAGGGTACGTGTGGCGGAGTCAGAGATGCTCTTTGTAGTGGGAACCAAGCGAAACACATTTCTCACGGTGGGTTGGACAGTGGCAGACTGGGGGGGGTCAGAGCTGCTGGTTTCTGTTGGTTTTCAATGCCCTTGCTTGGGTCGGTCGGTTTGTTTGGTCAACCCTAAGAAGGGGGCATCGGCTTTGGAAAGTGCAGGAGGAGGCACGGAGAGAGGCTCCGCCGGAGGCCTGCCCCCAGCCAGCCAGCCGCCGCTCTGACCCCAGCGATAGCGCACAGCTCCCTTCACCAGCATCTGTACAGAGCAGGGAGGCCCGGGGTTCGCCGATGGGCGCCTTCGTGCGTGCCAGAAGAGTCCTCGCTACACACGCTGCGGGACTCAGTGTCCGTGGCTTCTCTCCATCACGAAACGGGTAGAAACACACTCACTGCTTCAGGGCTCGAATCTGTGTTGTCTTCTTATGGCTCCGTTTCTGCAAGATAACTTGGTCGTTTCGATCCGTGCTGTATTTCCTTTGGGTTTTGTTCCGCAAGCTGGCCACGCTGCCGCGGCGTACCCTTCCCTTCCGTTCGGTCTTAGGGTGCGGCTCAGTCATCAGACTCGCCTTGTCTACGCAGTCCATACACATCTTCACTGTTCGAGAGGTGTTACAGCTGTTAAAGAATCTTCATGAACCTGAAGATCATTTCTTGTGAAGTTGAATGCAAATGTACTGTCATTCATAGTGTTTATATATATTAAAAAAAAAAAAAAAAACAGGAATTTCACTTTTGCTACCTTGATATAGCATTGGGCTATCATGTTAACAACATTGAAATACATCAATTTATTAAAAAATACTTTTATAAGAAATGTTTCCTAGTGCTTTCTGACTACAGCTGTGATGCAGTGGGCGGTGACTCTTAAAACCCCAGGCTCCCATCTGCTCTGTAGATGCAGTCGGCCCTCTGGTCAACCCTCGCAGTGACTCACGTGCTTGCCCTCAAGCCCAAGTCCACTGGCCAAGTCCTTAGCTCCCAGAGAGCATGGCCACAGTCCTCACAGCGGCAGCAGGTGTCAGCCCCCCGGCTCCCCGGCCATGAGAGCCGGCTGGGAGGGGAGACACATCCTCTCTGCTGTGCACCCAGAGCACAGGGGGGTGTCCCGCAGAGGGAGAGCCTCCGCTGCGCATGCGGGCTCCTTGTTCCCTGTAAACCTGTTCCGCTTCTGTGTAGCGCATCCAGCATGGCCCTGCCCTTCTCCGCTGGCTTTTTTGTACCTAGCCAAGTCACATGTCCCTCCACTAACTCAAAAACTCTTATATTAAGTACTGTTAAATAACGGCTGGCGGCCCCTCCCTGCTAAAAAGGAATGACGGACAGGGATGTGTTCTCCCCTCAAGCACAGGGACCGAAGGGAACCTCCCCCCACCGCCAATGCCCCATCTGAGTAGGTTCTGAACAGCCTCCAACAAGTTGGTCCCAAACTCAGATCTGGTCAAGCCGCCGGTCTTGCCTACAGAGAAGATGCCGAATGCACTGAGAGAATAGCTCCTTTTCCCCGTTACCCTCCCCAAGTTCTCACCACCCAGACCCTGACCTTGTTCTGAGTTTGCGGAAATCTGTGCTAATAAAGATGAAGGCCTTCGGCTGTACTTCCAAGAGGTAACTTGGACGCAGGCAGCTACCCGTTTCCTTACAGATTCTGAGCCCAGAGAACTGCTGAGCCCTCTCAGACTCATCCCTTTGATCCTTTCCCCCAAAAAGAACATTCTCCCCAAGAAGATCGCACCTTGACCCTACCCTGGGCAGTGGGCGTGGTTTCCTTCTTGTCAAGGCCAAGGAGGGAAGCTAACAGGAGTTAAGAAGGGCCTTCTCCCAACTTGGTCATGCAGGCATTCTTTTCTGGAGGCTGGACGGTACGTGGCAGGGTACGTGTACCCTGCAGCCGTGTCCTGATGGGGAGGGCTCCACGGCCCCAATCTGGAACGTTCCATTCCCATGCTGTTGAGCGCAGTAGAGCCCTCTACCTGGAGCTCCTCTGTGACCCCCTCATTCGGGAGCAGTTGCCTGTTTCCACCAAACATTTCTGGCTACTCGGCCGCCCCAGCTAGGGGAGCCAGTGGCTACCACACTAGCGTCCTCACCCCTAACCCCCAGCGATCGGTGGGAGCTAGTGCCTGAGCAACCTTCAGATGCTCCAGAAGCTGCCGCCATACAGAGGGAGCCCAACAGGCTGGCCTAGCTTTGCGGACAGGTGGACCCGGGAATATGGTCGGCAAAGCCGGAAGCCAGACCCCTCAGGTGAAGGGGGTTACGACCCGCTCTGCTGGCTCTGCTGGGAAAGGGATATGCACTGGGCAGGGCAGCAAAAAATTAGACAAGGAGAAGTTACTCTGTCCACCCAGGGCCCTGTCTATGTGATTATCCACCCAAATGGGGACTGGGGTTTTGGGGTACCCAAACCGAAGCAAGAAAGACTAAGGCAAGCAGGGCTGCCAGACTCGGCCCTAATCAAAGGCAGAAGGACCCTCTGGCCTCCTGTTTCCCCCCACCCAGGGTCAGCGAGTGGGCGCCATGGGGAGGCCCTCGCAGAGGCCCCTGGTGGGCAGCTGACAATCCACAGAAGACCAGCATCTCTGCAAAAAAAGTCACTTTGGGAGCATCTGGGTGGTTCAATGGGTTGGGCCTCTGCCTTCGGCTCAGGTCATGATCTCAGGGTCCTGGAATCGAGCCCTGCATCGGGCTCTCTGCTCAGCAAGGATCCTGCTTTCCTCTCTCTCTCTCTCTCTCTCTCTCTCTCTCTCTGCCTGCCTCTCTGCCTACTTGTGATCTCTGTCAAATGAATAAATAAAATCTTAAAAAAAAAAGTCACTTTGCATCTGAAAGGTCAGTGGATTTTGTGGACCAGACAAAAGAGAAAAGGGAAATTGTCTTACTGTAGCCCTGCTGTGTGCACCTCGGATCTGTGCGGGACCCGGTACTCTGCACCACCGACCATACGGAGCCTGCCCGGCCACTTGGGCTCCTCCCACTGGGACTTCCAGTCTGCAGCGGGCAAGCGCCCCCAATACCCTCCACTTCTTCACATGTCTGCTGCCCTCTGCTTCCTCTGGAGCCCAGCTGTCCCCTGCAGGTGCGCACCCCCAGACTGTGTCCCCACACCACCCGCCATTGCTGCTTCCACCACTTCCTCCTCCTCCCTCCCAAACCACCAGCTCCACTGAGCCCATGTTCCCTGGTGCTCCCAGCAGCACCCTCGGTGCTGCCGTCTGCTCTCCCTCCTCCTGCCTGTCTTCCCCTCCACCACGTTCCTGTCCTCATTCATTTGCAGGGACTCCAGTCACACAGATGTCCCATCCTCTACCCTGGCCCTGTGTTTCTCCCCCGGGTCTCTGTTGCCACGGGGGTGGGACAATGCCTCCTGCAAGACAGTCCTGCCCCATCCACAGTCATTGCCACGTCAAAGGTCCCCACACATCTTGCCCCCAGGGGGTAGGTGGTGGGTCCCTGGTTGAGAACCAGGGTCAAGGTCTCTTGCCCCACTTCCACCGGCACTCCAACCTTGACCATATCCCCACCACGACTGACCCTCTTGTAAATCTTCACCTTGAGCATCTCTGCCCACCGGCCCGCATGGCTCTGACTCTCCGGGTAACACCGTACCCCCTGTCACTTCAGATGTCTTCAGATGTCCCCTGTGTCCTCACACACGTTAGCTGAGACCCTTGCTGTGTGCTTCCTCCAACAGATACATCGGAGGCAGCTGCCCCTGTATTACGAAACCCAGTGCTCCCTCCTCTGTGCGTCTCCTTTACTTTCACACAGAACGTTCACGTCCCACACAGCTGGTCACCACATATAGGGGGCAGGTCCCCACCCACGCAATTCTGTGTGACGCCAGTGGGATGTCCAGTGATTTAACTCTGTTGTGATGCTGTGGTCTACCTGGGGGTGGTGTCAGCCCCCAGGTCAGGGCTCAGGTGCCGGTCATAAGTAGTAGCTCCCAGGTGACCACAACCTCTGTCTGACCCGGCAACCGATCACAGGTTCCCTTTCTTAAGTCCAGCTGATTTGCTGGAGCAGCTGACAGAACTCAGGAAAACACTTACTTAGGTTTACCGTTGACTAAAGGACATGATAAAGAACGAGATGAACAGCCAGATGAAGAGATACACAGGGCGAATCTAGGAGGGTCCCGAGTGCAGGAAATCTGTCCCCGTGGAGCTGGAATGTGTCACCCTATCTCCCGTGGAAGTATCCACACACACCCCGACCCCCACCCAGAGGCTCTCCCAACCCTGTGCCATTGGGATTTCTACAGAGGATTCTTCAAGCAGGCAGGATCGATCACCACCTCCATTTTCAGCCACTTCCCCATCTCTGGGTAAGTGGGGGTGAGGAGGGCTGCGAATTCCAAGCTTCTAATCATGGCTTGGCTTTTCAGCCGACCAGCCCCCGTCCGGGATCCCACGCAGAGTCACCTCAGGAGAACAGGATTTGTTCCTCGTGCTGTCACCACGTAGGACAGACGGGTTTCAGGCGCCCGTGTCGGGAACCAGGGGCAAAACCTGGTGTGTCTGTCTTCTATTAACTCACAACCTCCAATTTCCCAATCTACAAACTCACCTGAATTTGTAATCAGAGTCATTGTCCCTGTCACAATGGGAGAAGGTCTCTGTTTCCAAAGACCAGTCCCTCCCTTGCCACTGGATCCCGGGCTCCCCCATCTGCCAGGCACTTGCCCCAACACATCCCCCCACCTCCTCCCCCATCCTGAGCTCTGTCCTTATCATCTGTTTGCTTTTCTTTATGGTTTTTACACCCACATATTCATCCCTAGACAGCATGTCGTTTGGTTTTACTTACTTTAAAACGTTATACAAATGGAATCCCACTGTAAATGTTTTCCTGTGATTTTTTAAATTCCATCTATTTTTTGAATTCGTGCACATGAGTGCGTGTAGTGACACTTCATTCATTTTCATTGCTGTATAGTATTCTGTCATATAAATATACCACAATTTTATTTATCGATTTGACTTTTTTTTTTTAAAGATTTTATTTATTTACTTGACAGAGATCCAAGTAGGCAGAGAGAGAGATAGGGGGAAGCTGGCTCCCCACTGAGCAGAGACCCCAATGCAGGGCTCAATCCCAGGACCCTGGGATCATGACCTGAGCTGAAGGCACAGGCTTTAACCCACTGAGCCACCACGCGCCCTTATCAATTCGACTCTTAATGGATATCTGGGGCATTTCCGGTTTACTGCCCTTAGAGTGATGCTTCTGTGACTATTACAATGCATGTCTCCTGCTGCTCGTGGAGAGATGTCTCCCTGAAGGGAATCACAAGGTTGTAGGGAGTGTTCCTGCCCAACTTGATTCATGTAGAAGAACAAGGCTGTCTTCTTATTATCCTTTTATTAAATAAAATCCTCTCTCCGCCTGCTAACCAAACAGAGCTCCATAGCCTAGCTATTTCCTAATAATGTTATATATTGAAATTTCAGATCCTGGCCTTTTAAAAAAAAATTTTTTTTTCATTATTAACTGAAGGAGTCAAAGAGGTGAGAACTGCATCGTATGCCCACACGGCCGCCAGGAAGGAAATCACTCGAGACACAAAAGCAGTTCAAAGAGTCCGAGTGGCATGGTTGGAAGAAGGTTCTGCAGCAGGTCTGGTTCTAAGTGGACCCGTGTGAACGTTCATAGCTGTTTGCAGCTCTGTTCGAGCAGCATGGGCTCATTCGACATCCACACTTTAGAAATTGTTGCCGTGTCCAGTGCGGATAAGCACTAAGCACCGTATGACTGTAACTTCCGAGGGACGGCTGCATCTGCTAGCACTTTATTATCTTAGGTGAGAATTCGCTGGCTTACGTACAATGTTGCAAACGCATGTCAGTCTTCCTCCAGGCCACTTCTCTGCCACATGCGTTTGGGAGAAACCAAAGCCCCTGCTAGAGATCTTGTTTAACAAACCAGCCCAAAGTTCTCCTGTCCTCCTGTCAGCACCGGGTCATCGAAATTATTTTCCCAAGGGGCTGCACCGCTGTCCAGTCCCACCAGCAGAAGATTCTCGTTCCCGTCACTCCACACCCTTGCCAATACCTGATACCGACTGACTCTCCGGGGCTGGTCATCCATCTGGCCAACAGAAATTGGCCCCTAGGTGTGCTTTTGATCAGCATTTTCCTGATTATTAGTAGGATTGAGACTCTTAAGGGTTTCTGGGCTAAGTACTTATGTCTCCTTTTCTGTGAAATGTCTGTCCTACCCTTTGTTTTTCTACTAGGTTACGTGTCTTTTTCTTGCTGATTCGTAGGAAATAGTAACATATTCTGGCTACTCTTCTTTGATGGTTCTGTGTCTTACAGATATATTCTCCCAGCTGGAGACTTCTTTCACTATCTTTCTGGTGTGTTTGGAGAAACCGAAGTTCATTTTAAAGTAGTCAGAAATAAGGGTGCCTGGGTGGCTCAGTCATTAAGTGTCTGACTTCAGCTCAGGTCATGATCCCAGTGTCCTGGGATCGAGCCCTGCACCGAGCCCTGCATCGGGCTCCCTGCTCGGCTGGAAGCCTGCTTCTCCCTCTCCCACTCCCCCTGCTTGTATTCCCTCTCTCACTGTCTCTCTCTGTGAAATAAATAAATAAAAATCTTAAAAAAAAAAAAAAAGCAGCCAGAAATATCAGTAATGTTCTCTATGGTAAATATTTTTTATATCTTAAGACATTCATCTCTCCCCTTAGATTATCAAGATATTTTCCTACATTTTCTTCTAAATATTTTAATGTTTCCTTTGCGCAGCTAAGTCTTCAATCCATCCAGAATTGTATGTTATATGTAAGTGAGGTAGAGATCAATCTATTTTTTTTTTCCGTATGGATAACTGTTCGCCCTAACGCAATACACCAAACAGCCTGTCAATCACCCCCTGGTTGGCCATCCCCATTTCCTGTTAACCAGGTTTCTGTGCACAGATGAGCCTCCTTCTGGGCACCCTCTAGTCCCGCTGGGCTATTTACTATCTCCAGAGTCATGATACGCTCTCCTAACTGCTAAGATTTATAATAAGCCCCAGTATGTGGAAAAGCAAGTCTCCCCAACCACTACAGGAGCGCTTTGGTTAGTCTTGGTTTTTTTCCATATAAATTTCAGAATCAGCTTCACAAGTTACACACACACACATGCACACACACACACACACACACACCCTATTGAAATTCCATTGAATTTATAGATCAGCTTGTAAAGAACCAACATCTGAATGACATTGAGTCTATCCAAGAACATGATACATCGCTCCATATACACTGATTTTTAATGACCCTCAAAAAGGTTTAAAGTTTTCTCCATAAAGGTCTTTCATATATTTTGTTAGATTTATGCCTCAATTCCTTACACTTTTTTTGCTACGGTTAATATCTTTTATCTCTTAATTATAGTTTCAGACCCATTGTTCCTCATATGTATGAATGCAATTGACTTTTTCCGTTTCTTAAAAAAAAATTGATTTTTTTAAAGATTTTTTAAAATTTTATTTATTTATTTGACAGACAGAGATCACAAGTAGGCAGAGAGGCAGGCAGAGAGAGAGGAAGGGAAGCAGGCTCCCTGCTGAGCGGAGAGCTGGACGTGGGGCTCAGTCCCAGGACCCTGAGATCATGACCTGAGCCGAAGGCAGAGGCTTTAACCCACGAGCCACCCAGGTGCCCCTTTTTTTAAGATTTTAAGTAATGTCTACACCCAATTTTGGGTTGGAATTTACAACCCCCGAGATCAAGAGTCACATGCTCTACCAACCAAGCCAGCCAGGGGCCCTGAAAGACTTGTTTTGTTTTGTTTTGTTTTGTTTTAGAGAGTGTGAGCGATGGGGAGGGGCAGGGGAGAGAGTCTTAAGTGGGCTCCATGCTTAGCACGAAGCCCAACGCAGGGCTCGATCCCAGGACCCGGAGATCACAACCTGAGCCAGTAACAAGAGTCAGATGCTCAACGGACTGAGCCCTCACAGCTCCCCCCGCCCAGCTGCTCTGTAGGCTACCTGATGAGTCAGCTGTGGCCACCTCGACAGTGAACATGACCTTAAACATCTTCAGTCTCTTTAGCCACCCTGGGTGTCCTCAGCTCTGGCCCTCGCAGCCTCCCCTCGCCTCGGGGCCAGCTGATGGGGCAGAGAGTGAGAGGATGGGATTCTCCGTGAGGCTAACGGCACCTAAGGCTCGAGCCCCGCACCCCCAGATCCTCAGCATTCGGGTGGGGAACGGAATCCGGATGGCTTCCCTGATGAACAGGGGGTCTCCCTGGGTTCAGCAGGCTGGTCCTTCCGCCCTGCCCGTCCCCTCCCTGCGTGTGTTACCCGGCTCATCCCTCTGGCTGGGGCCCGTAGGTTTTACAAGGACTCCATACACCGTGTCATTTGGGCATCTCAGCTGGGTCTGCGAGCTTGGCTTCTGGCTTGGGGTGGCCAGCTTGGGGTGCACTTGGAGCCACCACCGTGCCAAGGTGGCCCTTCCTCTTCCATGTGCTGATTTGCAAAAGGGCACTTTGGAGCAAGAGACAGCTTTGAGTTAGTGATCCTCCCCGGCCACTGGTGCATTGGGGGTGGGGGGGAGGCAGGGCGTGACGTTTGCACATCATCCAAGTCCCAATGGAGCCGGAAGGAGAAAAGCAATTAGAATAAATGACTAGAGTCTTGGAGCTTTCTGGGTCTTTTGTTTTTGTTTTGTTTTTCAAGATCGCTGTAGGCAGTTTCCCCCGAAACATTTGCGTGGAAAAGCTTCCTGCTCAGCACCTGGCTTCCTTCCCCACCTGGACCCTGGAGCCTGACCAGCAAGGGGCTTGAAGCTGGCGCTTCGGGAGCTTGATGGAGAGTCCCGTTTGCCGGTGCAAACAGGAGAAGACAGCACGACCCGCTGGACAAGTTCACGTCCCCCCTCTGTGCCCGTTTCCTCCTCCAGGTCTGGCCTGAGGGGCTGTGGCAGACTCTGGCACAGCCCAGGAGATGGGGCTGGGAGAGAGAAGAGGGGGCTCCCAGCGGTGCCCCCCCGGCAGCTCGTACCCTTCTGCATGCTCCCCAAACTGTGAACCCAAGAATCACCTGGGAGCTTAAAACACAGATTCCCACAGGCATCGCCTCCAGATAAGCAGAGTCAGCAGACCGGATGGGGCCCGGGAATATGCATTTCTATCCGGCTCCTCAGGGGATTCTAACTTGGGTCGGCCAACCATACTTAAACAGGCATATCGGCTTAAGGAGGGGTGAGAGGGGGAGAGCAATAAATACCACCTCTTTATCCCTCATCTTCCTTTCACCTCTAAAATTTTCTCCTTAGGGAACTGGGGGTCCCCAAAGCTCCAATTTTATTCAGACATTCAACTCTCTGGACTGTATTCCCCAGGCTGGAGGTAAAGCCGGATGGTGCTGGCCGTGAACAGTAACACATTTCCCTTCTGGCCATTGCGACAGGAGGAGAGCCAGCTGGAGGGATTCTGAGAAGGCTTTCTCCTCCTAGAAGATTGCAAGATGCTATGCTCTTCTTTTCGGACTGTTATACCTGGAAGGCGCATGGGGACTGCCGAGGCTGGTTTGCATCCAATAGCCTAAAGGCAGAGCCTTGCACCAAGGATAGGCAGAGCGTGAATAATGCACAAACCTGGGGCTTTGATGCTCTGCTGAGCTGATCATCTGAACCTGGAACCGGTCTCCCTAGGGATTTCTTATAATGTGAGATAATGTCCCTATTTTAATGCTACTTTGATTTGACTTTCTTATGTCGCTGCCAAAAGCATCCCAACTCATCCATCTAAAAGGGCCCAGGCTGGCTTTGTGCATGGCTTTCTCCCAGACCCGATTTCTCTGCATTTCTTAGCTCCACCTCCTCGAGACAGGCCCTCTCCTTGCGATGTCACTATAGCCGCAGCTGGTATCAGGGTACGGGTCCCTTGTTTGGAGCCAACAGAAAAGAACCTGTGTCCCAAGGTCCTAAGGTCTATCTTGACTAGACCCACTGGGGAAACTTTCCCGTCCCTGAACTCAACAGTAGCCACAAAATGGAATCTGCTAATTCTTAACAATGCGTATGAAACTAATCTCAAAAGTCTAGATACTGTATGATTCTCATTATGTGACATGGTAGAAAAGGCAAACTTACAGCAATAGTAAAAACAACAACAACAACAAAACAGTGGTTGTCAGGAATCTGTGGGGAGGAAAGGATGAATTGGAAGAGCACAGAAAATTCTTCTTTTTAAAAATATTTAAATAATCTCTACACCCAGTGTGGGGCTTGAACTCATGACCCTGAGATCAAGCGTTGCATGCTCTTCCGATGTAGCCAGCCAGGCAACACCCCCCCAACCTTTTAAAATATTTAAATATCAGAAAGCTCTTTTTTTAAAGATTTTATTTATGTATTTGAGAGAGACAGAGATAGGGATAGAGATATCATCTGAGAGCACCACCGGGGGGAGGAGCAGAGGGAGAAGCAGACTCTCCGCAGAGCAGGGAGCCCGACGTGGGTCTCGATCCCCGGACTCCGAGATCATGACCTGGGCTGAAGGCAGATGCTTGACTGACTGAATATCCAGAAAGTTTTTAAGACAGTGAAACTACTCTGGATGATAGCAGGCTGATGGATACATGTCATCGTCCATCTGTCCAAACCCGCCGGATGTGGACCACCAGAGCGAACCGTAGTGTAAGCTATCAACTCTGGTGATAAAATGAGGCGTCCGTTTAGGGTCCGCGGCTCTGACGAATATTCCACTCTGGTGCAAGATGCTGATGAGAGGGGAAGCGATGGTGGGGGGCAGAGAAGGCACATTTGGGAGCTCTACTTTCCACTCAATTCTGCCGTGAACCTAAACCTGCTCTAAAAAATAAAGTCTACCAGGGTTCCGGAGTGGCTCAGTTGGTTAAGTGTCTGTCTTTGGCTCAGGTCAGGATCCCGGGGTCCTGGGATCGAGTCCCACATCGGAGCCTGCTTCTCCTTCTCCCTCTGCTTCTCCCCCACACTGATGCTCTCTCGCTCTCTCTATCCTCTCTCTCACTCTAACCTCTCTCTCGCCATAACCAACCTAACAATTAAACCAGAATCTCTGGGCGCAGAATCTGTGTGCAGCCAGGATTGGGGACCACTGGTAAAGCCCGCTGGAACCCATCCCTGGACCCGGGAGTAGGGTCAACCTTTTGCAAACTAATGGCTGAGACTGGGGAATAGGGATGGTTCCAAAAGGAAACATGGGATGCTCTTACCAAGCAGCTTGAGAAATGAATGCTCGGTGGCAAACAAGCGTGTACCCATGAGAGCCGAACGCCACTGTCAAGGACAACGTGCCCAGCTGGATTCCTATCCCAGGAGCTCACAGCTCTGGGATTTAAAAAGACCTTGTTCCTCCCTTTCCCGCTGCTGCTGACTGGCTTCTGTTTTGAATACGGAGATAAGCATCTCCGCCTCAGCTGCACTCTTCCTTCCCAGGTGAGAGAATGAGTCTTAACCTTCTTCCCACCTCCTGCCACCCCCAGAGCCCCTGAGGGCAAAGGCAGAGACTAGGAGTCAAAGTCTAGGGCTCTGCTAGGAAAACAGCACAGTTGAGTCGATCTGACCGCCCTTTCCAGGTACTCAATATGGAGCACAGGCTTCTTACTAGTCCAATTCTGAAATGAAACCCCAGTTCCAGCGTCCAGTTTGATACCACTTCTCAGTGTCCGTAGATCCGTCCGTAATCGAAAAAGGAGACCATTAAGCAACGGCGCCCGGCCTCTGCGGGCTGGGGTCAAAGAGCTCGTTCCATTTGTGCAGAAGTGATCGGGCTTTTTAAGGGGGAACAAGGGGTGGGAGGGGGTGCCTCAAGTGAAGAATGACAAAGGGTTGGTCAGTGGAAATGTGATCAGGCCGGTCAAGTCTGCGAGCTGACAATCCCTGCAGTTAGGAGTCTCTCCTCCCACACAGTCTGGGAGACTGAGCCCAGCAGCTCCCGCAGATTCCATTTCAAAGGAATGGCTCTCAGGTCCTTGAGAAAGAGACGGGTCAGTCTGAGGAGCTATACAGACATCTCAAAGGGACAGAAGAGCAATTCACACCTGTAATCCCATTTTAGTACAAGTTCTAAGAAAGGCAGGTCAAGGGCCTGTCTTCAGGTGTTGGCTAGAACAAACAGCAAATTCTTCCCACAGCCCTGAGTTTTTTCAGATGGGAACTCCCAGGAGGGCTGCTTTGTCCCGGGAGCCCCAGCCTCAAGCGGCCAGGAGCTGAGTTCAAGGTTTCAAGTCTCCAAATACACGTCAGTAGGGAGGAAGTAAAACTTTCACTATTTGCAGATGAGATTTTACTCTATGTAGAAAACTTGAAAGACTCCACCCCAAAAAACTGGTAGAACTGCTTGAATTCAGTCAAGTCACAGGATATAAATTCTACGCACAGAAATCTGTTGTATTTCTGTACACCAGCACTGAAGCTGCAGAAGGAAAAATTAAGACAATTCCATTCCCAGTTGCAGCCAATATAATAAGATACCTAGGAGTAAACCTAACCAAAGAGGTGGAAGAGGTTACTCTGAAAACAACAGAACATTCGTGAAAGAAAGTGAACGTGACACAAAGAAATGGAAAGACATTGCATGCCCGTGGATTAGAATAATATTGTCAAAATGTCTGTGCTGTCCAAAGCAATCTGCACATTTAATGCAATTCCTATCAAAATACCAACAGCGTTTTTCACAGAACTAGAACAAAGAGTCCTAAAACTAATATGGACCCAAAAAGGACCCCGAATAGCCAAAGCAATCTTGAAAAAGAAAAGCAAAGCTGGAGGCATCGCAATTCCGGACTTTGAGTTATGTTACAAAGCTGTAGTGATCAAAACAGTATGGTAATGGCGCCAAAAGAGACACATAGATCAATAGAAAAGAAAGGAAAACCCAGAAATAAACTCACAAGTATTTGGCCAATTCATCTTTGACAAAGCAGGAAAGAACATCCAATGGGAAGAAAACAGCCTCTTCAACAAATGGTGTTGGAAACAGTGGTCAGTAACATGCAAAAGAATGAAATTGGACCACTTTCTTACCCCATGCACAAGAACAAATTCAAAACGGATTAAAGACCTAAATGTGAGACCTGAAACCATAAAATCCTAGAAGAGAGCACAGGCAGTAATGTTTCTGACATCGGTGATCGCAACATTTTTCTAGACACGTGTCCTGAGACCAGGGAAACAAAAGAAAAAATAAACTATTGGGACTCAAAATAAGAAAGCTTTTGCACAGCAAGGGAAGTAGTCAACAAAACTAAAAGGCAACCTCTGGAATGGGGGAAGAGATGTGCAAGTGGCTTATCTGATTAAGGGTTAGTATCCAAAATATCTGAAGACATTATAACCCCAACACCCGAAAAACAAATAATCCAATTAAAAATTAATTTTAATCCAGTTAAAAGACACGAAGGGAATTTCTCCAAAGAAAACATACAGATGGCCAACAGACACTTCAAAACATGCTCATCACCGCTCACCGTCAGGGAAATGCAAATTGGGACTACAGTGAGATTTCGCCTCACACCTGTCAGAACCGCTAAAATCAACAACGCAAGAAACAACGGGTGTTGGTGAGGATGTGGAGAAATAGGAAGACTCGTGCAGTGTTGGTGGGAATGAAACCCGTGCAGCCACTTTGGAGAACAATATGGAGGTTCCTCAAAATGTTAAAAATAGAACTACCCTACAATCCAGGAATTTCACTACTGGATATTTACCCAAAGAGTACAAGAACACGAATTCAGAGGGATACATGCATCCCTATGTGTGTAGCAGCATTATTTACGATAGCCAAGATATGGAAGCAGCCCAAGTGTCCATGGATAACAAACACGATGACAGGTCACCAGAGGGGAGGTGGGTGGGGGATGGGTGGACTAGGTGATGGGGATGGAGGGCACCTGCTGTGATGAGCCCTGGGTGATGTATGGAAGTGTTGAATCACTACATTGATCACCTGAAGTTAATATGTCACTGCTATGTTAACTAACTGGAATTAAAAGTAATAAAAAAAAAATAAGCCATAAGCTTGTCATTGTGGTTTATCACAAATAGTGTGCGATTCCATTTATATGATAGAGTCAAATTCAGAGAGACAAAAAGCAGAATAGTGTTGCCAGGTTTTCAGGGAAGTGAGGGCAGGGAAAGTCATTGTTTAATGGGCACAGAATTTCACTTTTGCAAAATGGAAAGAGTTCTGGACTGGGGGGTGTTGATAGCTACCAAACATGAAAATGCGTAATACCACTGAATGCAGAAAGAGTTAAGATGGTAAATGTTATGTGCATTTTACTACAATTAAAAATAATTTTTTTAAAAAATGATTCAACTCATGTAGTAGTGGTCAGAAATATATTGTATAAAGGCAAAGTAAGATCTACCTGAACCCGTGTAAATCAGATTGGGATGGGGGGCATCTTAAATCTCACTGCGCTCCCTTGCCAGGCATGCCTAGTCCTCTATATATTCCTTGGAGCCCCTGGCAGAGTGAGGCTTCTGGAACACTGAGCACACTGGCCTATTCACAGAGCTGAGGCTCATCAGTGGTGACCCAAATATACAGCGCCCCACCCCTTCTCTTTCAGAGGGTAAAGCAATTCACCATCTGGAACTCTCTTTTCCAAGAACCCCGAGCACTGTGGATCATCCCAGTAAGACCCAGTCCCACCACGAGTTGCCCTCTTTGCTGGCCGCCACCGCCCAGAGCTCGGCGTGTGGGACTGCTCAGGAGGCTGAGGTCCTTCCCCAGGGACACATGGAGGGTTTGGGGATTGCACCAGAAGACCACCCAAAATAGCCAGCTAATGAAAAATTGCGTTTCTTATTATTGGCTTCCTGCCTGGAGGACGATGGATATAAGAGGAAGAACGAGTCACATGCTGGTCGGACTCCAGCCCCAGAAGATCAGAAGTACAAATAGTCACCATGAAATAGTCAAGTTCCTGAGCAGTGGGAGGGGGGTCCCTAATGGGGTGTCCACAGGCAGATACTCCTTCCCAACCCCGGGAGGGAGCGTGAGCACCCAAAGGCCATTGTTTCTGCTGAATCTGCTCTTTGATAGGAGATATCAACCCACAACCCAGCAAATTTAGGCAAAGCTACCCCTCTCTTGGCCTGGGAGGGATCCATGATGGCCCACGGCCAGGAGGCTCCGATCACAGGCAGGCAGCATTACCAAAAACACGTGGCATTGGGTGGATGCCAGAGGACACCCATTACACCACCAGTGATTCTCTGACACACGGACGTTATGCCCCGTGCCTGTACACAGAGTTGGTGTGTGTGTTCATGGAGATGAACCCAGCACAGTCTAGACCAATTTCCCTCGCCTCCTGAAAAGGGAAGTATGGTGGGGCAGTGGACAGTCAGTCAAAACAAATAGGCAAAGCCACAGCCAAATCATGGCTCAGACAGAATTCACTGTGCATTAATGCGGCTCTTGCTTTTCTGAAAGGAGCCCGGGAAACACCACCTGTGCTTGCGTATTACACAACAGCACCCACTTTCCCAGGTCGGAGGATTCAGTGATTTGGTATCTTCTTTGAGGGGTTTCTCCTTGTTTTTTTTTTTTTGTTTGTTTTAAGATTTTATTTGTTTATTTGAGGGGTTCGGGATTCGATTCCAGGACTCTGGGATCATGGCCTGAGCCCCAAAACAGACGCCTAATAGACTGAGCCACCTAGGCACTTGGTGTTTCTCCTTTTCTAAGTCCTTCACCTCCAACCTCTCCAAGCAAGAACGTTTTCACTGGGCTACTTCCTACAGAACAGGTTTTAATTCTGGCTTCTTGGGATCCTTGTCTAATCGGCTAGAGAGAAGCCAGGGTAGGAGTGTGGGGGGGTGGGGATTGCTTTCCCTACACACAGGGCGGCTGGCTACGTGGCTTAATGGCTTTCCCCATGAAAATGCATCCCCTTATCGCAGCCTTACGGAATAATTTAAGCTGTGGGGGCAAGGTCAGGAATGAAGAGGTCAGTAGAAGTTCAAAATGCACCTGACCTCAATTACAGAGTCCTTTCCCCAGCTTTCTGACCCATGCCTCGTTTTCTCTGCCCTTCTCAGGCCTGCCCACTGGTCTCTCACTACAATGCACCGGACAGGGGTGGTGATCCACCTCACTTCCCTTCCTTGAAGGGAGTGACTTTCTAGGGCAAGAGCACCAGGAGACCCCTGTTAGGGATCAGGAGCTCAGGGGCCACTTCCACAACAAGCAGAGAGCCTCTAGACCCATTGCTGGGTGCTCCTGGTTTGCTAGTTGAAAGGGCTGTTTCGGGGAGGGTAGAGGGGGTATGGGGGGAGGGAGGGCCGCAGGTGTGGACAGTGATCTGGGAATAGCTCCCAGGAGAGGCCAGCATAACAGTTTAATAAGTACCCTGACCGCCTTCGTTCTTTCTTTTCAGAAAGTGCTCCGAGCACTTTTGCTTCTAATATTTGACTTCCATCCTTACAAGCCTGTGGAGAGTATCATTAGCCGGTTTTTATTGATGAGGCACAGGAAGAAATTAAAGACCCATCCAGGGGTCCCCCAGATTCCTCGGATTCCTCCTTGCTCTGTGCTCTTTTATCTCCAAGGCTGGTTTTCAAAGTCCCTGCAGGCAAACCCCAAAGCTTAGTTCTAATGTTGGTTTAGGTCAGAGCTCACAAATGCCTGAAAACAGAAGATAAAAGCAGAGTTGGAACACTTCCATGTGGGGTGAGGAGCTCAGCAATCCGCTTACACAAATGTATTCTTAATCCACAGACGACAACAACTGGCCGCTCTCACCCCTTCCCCTTTGGGGGTGTCCAGCCGCGAAGGAGCAGCAGAGGGGGGTGTGGGGCTCCCGAAGGGTGCAAGGCCTGGAGGGGGGGGGCAGAGGAACTGGGGGTCTGGTGCTTGGGAAGGTGCAGGGCCCCAGGGGGGTACGAAACCCCTGGAGGAGACAAGGCTCCAGTGGGGTACAGGCCCCCCCGCCAGCTCCTCCAGGGCTTCCCACCGCCTCGAGGTCTGAGGCCCTGCAGCCTGGAGACACGAAGGACGGGCCCTTCCCGTCGGTGAAAGCCCGCGCGGGGGACGCCCAGCCCCAAAGAGCCCGCGCGGTCTTTCATTCACAGGACGTCGGGTTTATTTTTCTTTCTCGCCTTTGTCAAACCAAACCAAACCGATGCTCTGGGGCGCCCGGGGTGGGGGGGAGGGGCGGGGTCCCGGGGTCCCGGCGGCCGCCCGCGGCCTAGTCGCCGCCCGGCGCGCGCTCCAGCACCAGCAGCGGGATCTCCTCCAGCCGCTCGGGCCGCTCGCCGCGCCGCAGGTAGCGCCTCCTCCACGCCGCCAGCCGCTGCATCAGCCTCTGCAGGCGCGGGTGGGCCCACAGGCCGCGCTCCGGAGCCGCCCGACCCCGCGCGCGCTTGGCCTTCTTCCTGCGCCCGCCGCGGGCCGCGCCCCGCCGGAACAGCCGCCGCCAGCACCAGCAGCCCGCGCCGCCGTCGCCCGCGTCCCCGCGCTTCAGGCGCGCCGCGCCCTCCGCCAGCCCGTGCTGCGCGCCCCCGCGCCGGGCCCCGCCGGGCCGCACGTCCGCCATGCCGGGCCCTCGCCGCCGCTCGCACGCGGCCTCCGCACGCGCACTCGCGCCCCCTCTCGGCCGAGAGGTCCTGGCCGCCGCCTCGCGGGGGTCGCTGCCGCCTGCGCTCGGGCTCCGGTCTGCGGTCTCCGGGGAAACCCGAACGCTGACCCCACAATGCCCCGCACGGCCGTCCTCGCCCCCCACCACCACTCCCGGGGGTCGAGCGCGCGGCCCCTACGCCGGGGGCTCTCTCGGGCCGCGAAGGGGATCCGTCGGCCCGAGGCTCTGGTGGCTGATCCGCGGCCTGTCCGGGGTCCGGGCACCCCCTCCCCCGCCCTCGACGCCCACATTAAGCACGCGCACGGCCCCACGGATCCCTGCTTGGATGTCAGTCCCAGGCCTGGGTTGCCCTGGAGGCTGGTCGTTTCGGGGGGACTGGTCTCGGGGTTATGTAGCTTCCCACCAGCGGGGAACCAGAGTTTCAGGAAAGACCTCAGCCTCTGATACCCTTCGTCCCATCTCTTCCTTGTGGGATGATCGATTTTTTTTTTCCAGGATTTTTTCCTGATTGCAGACGTAAGATATTTTTTGTGTGGAAAAAATAAAAAACACAAATACAACAAAGAAAACATCTTTTGGGGACACCTGGCTGGCTCAGTCGGTTAGGCGTCTGCCTTCAGTTCACCTGGGATCGAGCCCCCTTCTCTCCGGCTCTGCTCCTCGGGGAGCCTGCTTCTCCCTCTGCCACTCCCCCTGCTTGTGTGCTCTCTGCCTCTCTCTCTCTCTCAAATAAATATTTTTAAAAGAAAAGAGAAAACGTCTTTTTCTTGCTTTTGTATACAAATTTTTGCACTTGTCAATTTCTCAAATTCAAGGGAGAATAGGGAAAAAGACGAGTAAACTAGCATCTGTCGTGTTCTTTATGTCCTAAGCAGTCCACGTAGCATGTATATTTTTCTCGTTTTGTTCTGATTTTGTTTTTTGGTTTTTTGTTTTGGTTTGGTTTCGTTTTTGTTTTGTTTGGTTGCTTTTTGGTTTTGTTAGTTGTGCTGTTGGTAGCCCACCTCCAAGTAAGTAATCAAGCTCTGGGAAAGTCTGACTTTGAATTCTGGCTCCGGCATTCACCAGCTTTAACTTCCGACAAGTTACTTGACCTCTCAGCGCCTCACCTTACCCACCTATAAAACTGAGGTAGTAGCAATCCTACCTCTGGGAGGGTGTTGTGAGAATTACATGAGATAATATAGAGACAGTATTTGGTATACACTGGGCACATAGTAAGTGCATGTGAGTCGATTATTATTATGCAATCCTAACCACAACTCAAGAAAAGTGTTTCCCAAGCGGATACTCCCATTGTGCTGATTGAGCAAAGTAAAGCCTAAAGAGGTAAAAATCCCTGATCTGGGAAAACATAGCTTGTAGGTTAAGGAAAAAGATTTGAACCCAGATTCTTTGAGCCCCAGGATGTGAAATGACCATCCTGCTGTTAAGCGCTCAGCTACTCTCCTTAGCAGTTCCGTGTCCCTCCTCCTAGTACACCCATCATCCCAAATGTCCACAGCCCAAGGGTAAGGGTTAGCATTTAATGTTTGTGTAGACTCTGGGTGCAGAAAACAGGAGGAAAAAGTCCCCAGCTGCCCAGTCCTTATTTCTAGAAACGTTTTAAGTTCGCATTCATCTGGGCCGAAGCCTTTTGGTCCCCTCAGCCCCTGAGCATATCCAGACATGGCCTTTGTTTGCCCCTTCCCCTCCGTGGGAGGGCACAGAGTCCACGTTTGTTTTTTGGTTTTGTTTTTGTTTTCTTAAGATTTTAGTTATTTATTTGACAGAGATCACAAATAGGCAGAGAGGCAGGCAGAGAGAGAAGGAGAGGAGGAAGCCGGCTCCCCGCTGAGCAAAGACACCGCCCCCCGCCCCCGATTTGGGGCTCCATCCCAGGACCCTGGGATGATGACCTGAGCTGAAGGCAGAGGTTTTAACCCACTGAGCCACCCAGGCGCCCCCCCCCACCTTTGTTTTATTTGCTCCTTCCAGGGTTTTCCACGGGTGCCTCCTCCTTATATTCAGGTTGTGTGAGCTTTCTGCTTCCTGCACCACAAAGTCAAGTCCAAGGTCAATCCCGACTGACAGATGCAGCTAAAGAAACAAGCCCCTAGTCAGGGGGATCATGTACATGGATAGTGAAAGGGGAATGAGCAAGAGATACCAGATCCCCACAGACACCCCGCACTCAGGGCAACCCTGAAAGGAAAGGGACCTGGGGACTCGAACATCAGTGTTGGGACCCCCCGTTGCTGAGGCTGCTGCAGCTAGTGTCCAGTGAGCATCTGTGCTCTGGGCAGGGGAGAGGGGAGGAAAGGACAGACAACCTCACGCATCATCAGAAGCCGAGAGGTGATGTGGAACTGTCTAGAACAGCCTTCCGGGCAGCTAGGAGGCAAGCAATGGCTCTGACAGCTCCACAAGCTTCCCAGGCCCTCCTCTTCTGAGACAATTACCACGGGTTCTGTCAAGACCTAGATTCAGCTGTCATTCAAGCCTGGCTTATGAGGCCTGTGTGGATGAGTACTGGGACCCCCCCCCCCCCCGGGCACCATGACAGAGCCTTCACCTGCACAGACCAATTCACGTGCTTCCTGAATCTTTTTCTGGCCGTCACGGACTGCTAAATTGTGTCCCCTGAAAAGTCCTGTGTTGAAGTGCTAACCCCTAGAAGTTCAGAATGTGAAGATGGGGCCCAAGGAGGTAATTCAGTTAAAGCGAAGCCTTGAGGGTGACCCTAATTCACTATGACACTATGGCTAGTGCCCTTATAAGAAGAACAGGACACCAACACAGGGGGAAGACTGTGTGAAGACACAGGGCAAGGTGGTCAATCTACGAGCCGAGGAGAAAGGTCTCAGAAGAAATCAAAGGTGCCAACGCTTTGATCTTGGACTCTTGGACTACAGAATTGTGAGAAAATAAATTTCTTGTGGCTGAGCCACACAGTGCGGTGTTTTATTATGATAGCCCTAGGAAACGGCACCCCGGCTCGCTGGCTTTGCCTCCCATTTTATTTCGCCATAAAGCCCTCCATGCCCTCCCTTCTCACAACACCAAGAGGCACTTTCTTGGCACCCCAGTGCTCTGGTTCCCCAAAGATACCTTCTAGGGATGCTCTCTGCGCAGCTCTGACCAGGCAACTAGGGAAGATCTGGGCGACCTCAGACAGAGCCTCGGGCCTGTCTTAGAGATCGGAGTTTTCTGACACCTGTCACCGTCCACAGCTCCTTGGGCTAGCCCTAGGGGACCCTGGGTCTAGGGTTGCCAGAAGAAATACAGGTCACCCAGTAGAATCTGAATTTCAGATAAAGAACAATTCTCGATTATAAGTATATTCCAAATATTGCATAGGCATACTGACACTATAAATTATTTAACTGGTCATTTGTATTTCTATTCACTACCCTACCAGGGTCCTGGGGAGGGTCAAGGGCACACTGCCTAAAAGGCTCTCTGGGGCTGGTTCTCCTCCAGGTCCCTCAAAAGATCTTCAAAACTGGCCAGAGGCTGGAGCACTGTCCACATTCCCCAACCCCAAGCAGGAGCAGCTTATGGGAACCCCCTTCCTTCCCTCTGAGATTTTAAGGAAGTGACAGAAGATTTGGTACCCCCAGATCCAGAAAAAGGGATAGCACAACTAGGAGCATAACGTGTGCGGTCATACAGCCTCAACAGAATTAGCAAAATGGCCTTGAGTATGATACAGACCTGTCTCTCTGCCTCATGTCCCACTGGAGTGTGGGAGTTCTAGTCCTGCCTGTCGTCACTGTGACAAGCAAGGAGACAGGCATGTGTGTCCTTAGATGGCGCCTGACACAAAACCAGTGCTCGATTAATGTTGCTCTGCCGTCCTGAAATCCTCTCCATTTTGGCCAGTTTGGACCTCCTGTCCCAAGCACTCCTGACATGAGTCCCATCAGTGCCTCTGTTTCTGGAGCCCCAGAGCTAATGACAAGCTCTGTGAGCTCAAACTCCTGGAAACCTTCCCAGGAAAATGTGGCATGCAGAGACGCGAGATGGGAGAAAACAGATGGCTTTGGTTTTTGTGAAGCATGGACAGTGAAAGGTCAGGTAGCTCTGTGGGAGCGAGCGCGGTGCCAAGAGGACCCAACCCATAAGACCTCTTGCTCATGTCTCTAGCCAGCTCCCCCACCTCACGCACCTGCTGCCCGTGCAGCCAGGAACAGGTGGAGCAGCGCCAGCCAAGCCCTAGGCTTGGAAGATGAAGGCGGCATCCGGTTCCATCAAGGCTGAGCCTGTGACATCACCCCTATATATGAAAGGTGACACGTTTGTAAGCAGACACGTGAAGTGGGAGAGCGAGATCACCCAGGACGACACCTGCCATTACCCTGATAACTGAGCCAGAAGTGGAGTGTGAAATTTTTTTTAAGATTTTATTTATTTGAGAGAGAGAGAGAGAGAGAACATGAGTATATGAGCTGGCAGTGCAAGGAGCCCGATATGGGACTCGATCCCAGGACCCTAACAACATGACCTGAGCCGAAGGCAGCTGCTTAACCGACGGAGTCACCCAGACGCCAGTGGAGTGTGGAATCTGAGCAAAACAGAACAGACTTTATCTCTTCTCTTTATGGATATGGCCTTCCTTCTAGTATACAGACTTGACAAGGTGACTATTTTGCTATTGTTCTTTATTATAAGAACCAAATGTTTTCCCCAGATATTTTGAGATAAAATTTGATGAAATAAATGCATCCTAGGAAAGGCCTGGTTCCCATATCAGGAAAGCCAATTCCGCATCCAAGGACATTGGCTAATTGCACCCTTGAATGTTTGTGTGCAATTATAGAAACAACAAGGGAACAATCTCCAAATTCTCTCCCCTTTATTGTGTGAGGGTGGATCCTAACCTCAGTGTGTGAAGGCTACTGAAATGTCAGTGCAACCTTGAAATCACACAGGACCTCCCCTAGGGAGACCCCCAAAACCATGGCCTATGGAAATCCAAAGCTTCCCCCTCCCAGAGTTCTGCAAATTCTTTGTCTCTGTATATGTACACATCTCTCTCTCTGACTTTCACAAAACCCCTTACCACTTGAAGCATGAAACATTCTGAAATTCATAGACTTTCATGGAAATTTCAGACACAGAGATGGATAAGAGGCTCACAGTGTAAAAATACAAATGACTTCCATAAGGACAACAGTAAGGACATGTTGCTCAGGATTTCTACCTCTGTAACCTCAGTGGCCTACCCTGACCCAACCCAGCCTTCTCACCCTGCCTGGCTCTTCTCAACCCTGCCACTCTCTCCTCTCCATGTCTCTTTCCTCCTTCTTCAAAGAAGAAAGACAAAATCCTCTGCCTTGCTCATGGCAAAGGAGTTTTCTACTGATATATTGACTCTTGGGGACAACTGACTTCAGAATCTTACCTACCTCAGTCAGCTTGATATTTTCCTTAAAGAGAGATATTTCCACCTAAAAAGAATACCTTATCATTTTCTTACATGAAGTATATTTCTTTTTTTTTTTTAAGTAGGCTCCACACCTAGCGTGGAGCCCAGTATAGGGCTTGAACTCACAACCCTGAGGCCAAGACCTGAGCTGAAATCATAGATGGACATTTAGCCAGCTGAGCCACCCAGGGGCCCCATGAAGTACATTTATATTATTATAATGTAGACCTTTGCAACTTCCCTGTGGGATCAGAGGTGGTGGGTGGGTAAGTGAAGAAGGAGGAGGAATACTTTGAATCAATATCATCATTGTCACCATTATCACTATCACCGTCATCACCACCATCATCACTACCACCATCATCATCACTATCATTACTAACACCATGACCACCATCATCATCACCATCATTATTAGCACCATGACCACCATCACCACCATCATCACCACCACCATCACCATCATCACCGTCATCATTATCACCATTGTCGTCATTAGCACCATCATCGTCATCATCACCACATCATCATCATCTCCACCATCATCATCATCATCACCACCATCACCATCATCATCACCACCATCACCATCATCACCACCACCATCATCACCATCATCATTATCACCATTGTCATCATTAGCACCATCATCGTCATCATCACCACATCATCATCATCTCCACCATCACCATCATCATCACCACCACCATCATCACCATCATCACCATCATCATCATCACCATCGCTATCATCACCATCACCACCATCAGCAGTAGCACCATCATCACTACCAACATCACCATCATCATCACCATCACCATCATCGCCACCATCACCATCATCGCCACCATCACCATCACTACCATTCAGTGGCTCTGGCCATTACACTGGGAAGGTAACACGTATGATGTCATTTCAGTGTCACGCCAGGCTCTGAGGCAAAAGATTTCACAGGCATCCCATTTCACAGGTAAGGACACTTGAGATGTAAACGGCTGTTGAAGGTGCTAGAGCTAAGCAGAGACAGTAGGTTAAAGCAGGAAGAGCCTGCAAATACAGCTCCTGCCTTATGACTTGATTAGGACTTGGGCTTGCCCTCTCAGATGGAAAACCAGGAACCACCAGGAAGAGGTGGAGGGGTGCTGGAAGGTTCGAACCAGGCAAAGATACATGACTTTTGTGCAAGAAGGACCTTTTATATTGCTCTTGGAGAAGGCCAAAACACAGTTAGATGTAGCCTTGTGTCAAAAAATAGAAGGCGCTGGCCTCGTGGAGACAGGGAGCTGGGAGGAAGGGACCCAGGACAAAGCTGCAGCAGGTTTCTGGGAAGAGAATACGGTTGTTTTAAACCCGGATGTGAAAAGGAACCAGCTGTTGGCTTGTTATTCACCTTCACTGTTGTGTGGTCAGTGACCTACAGTTTGCAAACACAATTTTGTACACTCTGAGTTCTTTCTGTGGCTTAGTAATTTCAATTTCTTTGCTCTCTTTGTAATATTCTTTTAGATGATGTCAGTCTACTTAATTTTCAATAAAGGAGATAGAGAAAGAGGAGATTTTTTAAAAAATAGTTACTAAGAGTGTTAAATGGGAGTTACATACAAATTATATCCATGCCAGGGTATGGCCAAGGGAAACTGAGAGAATTTCTACAGGAAAGGTGAAGTTCAGAGAGAAGAGGTCTGTGACACTGACACAGCCACACGCCTCTACCCTCTGCCTGAGTTCTCCACTTGGAACTTTGCGGGTGGGTGTCTGGGTGGCTCAGTCAGTTAAGCATCTGTCTTTGGCTCAGGTCATGATCCCGGAGTCCTGGGATCGAGTCCCAAGTTGGGCTTCCTGCTCAGTGCGGAGTCTGTTTCTCCTTCTGCCCCTCACCCTGCTAGTGCTCTCTCTCTCTCTCACACTCTTTCTCTCAAATAAAGAAATAAAGAAATATATCAAATATCTAGGAACAAAAGAGGGGGAATGGGTAGATGAAGCAAGTCTGGCAAAATGTTGGTGATTGTTAACGCTGAGGTGAGGGGTCCGTGGGGATTGTTCTACTCTGTTGTTTTGCACATCTAGAAAATTTCAAAGAAAAACCTTTGGAGAGGCTGGCTTACAGAGAATTTGTCGCTGTGGTCCCTGCTGCAGTGTGGTGGGGGAGAGAGACAACTCGTCAGGTAATTTGAACCGAAGTTTGAAAACACCCAAGTTTCAACTCTGAGCCCTTTGCAGGGGCAAGTGAGATGTGCCTGGGACACTGACCTAGACTGTCACCTAATTTGGAAGGTGGAAACCTCAAAGGCAGAGGACATCCCAAGAGGCAAGATCTCAGAGGAGGGGCACGTGCGCCACATTTTTACCTCAGAAGGGCAGGGGAAGCCAGGCCAGCCGATTGGTAAGTCTTTCCAGAAACCCAGGGGACGATGTTTTCACTCTCTTGGCATTTCTAAATCACAAAATCAAATGATTGTCATAAGGTCCAGTTACTTTCTCTCCATGTCTCAGTTTCTATACCTGGGAAAAAACTGGAGATAACAGGATGGGGACACCCAAGTTTGCTTGCTGCCTGGAATGGCTGTGAGGCTCCGAGAGAGAACCAGGGTGACGAAGCAGCAAAATGGGACACTAATGACAAGACACACAACTCCCTAGGTGCCGTCCCCAGTCCTTGGCGCCAAAGACTTTGTTGCCAATGTCAAGTGGAGGACGAGGACTTGGCTGGCATGAAGCTGTCGGAAACCCCAGAGTAGCCTGGCGTGAAGTTGGGGGACTCCAAGGGCAGGGTTCAGAGCCCTGGTAACGCGGACAAGCAGTCCGTCCAACCTCAGCCTTGCTGGAAGAGCAGGCAGATGGCTGCATTTACTTTGGCAAATGTTTTACTTAAGGAAGCCCAAAACATTTGTTTCAGTCCAGATTCCAGGCGAGGCCCTGGGAGATGGAGAGGACTGTTTGTCCCACAGACTCTTCCTTATCTGAGCCTTGTCCCAGGCTCCAGGCCTCACGTTAAAGGACCCTGCTCCTCTCGCACCGCAGGCTACACCCAAACTGCATCCCAGAAATGGTCTCCCCCAAGAACTGGAATCTGGATGGTTTCTGGTTAGACATGTGGGGGGGTGCAGGACCCAGAAAGTTGTGTCGATTTCAGGGGTGAGGACACCATCATACCGATTTTATATATATATATATATATATATATATATATATATATATATATATATAAATGTGGAGGTGTCTATCTATCCCTTTTATGTATTCAAAACCCTTTCCAGGGATGCTGGGTGGCACCATCGGTTAAGCATCTACCTTCGACTCAGATCATGATCCTAGGATCTTGGGATCCAGGCCCGTATCGGGCTTCCTGCTCAGCATGGAGTCTGCTTCTCCTTCTGCCTCTGTCCCTCCCCTTGCTCATGGTCTCTACTTCTCTCTCTCTGTCTCTCTCAAAATAAATAAATAAAATTCTTTTTTTTTTTTAAGATTTTATTTATTTACTTGACAGAGATCACAGGTAGGCAGAGAGGCAGGCAGAGAGAGAGAGAGAGGAGGAAGCAGGCTCCCTGCTGAGCAGAGAGCCCAATGTGGGGACTCGATCCCAGGACCCTGAGATCATGACCTGAGCTGAAGGCAGAGGCTTAACCCCCTGAGCCACCCAGGTGCCCCAATAAATAAAATTCTTAAAAAAAAAAAAAAAAAAAACCCTCTCCAGCAAGAAACACTCATTCTGTTGGCTACGACAAAGATTTTTCAACAGTCGTGAGAAACCATGTCTCAAGGTCCTACAGTAATTCACTAGAAAATCAAACCACAATTTGGATTTCTCAAATCCAAAGTCAGCTCATACCCTGTGAATAAGAGCGGCTACCTCCCTTGGCATGACATATACACGGCTTCAGTTACCCAGATAATGTGAATTAAAAGGGCCGGCGGCCGGAAGTACTCAGCAGCACTAGGACCTGAAAATCCGGGAGGGGGGCTGCTGGGCCCCCAAAATAGCCAGCATCCAGCAGAAAATTGCCAGCCCATGAAATCACTGAACCCAGCCCACCTTCCAAATTACGTGTATTTTCGGTGATGAATGTAATCTTCAGCTCTATTTTTAGCTCTCCCATCCTACAAAAGCAATTGTAAGAACAGAGAAAAATCTCTGTGGCAAAATTACCAGTGAACTGCTCACCTGGTTCCAGGCAGAAACGCTACAATGTCTCAGGGCGCACTTTTATATTTTTGGAAGGTAACACAAATAGATTCCTAAACTCTTGATAGTAGAATCGGTAACACTTTGTAATTGGAACATTCCCCAAGGTCGGTAAATGAAATCCCCAACCCTTCCTCTGTTTCAGGCAGGAAGTTAGTGGGAAGTCTGAAACAAGGAAGGACTGGTTTTCTTTAACATCTAAAGGTAGGCAGTGGGGCCAGAACAAGGTTCACAACAGAAGTTCGTTTTGGTAGCTTTGATGTCTGTAAGGCAGGTACCAAATTCCTGTCTCCAGGCAACGTTGAGGGGATCTGTCTCACAAGCAGACATAATCCTCTGGGATCTCCTTAAAGTCAGCTCGACCAGAGCTGAATTTCTCCTTCTCCTCCAGCATCATCAACACAGAACGGATGGAGATAATCTGTGACAGGGTCAACCAGCTGGAAGTCAAGATGCAGGGACCGCAGTCACCAGGGTCCACAGAGAACCCGATCCCAGGCTGGACGGAGGTGGGAGGGGTCATCCCTGCAGCAGGATCGTGGACCAGACCCCAGCTCTGCAGAAGCATCATGAGGATGGTTGGGAGCAAAGAGCTTGTTCTCAAGTCATGTCTCTGCCGCTGGCTAGCGACGAGTGTCTGCTGATTTCTGAGCCTCACTTCCCCATCTGCAACACGGGGATTATTATAGGATCATCTTCAGAAGTGAGGGAATCGAGTGGGAAACACGAAAGTATTTGGGAAGTGCAATAAACTGTGAGACACGAATTCACGAGGACCCCGAGGTCTGCTGTGACCCATTAGTCCCCAGTGCGGGGTCTTTCAGGCAGGAAGTACTTAATCAATATTTCTGGACAAGGAGGATTGTTAAGATTATTTTAAGGTGTGCTGATCCCCCTCCCCAGCCCCCAGCGGTGGACCATGAAATGAGAGCACAAGTAGGGGAATGCAGGGAGGGGGAGTGCCCTCTGCCCTCTGGCGGGGGCTGGAGGTCCCCGGGGGTGGTCTTCTAAGGAGACCACCTGACCTGCTTCTACAGGCATCTGAAGTTTGCTTTCCTTTAAAAAAAAAAAAAAAGAAAGAGAGAAAGAAAAGAAGAAAAAGAACAATCTAAGCAGGTTTTAGTTTCCAGGCAACCGTGTTCTGGTGAGTTCCGTGTCTGGGCAGTGCTTGGATGCGTGCGTCATATTTTTGGGAACTGCGGCAACTCTGCACACAGCTTAGACCCCCGCTGATGAGAACCTCATGTGGGGTTCATCACCATCTTGGCCACAGACCTGTCCGGCCATCAAGTTCATAGACCTCTCCTAAGAATAACGTTTCTATATACGTTAAAAGGGAGCATGAGGCTCTCGATGGCAGGGTTGTGAGTTCGAACCCCACGGTTGAACCCTGAGATGGCTTACAAAAATAAAATCTTAAAAAATAAAGGAAACACATCAAATCAAATATTTTTTACAATTTATGATAAATACTGTATTTGCTTCACTATGAAATATTTTAAAATCGCAATATCAGGCAGCAGGTCTAATTAAACTATGACATTCAAAACAGCTGTAATGTGATACAAAGTGTCTGTGAACTCCATTGGGGACAAAGCCCGGGGGACTGCTAATGCAACTGTGGTTTGTTGCCTGTATTTATGATTAAAGAAATTGGGGCGCCTGGGTGGCTCAGTGGGTTAAGCCGCTGCCTTAGGCTCGGGTCATGATCTCGGGGTCCTGGAATCGAGTCCCGCATCGGGCTCTCTGCTCAGCAGGGAGCCTGCTTCCCTCTCTCTCTCTCTGCCTGCCTCTCTGTCTACTTGTGATCTCTCTCTGTCAAATAAATAAATAAAAAATCTTAAAAAAAATAAAAAAATAAAGAAATGTTGCATTTTGGCGGGAGGTTCGTACACTTTCAAAGCCCGTGGACCCCCTGAAACCAGGTCTCCAGGTTAATAATCCCTTCTTTACCACAAACCATTCAGGGTTGTCGATAACTTAGGATTTCCCTCCCAGTGGGACGTAGGATCAACTCATTTATGATTTAGTCACTGGGTCCCTAGGAGCCTGGTCCAGGCAGAGCCACAGGGGGCCGAGAGGCACCTAGTCAGAGAGGGGCTGCCCTGCGCCACAGCTCGTGCCCCCTCCTTCGTCCCCATGCCACCTGGAAGTCCACCCTCCCTTTCCTCTCGGATTTGCCTCTCCATCTCCCATCCTTCTGCCCCCGCCCCCTGTCCGTGGGGACCCGGAGTGACAGCCAGTCCCCCTCGCCCCTCCAGCTCAGGCTGTTCACCGCCGCTAGGCAAGGATTCTTCAAGGGGCTTCCCTGTGTCTCCCTTCCTGCCCAGACACACCTGCTTGGACTCTCCCATGTCACTGGTCCTGAGGCGACATCTCTTTCTGACGTTCAGGGCCCTTCACAATTTCACCCATCTTCCCAGACAAGGCTGTTTCTCATCAGCTCTTGGCAAGTGCCTGGTCTCCTCCCGTCCTAAAAGACCCAGCCAGAGACCCTTCTCCCAGCTGAGTGCCCCCGGCCTGGACCATCCTTCAGCCCCCACTTGTGACTGTTACCCCCCAGCTCGGCACTGAAGCATTTCCTGAGTGTGTCAGGCACGTGGCCTCTCCATCCGGGCTCTCTGTGCCTTGAGGATAGGGAAGCTTATTGTATATGTTCCTGTATCTTCCCTTCCCAGACAAATGCAGGGCATATAGAAAATTCATGGCCTTTGGTCAAATTGTAATGACACGAGGACATTTTTATTTTATTAGATCTCTTTGGGAAAAGACTGGACGTGTTTGGGAGAAATACTTTGACCAACTCCTTCAGGCTAAGAGTGAGGCATCCCAAGGCGTTCTCCAACAACAGAAGCGGGTGGTTAAACTGCTCCCCGTAAGATCAGAAGAGTGGTTTATGGAGCCTCTGAGAAAGAGGGAAAGCAAAAAGGGCGGGGGGAATGAGACGGAGACAGCATACGCTGTGTTACAATGAGCCACTTCTACTCCAAAACCTTCAGCAAAATTCTATTAAAACTCACCAACTAGCTGGTACACATAGATCTCTGATGGAAACCGGTGAAGGGGCCAAGATTTATAAGAGGGGTGCTGTGGGGCTTTAAGACATTACGTGGATGATGGAGCCAGAGGGTCAGGGAAGCCATGGCTGGCATTCGGATCATATTCCCATAAATGACTGACCAGAGTGGACAATTATCATGGAGATCCCAGTGGATGGCACATCGGCCCCAGATGTATTTTACCTCCCTCTTCCTCCACTCTGCTACTGTCTATTTAAGGAAGTGTTAAAGTGAGGGCCAGGTAAGGCCCTGGGTGTAGGACAGTCCCAAGTGTCTATTTGATAAGACTCACTTGGACTGTGTTGCTGGCAGTTGGGTTTGGTGTTGAGGTCGCCTCAAGATTGGGTCAACCATCCATTCAGGGGGCACCCCTCCTTAGCCTGGATGCAGGGGACCACTCCAGGTCCTCGGCCCTGTGTCTTCAGGGTGTAGGGGGAATTTTGCACTTACTGCTTCCATGATTTCTAAGTGCCCTCATTTGCAGAGGCGTGAATACGGCCATCTCAGCTAGACTGAAAATGGGGTGTACAGAGCATTTCGCCAATATTGTAATCCAAGAAAAACTGCAATGGGAAAAATGAGCATTTCATTTGTAAGACATGAGAGATGGTAGGTAAGTACTCCACATGCTCAGTTCCAGTTGGTTAATTAACAAGAACTTTATTCGTTATATTATATAAAAATACTGCAAAAGTGAGCAGGGTATATATTAGGGCTCTCTAGAGAAATAGAACTAATTATATATACATATAGAGAGAAAGAGGGAAAGAGACCATCTTTTTTATTTTATATAAATATATATAATGTAATATAATACATATATAATATATAATGTAATATAATACATTATATATATTTATATATTATGTATATATTTATATATACATATATATTTTATATACATATATTTATATATACATACATATTTATATGTTATATATATTATATATATTATGTATTATATATGTATATATATAAATATATAATAGATACTATATTATATATATTTATGTATTATGTATATATTTATATATACATATATATTTTACATACATATATTATATATACATATATATTTATGTTATGTATATATTATATATATTATATATATGTATATATATAAATATATACGTAAGCTCTTTATTTACTATAAGGAATTGGCTCATGTGATTATAGAGACAGATAAGTCATTAGATTGCTGTCAGCAACCTGGAGACCCAGGAGGGTTGATGATCTAAGTTCCAGCCCAAGACTGGCAGGATGGAGACACAGGAATAGTGTGAGTCCAAGTGTAAGAAAAACTGAGTCTCAGCTCAAAGGCAGGCAGGAAGAGCTTCAGCCTTTCTTGATGTATTCAGGCCTTCAGCTGATTGGGTGTGGCCCACCCATGCTGGGGAAGGTCAATCTGCTTCACTCGGTCTACCAATTCAAATGTTGATCTCATCCGGAACCATCCTCTCAGACATACCCAGAATAATGTTTGACCAAATGTCCAGAAACCCCATGGCACAGCCAAGGTGATACTTAAAAGTAACCATCACAGGGTACAACAACACATCTTCATTATATAAAGTAAAAACAGGGGCAAAATGAATCTATGATGTAACAATTAAAGTCGGGAGAGTTGCTGCTTGTTAGTGGTAGTTTGGGAGTTGGATTTGGTTACATAGACATCTCCTTTGTGAAGATTTGTATAGGGATTTATATACTTTTCTGAAAGTATGTTATGTTTCAATTCAACATATTTTAAAAGGTAGGCAGTGAGGGGCTTGTGAGCGTTTGCTTTTCTGGAAACATCTATTGAAATATCTAGATAATAGAAGATAATCCTGACATCAGTTCCTTCCAAGAACCTGTGTTTTCTTGGCTAATATCTTTCATTCTCTCAAAATCCTGGCATGGGAATAGAGTGAGAGGGGTCCTGGTTTGTTTCCCTTACCCTAAAGCCCAGTTATGTTCAGGGGCATATCTTGTGCCTTACGTGGGGACCCCGACAGGAAGGACAGCGGCTCACCCTGACCATGGGACACTCGCACTACGGCGGGAAGCCCAGGAATCCAGGCCCATCCCGGCGGAGGCCACAGCTGGAAAACCTCCACAAATCAAGACCAGATCAAGGTGACACAGCGCAAGAACTTTGCAGCCAAGTTTTCTCCCATTTATCCTGCTGTCCTGCTCTCCCTGGGTCTCCTTCTGAGGGACCTTTGTTGCTTTGAAATTTCTGGGCAGAAAGAAGTTGATTTAAAATCTGAGTCATATCTGGCTCTGGGGGAGACCCACAGCACAAAGGGAGTTTGGATAAATTTTGAAGACGTACTGGCCAAAGAAATTTTTTTCCCCTTTTAATCCTTCCAAGTGCATATTTGAGACTCAAATCCACAGGAACCCAGGGAAGCAGCAATTGACCAGTTAGGCTAACCAAGGCAAAGGGCTGATCTAAATTCCTTGGCCTCCAAGGGCACCTGGGGAGTTCAGGGTTGTGAGATGGAGCCCCACATCAGGCTACCTGCTCAGTGAAGAGTCTGCTTGAGATTCTCTCTCTCCTTCTCCCTCTGCACCACCCCTAGCTCACACACTCTCTTTCTAAATAAACAAAATCTTTTTAAAAATAAGTAAATTCTTTGGCCTCCAAATGAATGCTTTGGCCTAAATCAAGTCCTTCATTAACATCCTTCAAATAGGGTGCATGGGGGACTCAGTCGGTTAAGCATCTGCCTTCAGCTCAGGTCATGATCTCGGGGTCCTGGGATCAAGCCCCACATCGGGCTCCCTGCTCAGCTGGGAGTCTGCATAACCCTCTGCCTCTGCCCCTCCCCTTCCTCTGTTCGCTCTCTCACTTTCTCTGTCTCTCTCTCAAATAAATAAATAAAATCTTAAAAAATTAAATTAAATTAAAAGTGCATGAACTTCTGTATTCTTCAGGGAGTTTGTAGCTTTACATTCAACAGGACGCACTTCTATAGAATCTAGACAAGGTTCAAATCGTCTGTAGGTCTGGAATCTACCAGATTAGAGTATTTGTGATTAGGTATGCCTAAATCTTTAATAAAACGGAACAAATGAAATTTACTTTTAAATCCCTTTAGCGTGGCTGGCTTGATGTTTTTATTACATTCGATCGATCCTTTCGATGACATGAATGAGTGGTAGGGAATTATTCTACTTAACTGCATTTTCATGAACTGATGGATTTTTAAGTCTTGATAAACATAAGTAAAAATGACAACTGTAACTCAAAAACACATGATAGCTGCCTTCTAGAATAACTATTGGCAGTGACGGTATCTTGGGGAGAGGGATCGTATCAATGAAACTGTCTTCCTAGCAAAGCTGACTGGGTTGAGGGGGCACCGTGGGAGAAAATTAATTTCTTACACCGTGTTTGCAAAGTGTGACAGCAGCAGCACGGAGGCTGATCTTAACAAGTTATTTTGAAAATGGGATTACTGAAGAAAGTAATGAGATTTTTTTTCTGTGCAGGAAGGAAAGAAAGTTTCTCTTCTGAAATTAGCATGTCAGATAAATCCAAGGTAGAAGCTGAAAAGAAACTAATTACGTAATCCCTCTGCTTTATCTTATCTCCTTTTTTAGGGATATAAACTGTTACTAATACACTACTGAGAATTCTCATATGTTGAGTCACAGCCTGTGAATCATAGTAAACCCTCTGAAGGCTGATTGGGAAAGATTCTGTTCTATTCCTATTCCCATACTAAAATAATAACTCCCTTCCCATGGGGGCCAGCAGAAAAACATGGCTTTTCAGCCATGAACTTGAACTTCTTTTCTTTATTTCTTTGCCATCTGATTTTTATGGGACTCTGGTCTCGGCTGGCTGGCTCCTGGAAGACGACGTTATTTAGGGCTTTCCTCCACGCAGGATGTAACTCTTGCTGGCTCTTCTCTCTCCCGATCGGTTCTGCCTCCATTTGCTGTTATTTCTACAGCGATAACATGAATGAGTCATTTTTTTTAGAGTCTTACGCTTAACAGAGCACTTTCATAATAACCTCATTGGAGCATCTTAGCGACTTTATGGGAAAATATAAATTAGCACCCGTTCTCCTCATTGGGAAGCGAGGCCTCGGGGGGCGTCAGTGATTTCCCAAGGTCCGACACCTCCTTATGCCAAGTCGAGGACATCAAACCCCTCGTGGGCTTGGTGGACCCCCGCCTGCCTGGTGTCACAGCAGGAGGCTGGAGCGATGGGTGCTGAGAGGCCAAGAGACGGAGAGCGCACGGGGTTTCTCTGCAGGCAAAGAGCACAGCAGCTTGCAGAGCCGGCTGCCTGGTGTGAGACCCACAGGGCGCAGGCAGAGGGAGGAGGCATTGCCGGGGTCCACGGGCCCCCCAGAGAGGGACAGGCGCGGAGGACACCCCCGCTAAGGGGGGGCGGGTGGTTCCAGGGCACACAGGCAGCTCACCTCTGCTCTTCTCACGGGGTCCCCGTGGTCCCTGTCCCCCGAGATCCGCACGCACCCTCGTGCCTGACCCCCAGCCCCTGCCCAGCCGGGAGCAGGACACGTTCCTCTCTGCTCACCCCTGCAGGCTCCTCGGGCAAAACAAACCAGCTACCGCCGGCGAGGCCGGAAAGGGTGAGCACCCGACCCCTCCTCGGGGCCCCAGCCTCAAGCTGCGAGGCGCACACTCGAAGAAAACACCTCACTGGCTCGATCAGCCACTCCGACGAGAATCCTTTGCCCCTGAGTCCACAGTGGGAGACACAGTTAACGCGGACAAAATCATGAATACGGCGCTCAGAGCAAAAGCAGACTGTCCCGTCCGTCCCTTCCCTCCCTGTGGTCACTCGGAGGCCCCCGCCCCCAACACAGCTGCTTGGACCTTGCACAAGGCGTCCAGGCCGGCCCTCTACTCCCCCCCACCCCGACCCCCTTCTACTCTAGTGGCCTTAAATGCCATGTACACTTGACGCTGGAACAGCCCGGGACGTAGGCGCACCAACGTCCCGCACAGTCAAAAACGCGGGTGTAACCTTCGACTCCCGGAAAACCTAACTCCGAGCCGCCTGCTGTTGACCCGGCTGGCGTGAACCGTCCGTTAACGCGCACTTCGTGTGTTATGTGTATTATACGCCGTATTCTTTTCTTTTCTTTCTTTTTTAAAAAATTTTATTTATTTATCAGAGAGAGAGAAAGAGGGCACGAGCTGGGGGGCGGGTGTCGGGGAAGAGGGGGAGAGGGAGAAGGCGGGACTCGAGCCCGGGACCCTAAGATCATGACCTGAGCCGAAGGCAGCCGCTTACCCAACTGAGCCACCCAGGCATCCCTCCGCGCCGCCTTCTTATAATAAAGTAAGCTAGAGAGAAAATGTTATTTAAAAACGTGCAAGATTTCAGCGCCGACGCGGGCCTCCCCGCTGTCCAGCTACTGAGGACCCGTGAGCCCTACAGAGCCCGGTGCAAGGAGCCAGGAGGGAATGGGCTGATTTCAGCCTCTGGCCCTTGCTAGTAGTTTGATCTAGGGGAAAACACTTGATTGCTCTAAACCTCAGTTTCCTAATCAGTAAAATGGGCATAATGGTTCCGTCTTCAGAGGTCTATTGAAGGATTAAATGACACTGCTTGTGTAAAACACTTGCTATGACGCCTGACACATGGCAGGCCCTCGGAGAATGGAGACTATACATATTAGCAGCGAGAAAAGTTAGGGGAGCTGCTGGTACTTGGTCTGAGAATTGCACTGGTGAGTTAAAAGAAGCTTGTCTGGTTCTGTCACTATTTGAACCTTATGTAAATGGAATCCCTAGAGTATATATATATATTTGGCTCTGCCTTCTGTAGCTCAACATTTTGTTTGTGAAACTGATGGGGATCCTGGAGGATACTGCAGTTTACTCATTCCCATTGCTATAGAGTTTTTCTTTGCCTAAAACCACAATTTAGTCACGCATCCAAGGTAGGTGGACAGTTGGGTTGTGTTCTTTCCTTTTTTTTTTTTTTTTATAATTTTTTTTTTGGAAGATTTTATTTATTTGAGGGACAGAGAAAGAGAGAGCATGAGCAGAGAAAGGAGCAGAGGGAGAGGGAGAAGCAGACACCCCCCTGAGCAGGGAGCCCCACCCAGGGCTCAATCCTGGAACTCCAGGATCATGACTTGAGCCAATGCTTAACTGACTGAGCCATCCAGGTGCCCCTTTTTTGGCAAACTAAAGTGGCACCAAACTATTTGTAGTTTGATTTTAACAGTGGTCCCTCTTCAAAGATGTATGTTGTCAAAGCAAAAACTACATAACTCTCAGGAGAAAACATAGGAGTAAATAAATATTCATGACCTTGTCCTGGGGAAAGCCTTCTTACATGTGACACTAATAGCATAAGTGACAAAAGAAAAAATAAAATGGACTTCACCAAAATTAAAAATTTTTCTGCCTCTTAGAATAATATCCTAAATGAAAATCCAACCCAGAGATTGGGGGGCAATATTGGCAAGTCCTATCTCTGATGAGGAAAGTGCACCCAGAACATACAAAGAACTTCTACAACTCAATAATAAAAAAACAAATATCAGAATTTAAAAATAAGCAAAAGATACCAACAGACATTTCTCCAAAGGAGACATACAAATGGCCATTGAGCACATGAAAAGATGCTGAAAAGTGGCTCCTTAGCCCTTGGGGAAATGTAAATTCAAATCAGAATAAGATATCACTTCACATCCACTCAGAACATATAATAATAAAAAAAAATAATAGGGGCGCCTGGGTGACTCAGTGGGTTAAAGCCTCTGCCTTCAGCTCAGGTCATGATCCCAGGGTCCTGGGGTAGAGCCCAGCATTGGGCTCTCTGCTCAGTGGGGAGCCTGCTTCCTCCTCTCTCTGTCTCTGCCTGCCTCTCTGTCCACTTGTGATCTGTCTGTCAAATAAATAAATAAAATCTTAAAAAAAAATAATAACAGGGGCATCTGGCTGGCTTTGTAGGTGGAGCACATGACTCTTGATCTTGGGGTCGTGAGTTTGAGCCCCACATGGCCTGTACAGATTACTTTAAAAAAATAAATGAAGGTGTTACCTATTTTAAAAAAGAAAAGGTAACAAATGTTGAAGAGTATGTGGAGAAATGGAACCCCCACACACTCCTGGCAACAGTGTAACCATGGCAGAGTCCCTGCAGACAACAGCTTAGAAGGCTGTCACAAGTTACCATGTGACTCCGGGATTGACTTGTAGATACACACACATGAGAATTGAAACTGTCTGCACATATACACGCATGAGAACGTTGATAGAAGCGTTATTCCTGAGAGCCCAAAACTATGAACAACCCCACCTATCTATCCACTGGTGGAACAGATAAACAAAATGTGAGATTATCCGAACAATGGCATATTACTGGGCAATAAAAAAGAAACGAAGTAGGGATGCATGCCTGAAAGACGGATCCGAAAACATGCTAAGTGAAAGACCAACCATAGTATGATTCTATTCATTTGAAACGTCCAGAATAGGCAAGTCTGTAGAGACAAAGCCGATTGGTGCTTGCCTCAGGTCCGGAGGGTGGAGGAGGAAAGTGACTGCTAATTTATACAGGAAGTTCTCTGCGGTGAGGAAATGTTCCAAGGCTGATCGTGCTGCCAGTTGCTCAGCTCTGTGAATGGCACCCATGCCAGCGAGTTGGACAGTCCACCTGGGTGAATCACATGGTCTGCAACTTAAATCTCATTAAAACTTTTAATAAACAAAAACTCTGGTGAGGCCACACCTGTGAGCACTGGATGCCAGCCAGCACCAACCAGAACCTCAACTTTTCCTCTTCCAAGTGTGGAGAGTGGACCAGGCTTCAAATCAACCTGTTACATCTGCATATTCAAACATCCCATGGGCACACTTAAGTTTGAGAAGTACCGAAGGGCTTCAGACTCAGGAAACAAAATCTGGAGCAACATAGTAATGGATAGAGATTAAGAGGATATATATAACGTGTGTTTCACTTTTCTATTTCTTTAAATATTACTTTGTCTTTTTTATTTAGTTGGTGATCAAGGGTAGTGCTGTGAGATAAATGTTTACACTTTTTTTTAAAATTTTTTGTTTATTTATTTGACGGAGAGAGAGCACAAGCAGGCAGAGCAGCAGGCAGAGGGAGAAGCAGACTTACGGCCGGCAGGGAACCCAAGGTGGTGGTCCATCCCAGGACTCTGGGATCATGACCTGAGTCGAAGGCAGACCCCCAACCGACTGAGCTTCCCAGGCGCCCCAAGTGTTTGTCTTTTTTTTTTTTTTAAAGATTTATTTATTTATTTGAGAGAGAAAGAGAGAGAGAGCATGTGAGCAGGGAGATGGGCAGAGGGAGAGAAGCAGACTTCCCATTGAGTTTGGAGCACAGAGCCTGATGCAGAACTCAGTCTGAGGACCCTGAGATCATGACCTGAGGCAAAATTAAGAGCCAGAAGCTTAACCAACTGAGCCATCCACCGCAAATGTTTACACTTTTATTCAAACATGATAGACATGCTCCTAACTGACCTCCACTTAACCCATTCATCCCATGGCCCCAGCTCTCCCTCCCGCCACCATATTCACTGGCTGGGTTGGGAGCCCATCGCACTCCTCTGTTGCAAGCTTGCTCTTCTGTACACCATCCCATTCGGCTGGTGGATTGGCTGATCAAGAGGCTCCAAAGCAGCTCCTTTACCTGCCTGGTGAGGTGTCGGGGATTCCTAGAAGACAAGGAATTCCACCAAAAAGGCTAAATGTGCCTCTTCAGCATGCTGGCTGAGTAGTGGGATGTCTGCTGATACGGTGGTCTGAGCCCCCCATAGTGTTCTAACGGACAGGAGGTGGAACTTGCCAGTTTCTTAAGGCATGTAGCCCACATTGAGGCAGCATCACTCCCATCATATTTTAGTGGTTGAAGCAGGCACAGACCCTGCCCAGATTCAAGGGAAAGGACCTCGTTCAGGAGAGAGGGGAAGGGCGATTAATATTTAGTGGAAACAGGGTTTCAGTTTTGCAAGATGAAAATGCTCTGCAGCTTGGTTACATGGCAATGGGCATATCCTTAGCACCGGTCAACTGTACACTTAAAATAGGCAAGAAGGCAAATGCTACATTATGTGTATTTCACCGCAAGTAAAAATATGAATAACAAAGTAAAAGAAACTCACTTGAAAGATGTACTGTCAAAAATAAAAAAATAAATAAGTAAAAGAAAAGAAAAAAAAAGAAAAATGTATTGCCGACTTAAGGCCACCATGTCACACATAACGACAACGAGCACAGTTCCAAATGCTGCTGACAGCCTGTGATCTCTCTAAGCTCGGCACAGCTGTTGTTAGGGGCCAGGATTTTAATACCACTAACGCTGAGTTGGTGGTATCGTAATGTCCCTGAAATAAACATGAACACAAGACACAACAGAATGGGCCCCACGTGACTCTGAATTGGGTCCCACAAGGAGGACGACAGAACCAAATAGGACAGTAGCAATGGGACAACTGGACACTGGTCAGTGTGATCACTGGCGGGTCAGTGGTCATCTGAACTTGAGACAGAATTAGGCAAAATCGATCATGGGGAATGACTCTCAAATGTTTTATTTACAGATGAACAATCAGACACCCCTATGGGAAAGGTGAAACCCTCTGAAAGGCTTAAAAATTACCGGGGTAAACAGAGGTGGAGATCACTGTCATGGATAAGAAGATTGAATGCTGTACCTCCCTGTTTCTCGTTCCCTTCTCCATGGGAGAAATATTAAGGAACAGGGTATAGGGTCTGGTTCCAGCAGTTCTGTTTGCACCATGCCCTGTTCACAGAATCACAGCCGGGAAATGGCAGTGGGGAATCGCCTCTGGGCACAGAAATTTGATGGGTGCAAACATTTTAAATAATCATCTTAAAAGATTGGGTAAAACTCCCCACTCAGTGAAAGGCTTCCTCCCCCTCTCAAGTCGTTGGCTCTTGATCTCTTGAACAGACATGGATGGAGCCCAACATCCAAGGTCATCCAAGGTCAACTGAGGCCCTTTGGACTCTCCTCCTTCCCATGCTTATGACCTTATCTGGTGGGCAGCCTCCATGTTACATGTATATCCCACTAACTGATAGAACTGACAAGGAGATTTACCACTCCAAGGTACATCAAGAATGTGACCTAGAGTTGAAAGTGAATGTGGAAATGTTTTTTGTTTGTTTGTTTGTTTTTTAAGATTTTATTTATTTATTTGTCAGAGAGAGTGAGCACAGGCAGACAGAGTGGCAGGCAGAGGCAGAGGGAGAAGCAGGCTCCCTGCTGAGCAGGGACCCCGATGTGGGACTCGATCCCAGGATGCTGGGATCATGACCTGAGCTGAAGGCAGCCGCTTAACCAACTGAGCCACCCAGGCGTCCCTGAATGTGCAAATGTTAATATGAAGTCCGAATGACACGCTTGAGTATCCCTGCCATTTTTATGCTGTGAAGACAGATGAGTGATCACACTGACCAGTGTCCAGTGTGTGGATTCCATTAACATAAAGGACAAGGAAGTGGGTAGTTGGTCTTCCAAAGGTCAAGACAAAACCTAAGCCAGTGAGCAGACTTGGGCCAGATCCAGAAACCAAAGCCCAGTTTGCGTGCATCTCTGAATTTGACCCAGAAATCCCATTTGGAGACATCTATTCTAACCATCAGGGACAAATGTTGACTCTGTCCCAAGTCCATCCTTGTGGGGATGGCACCCCCTCCCTTGGTGAATTTTTTCCCCTCCTTTTGAACCATGTGGTTCTTGAAGTCTACCCATCACAGTCACCAGCCCCTGGACACAGCGGTTGGTCCGAAGTGGGTGTCCGCACACACCCCAGGCCGGGGAATCAGGGTCCTTTCCAGGGATTTCTGTGTACTGGGGTGACAGTCAAGTATTTTATTTGCTCTGGGGTTTATGATGTGGGATGACATCCACCCAAAGCTACCTCATGGCATATCGCTGACTCATACAGGAAGATTATAGAGCCGAGGAGGCAATGGGACGAAGCCCAGACAGAAACGGACCCGAAAGAGAGAGCGTGCCTTGTTGGAGCCCTTGGGACCATTTTGAGTCCCTGGGGCAGCTCCTTTTCTGTCCATGATAAAAGCAAACACATTTCATTTTTTGAGGGGGAGGTGCATTCCATTTTTTCGTTTCCGCTACTTTGAGGTGGGCTTCTGTCCCTGGCCACAGAGGTTCTCCTTAATATCCTAAGGAAATTATCAGAGATGCACACCAAGAATGTTCGAGGCTGCCATGTACATAACCTCAAAGGAAAAGACCTCGCAAGGGGAAGGGTTCAACAGACTATGGTTTATCTGTTGATAGAATGTTGTGTCATCCTTAAAAACTGGCTTTTAAAAATACTCAATGATACGGCAATGCTTATGCTGTGAAATAAAAAGAAGATGTAAAACTAAAATAAATACTATGATTCTAACTTACACACACAAACATGTGCATCTGTGCAAGTGGAGTATTCCTGTGATCGGCATTCTAGTTTCATGCTTTCGTGTCTTGTCATAATGTTTTGTTATTTTTTCCACTTTTATGGAGGAATAATTGACACAGGTCACTCTCTAAGTTGAAGCGTCTGGTCTGATGTACGTGTTACTGTGGAGCGGTCATCACCACGGGCCCAGCTAATGTCCATCATCTCACGTAGATACAACACCACGAAAAAAATGTTTTCCCTGTGATAAGAACCCTTGGGATCTACTCTCTTCACAGCGTCCCTACATTCGACACAGCTGTACCAGCTACAGTCACTACGCTCTACGAGACATCCTGCTGCTTATTTATCTTACACCCAGAAGTGTCCGCCTTCTTCTCCCCTTCCTCCCATCCCCCTCCCCCTCCCCCCACCTCTAGCAACCAGGCTTCTGATCTCTCTTCCCATGACTGGTGTTTCCCTTTTTTTTCTTTTTAGATACCACATGTAAGTGAGATCAAGCAGTCTTTGTCTTTTGTCATAATTTTTATTTATTTTTTAAAGATTTTATTTATTTGTCAGAGAGAGAGAGAGCACAAGCAGGAGGAGTGGCAGGCAGAGGGAGAAGCAGGCTCCCCACTGAGCAAGGAGCCCGAGGCAGGACTCGATCCCAGGACTCTAGGGTCATTTCATCATAATTTTTAAATGTTAGTACATATTTTCTTTACAACAAATTTAAAGATAAACAGGTTGTCTTTTCAAAACAGCAATAAACGCTTACAGCCCACCTTCCCATTTGCTGGCATATACCTTATCTTTGAACCCTGAAGAGAGGTGTGTGTGACTTCGCATCACCTGAATCAGCTGGGTAGAAGCCAGAGCTCCTTCCGTGATCCGTGCGATCTCTCTAAGACGTTACTGCTTCAGTAACAGTCCTCCAAGTGGAGAAAACATTGCAAACTTTACACCATTTGCCAGGGCTGTATCCACAAAGATGGCAGCCGAGGAAGCAAGTCTGAAGTTAGGGGTCTTGTGTCTTTTGATGGTCAGTTACAAAGTCAGGTTTCTTCTGGAGGTCGCCAGGGCCAGAGCCCTTGAGGGCACGACAGCCTTAGAGACAAACTGTGATGATCTTTCCCTTCACCCTCCACACAAGCGAGCAAGACGTGATGACTCTTCCTCGCTGGCCTCCTCTGACGTACCCTTGTCCCTGTCTGCCTCTGGGCATCCCCATGTCCGGCCCCTTCCCCTGGAATGCTTCCTCTCCTCACCCCATCATCAGAGCCCACTGCCCTCAGGAGCTTTCCTTACCTCCTGCCACACAGCTCCTCCCTCCCATGACAGCAACCTCTGACAGCCTGTTAGGGACGCTGCGATGGCCCCTCCAAGTTCAACTCATCGCCCCAGCTGCTCAAGGGCTGTGGGACTCTGCTACAAAGAGCCTCCTAGTCCAGGGTGAAAGCTTCCCAGGGGGAGGGGGGCTGTCCCCACAAGGATAGACACCGGACAGAGTCAACATTTGTCCCTGATGGTTAGAATAGATGTCTCCAAATGGGATTTCTGGGTCAAATTCAGAGATGCACGCAAACTGGGCTTTGGTTTCTGGATCTGGCCCCAGTCTGCTCACTGGTTTTGGTATTGTCTTGACCTTTGGAAGACCAACGACCCATTTCCTTGTCCTTTATGTTAATGGCATCCACACACTGGACACTGGTCAGTGTGATCACTCATCTGTCTTCACAGCATAAAAATGGCAGGGATACTCAAGCGTGTCATTCGGACTTCGTATTAACATTTCTACATTCACTTTCAAAAACCGGCTCCTTTTCCGGGGTCACCCACATTCACTGCTGACACATGGTGGAGTATAATGGTCTAACCATCTCCGCCCAAATCAAGACATCTCTGAAGGTGGTGGCCCTTCTAGTTCCAGAAGTCCCCCCCCCCCCCCCGGGGTTGGCCAGGGCTGTCATTGAACCTGACTGAACCTGCATCCCAGCTTGACTTCTTCCTCTGCCTGGTCCTGCTTCTGACCCCTCCCAAGGGCAATCCTTAATGAGTACTCTGCACATCAAAGTCTGTCTCAGAGTCGTCTTTCTGTGGGATAGAACCTTCAACAACAGCCCTTGTGATCTGAAGTCATTTTGGTCCTGGATCCTAAATTGCCTCGCCTACTTTGCTTCCTCAAGGGTATGCTTATCTCAGCAGATAGACTGGAAGCTTCTGGAGAGCAGAAGCTGCCCTTCCATCTCTTTAGCATCCATCCCACACCTCCCCCCACCCTCCGTCCCAACACTCTGCTCTGAATTATGCTCAAGGATTTCCTATTACAAAAGCAAACACCTGAAGGGCCTTGGAAATTTCTTATCTCCATTATTTGAAATATGGACACTTGTCTCAAGTGCTCAGGCTGATACAACAAAATACCACAGAGACTGGGTGGCTTGAACAACAGAAATTTATCCCTGACAGGCTGAGAAGTCAAGATCAGGTGCGGGCTGAACCAGGTCCTGGTGGGAGAGGTCTCTCTTTTTACAAGGACATCCGTCTCATCCTAAGGGTCCCATTCTCTAAAATTACCTCCCCAAGGTGCCATCACTGGGGATTAGGGCTTCGACATATGACTTCTGGGGGGAGACACAAACATTCAGTTCACAACTCTTTTTCTGAAAAGTGTAGGTATCACAATGAAGGTCAAGCATCCGCCTTCCTGTTACATGTAAAGCCAGATGCAGGGTGGAAAGAATATCCCCTTTTACCATGGTTTCTATTTCATTGGTCTTCTTGCACAGCATCAGTCTCTTCACCCCTTTTAACCCCCATTACAGTCTTTGGGCTGTTTTAAGTTGCGTGAGGGATTTACTTAAAATCCGCTGAAATACCCACGGAAGAAACCCGCGTAGGTGTACTCTGGCGACACCTGGTGGTAAGATTTGCAATAACGTCACGAGCCGCCTGTAATGGCGGATTCCTGGTGTATCCCAGGAAGAAAATTAACTAAAAAGGAAAATTTAAGAACCGCTTCATAGAGTTAGCGACAAGGAGAAGAGGCGTGTGTGTGCACATGCACACATGTGTATATCTTCTTGTGTTTGGAGGATGGGAACGACCTATGACACCACCGACAAAAATGAGAGCAGAATCTCTACCTCTCTGTGTTTTCGGTCTCAATAAATAAAATCTTAAAAAAAATAAATAAATGAAAGTTAAAAGAGAGTGAGTATAATTTGTAACTGACAATTTTTTAAAAAATAGGACAAGAACAAGGTGAGGGAGCATTCAAAAAAGGTGTGGTTTTTTTTTTTAACTGTTTTGAGTAATCATATTTTTTCAAAGCTTTTATTTATTTGAGAGAGAGGAGAGAGAATGAGGGGGCGGGCAGAGGGAGAAGCAAACTCCCCGCTAAACAGGCAGCCTGACACCGGACTTGATCCCAGGATGCTGGGATCATGACCTGAGCCAAAGGCAGACGCTTAACTGACTTAAAAAAAAAAAACAGGTGCCCCTGGTTTTGAGTAATCACGTTGGCAGTGGTGATATTACTCTTGTTGCTTTAGGACCGTTGTGTATGAAGGATAAAGCAAAATGGGTAAGTCTGGGATATTCTCTCATCCATTTACGTTTCTGAGAATCATCTGCGCAATTTTGAAAGGCGAATCAGCTGCAAGACAGAAAAGGTTAAGCAAAACCTTGTAGTTCTGAATTTGAAGTATCGGCATGAACAGATGGGATTTATGTTTATTACATTATATTCTTTTATATAACCTCCACTGAAAAGGCTCAGAAAGAAAACAATAACCAACACAGTAGCAATGAGCATCTTTAGTACTGATTATTACTTTGAAATGGCATTTCCCACTAACAGAAACCGAGGCTTCTTGAAGAAAAGGCTGATTCCTGATTTGGGCTGGGAAATGTATACGTTGGCCCCATCATGTCACCTAATACTATCAGATTGCAACACAGCTATGGTAGACCACTAGATCTTGTAAAAAGGATTCGGGAGCCAATTTTAAGAGACGTCCACTTGCCAAAGATGGGGCAATTTCTGCTTCACTAATTCCAAGGCATTGAAATTGTTTAAATCTATAGGTTCCTAGTTTGGTTTGTTTTTGTTTTTGTTTTTTAACTTGGGGCACTCAGCTGGTTCAGTCAATAGAGCATGTGACTCAGGGGTGCCTGGGTGGCTCAGTGGGTTAAGCCTCTGCCTTTGGCTCAGGTCATGATCTCAGGGTCCTGGGATCGAGTCCCTCACTGGGCTCCCTGCTCAGTGGGGAGCCTGCTCCCTCCTCTCTCTCTCTCTGCCTGCATCTCTGCCTACTTGTGATCTCTCTCTCTGTCAAATAAATAAATAAAATCTTTTTTAAAAAATAGAGCATGTGACTCTTGATGTTGAGGTTGTGAGTTCAAGACCCACAGCACAGAGCTTAGTTTAAAAAACAAGCAAACAAACAAAAACCTTAAATCATCACATTTGGAGGATGCTGCGGAACCAGTATTTTAATTTGAAAAACTGATATGTAATCAGAAAGAATGAAGCACTTTTCCTACCTTCCCTACATGAATCGAACCACTGGGAAACCCCATGGCGGATGAAGGGTAGCGTTTCTTTATGAAAATATTACAACTAATAAATGAAAAAAGAAGCGATGAAAATGGAATATTACTACTTTGCAGTCCTGGTGAATCAGTGGATTTAGGCATTAAGCATCAAGGGTTGCTAACGTAACAGTCCAGTGCCTCCTGATTCAAGGTCGCCACTTACGATTTTGCCAAAGGGATGAACCTAAGTCTTGTTGAGCCTCAGCTTGAGCCAGCCGCCGGGTGGTAGGATATCAAGAACATGCCGGAATACACCCAGAGCATGTGGTCGGCAACATCCAGACCATAGGGCATCCCCACAGCCAAAGGACTCGAGTTTTTCAGCAGATAAACCGTAAGGCTGAGAAAGGGATCAAGGGCAAACCTGGAAATTTAGATACTTAAAATCATATCAAAAATTTTAAATGGGCAACTGTAAAGCCCTAGCGTATTCACCTGGGTGAAGGAAGGACAAGGTAACACGAGCAAGTGATTATGTTACTGGTCACTTGGAGAAAAGGATATGATCGAGATTGGGACACGTGGAAGGTCTTCCCCATTTTCTTGACCAGGATAGTAGTTACGAGGATGTTATAATAATTCATTCTGTGAATGTTCATTATAGGAACATCTGCCTTATAATTAAATAATAATACATTAAGTGCTAATATAATAGGATGTCAGATTCAATGTTAATTTAGCAACTCAATTTTAAATATTAAGTATTAAATTAAAAACTAACATACATCTTACGATTGATTAAGCAATACATTTATTTTGTTTCTGTATCTGTGTTTTGTTTTCCAACAAAAATCCCTAAAGTAACATAAAGAAATTGGATGGCAGAAGTCTGTGGTATCTCCTCACAGCAACACAAGCACACAGGGTTTCTGGAACTTTGTTTCGTAGTTGATAAGGTAGTAACAATTACTAGGGTTGGCCACTAGGGTGTGCTGTCTGCGCTTACACTGGGAAAGTGGGTTTTTGGGGGGATCCCCCCCCCACGTTTCTGTAATGCCACGTGAGGATTGGGATAAAACAAGCCATTATTCATTGTCCTTTGATCACCATCTATATAAGTGAGGGTCACTACTGGCCAATTTTATTTGGAAAATTAGATTCATGATGTAAATACAGTGTAGATACTGAAAAATAGTGTAGCTGTCTTCTCCTTTAGAGTAAGTTTTAATTTCTTTAATCAATTATTATAATAAAACCTCATGAGCCATCATAACAAAACATTAGGACCTACCATGTGGAGCAGGAAAGGTGAGTGGTGTTCAGAGCCCTGTTGAATAAGAGATGAGAGCGCCCCGGGGGCAGGACCAGAACTTTTTTTTTTTTTTTTTAAGATCGTATTTATCTTTTTGAGACAGAGACCGAGAGCATGAGGGGCGTGGGGTGGGGCAGAGGGAGAGGGAGAAGCAGACTCCCCACTGGGCAGGGAGCACGACGACGACGCATGACTCTGTCCCAGGACCCTGAGATCATGACCTGAGCTGAAGGCAGACACTTAACCGGCTGAGCCGCCCAGGCGGCCCTGGATCAGAAATTCCCGAGGGCTAGTCAGATGCTCCATCGAACTTGTCGCCCAGCTCTGGGAGGACAGCGAATAACACAGCAGCCTTTGAGGGCCAATGAGGAATGAGTGATGGTCTCTGAAGGGCCACAGCTTTAGAGAGAGCAAAGATGGGGCCGTTGGGACGGCGGATGCAAGACCTCTTCCTCCTGCCGCACAGTGTGGGAAGGGCAGCTGCTGGGTGAGCTGTATTGCTCTCAGTTCAGGCTGGGTTCCACGGGCCTGCACCTGGGGTGAGGAAGAGGGGCTCCCCTGTAGTGGCCGCTTACCATTTCTCAAAGGGGGTGAGGGGTGATACAACCCCTTTCTCACAATAAATCGTGGGTCTCAGGTGCTTTGTATGGCTAAGGAGATAGAAAGCTTATGTTCATAGGCCAAGACAAAAAGATGCTTCGGGTTTTCCAGTTTTGCTGCAAGGCTGCAGGAGATAATTCAGCAGTTAATCTTGGTCTTCAGAAACCTAATTGTTACTCTGTCATTTTGCCATACGTCTCCAGCGGTAGGTATGATACGGGGTACGTGGGTGTGTATGTGTATACACTGGTTAGAATGCATTAGAAAACTCATTCTTATTAGTTTTTTATTTTAAAGATTTATTTACTCACTTGAGAGAGAGAGGGAGAGCACCTGCTGGGGGGTGGCGGGTAGGGAGAGGGAGAGAGACTCTCAAGCGGACTCCATGTTGAGTTTGGAGCCCGACATGGGGCTCAATCTCACGACCCTAAGGTCGCGACCTGAGCCAAAACCAAGAGTTGGTTTTAACCAACTCTAACTCTTTAACCAACTGCGCCACCTGGGCGCCCCTCATTCTGGTGAGTTTTTGAGATTTGACAGCTTAGTTCATCAGAGACACATCCTTCCTGCCGTGAGGACACTCCCTCCCCTCGGCGGTGGAGAGATGGGTCGTGGATCGACAGCTGCAGGGCCACATTTGGAGGGTCACTGCTGAAGAATTCCTGCTTGGTCGACACCGAGGCTTGTCCCTACTCCCTGGTGCCATTTAGGGACCCCCATGCTTCAACCCAGAGCCAAAATCCAGCCTCTCTCACTCAACGACATTCCCGGGAGCCTCAGGCATACAATTTGCTCTGGGCTTGCCCCTGCTTTGGGTACCCCACGGTGTCCCAACCCCCTTGGCTTCCTCCCGGCCCTCCCAGCTCACGCCCCAGATGCCCCTCCTGCACCCAGAATGCCTCCTCGGGGGCCCCTCCTCTGGCGCACTTGCCGTGGTTAAGAAACAGACGCCGGCCTCCCAGAGAACCAAGTTGGAGTCCCAGCCGAGCCACTTCTGTGTGACCTTGGGCAAATCATCTAACCTCTCCAAGGCTCGGTTTTCCTTTTCCATCAAACAAGGATGGCAAGGATAACGATACCAATGTCATATGGATTTCCTTTTGCAAAGCAAACACTCTCCTGGAATCAACACCCAAATCAAGAAATAGAGCAGCCCGCTCCCACTCACTGACCTGACCCCTGACCTGCAGACCACAGATTTCTTTTGTCTACTTTTGAACTTGACACAGACAGTCACCTACAGCGTACATACTTTTATGTTTGGCTTTTTCTGCTTAACCTTCTATTTCTGAGATTCACCATGTTGTACTCTTTCTTTCTCATTCTCCTGCCGATGAGCTTTTGGGCTGGTTCCAGTTTGGGCCGTTACCAAGAAAGCTGCTAGAACTCGCCGGATGTAGTCTTAAGCCGTAGAAAATAAACACACTAACCCTTTCCTGAAATGGGACAGAACAAATTCCAGACTAAAGGATCACACACATTTTGGGATTTTTTTTTTAAAGATTTTATCTATTTATTTGACAGAGATCACAAGTAGGCAGAGAGGCAGGCAGAGAGAGAGGAGGAAGCAGACTCCCTGCTGAGCAAAGAGCCCGATGTGGGGCTCAATCCCAGGACCCTGGGATCATGACCTGAGCCGAAGGCAGAGGCTTTAACCCACTGAGCCACCCAGGTGCCCCACATTTTGGGATTATTACTGACCAGGTAACATGGCAGAATAGAAAAAAAAATACAAGGTTTTAGACAAGACACACTCATGACTGAATTCTGGACTTTTCACTTACTCACAATGTGACTTTGAACAGTTATTTGATCTCTCTGAGAATTGGTTTCTTCATCTGAAAAGTAGTAATAAAAATATCTCCATCAGGGCGCCTGGGTGGCTCAGTCAGTTAAGTGTCTGCCTTCAGCTCCGGTCATGATCCCAGGATCTTGGGATCAAGCCCCACATAGGGCTCCCTGCTCGGTGGGGAGTCTGCTTCTCTCTTTCCCTGCCCCTCCCCCTGCTTGTGCTCTTTCTCCCTCTCTCTGAAAAATAAATAAATAAAATCTTTAAAATAAAAAAAAAAAAAAAAGATACAGGATCCCACTTGATGAGGCCAAAAACGGGACAATTTGAACATCAAAAGAACTAATGACTCCAGTGTATTAAAAACAACGAAATTATAAAAATCCAAGCATTCACGGCACTGATCACCCTCCCCCTGCCCAACTCCCATCACCACCAGAAAAAGTCCATATCGCTTGTCTTTGGAGGTTATTCATGTATCAACACATTTTCCTGAAAGTTGGCCAATGAAGGCAGAGTCAAGCACTTACCCTGCCTTCCCATTCAGCTTGTATTTCCAGGTAACCAAATAGCTGATAAAGGGAAGGTCTTCTTTGAGAAGAAATCCAGTTAATAAATCCAGGAGCAATGATAGCCACTGATTGAATAATGGGTCGAGGCCACAATCATCAACAGCTACTAAAACCATCAGCTGAAGGAAACTTTAATTTTTTTTTCAAGAGAGAGAGATGGCGGGGAGGGGCAGAGGGAGAGAGAGAATCTTGAGCAGGCTCCACACCCAGCACAGAGCCCGACGCGGGGCTCGATCCCGTGACCGTGAGATCACAACTTGAGTGGTAATCAAGATTCGGATGCCCAACCGACTGAGCCACCTGGTTCAGGCACCCCTGAAAGGAACTTTAAAATGGGGGGATCAGGCTACCACATGAACTGCTCGACTAAAATCTTGGAGAGTGAGAAATGGGGAGCATGGGGCAAACTATCAATTATTCAGCTGCAAACCTGCCCCTGAGCAAGCCCCTGGGTGTACCTACGAGGTTACAGGAAACAGGAGGGTGGCAGATGGAGCTGAATGACACAGTGGAAATCAACCAGCCAAATCCAACGTAGGACAAACATTCTATAGCCAAATGACCTGGCTTCTTCAACTAATAAACGTCATGAGAAAAAAATGGCAGGTGAGAGGGATGGTGAAAAGAAACTCGAAGAGATGGAACCAAGGCAGTTCAGGAACCTTGTTTGGGTCCCGATCTGAAGGGCCAAGGGTAAAAAGACATTTTGGGGGCATCCAGGGGAATGTGAATATGGACTGGGTTCCAGCTGATGGTACCGGTAATTTCGTTAGGTGTAGTAACACCATCAAAAGACACATCAAAAATGTTTAAATGCCCTTATGGCTCAGAGGTAGCTACTGAAGTCTTTATGGTAAAATAACACAATGTCTGGGACTTGCTTTAAAATATTCTAGCCAGAAAGGGGGGTTAGAGTGATTCATATGAAATCGGAAGGGTCAGAGGTTGATGGTTGAAGTGGATGAAGGACACTTAAGAGTTCATTTGGTTATTTGCTCTATTTGCTCCATGCAGGGCTTGATCCCAGGACCCTGGGACCATGTCCTGAGCTAAATGCAGAGGCTTAATGACGAGCCACCCAGGTGCCCTGTAAAGGTTCTTTAAAGAGTTCCCAAATAAAGTATCAATCGTGGTGTCCAGATGATTAGGTAAGTAACCCTTCTCAATGCCAGAGGCTCAGGAAGGGCCCCAAAGACCAAATGGTGAACAACAGGTGCCAAGTCGCCTGTTTTGCCGGTTGATAGATCACCTGGACTAGACCAGCTTTCCTGGGCTTGTAAAGGGGGTGATCCAGGCCACTTCCACCAGCACTGGGTTCTAACCTGTAACAGTCAGGAGACTGGAGTTGGGCTATGTCCCCTCTCCGCCCTAGCGGAAGGGATGAGATTCCTTCCTCCTCACTCAGAGGGACTCCAAAAGGCCCAGGAGAACTTGGGAGTTGGGGTCATGGCAGCAGGCATTTGAAAGGTAAGAGGCCATAGCAGAACTGCCCATCTGTGGGCAGAGCAGAGAGAATCACTTGAGAATGAGTTATGTTTCCACTGATGGCCAAGCAGAGGGAGTTGTTTTCAGGGATGCCTGAAAATGTGGCATGTGGGTCATGTGGACCCATGGCATGTGAAAATGGGTCATGTGGACCCATGGTGGCATGCTGCCTGCTGTCATCTAAGGACTTCAACTAAGAGCACCACCTAGAAGCAGGACCACCTACAGGCAGGGTCAGAGGACCCACATGGCAGATTCCAGCCCTGAGCACCATGGGAAATGCTGCTCAACCCTACCCCCAGGGGGAGGGGTGAGAATTCGCTGCTAATTTCCAAGTCTGAAGTAGACCCAAGCTTGGGAAGGGGGGAGGTTTTGAATTTGAATAAGTTTGGAGTTTCAGTATAACTCTTAATGGGACTTTAAATTTTCTGAAATGTGTTATTCAGGTGACAGATACAGAAACCAAAAAAAGCTATGGGACATATCCATTAATTTCATCTAAGACAGAGGCAGAATGGGTCCACAGAGTAAGCTTAACAATTAAATTTTCTTTTATATGTAGCAATTAAATCCAGCTTGCTCTTTTCTTTCTTTGTGAGAAAGAGAGCATGCATGTGTGAGCAGTGGGGCTGGGGAGAGGCAGAGGGAGGGGGAGAGAGAGAGAGGATCTTCAGCAGGATCCACACCCAGTGCAGAGCCCGCCTCAGCGCTTGATTTCCTGACCCTGAGATCATGGCCTGAACCGAAACCAAGAGTTGGAGACTTAACCGACTGAGCCACCGAGGTGACCCCCTCATCCAGCTTTTTCAATAAACCACAGAAAATAATTGTAAAACTTGGCAGTAACTAGAGAGCTGGGAGTCCATGCTGAAACTAGAGAGCCAGGAGCCACAGGGTGAGGGACTCCGTCCTGAACCTCGCCAAGGATTTTGGTTTTTAACCTAAAAACAATTAAGAGTCACTGAAAGGCTGTAGATGGTGGCTTACAAGGTAGGATTTTCAATGTCGTGGCTGTGTGTGGGCAGGGGCTGAAGTGGAAGCCGGAGAACCAGTTAGGAAACTACAGGAATCTGGGAATCCAGCCAGAAGATAATAGTAACTCTGTGATGATCAGGAAGGCAGGGGAAGAAGCAAGTAGATATTAGATTTATGGGATGATGAGCTATGGGACAAGGGTGGGAGGAAATAAGGGGGGGCGGGAAGGAGGGTTCCTGGGTTTCTGGACTGAGCACCTGCGTGGGTGTGGTGTCTTTTAATGAGGGAGAACACCACAGAGAGGAGGGAAAGATGATGAGCTTGGTTCCAAAGTCGTCAAGTTGAAGTCCGCAGGAGAGATCATGGGGAGTTATGGGGCAGGGAACTGGAAACAGCCTGGAGCTCAGAGGAAAGGAGGGTCCACCATGGGCAGCACATGCTACGTGTGGCCTGGCGAGGGCCTGGCTTGCTGGGCAATCTGAGACGTGGCAGCATCACCAGGGAGAAGCCCCAAGGAGAGGGAGAGGATGGTCGGGGGAGGGAGGAGTTGCAGGGGAGGGCCAACAAAGACAATCTCAAAGTGGAGGCCAGAGAGCAACCAAGAAGAGTAAGAAAGAATCGTGTCATCAAGATTTAGGGAGGACAAAACACCCAGTAATTGCACTACTACGTATTTCCCCAAAGGATACAAACATGCTGATTTGAAGGGGCACCTATGCCCCACTGTTGATAGCAGCAATGTCCACAATAGCCAAACTATGTAAGCAGCCCAAGCGTCCTTCGACTGATGAATGGATAAAGAGGAGGTGGTGTGTCTGAACATTGGAATGTCTCTCAGCCATCGGGAAATGAAATCTTGCCATTTGCAGCAACGTGGATGGAACTAAGAGGGTATTATGATAAGTGAAATAAGTCAATCAGAGAAAGACCAATATCATATGATTTCACTCATATGTGGAACTTAAGAAACAAAACAGATGAACACAGGGAAAGGAGAAAAAAGAGAAAAGCCAACCATAGGACCAATAACTATAGAGAACAAACTGAGGGTTGATGGAGGTGTGTGGGTGGGGGATGGGCTAGATGGGGGTGAGGATTAAGGAGGGCACTTGTGACAGACACTGGGTGTTAGATGAGAGCGATGAGTCACTAAATTCTACTCCTCAAACCAGTATTACAGTATATGTTAACGACCTAGAATTTAAATAAAAATTTGAAGAAAAGAAGAATTTAGGGAGGACCCTTAATAGTGTTGTAATAGCAGCGTCTGGGGACATATGGGAGCTACACCCACAGTGAGCACAGCACAATGTACAGACCTGCCAAATCACTATGTTGTACACCTGAAATTAACATAATTGTATTTCAACTGTACCTCAGTTAAAAAAATAAAAAGAGTTTAGGGAGGAATAAACCACATTAGAAGTCATTGGATGGTCAAGGGGAAGACGTGAACATGGTCTTTGAGCATTCTTGTGCTTTTGAAATATATACTGAATATTTGGGGATAAATGACACGCTATCTGGTATTTCCTTTACCATCGTCCTGGGGTGGGGTGGGAGGCAGTAGGGACCTGAGCATGGGCTGCTAACTGTGGGAGCTGGGCCCTGGGCACGTGGAGGCTCACAGCACTGTTCTCTCTACTCGGGCATGCATTTGAAATGTCCCATCACAAAGTTTTTACTTTCCCATAATAAGAAGGAGCCTCCGGGACACCTGGGCAGCACAGTCAGTCAAGCGTCCGACTCTTGGTTTTGACTCAGGTCATAATCTCAGGGTCATGGGATCAAGCTCCGCGTTGGGCTCTCTGCTCAGTGCGGAGTCTGCTGGAGATTCTCTCTCCCTCTGCCCTCCTGCTCATGCTGTCTTTCTCTCTCAAATAAATCAATAAATCATTAAAATAAATAAATAAGTCTTCAAAATAAATAAATACATTAAATTAAAATAAATTAAAAGGAGCCTCTGGATTTGTCTTTATGGAGCCGGTGAATGGCATCCACTTAAGGCTGGAAGCCAGACTGAGTGGCGGAAGCAGGAGCTGAAGGTTTGGCCATGAGGCCGCTCTGCGTGGATAAGGGACAACTTACAGGAATCTCGCTGCCTGGCGGGGGAGACCGGGAGCGGGCCAGAGAAGGGTGTGAGGCTGGAAGAGGACTTTTCTTTTTCGGAGGAGGTAGACTGGAGCTTGCTTTTCTCCTGATGGGGCTGAGCCAGTGGGTAAGGAGAAACTGAATGAGGAAGGAGCCTGAGAAGCCAGGGGATGGAAGGAGGGTTGCCTGACAAAGAATCGGGGCTTGGATGAAGAGGGAACAGCTCTCCCCATGGTACAGAGGGAAAGGAGAGGTGGGGGACGGTGCGTGGCCCCCCTCGGCTGGACGGGGAGGGCACTCACTGGGGGCACGAGTGAGGGGAAGGGGGCCGAGGCTTCACAACAGGGAAGAATGTCTGAAGAGGAGAGCGCTCCCTAGGAGAACGCTGTAGGGTCCTGCCAATGGTCCAAAAGACACTGGGTAGCTTGAAACGTCTATGGGGTTTCTTAGCAGCACCTGGCAGCCCAGTTCTGAGCTCACAAAGGAAGGATGTTCAGGTCCGTCCAGTCATTGGAGGTTGGCCAAGGACACCGGAGTTTTTATCTGCTGTTGCGGAACAAATCATTTAACACACACCGTTGATCCATTAACGTTGAACTCATAGGCCCCAGCACTGTAACTCAGGCCTGAGTAAAGTGCATCTAACATATTTCTCCTCTGAAAGGCACCTCATCGCCTTCTTGAGCTCAGGAAGGCCAGACAGCGCCACGCACGGCACTCGGGGGCCACTTTCAACAGCAAAAAGGCTCTCACAAAAGGCAGAGCAATGCAAAAAAGCAAGGCATTCGAGAGACTACGAAGGGGTGGCCGAGAGCATCCACGCTAAGGGAAGAAAGCAGAGTGCCGCCTTGTGCACTCGGTTGGGAGCGTGCCCGCTGGGCAACTTGGAATTTCCACCACTCTCTGTGGCTGTGACCGACACACGGCCTCACGTGAGGGTTCCCCAGCGATGTCAGCGAGGAGATGAAATCACAAACACGGAGTCTGCACGTAACTGTAGGAAGGGCTGTGCACGCTTGGACCAGAGAGGCCCCGCGGAAGAGGGCTGTGAGCCTTGAGACGGGCTCTCCTGCCAGGGAGGTGAGTGGACAAGTATCCACGTCAGTCTCCTGGCTGCCCAGGGAAAAGTCTGGATTCAGTTTCCTCCTGGCACTAACACTCAGTGATGCAGTTACTATCCCTCACGTGATCATGCAGTAGACAGCTTTATGTGAGGGCCTCTGGGTGGCTCTGTTGCTTAAGCATCTGACTCTCGATTTAGGCTCAGGTCATGATCTCAGAGTCGTACGATCGAGCCCCACATTGGGCTCCGTGCTCAGCGGGGAGTCTGCTTGAGATTCTCTCTCTCCCTCTCCCTCTGCCCCTCCCCCTGCTCTGTCTCTCTCTTAAATAGATAAATAAATCTTAAAAAAAAAAAATAGGCAACTTTATGGAAAGTGTAAGGCTATGTGGATTGTGGACCCAACTTTGTGATTCTAGGCAAACAGCTCACCTCTCTGAACATCATATTTCTTCCATACAAAGTGATGACATTTGCCTCATAGAGTTCCCGGGGGGGAAATGACACGGAATAATAAATGAAATCATAACATATGCAAAGTACCTAGAACATGGTGAGCACCAAAATGGTAATTCTTCCCTAAGAATGTATAAATCCTGCTTATTAATACAAACTTGTTCAACTGTATGCTGGGAAACGCGGCTACTTAATAACTTCCTAAGGTCTAAGAACAATCAATGACCAATATGTTTTATCAAGATTGTCCCTGAGTTTTGTCCATTAGTAAATCAAATGTGGCCAGCTCAGCCCCAGGAGGTAATCAAAGGCCCCTGGCTCACTCATTCCACTCATTCATTGATTCATTCATCTGTTTGTTCCACGAAGATTTATGGACTAGCTGTTGTGTGCCAGGTACCATCCCAAGCCCTGGAGATAAAGCACAGAATGGAATACTTAAGTCCTACGCGCCTGGGTGGCTCAGTCGGTTAAGCATCTGCCTTCTCCTCAGGTCATGATCCCAGGGTCCTGGGACTGAGCCCCACATCAGCTCCTTGCTCGCTGGGGAGCCTGCTTCTCCCTCTCCCTCTGCCTCCCGCTCCCCCCTGTTTGTGCTCTCTGTCTCACTTTGTGAAACAAACAAATAAAATCTTAAAAAAGAAAAAAAGAAATAGTTAAGTCCCTGCTCTCCAAAGGCTTATGGTCAAGCCTTAGCAGAGGCAGACGGTAAACTGAGATCAGGGGCAATGGTCTATGACAGTTGGGGCAAGGAAGGACAATGGAGTGGTCCAAGGGAGCGAGAGCAGTGTTGGGAGGAGTGCCCCCTTAGATGAGATGGTCGGGGGGGCCTCTTTTGGGAGGTGTATTTGAGCAGAGACCTGGATGATGGGGAGGAAAGGCCCAAGAGGAAATCCAGGCAGGGAACGGGCACTCCGGGCCTTGAAATAAGAATGGGTCTGCGCATTGGATAGGTACATGGAGGCCGGGGCCGCTGAGTGTAGGGTCAAAAGGGGAGAGCAGGACACGAGGTCAGAGCGGTGGGAGAGGCCAGCTCACGGAGGCCAGCAGGTCATGCTAAGGACTGGGGACCTCATTCTAGATATTACGATGAGCCAGCCAGGGATGGTTGGGAGGACATAAATAACTTTTCTGATTTGTCTTGAAAGAACAACCTTGACCCTCATGAGGCAAAGACCATCTGAGGGTCAAGAGTGGAGGCAGAAAGGCCAACCAGGAGGTCGCCAGTAATCTAGGCAGGAGCTGGTGGTGCTTGAAGGAGGCCGGTCAGCGCCTGTGCAATAGGTCAGCGCTGCATTAACCACACTCAGGACAGGCGGGGGGTGGGAATTCTTTACCAGCAGCGGGTGTGACGATTGATTACGAACTCTGTATCCAAGCTTCACTGCAACCGGACGTGAACAAATCTGAGGGGGAGGGGAGGGAAGCCAAAATTCTCCAAACCACCCTCTTTCCTCTTTCAGATCTCTTTTCCCAATTTAAGGCTCTTCTACTTCTCCTCTATGCCCTTTCCTCGCAAGACCTTGGAGAAGTGCAGCATATACTAGAGATTTCCTTCGTGAATGTTTGTAAGTTGGGTAAACTTACACTGGATGAATTTAGAATGCTTTGTAAATGTAATTATGAAATATTTAAAGCCATTCAAAGGTGTAAAATACAGCATTTACCTTTATCACCCAGTTTAGGGAGTAACTATAAAATAGAATAGAATCTTCTTGGTTGCCTGTCCTTAGTGACATACCCCTTCCCATACAAAAGGAAATACTTGCTTGAATTTGGTATTATCATTTCTAGGTGTATCTTTATGTTTTTACTACATGTATATGCATCCCTACATATATGGTATTAGTCTGCATAATTTTAAGCTTTATGGAAATGCTTTCCATATTTTTTAAAAGATTTTTATTTATTTATTTGACAGGTAGAGATCACAAGTAGGCAGAGAGGCAGGCAGAGAGAGAGGAGGAAGCAGGCTCCCTGCTGAGCAGAGAGCCCAACGAGGGGCTCAGATCCCAGGACCCTGGGATCATGACCTGAGCTGAAGGCAGAGGCTTCAACCCACTGAGCCACCCAGGCACCCCTGCTTTCCACATTTTTGTGTGATATACATTTTGTTTAAAATATGTTCATATAAATCATCCACGTTGACCTTAATCTAGTTCGTTTTCACTGATGTATGTTATGGATGATGTCACCACAATTACTTGATCCATTCTCCCATTCAAGAATATTTAGAATGTTTTTGGTATTTGCGCTTTAACAGACATATTGCAATTGCATATTCTCACTTTCACAGGTGAGAATTCTCACTTTTATATGTGAGTCAAAGCTGAAATCTGTGGTCTTACCACTCAAAGCGAGGTCCCAGGACCAGCCAGACCAGCACTGGTTGGGATCTTGCTAGAAATGCAGACTCTTGAGCCCCACAACAGACTTACTGAATTAAATCTGCATTTAACGATAATCCCAGAGAATTTATGGGCACAAAACAAATACAAGAAGAATTCGCCTATTATTTATGAGGAATCAGTTCTGTTTTGGATTTTACATTTTCAATTTGTTACACATGGATATTTTGTAAAGTATCAAAATTTGATACCACTGCTCAGAAAGGGGAAGGCTCACACAGGGTGTTGAGCTTGCCATTGGGCAGGACTGAGAGGGAGCCCGGGGCTGGCAACCAGAAAGAGATGGAGTATTGGGGCAGATAACTGGCAGCTGGACGATGCAGCGAAGTCCGCATGAAATAGGGAAGTTGTGGGGCGCCTGGGTGGCTCAGTGGGTTAAAGCCTCTGCCTTCGGCTCAGGTCATGATCCCAGGGTCGTGGGATCGAGCCCCGCATCGGGCTCTCTGCTCAGCAGGGAGCGTGCTTCCTCCTCTCTCTGCCTGCCTCTCTGCCTACTTGTAATCTCTGTCTGTCAAATAAATAAATAAAATCTTAAAAAAAAAAAAAAAAGAAATAGGGAAGTTGCCAGTGAAGACTTTGCCTCCTTCGATTGTGTACTAAGTACGCATGTCGGGAGCATTCTGCAAGACTGATAGAAAATGGCATCACATCCAAGACCGCCAAGCTAAATTTGAATGACTTGGGAGCTCTGATCCACAAAAACAACATGTTATGGAAGATCCCTGCTGTGGGAACGACTCGGATTCTGAGACTGTGTACCCGGCAGTTAGACGCTGCTGCGTCCATTCACTGCTGAACACCAGCACTGCTTCGACGACCCCACAGGGAGGCTCATGTTCCATAGCTCAAGGCCACAGGTGTTTCTTCCATGGACTCACTGTTTTTTATCCTAAAAAGATAGTTGTAGGGGCGCCTGGGTGGCTCAGTCGTTAAGCATCTGCCTTCGGCTCAGGTTGTGGTCCCACAGTCCTGGGTTCGAGCCCCGCATTGGGCTCCCTGCTCGGCAGGAAGCCTGCTTCTCCCTCTCCCCCTGCTTGTGTTCCCTCTCACTGTGTCTCTCTCTGTCAAATAAATAAAATCTTAAAAAAAAAAAAAAAACTCCTAAAAAAAAAAAAAAGATAGTTGTAGATGGAAGTCAGTTGTCATGTTTGGCAGAAAAATAAATAAAAATCTTTAATGCAGACAGTTTATGGAGTACATTAAGTATGCTCAGACCAGCTGAACCTCCCACTTTGCCTCAATTACAACAATAGCGGACTGAACAAAATAGTAGACCAGCACCGTAGAACATAATGAAGTAAATAAAAGCTTGTCAAGGCTTGGGTCAACCTCGGAGCTCACTGACACAAATGACGAATGCTACCTCTCTAGGAGGTTTAGGCAGACAATCTGGTGAAGAACCGGTGCCTTCTATCCTCGTTGATACTTCTCATCTTTTCACAGTAGGGCCTTTTACTGAATAAGATTAGATACATGAACAGCCCCAAGCACAGGAGCTCCCACTCTGGATTAGAAGTGTTTTAATTCATACACCCGTAATACACACTTGTCTATTAAAAGGACAGGAAAAAAAAAGAGAGAGAGAAAATAAATAAATAATCAAAGGACAGGAAAAAGAGAAAGACTTAGTGGATTAATCATTAGCACCTTTAATACTTCTTAAATTTCGTATGCTTATCTTATTTCCTAAGAAAATTGGCTTATTTGTTCCCATTTGAACCACCGTACCTCTGAAATTTTAATATATCCTGAAAGAAGGCCACTGCTTGCTTGGCCTGGCTTCTGGGCAGTTTGAGGAGTGGGTCTGTTTTCATAAACACACGGACACCAACTGTAAATGCATGTTGGCTTAGGTGGGAAAAATCATTGGAAAGGTTGAAAAAGGAATTGTATTATGTTGAATGCTTGAATTTAATATGTTAGTAATATATAATTAATATATATTATAATATGTAATTAATATATTATATATTAATATGCATTAATATATAATATAATGTATAATTAATATAATATTAATATATAATAAATAAAAAGAATATTCTTTCATCAGTGTTTCATAAATTTATAGGAAAATATGTACAACTTCTACGCCCTTTGAGATAACTAATCATAATAGATAATCATATTAGATAACTAATAATAACTAATATTAGATAACTAATATATGTGAATATATTTCATAAAAGAGTGTTTTCAAAATAACCTGGGGAGTTAGAAGCCTGAAATTTTAAAAAACAGGGCAGGGGTTATCCAGGGGAGAGGATAATGCTGGGAGGAGCAGAGGCTGACATCTCCATCCTGGGACAGGCCATACACACTGATGAGAATGGACACCAGACGGTGTTTTAGCCTCACCTGGCAAATATGAAAGCTAAGGCTATCCAAGATTCAGTTTTGCCATGCAGTGGGAAAAATAATGGTTTGCGATATAACACTTCAATTCTGTGATCAGCTACACAGACGGAATAACGTGTGCACAAAGCATTAGGTAAAGATCTTGAATAAAATTCCATCAATGTTTTTCCTATGCTTAAAAAATATTCATCTCAAGTGGCTTTAAGAAGCAATGTAATCCCCACTAAAAGAACAAGAGTTCTTTGAAGAAACAGTTGATTACAGGTCTGGGGCAGGGAATGTACACGGAGCATGAAAAGAATGACTATAATTAATTGTAACATATTAGATACATATATACATGAAATCATATCAGTATAGATCTATTAAAGGGGAGGAGCAAGCTCTTTACAGACCAAAGCCAGCTAACAAACAGAGATGGATTGACAAAGTAAGAAAATCACCATAGGATGCCTGGGTTAAGTGTCAGTTAAATGTCTGCTTTTGGCTCAGGTCATGATCCCAGGGTCCTGGGATCAAGTCCCACATTAGGCTCCTTGCTCAGTGGGGAACCTGCTTCTCCCTCTGCCTGCTGATCCCTCTGCTTGTGATCTCTCTCCCTCTGACAAATAAATAAATAAAATCTTTTTTAAAAAAGTTTAACTTGAATTCAATCAGGCTGCTAGGTGATGCATGTCAATAGGAATATAATGTGAGCCACGTGTGTAATATTAAATTTTCTAGAAGCCACACAAAGTAAAAATGAAACCAAAAAACTCACAGGTAAAGTTGATTTAATATACTTAAATTCGCCCCAATATTGAAAATATTAGTATTTCAACATATAATCAATAGAAAAACTTTGTATTTTACTTTTTTTTGTAGTGAATCTTCAAAACCCATTGTGTTATTTTTACACTTAAAGCACATTTCAATTCAGATGCTAAGTTTTCATTGGAAATATTTGATCTGTATTTAGATTTCATAAAATTTACCATTGAAAAGGTAGATTTGCATACCTGTTTTTCAAAATAAAACACTTAAAATTTTTCCAATAATGAAATTGAGCATGAGTTTTAAATTTAAGTCCAAATCATTTCAAGTGAAATTAATTTAAAATTTACCTTCTCAGTTACATTGGCCACACATATTTCCAGTGTAAAACAGCAACATGAAGCTGGCGCCCACCATACTGTACAGTGCAACCCTAGACTTCACTTCCACTTTACAGAAAATAAGGGGAATAGCAAACACACAAGTTAAATGATACTAAGAGTTAATCCAGAATGTGGGACATTCTGTAAAACAATTCTCTTATTAGTTTCCAAAAATTCAGTGTCATAAAATAAAATAAGATGGGGAGATTGTCCTAGACAAAGACTAAAGAGACATAACAAATGCTTGTTTGGGATGCTTGTTTGAAAACAAAAACAAGGGGCGCCTGGGTGGCTCAGTGGGTTAAAGCCTCTGCCTTCGGCTCAGGTCATGATCTCAAGGTCCTGGGATTGAGCCCTGCATCGGGCTCCATGCTCTGAGGGGAGCCTGCTTCCCCGTCTCTCTGACTACTTGTGATCTCTCTGTCAAATAAATAAATAAAATCTTAAGAGAAAAAATTTTAAAAAAGAAAAGAAAAAGAAAACAAAAACAAAAGCATTGGGAATTGGGAAAAACTTCTCTATGCAACCGGGGAACACTGAATATGTGCGATATTCTAGATGAATTACAGAATTTTTGCTGACTTCCCTTGGGTGGGATAATGGCATTATGATTATGTAGATTACTTTATTTGTAGGAAAGATAATGATTCTAGGGGGAGACTAATTCAAGAAATGCAATTTTATCTAAATATCGAAGTTGACAGGAGAAAAAATATTTGGGGGCAAGATGACCCCCAAATGTTTATCTTCTAAGCAACCTTTTTCCAGGAAGCCACTAGAGGATGCAGCCCTCCAAAATGAGTAAGCCAACAAAGAGGAAGATGAGGAACTGAGGAGGCAGGAGATCATAGGGAAGAGGTGATGAGAGTCTCCAGGATCATGGCTGGGAATCAGTCAGAGAACGAAACCATTCTGAACTGGGTCACAAAGAGGAAAGCTCCAGGACAGATGTCTTCCAAAACCAAACCAAACCAAACCAAACCAAAAACTGACAGGCCAATTATACACTGCGTTTGATACACTGTAGGAATTTTATCACTCTGCAGAAGCCTGAGAGAAAAGTTAGTGATGGGTGTATGCAGTGGTGTACCAGTAAACCACTCTGAAGAGAAAAAAAGAAAGAAAAAAGCCCTGATGTGTAGCATCTGTTGATTTCCATGACATAAATACTTCCATTATAGCTGATTTTAAGCTACCAACATAAAGTCATTGAACAATTGACAAGAGATGCTCACCACCAGCTCTCAAGAGTCATTACGAAAACGAAATGAGCACCTAATATTCATCTGTTCCAAGAACCAAGTATTATATGATGAAATTCAGATTTCTTATGCAGAAAAGAGCCAGTAAGACCTAGCTCCAACAAAATTAAACAAATAAAGCAATTATTAACTCTAAAAGAAAAGTTTCACAAGAAAAGAAATAGAATCCTAGTACTCTACATGGCTCAGCTATGAACATTATAGAGGTCTGACAGAACAACTTTTTACCACTCCTTTCTCTGAAACCTTTTGAAATGATGCAAGTAATAGAAAGATAACGCGGTACCTTTTCTGGAAAGATAGGAGGATGCACAAGCAGCAGACCAGGACTATAGGGATTTCCTGATGACACAGAGGAACTGCAATCAGATTGATTATTAAACCCAACACACCCAGTTTAAAAATAACCCAACAGCCTGAGAGAGAACCTCGAAAGGTGAGTTTTGCCCGTACAGCCCTGCCAAACCCCTGAAATGATACTCCCCTTTCCCTCCCACCATCGTGCTGCAGACCACCAACCGTAGCTCTCCAGGATGGGGTTACTGAGAGCCGACGCTCTCTCCCAGCTGAGAAAATGAAAGCACAGACTCTGGGCAGTGAGCCAAAGGGTTTATAGCCACCATGAGGGAAGGAACAGGGAGAGAAGAGTTTTTCCGGGCTCACTCCACCCACTATGCTGAAGCACCACCTCATTCAGGGTCCTACGTCCATGTCCATGGCCAAACAAACCGGAAGTCTCACAACAGCGCGGTTGATGAAGGAAGCCCCATGGCGGGAGTAAGGCTGAACAGGTCCAGCATCTTGGTTCCTTGTATCACGATGATTCCTTGCTGTCACTCTTATCCTGAAGAATCACTTTACTCTTTACTTCTTGCTTCTGGGACCCCCATAGCTGTCCCGGATGCTGTCCTTTCCTAGAGCTGGCTTTTCAACTTTTTATCAGTTCGGTAAATTTCTTGACATCTTCCCAGTACATTTCTTGATTAAGCTGATTAGAGTCCGAGTCTGTTGCTGGCAAAGCAAAAACCTTTACCATATAAAAAGATGGTTGAATGATAATAAGCTTAATTTTATACTATTAATGGTTTCTATATCCATATATTTACATCCATTATGCTATTATAATAACCTTAACTTAATGCTAATACCGAGAACACACAGTTTTTGGGTTTTTTTTTAAGATTTTATTTATTTATTTGACAGAGATCATAAGTAGACAGAGGCAGGCAGAGAGAGGGGGAAGCAGGCTCCCCACTGAGCAGAGAGCCCCGATGCAATGCGGGCACACTGTTTTCAAATTTACCTATGGAACATGTACAAAATGATCTGCTAGGTAACATACACAAATCAATAAATTGCAAAAAGTAGAAATAAAAATGCCACAGTGTAAAACAAAACAAAAAAACTAAAAATTAATTCCAAAACCATATCCACACTTACTCAGGAAGAAAAGCTGAAACTATTAAAATTTTAAGAAAAAAAGGTTAATAGGAACATTGCCTGTCAAAATCTATGAGATAACATGGGATAAAATGATTCTCAGGGGAAATTTTATAACATCTTTCTTGGTTAAGGAGATGGAGAATAAATGAACTAAGGAGTCAATTCTAAAAGCTAGAAAAAAGATAAAATAAAAACCTTGGTCAATAATGCCAAAAGTTGATCTTTTAAGAAATAAGACGTAAGCGATTAAAATTATTAATGAGAAAGGGAGCATATGAGGATCATTTTCAAAATTATGAGAGCATTTTTAAATTATGGGAGTCAGCGCATGCCTGTGTGGCTTAATCACTGGGTTGCCTTCGGCTGGGGTCATGATCCCAGGGTCCTGGGATCAAGCCCTGCATTGGGCTGCCTGCTCAGCAGAAAGCCTGCTTCTCTCTCTCACTCCCCTGCTTGCGTTCACTCTCTCGCTGTGTCTGTCAAATAAATAAAACATTTAAATAATAATAATATTTAAATAAGTAAATAAATTATGGGAGTCAAGGCTTACAAGCAAGACACAAGATGTAAAGTCATAAAAAATTGATTAGACTCCATTTTTTATTATTTTTTAAGATTTTTTTTCATTTATTTATTTGACAGAGATCACAAGTAGGCAGAGGCAGGCAGAGAGAGGAGGAAGCAGGCTCCTATGCGGGGCTAGATCCCAATCATGACCTGAGCCAAAGGCAGAGGCTTTAACCCACTGAGCCACCCAGGCACCCCTAGACTCCATTATTAAAAAAAAGTTTAGGGGCGCCTGGGTGGCTCAGTGGGTTAAAGCCTCTGCCTTCGGCTCAGGTCATGATCTCAGGGTCCTGGGATCGAGCCCCACATCAGGCTCTCTGCTCAGCCGGGAGCCTGTTTCCCTCTCTCTCTCTGCCTGCCTCTCTGTCTACTTGTGATCTCTCTCTGTCAAATAAATAAAATCTTTAAAAAAAAAAAAAAAGTTTAAGTCTCCATAAACTAAATTAACAATAAGTGAACTAGAAATAACTCATGAGTTAAAAGCCAAAACCATAAAGAGCTGCTATCAACTAATAAGGAAATCACATACACAACCAAAAATTTTAACGCACAAAACTGTTACACAAATTCTTGGAAAAAGAATTACCAATCAACATTTGAAAGAGTGCTCATTTGAAAGAGTAGTAATCAGGAAAGTTTAAGGCGGAAAGACCCGACTTTTCACCCATCAGATCTGCAGAAATTTTAAAACCAAACATGCGGTGTTAAAAAGTTTGAGGAAACAGGCACTCTCATACATTGTCACTGGGAATGTAAATTGGCAGTATTTTTGGAGGACCATTTAGCAGTACATATTCAATTTTTTAATGTGCATCCCTCTTCCCATCAGGCCACTTCCAGAAATCCACCCTACAGAAATATTCGAACAGATGCACAAAGATACAAGCATAAAAAGGCTCCTGAAGTTTTTCTTTTTTCTATTTTTTTTTTGGGGGGGGGGGGATTAGTGTTTTCTATATGTCAATCAGAAGGAAGATGAGGTTTGATGAAGAACTGATGAACGGCCTTTACAATGAATGAGAAAATCTATACCTACTTGCATGAAAAAAATTGCCAACAGAGTGTTCAATGGTAAAAAGTATTGAATGCAAAGATACATACACAGGGAGCCGCACGAAGAGGGGCACGTGTGGCATGGAGAGACTTCCGCTTTGTATCCTAAACCCCAGCGTTGTTTTAGTAAAGAAAAGAAAAAAAAAAAGGAGAAAAAGGAATATTTTGGAAACAGACACATCAAAACTGGTGAGTTTACCTTACGGGAGGAGGGTAGGGTGGGAGTGGAAGACGTTTTTTACTTCCCCACTCTCTGTAAACTGTGAAAAACAAACATGCAGGCAATTTCTGTGAAAATAAAACTTTTAATATAAAAAACATATATAAAAATACTTTTTGAAGGAGTTTACAGTTCTCACAGAGGTTTACAATCTTCGAAGCCACCGTAAGAAATACAACAGGATGCTCTAGGTGTTTCACCTGGTACTTTTCCAGTTCTCCTTCCTTTACGAGGTAATTAGGAATTGCTTCAAAAGAACTCCTCTCTCCTCTACGGAGTGGAACCTTCCAGACCAAGAGCTCAAAGCACCTTAGCCCGGCAGTCCCGGGAGAACCCCCAGAGCAGGAGCGCAGGGGTGCGCAGCACTCTGCAGAACTGTCCGAGCTCCCCGGAGCTCCTCCCGCCCTCGGCGGACCGTCAGCCACTCGCGCGGACCAGTCCTCCTCCGCGTAGCGCACCCGGACCGCAGAAAGGTGTTAGGCGAAAGCGAGGTGGCGAGCCGAAACGGGGCGACCGGCACTGCCACATGGCTGGCGCGCTTGCCGCGTAGACGCGTGCCCGGACGCGCCCGGGAAGGGCACAAAGGCGGGCCGCGCGACACAAGGTGCAGAGGACGGGAGGCGTGCGCCCACCGCCGGGCTCTCACCAGGGCGCGGACAGAGCCGCTTCCCGGCCTCTTCCGCCCCGGAGCCCCCGTCCGCAAGGGCCTTCTAGCCCCGCGCTGGGGCCCGGACGCCTTGACGCACGTCCGCCCCCGAGCGCGCCCTCCATTTTGTCCCCAGTCTCCTTCGGGCGAGCGGGGCGGCGCTATTTTAAAGCCGCTAAGTCATGGAGCGAAAAGGGGAGGCGGCGGGGCGGGCGCGGGACCTTGAAGTGCAAGGGACAGGCGCTCGGGGCTACACAACTGCCGGCGCTGGGGAGCCGCCGGGGGTACCCACGGCTCGGCCTGGGGCCGGAAGGACAAAGGACACGCAGGGGACGCGGGCCGCGAGCGAGCGCAGGGCAACTTCCGGGCCGGTGGGCCAGGGCTGGGGGCGGGCTGGGCCGCCGACCCCGCCGCAGGGCCCGCGCGCAGGACAAAGCGGCGGTGGCGCGCCCGCTCCCCCTCTGCCGCGGCCCCGGTCCGGCCCCGCCCCGCGCGCGCGCCCGGCGTCGAGGCACGCGGGCGCGAGCCCGCGGCCGACGGGTAGAAATGGCGGTTGGGGCGGAAGGAGGGGGCTGGGGCGGGAAGCAGCACAGGCTCGAGGCTCCAGGGCGCAGTTTCGCCCCCGCCCCGCCGAGGATCCTGGTGCAGGGGTGTTTCACGCGTTGTTCTCCTCTCTCGGCCCCGGCCTCCCGGGCTACGGAGGGCCCGCTAGGGAGAAGCCGTCACCCGTTAGTTTGAACAAAGGAGATGGCCCCACAGGCCAGGAGCCTGCCCGACGCTGCCACTGCAGAGACGCAGTAACGTTCCCTAAAATGGCGGCCGGAGCGCGGGGGCGGGGCTGGCGGGACTTCCGCTCGCGGCGCGGGCGGGGCGGGGCCGCAGGCACCCACCGGAGCCCATGGCCGCCGCGTCAGACCCCGGCGAGCCCGCCAAAAGGAAGGTAACGGGGCGGTGGGGCGGTGGGGCGCGTGGGGCGCGCGGGGCGGGGGGCGGGCTGCAGACCCCGAGCCGGGCCCCGTGCTTGGCTTCTCCGGCGTCGCGGGTTCCAGACAGTTTCCGTCCCCACCCCCGCACGCTTTAGCTCCCTCGCCGGGCCTGGGGGAAGGGGGGGAATGAAGCCCCGGGCGGGAGAGCTGTGCGCTGGAAGGGCCTGGTGCCGGGGGAGCGTGGTTTCCGAGCTCCCGGAGGACAGGCTGATGCGGTGTACTTAACACGGAGGGACCCAGAAGCGCTGTGGAGCAGTGAAAACCTGGGTTAGATCCTGAGCGGGAGGAGCGGATGTCAAGCGGCGGGGTTTCCCTTTCAGTGCGCGGACTTGTAAACCGCACCATTCCACCTCTCTGCGTAAGACCCAGTCGCCACAGCCCGTGGCTCCCGGGATAAAACCCGAGTTCCTTGGCCTGGACCGTAAAGCCTTTGACCAAGCCCTTGTCAGCCTGTGTCCGGCTCGTCTACTTTCCAGAGGCTTTGGAGACGGTGGGCCGCGAAGGGAGGGCGCGTTCTCCGGGAGGGGGGCGGGCGCTCCTGACTCCCCAGCGCAGACTGAAATGCGACTGTTCCACCCCCCACCCAGCTCCCTGGCGCCTTACTTGGCTGCATCATTCCAGCAAGTCCCCGATTTCTGTCGTCTGCTCCTTGAGCTCCTTAAGGGAACCCAATTTACCACCTCAGTGCTGAACAGATAATAGATGTTCAGAAAATAGGAAGAAAGCCGTTTTCCAGTGGTAAGCTTATAAAGATGTTAACAGTGGATCAGGGATGCACAAGTATTGACTCAAGACCCGCTATGTGCCAGAATGCTCCTAATCTACAATTACAGAATATGCGCTCTCCAGCTTGAAAATTTTGCTATTTATTCAAAGTTACTGCTTTTCTGGGGACTTTAACATTTAAATTTCGCCAAGATCAAATGGTTAATATGAACAAATACTGGATAATTTCCAGATTCAAAATCAAAACACAATGTGTCAGTTTTGACGCTATTGGTGTCTTTTGTTTTTCATGCCTCAAATATTACTTGGAATATGCTTAATGTAACCAAGTGTGTCCTTATTTAAAAGTGGTTTATTTCAAGAGGCACCATAACTATATAAACGGAGCTTTTATCCCTCTTGTGCTGGTTATCACCTTTGATAGGAGATAACTTCCATCATTTAAGGATCAGAAGTATGGTTTAGCCATTAAAAGTCAAAAAAATGGAAAGTATAATAATGACCTAATTGGTTCATCATTAGTAAAACAAAATACTGTGGTTGGTAAAATGGATAGGTACAAGCCCTAAAACTGAGCACTGACCAGATTTGTCTGGTGAGGTTAAAGAAAAAAACCACCAAAGACTTATAAATTGCTCATGAAATACTAGTATCAAAGCTCACTAAGGAGATTATAAAATTTATATATCGTAAGCTAGTACTGAATTAGTAGCCCAAGGTAATGTCAGAGAAGGAAGCCTGCAGTTATCAAACTGACAGAACTAACTCTCAAAAACTCTGCTCCCATTCTTTACTCTCCAGGAGACTTTAAAATACGAAATTTGGTACATGCCTACCAGGAAGGTGCTGTAGGTAAATTTTAAATTAATAAACCCACTGAAAAAAGTGGTTTATGTATCTACTGAGTATTAGGCACTAAACTAGGAGCTAAAGATACAGCCTTGATCAAAACAGGCGAAATGTTCCTTGTGGAACTCAC